>NW_017728918.1:5703220-5709389 GCF_001723895.1 Crocodylus porosus | reverse complement strand
ACAGCCCCCAGTTTCTTAGTCAGAACGGGGTGAGAGACAGTGTCGAAGGCCTCCGGAAGTCCAGGAAGACGATGTCCATTCCTACCCCTGTGTCTAAGGATTTAGTGACCTGGTCGTAGAAGGCCGCCCGGTTGGTCTGACAGGACCTGCTGCTAATGAACCCGTGTTGGTTGCCCCTAAGCATAATCTCCACCCCCGGCCCCTCGTGGACATGCACCAGAATAATTTTCTCAAAAAGCTTCCCCAGGATTGAGGTAAGACTAACTGGCCTATAGTTCCCCGGGCCCTCCTTCCTCCCCTTTTTGAAGATGGGAACCACACTGGCCCTCTTCCAGTCCTCCTCTCGTAAAGCCGTGCTTATCTGCCAGCCCTTTTCATCACAGCATGAGAGATTAATTTGAAACAGAACTGCCCTAAAGCCTGGGAACCAGGCATCAGCTCCTTTCCCCATTTACTCTGCTCCCTCTGCCCCAGCATGTCCCTTTTTGGTGGATACAAGTTTTGCAGGGCGCTTCTCCGGGAGAGCTTTCTCGTTTTTCCGCTTCTAGAGAAGTACAGTCCACAGCTGCCTGGTTCAATGCTGTAAATCATCTCCCCTGGGAACACGTAACTCCTTCAGCTCTGCACAAATATTTGTGGGCACGTTTCCCTTCTCAGTGCAAATTATTTTGCCAGCTTCCCCCCGCAACACACTTTGCTGCTCTTTCTGCATTAATGATCAGAGCCCTGACAATAAACCACGCACCACCAATTTGTTCCAAGAAAGATCCTGTTCCCTGGAAAGCCAATATTTTCCTCCACCAGAGCACATGGATTAGCTACGATCCAGGTTGCAGTGGGGAGCAGTCCGGTGAAGCTACATCCCTGCTACCTTCCCCACCGCAGCCTCCCATGCACGAAACACACTCACGCCATCAGGTTGCTCAATCCTACCACGGCCCCGCCATTCAGATCCTTTCAAAATGCTCACATCTACTGAAATGCGGAGCAAGCTGAAAAGCAAACAGTTTGCTGGGCCAACTGATTTGTCCGATCCACAACCCTATTCTTCGCCAAATCCTCCTACTCTTTCTGCCCTGATCTTTTCTGCTGTCCCTCTCGCTGGCTGTGTCATGCCTAAATTCTAGCCCATAAATGCAGTGCAGCAGGGACTGCCTGTGTGCCCTGTGCAGGGCCTGGCCTGCCCTTGGCACAACATAAATCTTTTAGTTGTGCAGAGGTATGAAGTGGGGCTCCCCAGGGGTCTGTCCTAGGTCTGGTGTTGTTTAATATCTTCATTCATGATCTGGATTAAGTGCACGCTTAGCCAGTTTGCAGATGACACCAAGTTGGGTGGAGGTGCAAACACTCCAGAAGGAAGGGTTAGGATCCAGGAGAAGGGCTAGGATCCAGGATGCCCCAGATAAACTGGAGAAATGGTTCACAGTCAGTTGGATGGGACTCAACAAAGACAAGTGCAGAGTTTTGCACTTGGGATGGAATAATTGCATGCAGAAATAACAGCATGGGGAATGACAGGCTAGGCTGCAGTGCTGCAGAGAAGGACCTGGGAGCTAAGATGAATATGAGACAACAGGAATCTCTTGTAGGAAAAAAAAAATCCTCCTATAGCATATTAACAAGAGTGTCACTTGGAAATCAAAGAAAGTGAGTCTTCCCCTGTGTTTGGCACAGGGGAGGCCTCACCCGGAGTCCTGTGTCCAGTTTTGGCCCCATGCTACAGAAAAGAAGTGGAGAGACTGGAAATGTTGTCCGCAGACAGTGATAGACATTATTAGAGGCTTGGGAAGCGTGATTTATGAGGAAAGGCTGAAAGGTCTTGGCTGATTTAGTCTGGAGAAAATCAGACTTGAGAGGGGATGTGATAATGGTCTTCAAATAACTGAAGGGCGATTACAATGAGGATGGAGATGGGCTTTTCTCTGCGGCCATCGGGGACAGGACCAGGAGCTGTGGCCTCCAACTGCAGCGGAGGAAACTGAGGTTGGAGATTAGGAGGAGGGTGACCATGAGGGTGGTCAAGCACTGGAACAAGCAGCCTGGAGAAGTTGTGGACTCGCTGTTGCTGGAAATTTTCAAGAGCGGATTAGACAAACACACGACTGGGATCGTTTAGTCGAGGGATGAGTCTTGTCTTGAGCAGGGGGTTGGACCCTTCCAGCCCTGCTTTCCTATGATCCTGTGAAGCATTTATGGCTTTAGCATGTCACCAGGGAAAGTCTCCTTTGGACCTCCCACACTAGAGTTGGATGTCAGCCCTCAAACAAGAATGTTTCTAGCCCTACAAACGCTCTTGCTTATTCTTAATATGGACCAATATAAGGCTGGATTTTATTGGTAGGCATATAAATCACCCTGTAATATTATATGGCCAGGGGTTCCAGGCTGGTGTGGAAAAAGGCTTTCCTTTTCTCCTCACCGGTAACCCAAGGATGATACTCACCTGTCTCAGGAAGCCTTTGAGAGGCCTCATTCATGCGTGCTAAGTGCCCTGAGATCTGTGCATGGAAACTTCTCTATGCACAAAAAGTGTCACCAATGACCCTGACCAGACAGCGCGGTGGCTTTGTCTCAATGGCAGCACAGAGATCTCTTACCTTGCTGCTGAATAGGGCCACGAAGAAATTGGAGCCCAGGCCATTATGCTCTCTCGTCATTCCTTTGTCGTCCTAGGCACTGGACCGTTGAGATAAATTATTAATACACCAACTCTTACACCTGAGCAGTTGCCTTGGGACGCTGCTGTGAATAATAACAGGTGGCTATTTTTAACCCTACCTCTTGTTACCTGGAGCTGTAGTTTCTTTTGACTTCTCAGGCTCTCTGCCACCCTCTGCACAGTAATGTGCACTAATGTAGTGTGTGGACCAACTTGAGATTAAATTTAGTCCAGAATCAGTTGACATACACAGTGTTAATGAACCTTAATGCTGTATATGCCATGCATGCATTGCTATGTATGTCACACGCGTGTGTCAATGCTCCTTCTACACATGCATGAAGGTGCTTTCACTTTTGCAGGTATCAAATTTAGGCGCCAACAGTTTAAAATCGCCACTTTTAAGGTGGATTAAGGGCACACACGTGTAGACCCATGCCTTTAATGAGCCCTAAAAATGTCTAATGTGCCTTAAACTGGCACATGTAGATGTGCCCGCTGTTAGCAATACAGGACTTAGGATACATAATAGAGCCATTTCAGTGCCAATCAGCAGAGGACAGTTGTACTAAACCAGGATGCACAGCCTTCCCTTCTCTCGCACTCTCTTTGCACAGACAATAATAAAAATTGCACACAAGGGGAAAAGCAGTATATAGCAAAGCCCATGACTTGCGTGCTGCTTGTGGGGGTTTAGGGGCCATATTGTAACCCCACAGATGCACCGTGAAGTGGCTTCTAATACAGCGGACGGCCTGCTGACTCCCTGCTTCATCAGGCACTCCTATGTTTTTTGGCTGATAATGAAGACTCGCTCCATTTATTCCCACGTGCATCAAGCCACAATGTATTATTATCTGTTGCAAAGAGAGGAACAGCCCTGACAGTTAATGTCAGGGTCAGTTAATGTTTCCAAAGTGTCCCAAATGTCTTCTTGCAACTAAATCCTTCAGCCAAATAACAAGCATCCCATTGTCTTGTCTGCTCATGTGTCATCCTAACAAATGCCCATCCTTTGCTTTTACAGCACCCATCAATTCATTCCAGGTGCTGGATTTGTCACTGCTACTGTTCTTCTGTGTGGGTATCCAGGACCCTAGGCACGCATGGGACTTGCCAGAGATAAGGACTTGGGGTCAGCTCCTTAGGGGGACCCGAGCTTTCTATCCCCTCTGAGCCTGCAGGCTGCTCAGAAGATGAGGTGCCCAGCCCAAGGCAAGGTAGCCCCATATACATGCTCTAACTTGCATTGGCTGGAATAGCCTTCTGGTCAATGCATTGTGGCTACACACCTTAAATATATCCTCTCTGCGATCAGGACCAGGAGCAAGTGTATAGTCACCGGTACTGGGATCATGTCACCTGGGGGATTCCCTTAGATGAAGAAATCTGCAGCAAGGTCATTACAGCAGGTTTCTGTCTGCTGCACCGACAGAAGTGCCCAAGGCAGCCAGAGGCAGAGACCAGAATCTGCTCAATGGTCCTGATTCAGTATATTTTGATGGTGCTTGTTCTCCGCCATCAGACAGTTGGTAGGAATACTTGCACTGTTTTTATTCTGATTCAGGGGCATTTTCTTTTGACCAAGCCTGTGCACACATTTACATTAGTGCAGCCTGCAACATATGGAGAATCAGGCTTGGATGCACTGTCCCGGTCATCTTCCACCCCAGGTCAGCTCCAGCCCTAGGCTGGAGGCACCATAGAGGATCAAGGAGGGAAGATGCAATGGCATTGTGAATTCCCTTGCGTTACATGTTACCTTTACAGTCCATTAGCCTGGAATTGCAAAGATCAGCTTGGGAGTCTGAGACCCCAGGCCTGATTCTCCTTCCAGTCACTCGAGTGCAGCCCCATTGAAGTTACTGCTAGGAAGAGGAGAATGAATCTCGTCCTAAGAGAGATCAGGGAAAGGGACGGGGTTGAGGAAGGATGAAGGGGGAAAGAGGGTGAAGGAGGCTTCCAAGCATAGACTTATAGAAAATGAGAGTTGGAAGGGACCTCAGGAGGTCACATCGTCCAACTCCCTGCTCAAAGCAGGACCAGCCCGAGCTAGATCATCCCAGCCAAGGCTTGGTCTAGCCAGGTCTTAAACACCTCCAAGGATGGAGACTCCACAATCTCTCTGGGTAACTCTGAGAGAGTTTTTCTTATTATCTGACCTAAACTTCTCTTGCTGCAACTTGAGCCCACTGCGATTTGTTCTGCCATCTGCCACCGCTGAGAACAGTTCAGCTCCATCCTCTTTGTAACCCTCCTTTTGCAGGGCAGAAAGTTTCCAGCTATACAGAGCGGCAAGAGAGGAAAGCAAGATGGACATGAAGTGCATGCTGCAGAATCGATGTAACTCAGCATCTGAATATAGGTACTTGGCAAGATGTTCTCCATTTACTCCAGTTTTACGCTGGTCAAGCTCCACTACTTCATTTAAGCCAAGGGAGGAGAAGAGAAGCCGAGATAGAGAGGAGGAGAAGGAGGGGCAGAAGCATGGAAACCTTGGAAAACGGAAAGCAGAACATTCAATCCGATGCGGGACGAAAGGCAGCAGCGGTAACAGGAACAAAGGAGTGGCATGAATACCCTCCAGGATTCAAGGTGACGCCAGCTGTGAAGCAGATCTCAGCGGTCTCCAGGCAGACCTGATTCTGATACGTAACCTGGCAAAGAAACCAGATACCTTTGTGCTGCTCACTCATCTGTTCAGGCAGGGAACCCAAGTGCTTATTGCTTTGAAGGGGATCTGCTCCCTCTAGCGGGATGAAATGTGAACGAGACCTCTGACGGCCTGTGATATGATACACAGCCAACAATATCCTGTGCGGATGTTTATTCGTGCCATCCTCATCACCGCTGCTTCCTTTTACAAAAGCCTAGACTTCCCAGTCCAGCACCAGAGATCTGTTGTGCTAAGAGAGATGCACATACACTGAAAACAATCCTTCCTTCCTTCCTAATGGTAATTACAATAAATAAAACAAAATTTTATTTATTTAGGGTGTTTTTAAGTCATCATTCAGGGCATTGTGTTGGCTGCAGCTAGTGCTGAGGAGTTTGACTGGGCTGTGCCAGTGCTCCTGGTGGGACATCAAGCCAGAGGTTTGACTGATTTGGGGTCAGGTGGGAATGTTACCCCCCTGGTCAGTTTGGTGTGAACTGGGGGGATTTTTGCTTTCTTCTGTAGCTGGGGGGATTGACCCTCTACTTGGGATCTCTTGATGGTATATTAACAACCTTTTGTAAAAGCAGGATGTGCTGCCGTGCACTGCCGTGCTCCTCCCGCTTTACCTGTGACAGGTTAGGCTCATGTCCTGTGCTGTGTCAGGGTTGATGGTAGTATTGGGAAAACTTTAGATGATGGATTTGTGCAGGATGGTTGGGATAGGGATGGTCCTGTCTCAGGCAGGGGGTTGGACGCAACATTTTCCCCCCAGTGCCTGGTCCGACTGCTGGCCTGATACTGGTTTCGATCCAGTGCCTGGGGCCAGCATAGCAGCCACCATTAGGCCATGC
>NW_017728918.1:5672405-5697612 GCF_001723895.1 Crocodylus porosus | reverse complement strand
AACATCTGGCTAGGGCCACGGGGATGCGGAAAGTGGGGGAAGACAGCTCAGATCCCAGTAGCGGATCGGATGTTTAACGAAGTAGGCTTTTGTCTGGAAAATAGCCATGATGGCGTTGACTATAGCATCCTTAAATGTAAGTGTATAGGGGAGACAGAGATGGGAGTCAATGTATACCACCTTACAAGGTCTGGACGCACAGGTGTTGGGTCTACAGGAGTGTGGGATCCCCTGGGGGAGAAATTATGGCTATCTGGAGAAGCGCTGGGAGGTGGGACCGTCGTGGTGGGGGGGCCCAAACGAGAATCGAGCGGCAATGTGTTTAATAGTGCCTGTTTTCTTTTTTTTTTTTCCCCTCTGATAAAATGGATAAGGCGCTCCAAGAGTGGGTGAGGAAACTTGGAATTATATAAGAAGCAAGTTAAACGATTTCTAAATGGGGTTTTCAGTAAGTCACAAGTGGTATTGTTTCTTCTGTGAATGTTAGGAAATTTTGTGAAAGTGAGTTTGTATTAACTTTGTGAAACCTCAGGTGGGTTTCGTTTCTTTGTTGTTTTTCTTAATGTGTTTGATAGTGTCAGTTTTTGTAATAAAAGGTTTAAAAAAAAAAAAAGCATCTCGGCCTAGCTCTGGCTGCTGAATAAGGTCTAAACGCTTGAATGTTGCCCCTCCTGCAGCCATTGCTCCCTGCAAAACGAGGCATCCTACGCGAAACCGCTACCCAGCCAAGAGAAGTCAGCGTGAGAAAACTCGTGGCCTGGCACCTGCAAACTTGAACTGTTTTGAAAGAGCACGAGAAGAGTGTTTGTGCTGCAGAAAACTCAGGGCCCGCAGCCGGGCAGGGGCGTTTCCCCCACTGTTTTCCCGGGGCCCACCCTGCATGGCCAGGTCCCTGCCCGAAGACCACCCATCCAGGGCCTGCTTCTCCTAGCGTGCACCCTGCCAGGACCACAACTCCCAGCATGCAACGCCCCCCTCTCTGCGCAGCCTCCATTGAGGAGGGGGCGGACACTACACATCCCACAATGCCTCTCGCTCCACCCATGCGCCAGCAACATGCCTCGGCGACTCCCAGTGCGCCGACGTTCCGCGCGCGCTGATTGGCCGGAGCGCTGGAATGTTGGCTGCCGGGCCGGCTTCCTCGCCCATTGGCCGGTGGCTCCCGGGCTGGCCAATGGGAGCGGGCGGAGCCTTGGCGTCTGGCGGGAAAATGTCTCGAGTTTTGGCGCCAGGGGGCGGCGCTGGTTGTAGCGCGCGGGAAGCGGCAGCATGGCGCTCCCCGCGGCCGGGCTGGAGGATGCGGAGCTGCGGGAGGCGCAGCGGGACTACCTGGATTTCCTGGACGATGAGGTGGGGAGGGGCTTTGCAGGGGCCCGCTTCATTAATTATCACCTCTAAATTAATTCTTCCAGCTGCCAGCCAGTCCTGGGCCCTCCTGATCACCCCCTTCCTGGCCCTGGCCACATTTGTGATCTCTACCCAGGAAGGAGGCTCCGGCCGGGAGGGTCCCGGAGACTGCGGGGCCCCTTTCATGCCCCTCCTCTCTGAGCAGAGTTGCACTGGGCAGTGCCAACGGGCTCCTTGGGATTCGTTAGGAGCCCATGACCTTGCTCCCATCCTTGTTTCCTCTCTAGTTGACCCCCCAAGTTAATTGGCGGACACCCAATACTCCCCCTAATAATGACGGGGCTAGCCACTGCTCTGGGGGAAGTCAAATTCATGTTAACTGTATGCATGAAGTAGGCCGGATGCTGGAAGGGAGGGTGAACTGGGTCTGACGGGGGGGTTTGCCCCCCCCCCCAGCTCTTCCTCTCTCACTTGCAGTTTCCAGCATTTATGGTCCAGGAAGGCCCGAGTCCAAGGCTTCTCCCTTAGCCCCCCTGCTGAGGTCCCTTTGCTCCAAGCAGCGGTCCAGTCTCTTTTTGAAGCTGGCAAAACTCATCTCCCGCTACATCCGGGGGCATCAAGTCCACACTTGAGTTGCAGGCGGGGTGACAAGTAACTTCCTTTTTGTGGCTGCAAACTTGCTACTTTCATTTTGTCACCCCACCCCCCCAGCTCTTGTACGGCGAGATAGCTAATCCCTATTGACTTTCTCTTCACTGTTTAGTATTTTGTAAATCCTTACACATCCCCCCTCAGGCATCTCCTTTCTAAACTGAGCAGGCCTGGCTTCTTTAGTCTCACCTCATATGAAAGCCCCTCTATGCCGCTCATCAGTCACCCTTGTTGCCCTTCTCTGGACTGTCTCTAGTTCTTTTATCACCTTCTTATGGTGAAGGACCCAGGTATTCAAGGGGTGGATGCAGCATGGGTTTGTGAAGGGGTATAACGGCACTTTTTATTTTGTTTGCAATTTGTTCATGATTTCCTTCCAGGCACCTTACTGGCTCTCTCTTGTGACCTTTTTTTTTTTTTTTTGCTTGAAGATGGAAATAGAGCTGCACTAACAATTTTTTTGGTTGCAAAAACCTCAGCCTACAACAAGGCAGAGCAATTGTAATGTTCTGGATTCCTCTCTGAGATCTCTAAGTTTTTTTTGTGTCATGAATCGTGTTGGCAGATAATGTCAAGGGTGGATCTAGGATTTTGAAAAAGGGGTGCGGGTGATTGTCATCCTGTATAACGTAGCACACAATTTTCTCCAGGGAAAAAGAAACTATGAATATGCTCAGGGCCCAAATTATTCAGTTTAGCAAGAACAAATGTAACTTTATTGGAAGGAGTTAAAAACAGCCTGTCAGGGCTATGAAAGAAGGGCTCTGTTAGCAGGAGCAGCTCCACAATGGCAGAGCAAAGGGTAGCTTGGTTGGTGGAACATCAAGACCATTAAAAAAGAGGGATGGTCGTTAACACCGGTGGAAGAAGAGTTTAGAAGAAATCGGGTAGAATATAATGAGCCCTGAAATCGGTTGGCTGGACGAGAAATGTCACTGTCACTACCAGGCAGCTTGTTTTAAACCTTGGCTGGAGCAAGAAGAAAAAGTGGGGGACACTGCACCCCACCCTGCACGTGCCTCTGAACAGTGCTAACGCTTAAAAGAAGCACAAGGCACCCCGTGGTGCTGCAGCACTGTGCTTGATCTAAGCTAAACTCAAAGTTGTGCTGCTTTAAGGGAGGAATGACACCAGCACAGTTTCATATAGTTAATCAACTAAGGATTTGGGAGGGGGTGCATGTAGAGTATAGGGTAGGGAGTTGAGAGCGTGTTCATAATCCTGGCCCTTCCTTACCACCAGGACATTTGGGGATTGGTGGCAGTTTGGGGCTGGCAAAACCATTACTGGTTTCTGCAATCAAGCACGTTGCCTTCTAAGCTGGACCGTGCTCTCGCCTTGTGTCTTTTGCAGGAGGATCAGGGTGTTTATCAAGGCAAAGTCCGGGACATGATCAGCGACAACCAGTATCGGCTGATCGTCAGCATCAATGACCTGCGAAGGAAGAATGAGAAGCGGGCCAGCCGGTACGTGTGGCCTGCAAAAGGATCGGGAAACAAAGGGAGCCCAGCATCCCTCCAGCTGCACAGTGCTGTCCTCTGCATGCTGGGTTTAGAAGTGACATGGGGAACGGCATCCCAAGTGCTATAGGATCATAAAAAAGGAGGGCTGGGAGGGACCTCAGGGGGTCATTGTGTCCAACTCCCCGCTCGAGGTAGGATCATCCCTATCTGACCCAGTCAAGTGTTTGTCAAACCTCTCCGGCATCCCAACAACTGGAGATATGCAGAGCAGAAACTGGGAAATCTTACGGCTCTCCTGGTAGAAAACTTTGCAGACAGGCCAAAGGGTTAAGCTGTTCTCCCTCCCTCTCTCCAAGGCTTTTCAGTGGCAAGAAAGAGGTGCAACACGTGCTTCTTGTTTTCTGCACTTGCACTCATTTAAGGAAGCAGCAGACCGTGGTCAATGTACTTTCCTTGGTAGCTCCATCCTTAGTAGTTAACCCCTGACCTCACTTCCCTCCTTGTTTTCTTTATTTGCCCCAAGAAATCAGTTGATGTGCCCATAGTGACCTCCCTTTTTAAGGGGGGCTTATACTTTTCCTTGGCGAACTTAGACCCAAGATCTCCTTGGCACATCAGGTATGCTTATCTTCTCTATTTGCCATCTCTCAGACCAGGAAGGAGGCTCTGGCCAGGAGAAACTCACATGGCTGCGGGACCATCTTCTCATCACTCCTCTGCTCACGTTTCCAAGTGCAGTTTCACTGGATGGCATCCACTGGTTCCTTACTCTTGTTTGAACATCAGTGGGTGCTGGCCACTCGGTATCCCCACTCAGATCCCTTCTTGATAACCTAAGACCATCACTCTCATCCCTGTATTCTCTCTTGTTGTCCCCTGTAATTAGTTATGTGTCTAGTGACCTCTCTGAGAGGGGCCTGTAGTTGTCTTCGTGGGCCTAGAGCCTCTGTTCCCTATTACACAACAAATAGGCCTGTCTTTCTGTAAGCATCTGTTGGAGACTAGTTGCAGGTTTTCTGTTGCAAGGGAGTAGGGAACTGTGTGTACCTTGTCTCCACTGGGATGGTACAACAAAAACGCTACAGCGGGTTAATACATGAACAAAAATGGCACTTATTATGGCAGGGAAGATTTGTTGTGGATGTGGCTGACGGATGAGTCTGTCTGCAGTAATAAAGAAGGCTCCTGTCTCCTTTCCTATAGGAGGTAAAAATGTGAAGTCTGTGTCAGAGCTAGATGCAGGGATTGCCGCTTCCCTGCATGGGAGCTATTCTCTGTGCAGCAGTCCCTAGCGTGCAAGCATTTGTGGTACTAAAATCAACAAATGGCTGAGCCTTGGCGGAAGCTAATGCTGCGATTGATGCTTGCAAAAGTTTCCAAGACAATTAGGAGGCAGAGGGGCATTGGGGCCAGTTTTGTGGATTTGTCTGCTTTAGATGCAGAGAGGTCTCAAGCGTGATGTAAAAGGCCACAATCTCTCCAGTTCAGTCTGCATTGCACAGCTTTGCCAGCCTCTGCACTTGGCTCCTGTGCAGCGGCAGAGCCCTCCCTTCTGTGGCGGGTGGTCTCCCCACTTCTGCCGAGGGCTGCAGAAAGTGTATATGGATGCTTTCTTGCCTCCGTCTGGGTGCCGGGTGCATTCAACTGCTGGTGCCCTTGACTGCGCATACACCCAGGGTGAGCAAAATGGTGGATCCAGCCAGGCACGCAGCTGGGTGGGGAGGGGCTCTGCGGCCAGGACCCTGATCCGGCTCACGGACTGGATTTTGCCTTCCCCCAGCGTACACCGTGGTGCTTTGGCTGTGGCGTCTGCTCTGTGCATTTGTTTGCCTTGTTCTCCCAGCCTTTTTGCTCCATGAAGGTACTGGGACTTACTCCAGCGTAAAGGAGGTGCCTTCTTGCTGTGGCTGTGCTGGCCGGGTCCTCCTCTTCACAGCAGAAGTGACCGCCTTCCTCTTGCCGTAGGCTCCTGAATAACGCCTTTGAGGAGCTGCTCGCCTTCCAGCGGGCCCTAAAGGACTTTGTCGCATCCATCGATGCCACCTATGCCAAGCAGTACGAGGAGTTTTACATTGGGCTCGAGGGCAGTTTCGGTGCCAAGCACGTGTCACCCCGGACGTTGACATCCTGTTTCCTCAGCTGCATTGTCTGTGTGGAGGGCATTGTCACCAAATGTGAGTGTTAGAGGGAGCTTGGGCCCCTGGAGCATGACATTTGGGTGTTGGAGACAGTTAGGTTGGTCCTTAGGGGTTAAATAAGCCATGGGGCAGACGGTGGCCAGAATTGTGCCCTGTTGGGGCATGACTGGCCAGCAGGAACCCCTGGGCTGGTGCGGGCAGACATGGTGTTTTCCCTCCTCACTTTGTTTTCTGCCCTCTCCTTACCTCATACCCTGGCCACAGGCTCCCTGGTGCGCCCCAAGGTTGTCCGCAGCGTTCATTACTGCCCTGCCACCAAGAAGACCATCGAGCGGCGGTACACGGACATGACGTCGCTGGAGGCTTTCCCTTCCAGCTCCGTCTACCCCATGAAGGTGAGTGCAGGGGAGGCAGCAGTGAATGCTGTCCCGCACATGGAGGCTGAGCAGCGTCTGTTGGAGATGTTGTAGAGGCTCATGCTTTAAGCATTTGAGTTCCTGCTGCTGCTGCTTTTCTTCCTTTTTTAGACCCCCTCTAGTCCCTTATAGCCACTGGGTAGGAACTCATCTGACGTAACCCTGTTGTGTTAAAGTGGCAGCTGCCTATAGGCTCTGCTTTGTGGCAGAGGCATGAGCAGCCCCTATTGTGGAGCCATGCCCAACCATCCTCCCTGCCACAGCTAGTGTGGAGGTACCTGAGGTAGGTTGCAGTTCGGTAGGTTGTGGTTCACCCTAGTTACAGGATAAGTCGCCTGTGATGAGATCTGTGGTTATATTGCTGTGGGTACCTGAGCTAACCTGACTGTTTGCTACAGTACAGTGTAGACATCCTCTTGGATGGGATCCAGTGTTGCTCCGCTTGCCTCTGGGGGGTGGAAAAGGGCTGCTAGGGACCAACCCTTTTTTTTCCTCCAAGGTCTGTTGCATGAGACCTCTCTGCAAGTGGTCCATGGTTGCTTCTCTCTTCCATGAAGGCCAAGGTCAGGGCATGGAGAGAGACGTCTGGGTAGCACAGACAAGGTGTCTAGGATGAGAAATACTAGGGGAAAGGCCCTTTACCTTATCTCCCTACCCCCTTTTCCTACTGCTGCTTCCCTTCTCTCCCTGCAAAATCCTCTTGTTCTGCTCTGGACAAAGGGGTCTCACTAGTGTTGTCTCATCTCCTCTCCAGGATGAAGAAAACAACCCTTTGGAGACGGAGTTTGGCCTGTCTGTCTACAAGGACCATCAGACCATCACCATCCAGGAGATGCCTGAGAAGGCACCAGCTGGGCAGCTGCCCCGCTCTGTGGACATCGTTCTGGATGATGACCTCGTGGACAAGGTGAAGCCAGGGGACCGGATCCAAGTTGTGGGGACGTACCGCTGCCTGCCAGGGAAGAAAGGGGGCTACACCTCAGGCACGTTCAGGTGGGTCTGTGCCTGTCCAGCCTCCCCCTGTTTCTATGGCTGCTTTCATCCTAAAAAGGGACCCAGCGTTTAGAGGGAGAAACAATTCACTTGCCTCCAAGATGCAACCACTTCAGGGGTGGTGGGATGAAGTGAGGCTGTGGTATAAAGTTGGAATTAAGCCAGGACTCTGGAAACCCCTAAATCCTGTGACTGACTCCTTTCCTGGAAGGATTGCTTTGTGCGGTGCTATGTTCCCGGTGGGCACAAAGGGTAGTACAAACTCTCAAGAGCAGTTTCGTGGTTCAGTTAGCTGAGCTGATGAGAGGGTGTCAGGATAAAGTTTATCCCAGGCTCACCAAGACTCCTTCACATGGAGAATGCCTGACGCTTGTGGAAAGAGCCCTGGGTTACTGCTGGGGGCTGTAGGGCAAAGTCTGAAGGGTTACTCGTGGGCTAGGCCTTTTTAATAAGTGAAATGACCCAGCTCCTTCTCTCCAGGACCATCCTTATCGCCTGCCATGTAAAGCAGATGAGCAAGGAAGTTCGGCCTCTTTATTCTGCTACCGATGTGGCCAAGATCAAGAGATTTAGCAAGAGTCGCTCAAAGGTATGAAGTCTGTCTTCAGATATGCTCTTGAGAGAGACCTAGAGGCAGAGAGCTGTGTAAGCTGGCTGGCCTGGTCTCAGTGAGAGTTGATCTCTAGGGGTATTTTAATACAGCTTCCAGTTTCTAATGGCTCTAACTTCAACTTCTGCCTCCTACACTGTGGGGGAAAAACTCTTCCCCAGTCTAACTGGTGATGCTGTATCTTTTTTTTTTTTTTTTGCTTATCCCATGAGCCAACGTTAAAGAAGTCCCTTTGCTTCTCATGGATGCTTAGCGTGGACACCTTCCGGTCTTAGCAGCGTCTTGTGCGTGGGTTGTTTAAGCTGCAGGAGTCTTCTACAAAGGGATGTGCGGACACTACCTTAAGGGAGGAGGTGGTGATTTTAATCTCTTATGACTAGCACTGGGGTCTGGTCTTGCACCTGAAAGCTTTAGCACTGATAGATTAATTCAGGTCTGTGTGTGAAGAATTCTTCACTGAGAATCGCTGTCTGGGGCTATCTGCCAACACACCCAGCATCCACGTCAGGCTCTCGGGTTAAACAGTGTGCCTGTGCTGGGGTGGGGGCAGCAGGGGCTGGGTCACAGGCATGTTCTCCGCTCCCCACTCAATTTGAGCTGGTCACGATCTGCCATGTGGGGAGTGGATTGCAGCCTTGGCCCCGTGCTGTCACTGCCCTGTGATCCTGGCCCCCGCTCCACCTGCCTGTCCCACGGAGACCCTGCTTGCCTGCCTGCTGCACCTGGTGCCCCGGTGGTGGGTGCTGGCAGGATGGGTCCAACGGCAGTGGTGACACTGGCAATGGCAGCTGGAAGGAGCCACCGCTGCCGCAAAGTGGAGTCGGCTGCCGTGTGCCCCCAGCCCCCTGCGCCCTTGGCAGCGGGACCAGCTGCACGCAGCATGGCGCCTGAGCTGAATGGGGCTGAGGGATCCACTGCAGGCCAGATAAAATCCCTTGGTGAGCTGGATCTGGTCCACGGGCTGTATTTTGCACACCCCTGGCTTAGTCCCGTGTTGAAAACAGTTCCCTTCTGTCCTTTTTGGAGGGAGGTGCGGTTTAAGACCGGCGTGTTTGAACGAAACGGTCTCTTCCCCTTGTATCACTGATGTTGAATACTCCACTCTGCTGCTCAGCTGTTGTCCCCAATGGTTCAGGGAATCGAAGCAGCTGAGTCTCTTCTTGATTTGGTCCCAGCTGCAAAGGGGAATGGGCTTGGCATGTTACCAGTTAAAGTCCCTGCCTTTCCTGCCTAACAGAGCCTGAGCTGCTTGATCTCCCCTTCTTGCTGCCAGGGGTTCCTTATTTTTGTACCCTCCCTTCTTCTGTCTTAGGACATCTTCGACCAGCTCTCCAAGTCCCTGGCCCCCAGTATCCATGGGCATGAGTACATCAAGAAGGCGATTCTGTGCATGCTGCTCGGCGGGGTGGAGAAAGTGTTGGATAATGGGACTCGCATCAGAGGGGACATTAATGTCCTCCTGATAGGTATGGCTGAGGGAATTGGCTTTCAGACCCCCAGGGTGGCATTGGGATCCTATGATGATGATTTTAGGTTTGCTTGAGCTTCAAAGTAGGTGTGATTGACCGGGCCGTGATCACGGCTTTGTCCCTTCCAGGAGACCCATCGGTTGCTAAATCTCAGCTCCTGCGGTACGTGCTCTCCACAGCCCCCCGGGCCATCGCCACGACTGGCAGGGGCTCATCTGGGGTGGGTCTGACTGCAGCTGTCACCACAGACCAGGAGACTGGTAAGGGGCAGGCTGGATCCTGTCTGGGGGGGATGTGCTGTGGGGTGCAGTAGCAATGGGAGGGTTTCTGTAGTCTTTGCATCCTTCCTTGCTTGCTGGGAATCAGATTATATTTCCTCCTCCTGTCCCCCAGGTTCAGTTTTGAAGGTTTGTCCTGCTTGTGTCTTGCTTGCCTCTTGCCCCTGGCTGGCTCCTCTTGTTGAGGAGAGCTAGGCAGAAGGGGTCTGAAGTCAGGACTGTGTCAGTCCACGATCACTTGGGGCTGAAGGGGATGGCTGCACCCATAGGGAGAAGAGGGAGCCTGCTGGAGGGTTTGGGGATGTTGGCTGGGTGTCACCCCCGATGTCTTTCCATCAGGGGAGCGCCGCCTGGAAGCAGGTGCCATGGTCCTGGCTGACCGGGGTGTGGTTTGCATCGATGAGTTTGACAAGATGTCTGACATCGACCGCACGGCCATCCACGAAGTGATGGAGCAGGGCCGCGTGACCATCGCCAAAGCCGGCATCCACGCCCGGCTCAACGCTCGCTGCAGCGTGCTGGCCGCGGCCAACCCTGTCTACGGCAGGGTGAGTGGGGTGAAGGCTGATTGTCCACGGGGGCTGCCTGAACTGCCTTGTTGCCAAGAGCTGGAGATCAGGAAGGGAGCATGTGAAGCCAAATAGGGTGCAGTTCTCATCCTCCTTTCCGGGAGACTCATCTGTCTCATCTGCTCTGGGACCGGACTAGTGGGCTGGCCAGGAGACCCTGGGGGAAACTCCAGGCAGTGCAGACTTCCAGTTCAAATAAGGGGCTGGGGGGAGTCAGGGTTGGAAGAGCCCACGTTGGAGATAGTTTTGAGCACCCGGCTTGCGGCCGGCTATGGAGAAGGCAGCGTGCGAAAAGACCTGCGAAGCTGGGGCATTACTGCCCTTAACTGCCCCCTTCCCTCCCATCTTCAGCTGTGCTGGGGTCTCCCTGCTTCTCTGAAAGCTGAGATTTCCAGGCATGGCTGATGGTGGCGGCATTGCCTTTAACAACTCGCTGCCCTTACTTGCAGTACGATCAGTACAAGACTCCCATGGAGAACATCGGCCTTCAGGACTCCTTGCTGTCCCGATTTGACCTGCTCTTCATTGTCCTGGATCAGATGGATCCAGAGCAGGATCGGGAGATCTCGGACCACGTCCTGCGCATGCACCGGTACCGGGGCCCCAATGAGCAGGATGGGGACGGTGAGTTCAGATTTCCCTCTGAAAGCCCCGTGCATTGTCTGAAAAGCTGGTGCTTCTTTCATTACCCGTGAGCTGAGACTCCTCTCCAGCATCTCCTACCCCCGCACACCCCAGTCGGCTTCCTGCCGCACAGTGCCACAGCCCTGCCTGCCTGTCCTCTCCAGGCCTGGGGGCTGCAGCGGGGGCAGCTGGACTTCCTGCATGGCAGCCATTGTCACTGAGGACTGCCGTCAAACAAGGCCTCTCTGGGAAGGAGATTCCCTTGCTGTTTGGCCTAATTATTATGGTTTTATCCCATCATTCCTAGCCCCGTTCCCAGCCTGCAGTGTCTCTCACTTCAGTGCCAGCCAATTTCAGGGCTTAGCCAAGCTGTAGGTATAGTTGCTTCTAGGTTCCCTTATGAGCCTGTCCCTTGAGGGGTCGGACGAAGGGTGCGGAGATGCTGCTGTCCCCAGTCCCACCTAAACTCGTGCCTTCTCCCTGCAGCCATGCCCCTGGGCAGCGCCGTGGAGATCCTGGCCACAGAAGACCCCGACTTCATTCAGGAGGAGGAGCAGGAGCTGCAGGTGTATGAGAAACATGACAACCTTCTGCACGGGCCCAGCCGGCGCAAGTGAGTGTCCTTGTGTGGGGTGGTTGAGTCTGCTGCCAGTGGAGAGGGCCAGCCCCTGTGCCTCCAGGTCCCAGGGATTTAGGATCATAGCAAAGCAGGTGCTGAAAGGGACCTCGCAAGGTTGCCTTGCCTGGCCCCTGCTCAGGGCAGGACCATACCTGACTAAACCATCCCAGTCAAGTATCAGACTAACCTGCTCTTAATGTCCAGGGATGGTGATTCCTGAGTTTCTCTGGGCAGCCTGTGCAATGCTTGAGCACCCTGGAGAGTCAGAAAGTTCCTCTTAATCTCCAAGCCATTGCTCCTAGTCCTATCCCCTGCAGCCACAGAGAAAAACCCATCTCCATCCTCTCCATAATCGCCTTTCGGGTGGACCGATAGGAAGGGAGGTGTGGCAGGGGCCTCAGGAGGTCACATGTAGTCCAACCCCCTGCTCAAAGCAGGACCATCCCCAACTAGATCATCCCAGCGAGGGCTTTGTCTATTTGGGTCTTAAAAACCTCTAAGGATGGAGCTTCCACCACCTCTCTGGGTAACCTGTTCCAGTGTCTTTACTATTCTCCTAGTGAGAGAATTCCTCCTATTTAACCTAAACTTCCCTTGCTGCAACTTGAGACCATTGCTCCTTGTTCTCTCATCTGCCCCCACTGAGAACAGTCCAGCTCCGTGTCTTTGGAGCCCCCCTGCTATTAAATCCCCTCTCAGCCTTTTCTTCTCTAGACTAAATAAGCCCAGCCTCTTCTCAAAAGTCATGTGCTCCAGCCCCGAACCGCTTTGGTTGCCCTCCACTGGACAGTGTCCAACTTGCCCACATCCTTTCTGTAGTGGGCGGCCCAAAACATGACACAGGACTCCAGTTGTGGCCTCCCTAGTGCTGAATAGAGGGGAAGAATCTCTTCCCTGGACCTCCTGGCAACACACCTACCACTGCAGCCCAGGATGCCATTAGCCTTCTTTGCAACAAGGGCACGCTGCTGGCTCATAATCACTTATTGTTCCCTGCTGCCCAGCCAGTCACCCCCAGCCTGCACTGGTGCATGGGATTGCTCCGTCCTAAGTGCAGCACTTGACACTTGTCCTTGTTGAATCTCGTGAGATTCCTTTTGGCCCACTCCTCCGATGTGTCCAGGCCACTCTGAATCCTAGCCTTACCCCTGAGTGTATCTGTTACTCCCTCCCCCCGCCACCTTGGTGTCATCTTCAGACTTGCTGAGGGTGCAATGCAGCCCATCTTCCAGCTTGTTCATGAAGATATTGAAGTTTCCAATCAATCCATATCCTTGAAGTGTGAGGCCCAAAATTGTACTGCACGGTACTGCATTGCTGAGCAGCATGGGAGAATGCCTTCTCTCCCCACCTCTGGGGTGCCATGCTGCCGCCACGGTGCCCCAACCTGTAGCACAGGCTACAGAGAAGTATCCCTTTGCCGAGTGTCACGTGTGCGTGCAAAATACACCGCCTTGAGAGCGCGCGCGCGCCTTTTATTGGGGTCCCTTTCACATAAAGAGCAGGTGAGAAAAGGGCTGCGTGAAGCTTCCCATGTACTCGCCCCTGATGTGACATGGGTATGCGTGTCCCCGGCAGAGAGAAGATCGTCAGCATGGAGTTCATGCGGAAGTACATCCACGTGGCCAAGATCATCAAGCCCGTTCTGACTGAAGAGTCAGCCAGCTACATCGCGGAGGAGTACTCCCGCCTCCGCAGCCAGGACCAGATCAGCTCCGATGTGGCCAGGGTGAGCGATCCAGGCAGACTACCCTCGAGCTGAGGCTTGCCTGGCGGTGCAGCCCCCTGCTTCTCTCGGGGTGCTGCAGACTTTTGAGCTGCCTGCTTTCTGCCCCTGAATTGTGGCCTGCGATCTGCTAGGACCCCAGAGAAGCTCACTGCAAGGCTGAATCTCCAGGCTGGGTTGTTGCCCTTTTTCTGAAAGCATACGGTCAGCCTTGAGCCACAGCTTTCATTGCTTTAGCCAGCTGGATGCTGAGGCTGTAGCACT
The DNA here is from genome assembly GCF_001723895.1 of Crocodylus porosus. Lineage (NCBI taxonomy): Eukaryota > Metazoa > Chordata > Crocodylia > Crocodylidae > Crocodylus > Crocodylus porosus. The sequence goes on along the minus strand of NW_017728918.1, from coordinate 5,684,445 downwards.
TGTTCTGCTTGAGGCTGGAGCCCCACTGCATGGGCCAAGCATGGTCCCTACCCTGGTTTTCTGGCTGGCCCTGTCCGCTGCCTGCCTCAGTCCTGCTTTTCCCAGCCCAGCCAACATGTTTTGCAATGGATGGAGCTATTGTGTGACCCCCTTCTCCCCCACCTCCGTTGCCCTTCCCCAGACCTCCCCGGTCACGGCCCGGACGCTGGAGACGCTCATCCGGCTCTCTACAGCCCACGCCAAGGCCCGCATGAGCAAGACCATTGACCTGCAGGACGCTGAAGCGGCCGTGGAGCTGGTGCAATTTGCCTACTTCAAGAAGGTGAGAGTGCATTGAGGGAGGGCTGCCTTGCCCTTCAGTGGGCCCTTGTAGCCAAAGCCTTATACTGTAGGGCGCCGTTACATTGGGACTTGGAGGAGCTGGGTGCCCTCTGCATCTGCTTCTGGCTCTCACTGGAGAAAATGGTAGAGCCTCCCTCTAAGGATCCGGCTGTGACGTGCTCCTGGCTGCGATTGCTCTTAGCCGCTGTGACTCGGGGCAGGCGAGGTTTAGGGGCTTGGCTTGCTGCCTTGAAGCAAATAGACTATACTGAATCTTCGCTGTGTTTGGAGCCGGCACCAGGCCCTTAGAAGCGAGGAGCACAGTGGTTTTGGGATGCAGAGAGTTGGGCTTCTGGGTTCCCCCTCTGGTGATGCTGCTTTTGCCTGTGCTGTAATTCCCTGTGGTCAAATGCAGGGAATAGCGGCATCTCTCAGGGTGTTGAGCCTGCACTGGACGGAAAGCACATGGAGATGCTGAAACCATCTGTTGTGTAAAATATTGCATACCGTCGCCAATGCTGTTCCAGTGTGCCTGCTGCTCTGGCTGCTTTGAGTGACTATATCACCAGTTTGGTGTCAGTGCTGGCTTTGACCTGCTCGTGTTGGGCGGTTCGCTTTCCTCTGCAGGTGCTAGAGAAGGAGAAGAAGCGCAAGAAGCAGCAGGATGATGACACGGAGAGAGATGAGGTGGAGGAGGAGGAGCTGGAGGCAGCGGAGAGAAAGAAAAAGAGGTAGGGGTGTCTGTGTGTAAATCTGGATGCCACAGTTGTCACCGTTGACCAGCCCCTGCTGTTTGACCAAATTGCTCCAGGAATGCATTTCCCAGCAATGATCAGTCTGGGCTGAGCAAAGTTTTGTGCCTTACAATCACAGAAAATGAGGGTTGGAAGGGACTCAGGAAGTTGCATTGAGTCCAACCCCCTGCTCAAAGCAGGACCAGCCCCAACCACATCATCCCAGCCAAGGCTTCAGCTAGCCAGGTCTTGAAAACCTTCAAGGATGGAGAATCTCTCTGGGTAACCTGTTCTAGAGCTTCACCACCCTCCTAGTGAGTGAGTTTTTCCTGATCTCCAACCTAAACCTCCCTTGCTGCAACTGAAGCCCATTGCCCCTTGTTCTGTCTGTCACCCCTGAGAATGGTCTCGCTCCATCCTCTTTTGAACCCCCCTGCAGGTAGTTGAAGGCTTGAAGGCATTTCAGCAGTCTGCAAGATGGTGTGGCTGTGGCTAGTGTCAGGACCACATGTGCAGCCTGCCAGTGCCTCTGGGCCGCTGTGTGCCATGCTGCGGGTTGCACCCGCGTACATCGTCTTGGATACTAGCATGCGGTCCCATGAATGATAGGAGAGTAGCCCCTCGCTGCCTAGTGGTCTCCTCATACCATGTGGTATGAGGAGACCACCATGTGTTTCTTCAAGGACAGGAGGTGTTGCCTTGCGTAGCAGGCATAAGAGTAACCTTTTCTTACCCGGCAGGAGGAGGAAGTCAGCCTCTCAGGACCAAGATGGCAAGGAGGGAGATTCTTATGACCCCTATGACTTTAGCGATGCAGAAGAGGAGATGCCAGAAGGTGAGCGTCTTCTGGGATGTCACGCTGGGTTGTGTGCAGTCAGGTCTGGGGCTGCTCTGGGATCCAGGTGCAGATGGGTGTCGGGAGCAGGTTCCAGGGACAAGTGGGGTCAGAAAGGCAGGAGCTCAGCCTGCGAGTGGGGTCTAGGGACAGGCAGAGTCAGGAAGCTGGGGGATTGGGCAGAGAGTGGAGCTGAAGCAAACTGGGGCGAGAAGCCAGGAGTATGAGCATAGCTGGAGCACAAGCTGGAGGGCACAGTGAGGCAGTCTGGGACCAGGTTGAGCCCTGTTGCCCAGATCATTCCTGCTCCTGGGCAGGGAGAAGTGGAGGTCAGCTGACTCCAATGGGCCCTCTGGGGATGGGGGTGGGCAGAGGGCGAGGCCCTAACAGGGGCTTCGGGCCAGGCTGGGTGGTGAGCTGCCGGGAGGAGCAGCCACGGTGGTCAGGCTGGAGCCCTGGGTTCAAGATTGCGTGCCTATATGTCCCAGACTGATTCCCAGCTATGGGCACTGGGGCTTAGATGCAACCTGGAAGCATACTGGGCAGACTATACAAGGGGCTCCCAATTTACATGATCTGCTGGGCTTTGTCCCAGCCAGTCAGTGAGCTGACATGGTGTAGCAACCCTGCAAGGTGGCAGTGAGGCATTTTAGGGGGCACATTCATGCCACAAGGCTGCTGTAGGATTTTCCTCCAGAGTATACTAGCTCTAATGGGTGCCCCCACCTCTCTGCTGGTGATGCTGCCCTGAAACAGCTGTCCAGTCAATGTCCAAGTGGTGCCATTTTATATACTCATGTTGTGCTATGAATCCAAGTGGGGCTTTGTAAGGGCCATTTCTCCAAGCACTGTGAGTGACTGACAGCACTACATCCATCCTGGTGTTTTCATGGGGGGTAGGGAGGGTGAGATCAAATGGGCAATGGGACAGTTCTCAGCACTGGGGGCACCCGATTTGAAGATGTCCAAACAACCTAGGTTGGACAGAGCACTGGGGTGATGCCCCAGAGTATCCAGAGGTAGCAGTGTCTTCATGCCCTTGCTTCTCCAAAATGCATGATAACAGAGCTGGCACTAAATAAATACAGTGAGGGATGCTGCTGTAGTCCTCCCATGCCAAGGGCATCCTTCCTTTTATGACTCTTGGCTCACAGATGTTAATGATTAGCATGGCTGTTATGAGAGCAAAGGATGTGGTAGTTTCTGCATCTTAGATTAATTCAAATAGATGTGATATAGCACAAGCTATCATGACCTGAAGCTCATGCGCTTTATCAGATGCTGCAAGAGAACCATCCAGGGTCCTTACGGGAGCAGCCAGTGTGCCTTTATTCTCCAGTGCAAACAGTTAACCTGTAATGTGAATTGCAGCCCACTCTGTAAATGCTCCCAAAGGGATAACTTTCTTTTTCTGGGGCAGTGTCTGGCACCTGTGACTTGCTGGGTGCTGTACAGATGCAGACTAAGATGTAACCCTGACCCTGAGTTGCAGCAGTGCTTTACCACCCTTTGCATGCGCACGGATGTTTGAGGGGATTGAGTGCAATTCCTCACTGCTGGCTGGTTAAATCTTTTCTCTTTATTCTCTGCTTCCAGTCCAGGCACATACTCCTAAAACTCCAGAAGCTGCAGAGACTGGTGGGGCTACAAAGCCTGAGCTGGCTGAGTCAAGGTGCGTGGCAGGCTAAAGAACCAGTGGGTGGGTTGGCCCATTATGGGTGTCTGCATTTCAGAAGCACTTTCAACAGGTATCCGTCCAAGAGCTTGCATGCCTTTCCTGGGCCCTGGGTCTCGTCTGCATAGGAGTTTGATCCTTAGCGCGGCCCGTATCCTCATCTTAGATTACAGCCTGCTTCAGGTTTTGTAAACTAATCCGGGTCAGCCTGTGTCAGCACTTGAATGGGAGACTCGTCATGAATGCCCAGGAAGTGGCGATGGTTTCATGTTTGCATGGCGGGGTGGGGAAGCACAAGTTTTTTTTGGAGAGAATCAGTGGATGGCGTGAGCATGGCTGACTTGACTTTGGGGCGTAACCCCATTACGGTGTAGGAAACACTGTACTGTGGTATAAACCCAATAGCAGTCGGTGACACCAGTCTTTGGTTTCTTTAGTGGGGTGAGGCTTGGTCTGGAGAAGACCACGTAGATGGGTGTTAAATTTTGACCTGGTGCTGCAGGGAAGAGAGCGTCCTATGTTTAGCTCTCGATTCTAGCAGACCTTCCTTTTGCTCGCTTAGGCTGAAGGCATTCAAGGCAGCCCTCCTGGAAGTGTTCAAAGCTTCTCACGCGCAGTCCGTAGGGCTGCAGACCCTGATGAAGTCCATCAACCAGGACAATCCTGATCCGTTTTCATCTGCTGAAGTCAAGGTGGCACTGGAACGCATGCAAGATGACAACCAGATCATGTTGTCGGATGACATTGTCTTCTTGATCTGATCTTCTGGGTAGGAGAGTCCAAGTTCTCACGAACGTCTTATTCCGTAATAATCCTCAGACTCATTTTGAACTTTTCTGCCGCTTTCTTTAGCCCGAGCTCCAGCTGGAGAATGCCAGCAGTTGTTCTCTACCTTCTAGTGGAGCCTGGGAAGGATTATGTAGTTGGCTTCAAACGGCCTGAGCTAACACGGTCTCTTTTGGTGGCATTGATTCCAAAAGAATTGGAGTATTGTTTTAATTTTTGTAAGCAGCTAAAAGGCTTTATGTGCACATCCCTAGTCTTCTACATGAGTGTTCAGTGCACTTGAAAGCTTCAGCTGCTCCTCAGCAAAGTCGATTTGGGACCTGCACCTTAGCTTTTGGGGATGCAAGTTGTTGCCATTGTAGCCAAACATTCTTACAGAGCAGAAGTGTCTTGTTTAGGTAAAACCTTCAACTCTGCTGCTATTATTTGGAGCGTATCCACATCTGAAGTCTGGATCTTTTCTTTCAAAATAGCAGTGAATAAATTCACCAGTGGGTGGTGATGGTTTTTAACTTTAAGTAAAGCACGGATTTATCAGTCAGACTACTGAAGTGCCAGTAAAATGCTGTCAAAGTGACTGGCGGTCCCATGATTTCTGACTCATAACTGAAGTGGCTCAGTTTCCAAGTTTAGATTATTGGTCCTCTCTTCTGACTCCCTGTGCTACAAACTCAGCATCAGCTGTCCCAGCAATTAGATTTCAGCTGCCAATTTTGTGGTGGTGCCTAAAGCCTAAAAAGAGGCCGGTGTGTTTGGCAGGCAGGATTCAAATATCCTCTTGCTATGCAGCATTTGACTCTGCAGCAACTCAAATAGACCCATGATGAGTGAATCTTATAGTCCAGGCTGAAATTTGAAAGCCAGGTGGACAGGCAGGGACCTGAGAAGGTCAGGAGCGGCTGAGCTGATAATGGGCTTCAAAACGGGTTCTGCACATCTGGAAATTTTAAGGCTGCAGCAATACTAAAACTCTGTAAATTTTTGTTTCATACCTTTTGTCCCGAATCTCCTTTGTCTGCTACAGCGGGCTCTGCCTATACAAGAAGTAGAACAAAACTTTTGTGCCCACTTGAAAGTCTTCACTAATAGTAGAGATGGAAGGTAACCCTTTCAAACAAATGGGGGCAGGGAAAAGCATCCCCCTCCCATTGGAGGCTAGTTGGACTTATTCTCCTAAATCACTTGGCTTTTGGAGAAACTTGACCCAGAAGACTTGCAAGCCCTGCCAACAGCTGGTGCAAACTCCTTTGCAAGCATTTTTAAAGCATGTGTTTCTGAGCAATGACTTGTAAGACTCTCTGCGCTGGGGTTTCTGGGAGACTGTACATCAGCTGCCCATAAGAGGATTGTCTGTACTTTTAAAACTCTGCAGATGTACCTGGCCAGTACTCTGTTTTTAAACAGACCCTGCCCTGAGCAAATTACTCATGGTATGGGAGGTGCCTACGGGCAGAGAGGCTGCCCTTCATGTAGGGCTCTGAAGGTATATGTTGGATGTGGTCCTTGGGTTTCACTGTGTGTGTGCGTAGTCAACACTGTGTGTTTTTTGCTTTGTGGTGATCTCCATCCCATGTTCTGTCCCAGCGATGCCACAAACACCTACTCATCTAAATAAAATGTCAAAGTTATGTCTGGTGTCTTGCATTGCAGGTGGTGTGTGGACTAAGGCTTTACCTAGCTGCAGCCACCTTTGCCTATGTAACAAACGTCTGCATGTATGCGCGGAGCCCTGAAGATGCAAGCTGGTGCCCTTTTTATAGGGGCGACTTACACTAGCAGGGGGGAAACCTTTCTCCCAAGTGTGCCATGAGTGGGGACCTGCCAAGTGCAGGATTTCGTGGGAATCGTGTAATTGGCAGTCTCCTGTGAAATAGCTGGTTCCTCATGGAAAAACAAAGCCGGCAAAAAGTGTCTCGTAGAAGGGTTGGGGGTGGGGAAGGGGGTAGACTGTGGGGGAGGCAAGTTCCTATTTCTGCTCCCCGCCTCCCCTTCTGGAGATGGAGAAAAGCCTGCCAAAAGTCCCCTTGAAGGGGGCGTGGGGCAGGGAGAGTGCTCCTGCCCCAAGGGCTGCCTGGTTGCTAAGTCCTGGGAGCCTGCTGTAGCGGAGGGGAAGAAGGTGTGGGGCACATGCGGCAGAGCTCCCTGGGCAGTACGGTTCACACCGAGCCCCCCTCATTGGTGCTGGAGCAATTGGCGCCACGCTCCCACCAGTGCCTGCCGGCCGCCCGGGTGCTGCTCTGTGCCCCTGCCTCCAGTTCGTAGGATCGTAGAAGTCGGGTCGAAGGGACCTTGTAGATCTTCAAGTCCGACCCCCCACCTGGGCAGGAGGAAAACTGGGCTCAAATGACTCCGGCCAGGTAGACATCAAGCCTCCTCTTCAAGACCCCCCAAGGTAGGAGCCAGCGCCACTTCCCTCGGAAGTTGGTTCCAGTCCTAGCCGCCCCGACCGTGAAGTCGTTCTTATGGATGTCTAATCTAAACCTCCGCTCCAGCAACTTGTGGCCGTTATTCCTTGTTATGCCGGGGGGGCGGCACGAGGGGAAACAAGGTCTCTCCCAAACCCTTCTGGTCCCCCCTAGTAAGTTTTTATAGATGGTCACCAGGTCCCCCTCAGCCTTCCTTGTGGAGGCTGAACAAGTTCAGGCCCTGTCACCTCTCCTCGTAGGGCCTGCCCTGCTGCCCCCGGTCATGCGAGTGGCCTCCTCTGGACCCTCTCCAGGCTGTCCACATCCCTCCTGATGTGCGGTGCCCAGAACTGGACGCAGGACTCCAGCTGTGGCCTGACCAGCGTCACATAGAGGGGGAGGATCACCTCCCTGGCTCTACTCGAGATGCATCTGTAGATGCAGGACAAGGTCCGATTAGCCCTGCCAACCGTGACCTCGCATTGTCGGCCCATGTTCATCTTGGAGTCAGTAATGACTCCAAGATCCCTTTCTGCCTCCGTGCTCTCAAGAAGGGAGTTTCCCATCTTATAAGTGTGCTGCTGGTTCCTACTGCCCACGTGCAGCACCCTGCACTTGTCAGTATTGAAGCACATCCTGTTTTTGCTAGCCCACCCCTGTAACCTATCCAGGTCTTGCTGCAGTCTTTCCCTCCCTACTAGCGTGCTCACCTCACCCCAAATTTTGATATCATCAGCAAATTTAAACGGTGCTTTTCACCCTGTCATCTAAATCGCTGATAAAGAGATTGAACAGTGTGGGCTGAAGGACCGAGCCCTGGGGGACTCCACTGCCCACTTCCCCCCAGGTCGAATATGACCCGTCCACCACCACACTCTGAGTGCGACCCTTCAGCCAATCTGCAATCCATCTGACTGTAGGCATCAATCCCACAGTCGCCTAGTTTTTTAACGAGGATGGGGTGGGAGACGGTGTCAAAGGCCTTGCTGAAGTCCAGAAAGACTATATCCACTGCTACCCCTGTATCCAGGGCTTTCGTGACCTGATCATAAAAGGCAATCAGGTTGGCTAGTTGCCCTTGAGCATCATCCCTGAGGCCGGCTCATCACAGATGTGCTCCATGATAATCTTCTCAAAGAGTTTCCCTGGGATTGAGGTAAGACTGATGGGCCTATAGTTGCCTGGGTCCTCCCTCCTCCCTTTTTTAAAGATGGGGACCACATAGGCTACCTTCCAATCATCCAGCACCTGGCCCGAGCACCACGAGTGCTCGTAAAGCCGTGCCAAGGGCCCTGCAATAACCTAGGATCTGGTGCTGGACCCCCGGGCGCCTGCCGGGAGTGGTGCGGCGCGGTGTAGCAGGAGCAAGAGGAGGAGCTGTGCTGGAGACAGGGTGCAGAGCAGCACCTGCCTGGCTGCAGCTTGTTGGAAGTTGCTCCTGCTCCAGCACGCGGGGCTTTGGCTTCAGCTCCTGCGAAAGTGTCCAGGAGCTGAAGCAGGAGCCACCTGGCTGAAGCTGCTTGACCACTGGCAATGGCGTGAGATGGCACAGTGCGGTGCAGCAGGAGCAGGTTGCACCATTGCACCGTGCTGCACTCCTGGCAGGCCCCCAGGGGCCTGGCTCCAGATCTTGGAAAGGGGGCAGCTGAATTTGGTAGGTCCCTAGCCATGAGGCTTGCAAGCAGGGATGTTTGCAAAAAGGCACGGTGTTACCTGCTGTGGCTTGGCTCCCGGGGATCTTGGCGACAATGGCACGTAGCTGAATGGTCTGTGCTGGATACCGGGAAGTTGGGTGGAGACATTCATTTGCCATAAAACTTGCAGGTGGTTGTCAGACCAATCCTTGGGACCAGGACATAGGGAGTTCACCAAAAGCAGGCCCAGGAGCCAGAATTAAAACCCCATGTCTGCTACTGGTCTAGATCCTGTGATTGGCCTCCCTGCTCCTTTTAATCTACCTAATTAAAAGGTTTTTGACCTGTAAAATTGGAGTCGTGTGTCCCAAGTATAACGCAAGGATTTGTTTGGAAAACCCTCTACCTGCTGCCTCAAATGGGTGGTCAGGGCATGCTTCATCTCCCATCACCAGGGATCCAGGTTTTCTCAGTTTTAAAATAGCAAATGCTCTGATTTAAGCCCCCAAATCCACAACTAAAATGAAATGCTGCTATATGCATAGGTATCAGTTGAATGCAGTGTTTTGTTGATGTATTTACAGGCTTAAAGTGATTTTGGAAGCTGACCAGTTCCTCAATCATTGTAAAAAAATTACATCTAAATACCTAGAAATGTTGGTGTTTTGGTTTTTTACCACGGAAAATCAAAGCTCCCCTTCCCCCTGCTCTCTCCCAACCCCTGCCTATGCTATTGCCCCTCACTCCCAAGCCACCGCCCCATAGATGTACCTGGAGGGGGTTGCAGGAGCTGCTCTCTCCTGCTGCTTGGCTGCCGTGTGCATGTACACGCACACATGCACGTGGTGCCCCTTGCCTCCTCGCCAGCCCCAGGCAGCCTATTGCAAGCTGGAACTCGGCGGCCCGCTGTTTCCCAGGCTTTTCTTGTTTAAAGGAGAAATCCATATTTGTCTTCATTAAAGGAGAAAAAACAGCTTTTTTTCTTTGCTGCAGGAGAACTATCTGCATTTTTCCACAGCAAACAGAGAACCCGGATCCCTGCCTATCGCCCATGGAGGACATTGCTCCGCACCCGTAAGAAATGGCACTGCCGTGAAAGAGGGGAGCTGAAGTCAATGGGTGTTTGGATCCCATGGCATTGCAGCTGGCATTGCTGCCGCTGCTTCGCTGTTCTCTTGCGCAGGATCGGGATGGGACATCCCAGCCTCCAGCCTCAGTGTGCTGTTCGGAGAATGGGCAGAAGAGGTTCTGCTCTTCTCCCAGCCTGCCTTACTTGAGCAGCCTATCTGCCCATATAAACAGAGGCAGGATTGCAGCCTCTCCAGGAGAAATTCTCTGTGGAAAGGTCAGTCCAGCCAGTTGTTACTTAAATACTGTAGTGCAAAGCTCTGCCACGCGTCCTGCCCTGGTCAGCAACGATGCACTGCTGGGAGAGAGAGAGATGGGCAGCTCCACCCAGGGACCATCACTTTTTTGCAGGGCTTGGGTATTGCTGGCTTTATCTTGCTTCAGGTTGAGAGGTTGAGTATTTCCTGCTCTGGAGAAACTGTTTAAATCAAATCCACAGCCCACACGTGAGTCAACCCGCACAAAACAAGATGGAAATCGGCTCTTATCTCCCCAGCAACTATCAAGCAGTGGTGTCGGACAGATACAGATCGCAGCTGAACTGTAAGCACCCCAGCCCTCTTCAGCTTGCAGGAATAACGTGACCTCTGAGGTGAATCCAAGGATGTGATGAAGGGGAAATGACCCCATCTTATTCATCGTTGGCTCTAGTCAAAAGATATGTTTTCTTTCAAAATCTTTTTTCTGGGAAACATTGAGCTTTGGGCTCAATACGTTTTTTTGCAAAAAGGCTTTTGGGCTCAATAAGTTGTTTGCAAGAAAGCTGTTTCTTCCTGTGGAGCACTTAGCTGTAGCAGAAAACGATACTTCTGGATCCTGGTGTATGCATGAGAGGTCACCGGGACCATCAATGCATATGCCTCAGCAGGAGTGAAGGCTGCCCAGATCTTCCTCCCCCCACCCCTTTTAGGCAGTATCCAAAGGCCAGACCGAGTCCAGATGTTTAGTGCCTCGATGACTGCAAGCCCAGAAATTAAACCCAGGTCTCCATACGGTAGATAAGGATTCGACCACGGGAACATGGTAGCTGATGTCTTGTAGAGGATTTACCTTTTCGTTAAAAAAACCCACCCCAAATGCCTGAGAACTTGAATGTCCCAACTGCAAAATGCGGCTCCCATGCCATATACCATTGCTGACGTGCCTCGGGTTCAGCTACGCCTATAAAATTACAGAACAAGAGGCCTGAACAGGACTTGAACAGGTCATCTAGTGCAGCTTCCTGCCCAAGGCAGGCCCAGTCCTGACCAAAACCTCCAAAACTACTAATTGTCTAACCTACATTTAAGCAATTCCTGAAAGGGAGCACACAACCCCTCTAATCTGTTCTAGTGCTCGTCTACCCTCCTAATAGAAAATACTTTTCAACATCTATCCTAAATCACACTTTATTTTTTTTAATTTTTTTGCAATTTAAACCTTTGTTGCGGGGGTTGTCCTCTCCCTGTGGATGCAGAATAATTGACTGACATTTTCCTTGTCAGAACTTTTTTGCATGGGAGAATTTTTATCTCCCCCCTTCTTAGTTTTCTCTACTTTAAGCAATCCCAGTCCCTCTAGCATTTCATCCGATTTATCTTGTTTTCCAAACCTTTAATCATTTGGACTCTTCACTTAGTCTGTCTCAAAGTACAAAACCCAAAACTGGACCCAGGACTTCAGGTGAGGCTTCACTGGTGCCGAATAAAATGGAAGAGTCGCCTTTTGCGACTTGCATGGAGCAATCCTCTTTGTATATCCCAGCAAACTATTACTTTTATTTTCCCCTCAACAATATTGTACTGTTGACTTATTCAGCTAGGTCCATTATGACTCCCCCCCCCCCCGACATCATTTCTGGCAGTGCTGCAGCCTTCCCAGCCATCCTCTTTTTCTGCTGTGGTGCTTTCCAATGAGTCCTTCCTAAAGGCAGGAGTTTGCCCATCTCCTTGATGAATTTCATTCTATTGATTTCAGACCGCTTCTCCAGCTTATCCCAGTTAATCCTTTATTCTGTGGAGCGTGCACATACTGCACAGTTAACCCAGCCTCTTATAGGTTCATAGGTTCATAAATGTAGAGGCGGAGGGGACCTGAGTAGATCATCAAGTCCAACCCCCTGGTTGAATCCCACCAGGTTTCAGTCAGCCCTATTATGTCCAGGTTTGTACTAGCTATCTGGAGGGCCAGTTCCTCTTGCTTATTTCCCATACTTTGAGCATTAGTGTAGAGGCATTTAAGACCTCCTATCAGTCCATCCACCCCCCGCCCCATTCCTCGGACTATCCGGACCCTTGTCACTTAGCTGGGTACTTCTTGTGCTCATCACCTGTCTTGGCTGGGAGGTGTCCTCCTGTGGCCCCATCCCCTGGCAAAGCTAATTTAAAGCACGCTATACGAGATCAATCAACCTGGCAGAGAAGACATGCTTGCCTTTAGGGGAAAGGTGAAGCCCATCCCACCCAAGCATGCCCCCTACGCGAAAATATGGGTCGTTGTCCAGGAACCCGAGGCCTGGGCGGGGGCACCAACTCCAAAGCCGC
>NW_017728918.1:5668937-5672305 GCF_001723895.1 Crocodylus porosus | reverse complement strand
ACCCCTTTTAGGCAGTATCCAAAGGCCAGACCGAGTCCAGATGTTTAGTGCCTCGATGACTGCAAGCCCAGAAATTAAACCCAGGTCTCCATACGGTAGATAAGGATTCGACCACGGGAACATGGTAGCTGATGTCTTGTAGAGGATTTACCTTTTCGTTAAAAAAACCCACCCCAAATGCCTGAGAACTTGAATGTCCCAACTGCAAAATGCGGCTCCCATGCCATATACCATTGCTGACGTGCCTCGGGTTCAGCTACGCCTATAAAATTACAGAACAAGAGGCCTGAACAGGACTTGAACAGGTCATCTAGTGCAGCTTCCTGCCCAAGGCAGGCCCAGTCCTGACCAAAACCTCCAAAACTACTAATTGTCTAACCTACATTTAAGCAATTCCTGAAAGGGAGCACACAACCCCTCTAATCTGTTCTAGTGCTCGTCTACCCTCCTAATAGAAAATACTTTTCAACATCTATCCTAAATCACACTTTATTTTTTTTAATTTTTTTGCAATTTAAACCTTTGTTGCGGGGGTTGTCCTCTCCCTGTGGATGCAGAATAATTGACTGACATTTTCCTTGTCAGAACTTTTTTGCATGGGAGAATTTTTATCTCCCCCCTTCTTAGTTTTCTCTACTTTAAGCAATCCCAGTCCCTCTAGCATTTCATCCGATTTATCTTGTTTTCCAAACCTTTAATCATTTGGACTCTTCACTTAGTCTGTCTCAAAGTACAAAACCCAAAACTGGACCCAGGACTTCAGGTGAGGCTTCACTGGTGCCGAATAAAATGGAAGAGTCGCCTTTTGCGACTTGCATGGAGCAATCCTCTTTGTATATCCCAGCAAACTATTACTTTTATTTTCCCCTCAACAATATTGTACTGTTGACTTATTCAGCTAGGTCCATTATGACTCCCCCCCCCCCCGACATCATTTCTGGCAGTGCTGCAGCCTTCCCAGCCATCCTCTTTTTCTGCTGTGGTGCTTTCCAATGAGTCCTTCCTAAAGGCAGGAGTTTGCCCATCTCCTTGATGAATTTCATTCTATTGATTTCAGACCGCTTCTCCAGCTTATCCCAGTTAATCCTTTATTCTGTGGAGCGTGCACATACTGCACAGTTAACCCAGCCTCTTATAGGTTCATAGGTTCATAAATGTAGAGGCGGAGGGGACCTGAGTAGATCATCAAGTCCAACCCCCTGGTTGAATCCCACCAGGTTTCAGTCAGCCCTATTATGTCCAGGTTTGTACTAGCTATCTGGAGGGCCAGTTCCTCTTGCTTATTTCCCATACTTTGAGCATTAGTGTAGAGGCATTTAAGACCTCCTATCAGTCCATCCACCCCCCGCCCCATTCCTCGGACTATCCGGACCCTTGTCACTTAGCTGGGTACTTCTTGTGCTCATCACCTGTCTTGGCTGGGAGGTGTCCTCCTGTGGCCCCATCCCCTGGCAAAGCTAATTTAAAGCACGCTATACGAGATCAATCAACCTGGCAGAGAAGACATGCTTGCCTTTAGGGGAAAGGTGAAGCCCATCCCACCCAAGCATGCCCCCTACGCGAAAATATGGGTCGTTGTCCAGGAACCCGAGGCCTGGGCGGGGGCACCAACTCCAAAGCCGCCGGTTGACCTCATTGATGCAGGCCTCGAGATGCCGTTTGCGTCTACTTACTGGTATACCGCCTGCGCCCGTCTCCTTGAGCTTGGCCCCCAAGGCCTTGTAGTCCTTCGTGATGTGGTCTGGGTTGCCCTTGGCCCATGTGGATTAGGACCATGGGGTACTGGTCCAAGGGTCGAATGAGGTCCCTTCCAGCCCTAAACTTCTGTGAACCATGGGATGTGCCCCGAAAGAGCAACACACACACACACACACACACACACACACAGAGCCAGGGAGGGTGCAGCGATACAAGTATGACTTCATTGTTGGGGTTCTTCTATGGGGTGTGTGGGTTTATAAATGTGGTTAGGAAAAGAAAAGGTGCAATGGAAAGCTACAATAGAGGATGTGTGTGTTTTTTGTTTGTTTGTTTTTTTTAATAAAAAAAATCACTGTTGGGGTGCTTCTGTTTGCATCGGGCCAACCTGGGTGCTCAAACCCAGGTGCTGATCTGCATTTCGGATATAGGATTAAAATCACTATTTCCAACAGCAGTAACGAAGCTTACGCGGAGCTGTGGGCTCTCTGCCATCAAACGTCTTCCCGGAAACAGGGTGGATTTGAGTCAAACGTCGCACCCTTCTAGCAAAGCTGGTCCGAGCACTGGTGCAAAGGAAGGGCCTGTTTGCGTGAGTGATTAGCAGAGCTGCAAATGCAAAAGCGATCTGTGTGCTATTTGATCAAATCTCATTTCCTGGGAAAAACCCTGGGCATACTGAGGTCAACAGCAAGGCTCCGTGGAGTTTAGAGAGGCCGGGTTTTCATCTGCTCCTTGTCGCCTTTCACTCAGATACGCTTGTTGAGCCCCCATCCCACGTTTTGGACTATGACCCTTGGTGCAAAGTTCACAGTTTGGGGAGACCATTCTGCCTTGCCTGTCGTGGAGCTACGCACCAGGTAAGTGCCAGAAGTGGAAGGTCTGATCTCGTGAGGATGGCGGCGAATTCTTAAGCGGTGTTTCACTGAAACGCGCTCCATACCCGCGGTGACACTCGGTGCCTGTGTCACCCCGGTTGCTGTCTGAGGCATTGCAGCCTCAAGGTCAGACGTGAGCTGGCAGTCGGAAAACATCATCGTTGGTCCATAGACCAAACTCAGTCCCAGTGTTACTGGGACAGAGAAAAAATGGCTTTCGCTTATGTACGCCTGGACTGGCATTCGCGATCCTGGTTCAGCTCAAGCAATCTGATTCCCAGCCTATTCAGGTAAACTAATGGGATGGTAAATGAGGGTTAGATACACTGCTACTGTTTTTTTCGGGACGTATGAATGTATAGTTTTCTCTAGGACTCGGCTGAGGGCGAACTGTACCAGTGTTGCTTTTGTCTGGATTGAACTCCATGAGGATTATTTGCCTTGAGTTGGTACCAGGCCACAAACCCTAGACAGACCTCTAATTGCTACTTCATGCCACTATTGTTGGAGTAAATTCATTTTAACAGCATAACAGATGCCTGTAGTTTACTGGATGCAGTTACAGGGACTGATCAGTATCTCAGTCTTGACTTTCCAATACCTTGCACAACTTTCTATTGAAAAGGGACTCTGCGGGGCGTTGTGCGGCACTCCTTCACTTTGCCCCGCTGCTCCCTGGAGTAGGCTGTTATTTGGCCTTGAAACCTCCGCAATAAGCCAACACCTCTCTGAATGCTAAAAGATATATGGGTTTAACCGAATGCTGTGGTGGGATCCTATAGGAGCCGACCA
>NW_017728918.1:5665347-5668337 GCF_001723895.1 Crocodylus porosus | reverse complement strand
GTCTAACCTGTCCAGGTCTGCTTGCAGCTGCTCCCTGCCCTCCGGCGTGTCCACTTCGCCCCATAGCTTAGTGTCATCTGCAAGCTTGGACAGAGTACATTTCACCCCCTCATCCAAGTCGCTGATGAAGACATTAAAGAGTATTGGTCCAAGCACCGAGCCCTGCGGGACCCCACACTCTTCCACACTCTTCTTACTTTTCTCTGGGTAAATCTGATATCTTTTATAAGACCAATGCAAATAGTTGGAAAAATTCCCCTTTGCAAGCTTTCAGGTATAAATACCCTTTGTCAGGCTGAGGAAGCATCTCTGGTGTAGAATTGGGTATCTATTTGTAATGGCTAGGGACGATGGAGAAGGACACAGTGCTGTTCTTTCTTTAAGGGGGCTGAGTTAGTGCTTGAGAGGTGCTGCCACTCTCGAACCATAAAGCCTAGCCCACTCCATCACCTGTTTAAAGGGTGGCTGATAATCCCTGTGTTCACTTCCATTTTGTTACATTTTCAAATGGCATGATTGTGCCTGAGATTTTCTGCAGAGTTTCTATTGAACACATTTTTTCCTCCCCAAAATGATCTTAAAAAAAATCTCAAAAATGAATATTTTAAATATGGTTTGGTTTTTGAAAAAATCATGATAATGCACATGGCTGCTCAAAAATTAAGAACGCAGAGCACATAAACTGGCAAAAGCCAGGGGCAGGACACAGACAACAGCCTGATGGGTGAACATAGGCACACGAGAGCAAGAAGAGATGCATGAGACAAGAAGGTATAATGTTACCCACCTATAAGGACGATTGAGTGTGAAGCTTGGAGACTGTCGCAAAGGTAGAAGGGAAAAGAACAGAAATGTATAAACTAAATACTGAGCCCCTGTCCCCTCGCCCCCCAAGCGGGGTCATTTCTTTCATTAATAGCCTCCTTTAAAAATGGGTTTGAAAAGTTTCAAAAAGAGAATCCACGACTGGTTGGCTTCTGAAAAATATTCCTTCATGAAAAAGATTGGGGTTTTTTTGCTATTGTTTGCATTCTTGCTATTGGATGAAAGGCGTTCGTCCTTTTCTGAGTGTGGATGTGACAACGTGAGTTGCAAGCTGTTATTTCTAGGGTTTCTCCCACTCCAGCTCCATTTTTTCCGAAGTGTCCCACTTCCCATTGACTCTCATGAATGAAGTTTCCAAATGACAAGAGCTGCAGATAAAATCTGAAGCTCTGGCTGTGTAATATGCAAATCTGCCATTCTCAGGAAATTGGGCTAACCTAATTTAATCTGGCTGAATTTGTGATGCCTACTGCTGGAAACAAATGCAGTTTGTGGAGACAGTAGCATTCAACTTGTCAGGCTACACGAGACACTTTACTGTGCAGTAAGGTGCCACCGTGCAACCGTGCACAGCAGCTACTGCACAGTAAATTAGGCTAACGTGGTTTTCTACTACCTGTAAATACAGGTGGTAGATTAACTGTGCATTAGCTACTACGCAATACTGCTCAAGTAGACAGCTGACTGGGAGCAAATTGCTCCTAGTCAGCCCAAGCAGCAGCGGGCTGGGGAACTGTCCCCTCCTCCGCAGCCGTTTCCCGGCCCTGTATTCCTCTTGACTGATTGGGGCACAGGGCTGGGAAACAGCTGTCCCGGAGGAGGGACTTCCCCCAACCCACTCTCTGAAGCCCCCTGCCAGGCCAGTGGAGTCAAGAGCTCTCCCTGACTGTTGTAGGGGGGTAGGGTAGGGCAGGAGTAGCCCTACACCGTATTGCTTCCAGCAGGAGCAAATTTGCTCCCAGCGAGCACGTGTGTAGATGCACTCTCAGGGAAAGCTTACCGTTCAGTATTTTACTGTGCAGTAAGCTTATAGCACATTCATAGCATGTGTAGATGTGTCCACTGAGGTCCAAACAGATCAGAATCAGGAATGGATAGCTAATGGAAGATAACCAGCACGAACTGACAAATTTATAAAGGGTGGATACATAACTGGTTGGATCATCCCACTCAGTGAGTAGTCATCAATGGCTCAAAGTCTAGTTGGGAGAAGGTATTAAGTGGGGTTTCCCAGGGGTCTGTTCTGGGCCAGGTATTGCACATCATCTTTATTAATGGTTTGGATGATGGGAGTGAGTGCAGACTTAGCAAATTTGCAGAGGGCACCAAGTTGGGTAGAGTTAGAGAAACTCTGGAGGGTAGGGCTAGAATCCAGAACGACCTGGATAGACTGGAGAAATGATCCACAATCAACCAGATGAATATGGTATCATTAAGTCTTAATGATAAGATTATGGAGACCAGAAGAATCTACGGGCATGTGTCAGGAGTGATTTTTCATGACCTAACATCAACTCTCTTGATTCTAGGATGATCTGCACGGGATTTCGTCTTTCTGTGGATCCCCTCCCACTTCCCATCCTGCCGTCAGAAGTGGCCATGCAGCACGTAGCTTGGTGACTTCCCAAGAGGAGTAATAGAAGCCCCACGGTGTAGGACATTTAATGACTGGAACAGCAAAACACCGAGGAGGGCTTTTGCATCAATCCCTATGTGACGGGCCGGCTGGCAGTGACCTAGCCCAGGGGTTTTGAAAGGGCAAAAGATGATTGGAGGACTTGGCATTCCCTTTCCGCACCAATCAGGCCCCAGAGACTCACCCCCTGTGCCCTGATTGGCCCCTTGGGTCACCTGGAGGGGGGTAAAAGGGGCAGCACTGCTGACTCAGGAGAGAGATCAGTGCGGGACAACAAGGAAGGAGCTTCACAGAGCTGGCAAGAGCTGAGCCAGCAGGGTGGGAGCAGTTGCCCCAGAAAAGCCTGAAAGAGCAGGACCTGCAGGCAGCAGTGGTGTTAGAAATGGAGTATTGTTAAAAATGCACAGCTTGCATCTTGCACCCGATAAGAAAGAAACACTGCCAAGGACTTTTTTCCTTGCCCAGCCTTGCCACAGCTTTTCTTATACTAAATCACAGATTCTCCCCCAGCTTCTCCCTAGCCTTTCTC
>NW_017728918.1:5661407-5664877 GCF_001723895.1 Crocodylus porosus | reverse complement strand
ATCCCCCAGGAGAGGCTGCAGCCAGCAGGAGAGGCTCCCCTGCTCCAGGAAGGACCTGAGTAGCGACCTGAGGGGTTCCCAGCTCTGCTTTTAGCTCCTCCAAACAAAGGCCAGGCAGCTCCATGTAAGGCCGGGCTCTGGGAAGGTCAAGACCCCTAGCAGGATAGACCAGTGCCCCCAGTGTTGCCTGTGTGGCAGTGTTCCTGCCCACCATGTGGGAGATCTGGGCTCAAGTCCCAGTGGAGGGGACTTGGGATGAGTGAGGTAACAAGCAGCAAATCTCCTTGCAGTGGAAAGGGGCCATTGTGTTTTCTCCCCCTCCAGGTACTAAGGCCCTACATTTCCTTGTCATTTGACATTTTGCATCTTGTGCCTTTTTATATTTCACCAACCTGTACCGTTTGTTCTGCTCTTTGTGTTTTATATTTTGTTAACCCTGTTTTTGTCAATGATTGTAAGTGTCTAACCTTTGTTGAATCCTGTCCCCTTGGGGAATTGTAGTGTCTACTATATCCTCTGATTTACACCTGCTATGTTCCCAGTATTAAAAGGTGTATGGTTAAGTCCCCCTCGGTGGTCTGGCTCTGCTCTGTAGGGGAGGAGAGTCCCTACACCTCCCACAGCACTTGTGCACCTGCTTTGATCCCTTCAGTTGGAGAGGGAGTACCTCTTAGAGTACCGCCCCAGTTACACCTAGGTATTGTCAAAGGTCTGTGATTCGAGAGAGGCACTGTAACCTGTGCATTTGCCTTCAGATGGCAATGGCCCCTGTTGGCCAAGGTTTTAAGCTCTGAACATCCCCAGATTGAGTGGAAGAGGCAGCCTGGAAGGGAAAGTTCAAGTTTGGATGCGACTTCTAAGGTGGGAGAAAGCCCCATCCTGCTGCTGCTTTTGAGCCCATAGGAAAGCCAAGTCCCGGATGCCAGGGTCTCTGCCTCACTCCTGGGACTGAGCTGTGCAGAGCAGGAACAAGTAGGCAAGGTGTATTTCCTCTGTAGGAAGCCCGAGTGGCCCGTGACCAGTGTGGACTGGCCCCAGGAGATCATCAGGTCCCTGTCTTACTGCCACACATCAATGCAAATCTATTTGGTACCAGGGAGAGTCAGCAGCTCAGGCAATACCGGCAGAGGCAATGACTATTTCCACGATGCTCCCAGCTTCTGGGGTAGGAAGAAAAATGGGTCTAAGTAAGGTTTGGATCCATTGCTTGCTAGATTATATTAACTGCAGAGTCCCCTGGCAAGGCTGCTGCTGTTTGGAAATCACCAAGGCTTTTCAGCAACACCCGTGGTTTCCTCATTCTTTTGTCCCCGTGGCCCCAGGTTAGGACAGAGTGGGAGCAGACATCCCCAAATTTCCCTAGCCTGCCTTTCTATGATTGTCCCTTAAAAGTGGTCAGAACCAGACGGGTGCCATCGCAGTGGGGTCATTTTGCCACCAGCACCTGCTTATTGTCAAGGGTAACCTTGCCCTGTGTTTGCTCGGTTGCTCTTGCCCAGCCTGCGAGAGGCTGCTGCTGCTGCACTTTGCAGCTGGAACAGCAGGCGGAGCTCTCATGTAGACAAAGCACCGCCGTGGTCTATCAGGATTAGACCGCACTGCCATTTTTCCCATACCCTCTTCCCCCTCCTGGTTAGACGTTCTGCAAGGTCTTCTCTCGAATGGGGTTTATCTGTGCTGGTGTTGCTCCTAGCGCAGAAGAGTCGAGCTGTGATTTTTTTCGCTGGTACAATTTGCTCTTGTTTGAAGCCAGGCGACGCCACTCTGATGCATGCTGCAGCTTTGCCTATTTGCACCGGCCTGGCACTGCCTCAAATCCACCACTGGCTGGCAGTGATGAGGGTCTGAGGCCCGTTGCACATCAGGCAGTGGACAAGAGTTGTCTTTAAACGAATCTTTCCTCTTGTAGAAAGGTTTTCAGAAGATCAGAAAATCCAAATCCAAAGCAAGATCTCCCTGGTAGAGTGCAAACAGTGGCATGGGCAACACCTGGATGCCATGGGGACAAGTGTCAGGAGTTTCAGGCTGCAGCACATTTTAGGGTCTCCAGAAGCATCAGGAAATCCTTTGAAATCTCATCTGTGATGATGCAAATGACCTTGAAACAAAGGTCATTTTATTCATTTTCCCAAGCAGGAAGCAACTGTGACCACCTGAAGCCTGAGATCCTGCCCCTGCCTTTGTTTCAAGGTCATTTGCATCATTGCAGATCCTCACAGGACGCAAGAGGCTTTATACCCACTACGAACTGAGGAGTTTTTCATCTATCGACTCCTTTGTGACATGCTAGGAAATATGAACTTTCATTTCTACCCACGAGAACTTGCAATTAAAGATTTTTTTTTGCAAAAATCTTGTTGGTCTAATAAAAGATATCATCTCTGCTATGAGTCCTGATTGCCTTTTCCTCTAGACCAATACGGCTACAACCTGGATAAATGGAAGCAAGGCAGATTTAAGGTAGGTGCTGGGGAAAAGCTTTCTCTATGGAGCAAACGCTGGGACATAGCTAGAACGGAGGTTGGGAAATGGCTATCGAGGGAAGTTTTCAAGAGCAGGTCATATAAGCATCTGCCAGAAGGGGTTTTGGGAGAGATAATCCGGAGAAATGAATGCGCTGACTTCTTGAGGTCCCTTCCAGCCCAGGCGCTGAAACTGCTTCAGTGTCTGAGGTTCTGGGCCTTTGTCTGTCAGTAAATCATGCGGTGGGGGTGCACAGAGAGCAAATGCAGGCTACATCCTCTGAGGAAGAGTCTGCCGAGACCAGCTCAGTTCAGATACGACTGGACTTTCCCCAGCCAGCCTTTGATAACGAGACATGCTGACTAAAAGCTGTTGCGGTGGGAGGCAGTCAGATGGCATGCTGATTGCAACGATGAGCCCGAGAGCTGCGCTGGTGGGAGCCTGCAAAGCCACGAGAGCTGAAGCAACTTCCACGTCCATGGAGGTCTCCGGCAGATGAAGAAGGCCTGCTCTAGGGCAGGGTCTTGCTTTCACATCTCCGTCGAAGGGATCGCGCTCTGGTGCTCACGCCGCTGTGCCAATAAAAGGACAGGCTTCTGCTTTTGGGGCACATGGTGTGACTCTGGTGGGGGAAAAGCTCCAGCTGGTAGAGCTGCACCTGCACAGCAGTTTTGGCCACCATCATTTGGTTGGCACAATCGCCTACCCTGGAAATCTTCAAGAGGAGACTGGACAGTCACCTCGCTGGGCTTTCCTGCTTGGTGCAGGGGGCTGGTCCCTTCCGGCCCCGGAGCACCTTCCAGAGGATAGGAAGTTTTGACTGTCCTTTCTATTTAGCAGATGGGGAAACTGAGGCACCGAGACTTGCCCGGCACCTGGCTGTCCTGTGTCCCGTGCCAGTTCTGCCTCTGGGGCAGCGCTGCTTCCAGCACACGGCTGTGGAGGAGGTCGCACGCATGTTTTCTTTGAGCCCCAAAGTCGCTGTTATTTTTCTTAATTAAAGAAAG
>NW_017728918.1:5650927-5660162 GCF_001723895.1 Crocodylus porosus | reverse complement strand
CTCCAGATGTGGCCTCCCCAGTGGTGAATAGAGGGGAAAGATCACATCCCTTGATCTGCTGGCAACGCTCCTACCAGTGCAGCCCAGGATGCCATTAGCTTTCTTGGCAAGGGCACACTGCAGGCTCACATCCAGTTTATTGTCCCCTGTCACCTCCAGGTCCTTTTTTGCGGAGCTGTTTGAACCAGTCAGCCCCCAGCCTGTACCGGTCCAGGGGGTTGCTCCATCCTAAGTGCAGGACTTTGCACTTGTCCTTGTTGAACCTCAAGAGATTCCTTTTGGCCCAATCCTCCAATGTGTCTAGGTCTCTCTGTATCCCAGCCCTACCCTCCAGCATATCTACAACTCCCCCCAGCTTGGTGTCATCTGCAAACTTGCTGAGGGTGCACTCCATCCCAACTTCCAGGTCATTGATTAGTGGAGAAAGGAAGCTTTACTGTTTCCATTTCACAGATGAGGAGCTGAGGTCCAGAACTACAATGATAAAGGGCAAAGAATGTGCAGTTAAGTGCTTTAGGAGCCAGGGTGTCTGCAGGATAATCGGGAAAAGGCCAATGCAGTTCAGATGCCTGCTTCTTTTTATCCTTACTCTCCTTGCCAGTAAGCATCTCCATCGCCAATCTACCCCATGCATCGTAGCACCAGTTTCCTAGGTAGACTTTGAACATGGAGTCATAACATCATGGGTTGGAAGGGACCTCGTGGATCATCTAGCCTAATCCCAGTAGGTTCAGGACCATTTAGCAGATCACTGCACATGATGCATAGCCACAGAGACAGTTTCCCTATGGATAATGTATTTTTTAACACTTTTTTTGTTGAAAGAATGGTTTGATTGCCCAGTTTGTTTTTTCAATGAATTCCTATTCCTGAAAAACAGGAATTTCCAATTTTTTTTTTTAACAGAAAATAAAGACATGTAAGTAAATGGGCTAAGTTTAGTAAAGGGCTGACGACTGGGACGCCCAGGCCATATTTCTTCTTTATTTGCGATTTGTATTACAGAGGGCTTATGTGTTGCTTTATAGGTCTCAAAGGACATGGTTTCAGGGGCTGTATCAGATGAACCCCCTCCTGTAGATAACCTAGCCAAGCCCATGTGCATGGCACAGCTCTTCTAAAAGGCAGGGTGACCCAGTGGAGGAGATGTGGATCTGTCCTACTGAAGATTTGGTTTCTGGGCTCAGCTCTGCCAGCAAAACTTGAACATCCTTTTTCATTCTGCTGCATCCATCTGGAGAGAAATCCTGCCTTGCCTGATTATCAAAGGTCGTAAAAATACCGGGCCTGGTATACACTTAGCCAGATTCTGAACATGGGATAGTTGATAAGTAATGGCTTACGACTAAAATCTGCAAGGACCCTAAGGTTAGATGTACACCAAGCGCAACTGGAATTGTGTGCATTTAGCACCTACCCCCCCGACAGCACTGTAACAATCCCAGCCTGTGTCTGCAATGTATCCTGTCATGCAAATAATGTTTTTTTTTCTTTATCCTGGTTCACTCATACATTGATGGTAAAGCCAGTAAAAAGCACCTCTCTGACCTGTGTGCCTTCCCAGCCAAATTTCCAGTTTTTTCCCCAAATCACTGCAACACAAGACTTAAGAAAAATGAAGAAATTGGCGTTAAAGGGACATTTATTTTTTGCCTGTTTTTGGAATTCACTTTCTTGAAGACAAATTTACGTAGAAAACGTCAACTGCGAGCCCCGCGCATGGAACATTTCCGCTTGGAAAGCGAACAAGCAGCCGAAGAGCGGAGGACGATAACGGAAAGTGTTACACAGTGAAAACGCACATTAACAAGCCTAAGAACGTCATTGCTTTGCTGCCTATAATAATTTCCATTTAACGTTATAGCTGAAAAATTAAACCCATGGCCACGGCAGTATGATTTCTCTTCTCCTTTACCTCAAACAGGCGATTAGGGGAAAAAAAAAAAAAGAGAGAAAGAAAATAGGTCAAATGTTGACCCACAAAGATGGGATTTTGGTAATTCTACCGTTGCTCAGTCCCCTTCCACTCCTCATTTGTCATCTGTGGATGCATGACAGATCGGACCACTGCTCTCAAACAGGAAGCAGTCAGAAGAGAAGTGTGTCATGAAGTCGCTATCATCCAAGGAGAATTAGGGCAATGGTGACTGTGGTGACCAGAAGTATCAAACTTAATGTGAAGTGCATTGTTGGGCATGCCACGGTTCCTACTAGATATGCATCCAGACCTCTGGTGTATGATATGATCTATAAGCATCTCACCGTTGTCTTGTGCATGCATCTCCCTTTTCGTTTCCACGGGAAACACGTCGGAGCAGGGCGCACGCTTTGTTACCCTTTGGGCAGCCCTGAGGAAAGGGGGTTGGCATCCTTTAGTTATTACAGCACCAGGAAACAACGATGCTCTTTGAATCTTATGGAGTGATCCGCAGTGTCGTCATATTATAGCCCCACAGTGATATCTGCAGGTGTATTTTTGCCCAAGTTTTTGCACTGTGCCTCTCCCCGTGGTATCCGAACACACCCCTAGCCAGTGATAATTATAAGCTGCTTTCTGCTCTAAATGGGCAATAGGTTGATGATCGTTTCCAGCAATTAAGCATTTGAGCCCACTAGTTAAGTAAAGCAGCCAAGGATTAAATGAAGACAGAAGTTGGAGTGTTCTCCCTCTCTGAGACATGGGTATGTTGGCTAGGCGGCAAAGGTAGCTGTTGCCCATCTTCTCTTTATCCATCAGTCAGGTACACCCCCCGCTCCTTTGTGCTAGTCTAGCTCTTACAATATCACTCTTTCTTTGTTAAGCAGCATTTTATACATCAGAACGTATAACTCCCCAACATCTCATTCCAGCACCGAGGTACGTCCCCTTTATTGTTGGAGTAGGAATAATCATCACCTTCATATCTGAGTTGTCTCGTGCTTGCCTGTGTACTTCTCCAGTGCTGTGATTGCCAAGATGGAGCTTGATTTCATCTCATTGACAACTGCAGCAGCACGTGATGGAGAAAGAGAAAGGAAAGACAAGCTTGCCTGCAGTATCGGTACTACATAGTGTAGCTGGGGTGTGTTTAACATTGTGCACGACTAAGCATGTATTAGAAGCTCGAATTCAGGCTCTTAATTTACAACCTGCAGTTGCAACCTTAATTCGTTCCCCTTGTGTCTATGGACTAAATGATGCCCCGAGGACCCTTCCAGCCCTACTTTTGTCTGATTCTCTGACTTTAAATGCACTATGATACAGTCTGCAATATCATGATCCCCTATGAATTTTTACACAGTCTGCCAGGCCTCATTCAGGACCCAGGGATGGACCTGCTATAGCAGGGCTGAGAGATGAAGGAGACTGTCATCTGTTGAGTATCTGCCTCATTTGTCATTTGTTGTGTACTGGATGAAGCAGAGGAAGGAGGGTCTGGGGGGTTGAATGGTGCCTTGGCAAACTGCATTCTCTCCTTGTCTTTATTGCAAAACGCCTTTGTGATTGCACCCAAGCTCTTTATACCAAACTTTTCCCATGTCTCCCCTGCTGAGTGCTCACAGCCCCAGCTGAAATCACTGTCCTTTGAACATGCAAAGCACCACATATTCTGAAAACACAAGTCTAAGTGTCTCAAATAGAGTTCCCCAAGCCAGAAGTTCCTTACCCTTTCTCTGCCTTAATTTCTCACCTGTAAAATGGCACAATATGTCTCCCTTATTTTACAGGGGTGCTATGGAAATATATTAATTAGTGGCTGTGGTACTGCCCAGCATAGGGGCTGGAGCGACTTGGCCTTCCTCGGGAAGAGGGTAGGCCACCCATCCCCAATTGGGCAGGACAGTCCCAAAAAGGGAATGTGAAGTCCCAGTCCCAGGCTCATGACTCTGGGGCAACATTTGTCCTGGATTCCCAGTATCATGCAGGGCTCTAGGTTTCCCATTCACTGTGGAAAAATGCGGGAAATGGCAAGTCTCATGGCGGGGGGCAGAGATTGAGGGAGTGGGGCAGGGGCTGGGGCTAGGGATGCTGCCCAGCCAGGGCGGTGCCTGGGACGGGGTAAGGAGTGGGACAGTCATAAGTGGCTTGTCTGGGGTGGTTAATGCAGCTCCCCACCACTGCATGCTTTCATGGGGAGGAGGGTATTGAGGGCACGTGCCCCCCAGATTTATGTGTGGGATGGGGTGGATGCAGGATGCCCACTCCAGGCTCGGGGCTCCCCGCTCTGTTGCCCTCCCCCCAGGAGCCCCCACACTGGCCGCGCTGCTGTGGCAAGGCACCCCCCGCCTCCCTGGCAGTGACGCGGAGTTGTGCCCCCTGGGATCCTTGCCATGGTGGCATAGGGAAACACAGGAGGAAAAGGGCCCAGAAGTCAGTTTACCCTCCCTTACAGGGACGTGCCCACCCCACTCGGTTTCTTATTCCTTCTCCAGCTCTGCAGTTTTTGCCTTCCTTGATACAGGGGGTGGCCAGCAAAAAGAGGAGGGATCACAAACCATGCTCACTCCGATTAGTGAGCTTTCATAGGAGATCCCAAGGATTGCACCAAACCAGGAGGAATGGAGGAAAGTTATTGCTACAGCCAATGTGCTGCAATGGTCAGTGGGGCATCGGCACCGACTGACACTGGAGATGTGGGTTTGAAACCCCAGGCCAAAGAGAGCGGAGCACCCTAGACCCTGGGAGAGGACTTCCCATCGCCTGGGTGAGCCTTCTGGGTGTTATACATGAGATGGGCACTGCTGCCACCACCATGCTTCAGGGAGAGAGCCTGAATATAAAGACGTGACTTAGCCACCTAACTCGAGGCCTGGGGTTGAGGCTGTGCATCCCGGTCTCACGTAGGTCGGGAAGAGAAGTGGGATCATCAACCCTGCCTCCCTTTTTTCAGTATTTTCTGTAGGGTGGTTAAGGTATCCCCCTACCCATTGTGCCCTAGGGCATTTAAATGCTCCCCCTCAGTTTGCGGACTCCGATCTTAGAGCCAGCCACCTAGAAATGGGATTACTCAAGGCTGCCAACTTTTTGCATTGGGTGTCAGCCTGTATTGAGCATGCGGCAACTGGAGGTTTTCTAAGCTTGGCCAAATTTAGTGGTGTCAATCCAGCATTGAATTCATGTCCCTGTCCCCCTGACACTGCCTCTGTCTATCCAGAGGTGAAGCTGTTAGAGGCAACGACTCTCTCTGTGTGCTTGTGCAAGGCCGATTTCACCTATAAATATACATAATACAACTACAAAATCGGGGGGCGGGGGGATGAAAGAGCATCCTTTTTTAACAAAAAAATACGCTGTAATCATGCCTGGCATAGATCGTGTGGCACAAATCACGTCTGACCAGGTAGTGGTCATTAGAGCCTGTATCATCATGCACAAGGAACTGAATAGATGTTCCCTCAACAGCCTTAGTTCTGGTATTTCTCAGCTATATGGAGCGGTTGACTTTGTGACCTCAATATTTTTGTGGAGAGGGTTTTTTGCGAGGCGTAAGTAATGTATGTGTGTTTGTGGAGACAGCACTGACTAATACAAGAAAGAAAAATGCTGAGTGTGCAATATTGGAAGTGAGATTTCTGTCTCACTCTTTGGTTATTTGCCACTTCATGGCTTTATCTGCCTGATCAAACCTTATCAGGTGGCTCGGCTAGCATGACAGCGGAGTGGTTGCCTCATCATTTGCATTTCCAGTGTCCCCTATATGGTGCGATCTCCCGGAAGTGGCATAGAAAAATAATGTCAGCGAGCCTCGACCTAGAATGAGACTGGGCAGGAAAGTCACTGGTACGGTGCAATGGAAACGATGGCCGTGATTGAAGACTGTTATAAAAGGGGACGGCGATGGGGCTCCGTCACCTGTGCAGGTGGAACGAGCTTGCGGAGAAGAACAGAGTCAGGCAGCGAGAACCTGCAGCAGGAGCACGACGGCGATGGCTTTTGCAAGACACCTCTCCCTGGTAAGTGCTCATCTCTTACATAGAGCATCACAGAACGACTTCTAGATAGGAATGAGAATAAGGTGACATAATTGGGCTTTTAATCTCCAGGAGATTTTTTTTTAAAAAAAAGCTTCTTAAGTGGATTTGGTACTTGATTGACAGCTCTGAAGACTCAACTACCAGAAAGGGGATGTAGCAGGGGGGGTGCAAGCTGCCCTTTTCTGCTTCAGTGAGCAATGTCTCCAGGCTGTGCTAGGAGGGAGTGGACTGGCCTTTATTAGTATTTATGGTGGCAAGGGAGATCGGCCTGGCACAGGCACATGGAGAGAGTCCTTGCCTCGAACAGCTTCACCTCTGAATAGGCAGAGGCTGCAAGGAGGAACCAGGGATGCGAATGGTTTACTGCAAATAACTATTTTGGGGGCAAAGGCACCCATAAAAAGACAGCCTTGATAGCTCTGTGCTCTTGTGTCTTGCACTGGAAGCAGCATAAACCCTACCAGATCTCCAAGCATTGCCCAACAGGCCTAATCATCTCTACTAGAGTTGGGCTTGGACTTATTGAGGGCTGGCTATGGCAGCCGTAACCCAGTGCCCGGGCAGGAGGCTGAAATCCAGTTCCATATTGGATCTCACTTGCAAATGCTGTCTACCTTCACGATGCACTGTGTGCGTTCACTTTTCTTTCACAAGTCACAGGAGAGATCCTGGTGACGTGTCACCGGGAAACTTGGGCCCGCAGCGGTGGTCCCGGTTCTTCTTCGATTAGATTCAAGAACGTTGCTCCTTTCTTTCAGTTTGAGTCACTGCTTTTCGTGCTCATCCTGGTGCTGTCAATGAAGAGCTCAGCCCACGGGACGCCTGTACATCATAAAGGCAACAGAGAAAATGCCTCTCTGAACCCGGGCAAGAACTGCTTGAACTCGAAGAATACCGAATTCCCCCGCCGTGTGAAGGTGGATGTACGCTTCAGCAACCCAAACCCGGCTACTGAAGTGGCTTCTGATGTCAACAACCGGTCGCTGTCTCCTTGGGATTACAGGTAACAGCCTTTACCTAGAAATGCACGGCCAGGAAACATTGCTCAAGTGTTTATCATGGTGCTGAGATGAGCAACCAACTCCTTGTGGGCTTTCAGGGATGTATTTGGTAGCCGGGTTGGTCTGAGACAAAAAAAAAAAATGCAAAAATCTAGAACTCTTGGTTCAGAGATGATACCTTTTATTAGCCTAACTAAGAAATTGCAACAGAAAAAAAATCCTTTTCTGCAAGCTTTCAGGCTACCAAGGCCCAGAGCACCACTAAGAGTCAGGTCCTGCTCCAGGTTTTAGCACCTAAATAAATTCAGACATCTAAATGCAATTCTGTTCCAGCCTGCTCTAGTCCCTGAAAATCTGTTAATACAAAGGATGGTGGGATCTTCTCCTCCTCGCTGCCTTTTTTGACTCAATCTTAATGGTAAAAAGATGGTGTGTTAAAACAGGAGATGTAATAATGGATCTTCAGGACTTGAACAAGGTGGAACAGACAGTCCACTTAGGATGCTCAATAGGTGGAATAAAATTTAGCCCTAGATAAACTCAGCTAGAGCACTCCTGCTTAGAGCTGGGTAAAATTTTCCACATGAAACTTCTTGCAGAGAAAAACACAGATTCAGCAACACTGAAACACATAACAATGAATTAGGAATGCACCTCACTTCAATTTTCCCTTAGGGCAAGCATTCAAAAATCCAAAGAAATCAGCAGGCTTTGTTTGGACATTTTCTACCTGATATGTGGAGTTGGAAATTTCCTTTCATTTTATGCAAACAATATATATTTTTTTAAATGGCTGAAAACCAAATGGAAGCTTATTTTTTTTATTAAAAAAAAAGGAAAATATTGTTCAACCCAAGCCAGAATGATCTTATTGACTTTTTTCAAATTGCCAGTGTACTGGAAAATCTATTATTCATCTAAATCTACTCCATATATCTGTTACTAAAGGATTGTATCATACCACTCTCCCAGACTTTCAGCCATATCTAGGAAACCTTTATAAATGTTATTAATGCAAGGAGAGCCCATAAGTGGTTCGAAGGGGTGTAGAACGCACTCAAAAGGAGATTTTTTTTTTGCATAATGTATAAAGAGATGTATGGCACATGCCATCCTGGGATGTTTTAGCTAGTGCTGGAGACAGGATAATGACCTGGATTGAGTTGGTCTAATATTCCTAATGCTCATTGAGGCAGTCTTCAGGGACCTGATTAGCCCCTAGGGCCAGCGAGCCACAAATGTATTATGAATCCACCTTCCTGTAGTCCCAGCTGGACTGAGCACTCCTTGGTGATCTCATACAGTGCTTCCTAATTTGCCTATTCTGGGGCAAAATGTGTAATACATTTAGGCTTTTACAGAAAGGAGTCTATTTTAGACAGAGATGATCCTACCTGGAGCAGGGCGTCAGACTAGAGGACCTCCAAAGAGCCCTTCCAGCCCTCTTATATGATCACAGAGGACAATAAGCAGGTTTATCAATCCTTTTGCTTTGCCCATCAGCTGGTCAATCGCAGAGCCCAGGAATTAACCCTCCACCCACTGTTATGTGGCGCTGTTAAAGGCATCCCGTGGATGCTTTCTGTTAGGAATCTCCCCCTGGCCTAACTTGGAAATAGTTTACTGAACTGGAAAAAACACCGATGTCTCATTTGCATGGTCCTTCTCTTTGTGTCTTGTCTGCAGCATTGACGAGGATCACAACCGGTTTCCCCAAAGGATCTCTGTGGCCCAATGCCGGTCTCTCACCTGTGTGAGCTCCACAGGGCAGGAGGATTTCAGCCTGAACTCTGTCCCCATTCAGCAGGAGATCCTCGTCCTTCGACGGGAGCAAGGAGAGTGCTCAAGCTCCTATCGGCTGGAGAAGAAGCTGGTCACTGTGGGATGCACCTGTGCCCGGCCACACGTCCAATACCAATCTTAACAGGAGCAAGCCGATTAAAGCAAGAACTACCCAGTGTGACATACAGTGCATGTACCAAATTCCTGTGATCGCTTAGCTTGGAGCCCAAATGCCAGATCCCAGTGGGGCTCAACCTTAATTTGCAGCTCAAAATTTGGGGGAAATTCTTGGAGTGCTGATAATTATTGCCATTATTCGTTCGTGTTTGCACTGTGGTAGTGCTTGTGGACTCAGAGCAAGGGGCTTGTTTTGCAGAGGCGCTGACCTGCAAAGATCTTCGGGTTTCTTTTTCATAGTACAATTTATCCATTTCAGCCATCAAAATTAGCTAGATCTCCCTAAAGCATTGCTATGTGGGTTTACCTCTGCTGGGGGG
>NW_017728918.1:5648956-5650827 GCF_001723895.1 Crocodylus porosus | reverse complement strand
TTCCTAATTTGCCTATTCTGGGGCAAAATGTGTAATACATTTAGGCTTTTACAGAAAGGAGTCTATTTTAGACAGAGATGATCCTACCTGGAGCAGGGCGTCAGACTAGAGGACCTCCAAAGAGCCCTTCCAGCCCTCTTATATGATCACAGAGGACAATAAGCAGGTTTATCAATCCTTTTGCTTTGCCCATCAGCTGGTCAATCGCAGAGCCCAGGAATTAACCCTCCACCCACTGTTATGTGGCGCTGTTAAAGGCATCCCGTGGATGCTTTCTGTTAGGAATCTCCCCCTGGCCTAACTTGGAAATAGTTTACTGAACTGGAAAAAACACCGATGTCTCATTTGCATGGTCCTTCTCTTTGTGTCTTGTCTGCAGCATTGACGAGGATCACAACCGGTTTCCCCAAAGGATCTCTGTGGCCCAATGCCGGTCTCTCACCTGTGTGAGCTCCACAGGGCAGGAGGATTTCAGCCTGAACTCTGTCCCCATTCAGCAGGAGATCCTCGTCCTTCGACGGGAGCAAGGAGAGTGCTCAAGCTCCTATCGGCTGGAGAAGAAGCTGGTCACTGTGGGATGCACCTGTGCCCGGCCACACGTCCAATACCAATCTTAACAGGAGCAAGCCGATTAAAGCAAGAACTACCCAGTGTGACATACAGTGCATGTACCAAATTCCTGTGATCGCTTAGCTTGGAGCCCAAATGCCAGATCCCAGTGGGGCTCAACCTTAATTTGCAGCTCAAAATTTGGGGGAAATTCTTGGAGTGCTGATAATTATTGCCATTATTCGTTCGTGTTTGCACTGTGGTAGTGCTTGTGGACTCAGAGCAAGGGGCTTGTTTTGCAGAGGCGCTGACCTGCAAAGATCTTCGGGTTTCTTTTTCATAGTACAATTTATCCATTTCAGCCATCAAAATTAGCTAGATCTCCCTAAAGCATTGCTATGTGGGTTTACCTCTGCTGGGGGGTTTTGCTGGTATAATAATTCTGGGCATGGTCTATACCAGTAAAACTCTCTATTTGCAAACCCTGGGCCTGCCTCTGATCTCACACTTTTACCCCATTGTAACCCCAATGATTTCACTGAAGTCACTTACCCCAGAGGAGAGGGAGAAAAATTGGAACAAAGTCCAGTTGTGTGTTTACATTTATATTTATATGATCTATTTATATGCCTATATTTATGGTCCTTTAAATGCTCAGGGAATGAAAATGTATCTGTATTTATTCTACTAATTCTATAATTTATCTACTGAATAAAGACATGGAAAAACTCACCTGTCTGGTCACATTTTCTTTCTTGTTAAAACAAGTGCTTTCGTGGCGATAGACTGAATCACTGTAGTTTGTATTGCCAATTATATACACCTGCGATTGCAAGTGAACGGCTAACAGGATTTGGAAGTATATTCTGGATAAAGGGGCTCTTTTTCCTGCATGTTGGCTAACAACAAGCACCAAACTCTCCCTCCCCAAGTCTTTGATTTCTGAGAATCTGATGCTTATTTCAGGAGATGACCTTTCCCCTAAGCCTGCGTTTGCACTTGTGTGTCCTGATCCTGCAGTTAAAACATGGTTTCAAGGGTCATGTAGATTTGCTTACAGATTGGGAGCTGTGGGATTTATCTTTAGATGCTCCCTCCCCCCCCCACACACACACACATAGTTTCATAGGATCACAGAAAAGTAGGGCTAGGGGACCTCCCCAGGTCATCTAGTTCAGCCCGCTGCCTATGGAAGGATCAGCCTTATCCAAACTGTCCCTTAAAGTCCTTGTCTAACTGATTCCTGAAGGCAGACAATCAGTCCTATCATATGACTACAAGGCACATTGCCTAGATATACCATGAGACCCCAAACCTGTCAC
>NW_017728918.1:5646698-5648758 GCF_001723895.1 Crocodylus porosus | reverse complement strand
TGACCATGGGGCAACCTTCCCTTACACCTTGACCCCAGCCACACGTCCAATACCAATCTTAACAGGAGCAGGCCGATTAAAGCAAGAACTACCCAGTTCTAAATTTGCTGACCTAAATTTGCTGTCTCCTACCGAGCTCTGGTGGTTAAACAAATACTTTTTTTTTTACCTAGTATTTAACCCCAGATTTCACACTCTCAGTAGAGTACATTGGCTTCATTGCATGGTAAAAGGATTGGACACATAGTGCAAAGCCCTGTTGCAGAGTCAATCACGTGTAGTAACCGCACTTATATGTGTTATCTGTCCACTCCCCAAACCAATTTCCTCCTGGGGGGGCTCTTTGCTCAATGCAAGCCGGATTTCATGCCGCATACTGGCCAGGTGCCTGTAATAGCGTCTACTGCAGGCTGCCAGCTTGATCTTGAATCCACTCCAATCTATGACATTAGTATAAACGACTCCCTAGTAACTGCGTCATGTGTCTGCATCCTCATGGGACCTCTGGACCCAGCAGTGGGGCAGCAGCACATTCAGATGAGTGTAACCTTCATACCTGATCCCACCGTATTCATCTACCATGCCTCTGGTTTTATCTTAAGCACCATTCCTCATTTCCATCCTTCACTAAATTAGTTTCATTTATTGATGAAGCATCTTCACTCAAGGATGGAGTCTGGAAAGAATCTGGTAAGCAAAGAGTTGTTACATATTGGGTACTTCTACACAAGACACTACTGTGCAGTAGCAATGAGTTACTTCACTTGTCACCAGCTGTGGTTCTAGCCCTTTGATCCCCTGTTGACCCAGGACAATAGATGTCCTCAGTGTGATGCAGCCACACAAAAGGTGAAAGAAGTTTTGGGCTGGATCAATAGGAGCACTAGGTGCAAGACACAGGAGGCGATAATGTGTCTCTACTCACCACTGGTTACACCTTGTATAGAGTATTGCATGTAGTTTTGGGCCCCACAGTTTAAAAAGTGTGTGCAGAAGTCAGAGAGGGTCCCAAGGTGGGTGACAAAAATGATTAAGGGCTTTTATCCTTGCTGAAGGTCATTAGGAGACCAATGTCTCTGCCACCGCCAAATTGCAGCCATCTCTCTGGCCTGTTCTGGTCAGGAGGATGGAGGCACAATGGGGTCACAATAGATCCTGGGGTTGCAAGAGACAATGGAGGCATCAGCTGAATTGGTCCAAGTGAAGTCCCATTAACGGCGTGTCCACGCAGGAATTTACATCAGTTCAGCCAAATGGCTGTTACAGCCAATGAAACTCTGGGTTCGCTCCGGGCCTTGGCTTCAACCACGCGCTCTAGCAGGGACTGACAACATACAGCTTAGCAGGAGATGGCAGATCAGACGATTAGGGGCTGAAGGAAAAACAGGCACGTTCATCTTTCGGAAAAGACACCGAAGAACCTTTTCTGATACCAGTCTTCAAATGTCTTCAGGACTGCCACAAAGATGAGGGAGATCAGCTTTTCTCCCTAGCTGCAGAGAGCACGACACAAAACAAAGGCTTGTGCTGCAGCCAAGCAGATTTAAATTGGACATCAGGAAAATATTCATCGCTGTTAGAAGTGGCATAGACGCCTCGGGAGGTTGTGAAGTGACCCTCCTTGGAGGTGTTCAAAGAGGAGTCTGGATAAGCATTGGTCAGGGATGATCCAGGCATAGCTACTATGGGTATTTTTCAGGCTTCTGGGCTTGGCTGGTTGCTACACGGGGCTGGGAGGGCATTTTTCTACCTCCTCCAAGGGGTTTTTGCTCAGAAGCGTTATTGGGCGTGGGTGGCAGCTAAGGCTAGGTGTTTTAACTGGGCTGTGCCAGTGCTCCTGCTGCGACTAAAACCAGGTGTTCCTGGCTGGAGGGTCTTGCACCTCTGCTGAGATTTAGGGTCAGGAAAGAATTTGACCCTGTGGTCAGATTGGTATGGACTATGGGGTTTTATTGCCTTACTCCATAGCAGGGGACATGGCCCTCTTCCTTAGCTCTCTTGAGCATATTTTACCCCTTGCAGCAGCAGGACATTGGCCACCGTTGGCCTCCTGCTTTCCC
>NW_017728918.1:5645386-5646513 GCF_001723895.1 Crocodylus porosus | reverse complement strand
TCTGGAGGTCCCTTCCAGCCCCACTTTCCTATGAATCTATTAATGTAAATCTGGTTTTAAACCAGCGTGAGCTTCCGGGCAAAGTTCAAGAATGGGGCAATTAACCCCCCAACTGACTGAAGGGAAACCCCAAAAGCCACCCTGAAACCAAGAGAGGGACCAGAGTGGTTCATAAGTGCACCATCTTCAATTCACACCTCCGGTTAGAAGGGTGGAAATTGCTCATCCAGACAAACCCTGTGACTATTTTTGCCTTCTCGCGATCCTGTTAGCCAAAGCTTTGCCGTGCACCCCTTTGCCAAATCGGAGTATCTCAAGTTGGTTCACATGACCCCCACCAAGTCATGCCTATTTAGGCTGGGGATATTTTTCCTCTCCCCAGGTTACTGGGGTCCCCAGTAAAGCCAGTAAAACCCAGTTTCTGATGTGACTAGAAGGAAGCGTTTCTCATTTAGTTACAAAAAGTTCTGCTTGCTTGTGGCAACCAAGCTGTTTCATTATGACCGCCAGACCCTTCATGTGGTGAGGCACAAACAGCCCTAAGCGTGCTCCGTCAGCTCCCCACATGGCATGAGTTCCCTTGTTACAGTAACCCTGCGAGAGGGAAGCTCAGATGCAAAAAGCACAACTTGCACGGTAATTGTTACCCAAGGTGACCTAAATTTGCTGTCTCCTACCGAGCTCTGGTGGTTAAACAAATACTTTTTTTTTTTACCCAGTATTTAGCTTAAGCTGTATCTGCTTCTTTCCCAGACCTGCAGAAGGGCATTTCATGCCCAGAAGCTAGTTTCACCTCTCCTCCAATAAAATAAAATCCTTAAGATATGACCAAATAAATCATGCTTCTCACTTTACTGGTAAAGGACTTCTAATGTAGGCAAGACTTTGGTCTTCTCTCTATGTTCCCCTTCTAGCTTTTAGACCCAGTTCACTGTTCATATCCATCCTCTTAAATGTGTGTTGTATTTCTTCACTCCTGGCTCACTCCAGTTAGGATAAGATGCCATGCATTGCTATGTCTTGCAATTTATTCTTATAGTTTCACAGTTAGTAGGGTCGGAAGGGCCCTGAGCAGATCATCAAGTCCGACCCCCTGCCATGGCAGGAAAGAGTACTGGGGTCAAATG
>NW_017728918.1:5643094-5644771 GCF_001723895.1 Crocodylus porosus | reverse complement strand
CCAAGTCACTGATGAAGATGTTGAACAGTGCGGGCCCGAGGACCGAGCCCTGGGGGACCCCACCGCCCACATCCCTCCAGGTCGAACATGACCCGTCCACCACCGCTCTCTGGGTGTGATCCTCCCGCCAGTTGGTGACACATCTGACTGTGTGGGGTTGACACCACAGCCCCCAGTTTCTTAATGAGAACGGGGTGAGAGACAGTGTTGAAGGCCTCCAAAAGTCCAGGAAGACGATGCCCACTGCTCCCCCTGCATCTAAGGATTTGGTGACCTGGCCGTAGAAGGCCACCAGGTTGGTGGTGGCCTGCTATGATTCATTAGCACCACAGTATCAGACTGTCTTTCTTTAATAACAGAGGACTAATGGTTATCTTCTCTCTTGCTCTGCTAATGAAATCACTAAACTTCCCTCCCATTTGCCTTCTGCCATCAGGTGCTTGGTACCTTTCAATTAAAAAAGCTGCTGCTCATGTTTTGCAAAATTGCCAGAAGATTCAAGGAGCCAACTCCATTTTGCGTGAATCATGATATAAGTGACTCAGCTTTAATTTCACAAAGGAATCCCCAGTTATGAAGAATTTGAATACATGCTTCTCACAGGATTGAATGCTGGATTGAACTTTGGAGGCAGATTTCCTCTCTTCCCTAAATGGAAGTCAGGACACAGTGATCTTTCCTCCGTGCTCAACCCCATCCTGATGGGACCGTCTCTTGCGTGGAGAAGGTCACTGCATTGCCAGATCTCTTCGGTCCCTGGCTGTTGGTTTGCTGTGATAGTTGACCATGGGCGACTAGGAAAAAGAAATCACAGGACTGTCTCCACATGGTAAAGAATGAATCCTGTAACTCATTATGTAACTATGGAAAGACAAGGGCCGATCTGTTTGCCCACATGAGCACTTAAGTAGAAGTAAAGAGAACGCATTCCTGGTGAGCGCGTTCAGGTAGCAGCAGTCCTTCTGCAGGAGACTGAAGTCGCATGTATGTGCTGTAAGGGACTTTGCTGAGCTCAGCATCTAAATGTCGCAGGGTTAGCAGGCTAAGAAACTGGGGGGAAAATAAGGCTCAAGTTGGAGACTTCTTTGTGCTGGCAACATGAACTGTTAAAGGGAATATGGTAGTTCCTGCTTTCCCTCCCTCGTGTCTCCCTTTCTTCAGCAGGGATTGCTATTTTGGCAGCTTGTAAATGAAACATTGGCCAATGTAGTGTGGGGTTGCAGCCAGAGCTGGAACCGTCCCTCAGGGCAAGAGCGAGGCAAGTGCTAGTCTGCTAGTTCAACCAGACGAGGTCTACGGGTCCCGGGTGCAAACCCTACTGTCAGCTTTTGCTGATGAGTGGTTGCAGAAAAGCAGACGTTTCCCCTCACTGTCATTAGCTTGAGGTTAAACAGTACTTCCTGAGGTGCGAGGGAAGTCGCTCTCTGCCAGCCAGGGTGTCCTGAGATGCTGAATATCTGGCCAGCCATGCACTTATCCTGTCCACTCTGGACCTGGAGTGGGCCAAAGCAGGAAAGCGGTGTGTGAGAAATGTGCCTTTTTCCTTCCTGACTACCTCTCTAACTGGTTATCAGCAGGGAGCCTGGTTTTCTCTGTTGAAAAATTGCAACTTCTCTGATAAAAAAAATCCCAGCTTCTCGGATTACCCCCCCCAAATCCTTCACTCCCCACCC
This sequence comes from Crocodylus porosus, assembly GCF_001723895.1. NCBI lineage: Eukaryota > Metazoa > Chordata > Crocodylia > Crocodylidae > Crocodylus > Crocodylus porosus. The sequence goes on along the minus strand of NW_017728918.1, from coordinate 5,643,098 downwards.
CCAG
>NW_017728918.1:5580532-5642994 GCF_001723895.1 Crocodylus porosus | reverse complement strand
CCACCCTGCAGCCCCGCCCCCCAGCCCTGCTGGCGCCCCTCACTTGCCACCCACAGCCTTCTGCCCCCCCAGGACTGCTAGAGGGGACCCGCAGCTTCCAGGGCTACGGGACCAGGGACCCAAGTCTGAAGCCCCCTGCCCCCCACAGCAATACCCGAGCCCTGGCTGTTGCCTGCAGGAGGCCAAGCGCCCCCTCCCTGGATTGTGGCCCATTGCTGGGGGAGCAGGTGCAGGCTGCCTGCTGTGGGCTTTGGCTCCCCACTCTGCTGCCTTCCCCCAGGGGCCTCCATGGCCCAATGGGTGAGGCCTGGTGCAATAGGGTAGAGCAGGGTGGGGGAGCTTGATGCTGCCACCAAGAGCCCCGTGCCACCATAGTGAAGTGTCCCCTGCCTGCCCGGCAGCAGCAGGGGTGGTGGTGCAGAGTTGTTCCTCCCACTGCTGCCGGGCAGGCAGGGGGTGCCTTGCCACGGCAGCATGGGGCTCGCGGTGGTGGCACTGAGCTTCCTCACCCCACTCTGCACTGCCGCGCCGAGTTGCAGTCACAGGCAGTGGAGACCCTGGGCACAGGGCAGGGAGCCTGAGCCCACAGTGGGCAGCCCACATCTGCTTCTGTGCTGCACACAAATCTGGGGGGCACATCCTTCCAGGAGCGTGCACAACGCTGGGGAGCCAACTCTCACACCACCCCCTGGACAAGACACCCACTGCTTGCCCGGGCCCTCAGCTGCTCATTCTGGCCCTTGACCCCAAGCCCCACGCACTGCCCGGGCTGAGCAGCAGCAGTGGCACCAGCCCCAGCCCTAGCCCCAGTCATGCCCAACTCCCTTCCTTCCTATGGGGGCCTCAATTCCAAACCCTCTCCCTCCTCTCCCCCCAGCTTACCTGCAGAAGCTGTTCTCCAGGCTGCCTGGCAGTCATATGCATGTGTACATGTGCACATGTGCATGGTGCCCCTGCCTGAACACCCTCCTCCCGCTCCCCCCATCCCTTTGCAGGCTGGAACTCTGCCAGATTTCCCACGTTTTTCTCCTTTAAAGGAGCAAAATCTGCGTTTTCCCCCTTAAAATGAGAAAACTCCAGGTTTTCCTGTGTTTTTCTGTGGTGGATGGAAAATCTGATCCTTGGTTATCAGTGAGACTACTGATGTTAAGAGCTGGGAAGGAGAGAGGGCTTGAACACAGAAGATATTGTGTCTTCAGAAGCTATTTTTGGTCAGTGCTACTTTACTTGGTTCTCCCTAGCTTTACTGGAGACCTATCTGTCCCAGAAGTCGTAAGCAGAAGAACTGAACCTTGAGGCTAAGTACAGATAGCCAAAAAGCCCGAGGCTGAATTGATTCAATCTTCACAGGTTAGTCTAAACTGCGTAGATTGAATTGATAAGCAAGTGAACAGACATTCACTTTTGAGTCTGGAAAAGCAGCCACGTGCCTGCAATGGCCTAGGCCAGAACCTGCGGGGGTGCTAGAGCAAGCCTCCCTGCTCATCAGCTGGAGTAGACTGCTTGGGCCAAGGCTAGCCTGCCCACCCTGCAAGGGTGAGGGGGAGTTGCAGGGAGGGTGCAAAGCATCCTGGGATGCTGGGAGACCATGAGTTAACTTGGATCTGGAGAGGATCTGGGACAGAAGTTCAATTAAGTGATTTAACTTAAATCAGTTAAGTCTGCTACTACATCCATCCAGCTTTATCTTAAACTGCTTTCAGCCATTTTGAACGTGGTTTATGTGCACTGAACTTCTGTTGTGTTCAAGATTTGAACCGGTTTCTGATTACTTGCGCTGTTTTACATGTAATTTCTGCCCCTAGCCCTTGTCTGAGGTACCTACATGAGCCCCCATTACTACTTGAGCTCCTCACAATCCAGAATGGATACCAGTGATATAAAGGAAGCGCTACAATCCTTACTTCACAGATGGGGAACGGAAGCAAAGTGAAGCTCCTGTGGACACATAATACCTGTATAGTAAATTGACTTAACAGAATCTGATGAAGAAGGCCGTTGCCTATGGAACTGCAAGCCTCTGAACGAGTTAGTGTCTATGGTGCCACCCGGCCCTACCTTCAGCCTCCATCAGTGATTCTCTACCAGGGTGCTGGAGCACCCGGGGTGCCGTGAAATCTTTTCCAGGGTATCATGGGGTGCTATGCAATGTTAGCTTTGCAAACATGATTCACCAGATAAAACCAGAGCTTTCCAACTGAAATCCATAGCTGTGGCCTTTCTGAGATTTTTGCAACAGAAAAAACTCCTCTATTATTTTTCTATAGGCAAAAAAAAAAAAGTGAAAACTGAGAGCCGGCATTTTCTGAGGGGTGCCCTAAGATTGAAATGGTTGAGAATCACGAGCCTACACAGTCAATGTGGAGCAGACATACTACCCACCACCTTACTCTGAAATAACTTTCAGAGCTAGTTTCAGAGGGGTAACTTTAAGGATAAAGTTTCCCTTTGAAAAATATGTAGTACATAAGTGACTTTGCTCGCTCACCCAGTTTCATCCTGACTCCATCCAAGCTGGCTCCCGCGTCACCTAGCGGCCCAGTGATGTAATGATCACGCCTTTGCTGGCCATGTGTGTCTGCTCCTTCCTTCAGAGTCTGTTTACCGTGCTGCAATCTATGGCAAATTATTTTGAAGTAAAACAGTGTCAAGTCTACACCCTGAGATCCAGATCCCAACAAGAGTTAGGCGCCTAACTCCAATTTAAGCACCCAACTCCCATTGAAATCTGGACTAAGCCAATGGTCATTTAGAAAGTTTGTGGTACTGCAAGGAATTCAGTCTGCTTTTCGCCACTACTGGTCTGATGGTGGGACCTTCATCTCTACACCTACAGCTGCTTGAAAACTGGGATTTGTTTGCTTCTTGGAAAATCAGTCTTTGTTTCTCATCCCAAAAGGTTGCATTCTAGCTTAGGTGTTTTCTTATGGAAGCTTCTTAATGTAGCTTCTGCCTTGTAGGCTTATTCGTTTCTGGATAACGGGGACATTTTTTAAAGTGCCTGAGGGATTCAGGAGCAGGAGTCTTATTTGTTGCCAGTGGGACTTTCCCACCAGAATCCCATGAGTGATTTTGAAAATCTGCCCCTAAATTCTTTCCAAGAACGACACATCCATTGAATCATTTAATCACAGAAAACGAGGGTGGGAAGGGACCTCAGGAGGTCACATCTAGTCCAACCCCCTGCTCAAAGCAGGATGAGCCCCAACTATCTCATCCCAGCCAAGGCTTTGTTGAGCCGGACTTAAAAACCTCCAAGGATGGAGATGCCACCACCTCTCTGGGTGACCTCTTCCAGAGCCTCACCAAAGTTTTTCCTAATATCCAACCTCAACTTCCTTTGCTGCAGCTTGAGCCCATTGCTCCTTGTTCTGCCGTCTGCCACCCCTGGGAACAGCTTAGCATCCAGTAGCGAGCTAAGTTGCTGTTATGTGCCTCTCTCCCACCTTGACCTCTGCACCTTTCTCTGAATTTTCTGTTGTATGCATAAATGAGACTTCACAAATGACTGTGAGAGGCCACAGACATGCGGCATGTCTTACTCCTTCCAGGAATACAGCGAAGGGTAACATCTGGGACATCTTGCACCAGCCAGAGACTTGAAATATAGGCCTTTTTTTTTTCTCACTTTGCATTTGCCACAAAGTAGTGCTTTAAATAGACGCACACACAATGCTAGGTTTCCACACCACCTACGTGAGCTCCATCACAGCCACTGAAGAAACGCTTTGTCAGCATGCCCTACATTCGACGCTGACTGGGGCTGACAAATGCATTGGAAGGGAAAGAGTAGGGAAGAAACCGCGATGACGACCACATTTGATTTCCTCTTGCTAATAGTTACTTTATACCCTCAGCTACCAAATGAATGTATGCCTTGTTCCCTTTGTTCTTATGCAGGGTCGAAAATCTGCCTGTTCACGTGTTGCAGTTTTCAGCTAGAGGCCTCTGACAACCGGAGGGAATCAAAAAAAAAAAAAAAAAAGGAGCTCTCTGAACAAGTTTGACATTTTGAAGTCATTTCCCCCTCAGCAGGGTTCTAAGTAGGCCTTTTTATTTTTAGTAAAAAAAAAAAGAAATGTTTTAATAATATATACTTGCAAAAAATATTGCTTTAAAAAAATGAAAGGAGCCAATTTTCTGAAGCAATTTGGCAAAAAAGGAAGGAAAAAACAGGAAACAAAGAAAGTTGTTGGGAAAAGCCAAACAGCCACATGTATGCAGTTCATTTGCATTAAAAAATATTATTCAAGTATGGAAGCAGATTTTATTTTCATGAAAGCGCCCAATTTTGGAGTCACTTTCAATGAAAAAGGAGTTAATTCATTGCAAGAGGTAGTCAAATTGCACAATATAGGTGTTTTTAAGTTCTCAGGGAGAGACATGGGTGCAGCTAGGATTTTGAAAAGGCGGGGACGGGTGGTGTGGTGCATCGTTACATAACACAACATGCATTTTTCTCCAGTAAAAGAAAAACTGGAATAATTGGTGATATGCTAGGGGACCAGCACTATATTATCCAGTTTGAGATCAAAGGAAAAACAAATACAAATTGACTTGATTGTGCACTAATTTACTAGAGTCTATATTGAGTTTAAAAAACACAGCTACTTGGACCAAAACAGTCAAAAGCTATTGTTTTATTAGTCCTGTAGTCATCATATATATATATATCTCTTTTTCAGATTCCTAAAACACAGTCTGGCTTTCTTGAGCATGTTGACTGTGCACCTGACACTTCACAGTTAGTCATTTCCAATATGAGCGAATGTTCACCTGAGTTAAAGTTTTTAACTAGAACTACAATTGTCTGCAGGACTGGGACGAATGCTATTACCAGGCATAGCTAATGCACAGCAGAACTGCAGAAGAAAGGATAACTTTATTAATGGAACATCAAAACCATTCAAAAAGAGAGAGGGAAGAAAAATTGCCAGAAATCTGGTAGATTATAATGAAATCAATGGACTCCCTCAGCACTGCTCACATGCCAGTGGCACTGTGACTCCCATACAGTTCATTTTAAAATTTGGGTGGAGCAGGAGTCAAACTGGGGCTGCAACCGCCCTGCCCCTTGGATCCACCCGTGGGGATAGAGATCTTCAATACGTGCCTTTAATATGTATAGTCTAAAAAATGGAGCATTTCCCCTGCCCTTGAAACCGTATTTCAAGCAGTATTCATTTATTAGGCTACTTGAGTAGGTAGCCTACATCATCCATACTATTTAATTGGTGTGATATTTAACCTGTCTGATTTTTTCCTAAGATTAGGAGAAAAACTTAAAAAAAACCCAACACAGCTGACTTTATTCACCAGATCTTTATTTCACATGCATAAATTAAAAAAAAACCCAACAACCCAGATACACTATTCTGCCTCCCAGCAATTACTGTGACATAAATAGAATGACATAAATTAGATGATGTAAGCAGAGATATAAAAATGTAACATGTTTCCCTACTATTTTTGTGGGGTTTTATACAGGTAGTTACATCCGTGCCCAGTGGTTTCTTACACGTTGTGTCTCTGTTTGCAGCATAAGAAAGAAATGCACCTATTTAGTCTCATCCTATTACAGATAGGAACATTTCCTTTGTTTGTTTTTTAAGCACCTAAAAATTTCTGGGTCTTAGCTGTAGATGCGGGCTGATTTTTGTAAGGTTCTTCCTAAGGCAAGAGCTAGGGAAATATTTCACAATTAACAAACACGTAGGAAAAGACGCTGGGAAAAAAATGTGGATACATTCCCTTCTTTTTCAATGGACTTGAGGCTACAGGAATTTTGCAAGTCAGAATTTCAATATCGCGGTGGGGATTTAAGTGATGCTAATGCCCTTTCTTTAGACTTGCTCTGTTTGACTCTGGCTAATCATAAAGGCCTGGCTGAATTCCTATTAAAGTCAAGGGGGAGCGTCCAACTCTTTCCAAAGGGAGTTTGACTAGGCTTTATGAACCCACGGTGACCGCTCGGATGACAAATCCTTCCTGCCCTACTGGTTTCTCTCAGGATTGGTGTTGGATGAGGGGCGTCACACAGGTGCAGCCCACAGTGATGAGCTGTTTCTCCAGGCGGTAGACGTGCTGACAGTCCCTCAGCTTCCGTCGGAGGACCAGGATCTCCTGCTGAATGGGGACAGAGTTCACGCTGTGGTCCTCCCGGCCCGTGGAGTCCACACAGCTGTAGTGGCGGCATTTGGCCTCGATGATCACCTGGGGGAACCTGTTGGGATCCTTGGTGATGCTGTGAATCAAAGGAGAGGGATGACAAGGTGTTTGAAGTACAGCCCCGGCACCGTTCAAAGGATGATGTCCTGAATCACCAAGACCTTGCACCCAAGGAGCCTGAAACTCAGCCAGTTCTTGCTCTGTCTGTAACTCAGACATGATTTGCAATTCCCTCCCTGAAATGCACTTCTTGCCAAGGTTCGTGGATTCAGCTTGGTATTGGCTCAGCTTCTGAGCTCCTGTAATGTGGGCTTCACGAGGCTAGTTTCAGTGGAAGTTTGGCTTGATCAGGGGTTGCCTGAATCAAAGCAAAGCCATTTGGCCAAACATCCCCACGTTCCCACAACATGAACTACTCTTAGGGTCAGATCCTAACTCCATTAAACTCCCAGTGACTTAAATGATATTGGACTGTGATCTTAAGACATACTACTAGACTCCTTGGGAGGCATGGTTTGTGGTTCATAAGGTTCCTAGGTGTGCCCACACTACTAATTAATGATAATAATTAATAAGTGGCTAGTAATTATTGTCTGTAGTGGAACATCCTTACATGGGCTTTAATGAGAAATGTTGGACAATGGGTACATCTGCAGATTCCTAGCCAAATCTTTGGAGAAGACAGTGCATTTCCAAATGAAAAGGACATAGATTGTACCTGTAATTCCATGGAGACAAAGACCGGAGATTGACATCCTGAGCCATTTTAGTAGTATCGTTCATGTTACTGATGTTGATGCTGACTTCCACACTTGTAGGGAACAGGGAGTCCATTTCGGTTGGGCAGTCATTCCTCGTTTTCTGCTCTGAGCCTCTCCCTTTGTTGAGTTGAGGCCCTACTGCCCTGCCATGGGCTGAATTCTTGATTGAGAGCATCAGGATTAACACTAGGAGTAATGAACTGAACTGAATAAGAGAAACAACACTATTGGTTAGTTCAGAACCAGACTATGTACATCCAGCAGCAAGTCGCACAATCCCATTCATCCACACTCAACTATATCGGTAGTTTTTAGGTTCAGAGACTAATACAAAAAAATAAAGAGAGAAAACTGAAGGTATGTCTATACCATTGCTTCAACAGGTCTTGGCTGGGCCTCTTCTAAACAAGTCCTGCCTACCCATGCTTGGAACCTGGAAATGATCTAGTGGATCTACGCTGGGACCGCCTCAGTGGTTCCTCTTGGCTAGGCTGAAGACTGAAGAGTAACCTCCTGTGGCTGAACAGAAACCATGGTATTGCTCATATGCTTGCATGGGTATGTTTATACACATTGAACGGGGTCCAGAGGCAGCACCAAAGATGGTCAAGGGCTTGGAAGGAGGGGACATGATAGCAGTCTTCAAATACTTGAAGGGCTGCCATAAAGAAGAGGGAACATACCTTTTCTCTCTTGCTGCAGAGAGGAAGATGAGGACCAATGACTTGAAGTTGCAGCAAAGTAAGTTTAGATTGGATCCATGGAAAAAATAAACTTCTTCACTGTGAGAACAGTGAGTCAGTGGACTAGATGCCTAGGGAGGTGGTGGGATCTCCATCACTGGAGGTGTTCAAGAAGAGGTTGGACAGCCACTGGTTGGGGATGATCTAGGCATAGTGATACCTATGTTCTACCATGGGTATTTTCCATACTTCAGGGCTTTGCTGGTTGCTCACTCCCTACCTCCTTTATTCTGCTATATGTGTCAGGGTGTTTTTAAGCCTCCCCAGAGGGCAGTCTTATGTAGAGTTTTGATCATGGTTGTATAGGATGGTTTGGATAGGGCTGATCCTGCCTCAGGCAGGGAGTTGGACTAGATATGACCTCTGGAGGTCCCTTCCAGCCCCACTTTTCTAGCCTCTATGGAAATGTAAAGGTAAATCCATAGGAAGATACATGCCTTTGCCAAGTGTTAAGGGCTGGGAATGAGGTATTCTGGGTTCTTTTTGCAGGCCAAACCTGTGCTGGTATAAATGAGTACAGTTTTGTTCAGTTCACTGGATTTTTGCCCATATACCCACACAGAGGATGTCTCTCCTAAGACTGCAGACATGCAGCATGATTGCTACACAGTGATTTATCCACATTTTACTCAATCATAAGGGGCAGACACAGGACCAGCTCTCACAAGGTGGCAGCTGAAGTAGGCGCTATTACACCGCCTGGTCAAGAGGTACTAGGGGAGCTGGTTTGCCTCGGGCAAATCACTGTTCTAGAATGAAACTTATGATAGTAGTGGGCACACAACACACTCACTGGTGCAACTTCCTTCAATGTAAATTTACTTTTGGTTTTCTTAGAAACAGTGTTTCTGATGGCATAAATGCTATGTTGCATCTCTGCCTACTTTTTCTTTGGAGTAAATTGAGAATCCTCTGGAGCAGGGGTGTCAGAGGTACAGCTGGCAGACTGGGTCTGACCTATAGAAGTGGCCCACACCTGCCTCTGAATTTCCCGTGGTGACAGTGAGCCAGCAAATGGCAGGGGACTTCATTCCTGCATGCTGGCTGTGCTGACACAGTGGCTTTGGCTGGATCTGGAGACAAGTCATCCAGCAAACAAGAAGCCCCATGGTTTGGATCGGGCCTGATAATTATATCTGAGTTGGATACCCATGCCCTAGAATAAATGTGACATGTGTCAGCATGCTATCTCTGATTTTTGTGTGTGGCCAGCTTGTCAAAGGCCGATGGGAGAAACATCAAACATCATTTCCCCTAAGACTTAAACCAAGCAGAGTCAAAAGTCTATGTTATTAGAGTATAATTTGGTAGTATAAAGAAATTCCAGGTCATATCATATCATATCATATCATATCATATCATATCATGTTGCATTGAATTGCATTGCATTGCATTTTGCAAACAATTTAACATAAAAGAAATCTAATTTCAGTAGAAGCACACTTCCTGCCTTTCCTACTTTAGGATACATAGAACAGAATAATATAGACAAATGATCCAGGCCACTCATAGCACGCTATTGAATCTGCTTATGAACCTTAGAATGAAAACAGAAGTTAATATTTTATATCAGTAACTAATTAGTGAGATCATGTATCTGTGTGCTCTCCCTCTCTGGCTTCCTTGTTTAATATCAAGGTGTGATTTTTTTAACAGTTAAGTCAAAGGAAATACCCAAACCAAAAACTTTGTTATTACTGAAAATGCATATCAGCAACTAAAATATAACCCTAGAGCATTGTAATCATCTTAAAACAATTAAATTCTTAGTAAATTTAGCATTACTGTACAAAAAATGGACAGTGTAGGTCACCAGAATAAGCATGACTCTTCCCAGTGTCATAGGCATATGTTTTTAGTATTGCTGGCCCCAAATCAGATTACACTGATTTTTACAGCCAGGCTTAAGGTCAGGTGATCTGAAATAACAACCACAAAGTAAAGGTTTTGCAGTCAGATTTAACAAGCAAACCCAGTACTCACCAGTGCAGGGCTCCTTATGAATGCCTTCATATTGCAAGCTCTTGTGTTTTGCCTGTCTCTGTTCATTCACATCAGGGCTTTTTATAAAGACTGTGCTATTGTCATAGTTTCCATTGGAGGAGGTGGTCCTTTCCAACCTAATCTGCGATTTAACTTCTAGGTTTAATTTTAAGAAAAATTCCCCGCAAGAGAGGTCACATGAGAGAGAGACAGGAAGCAAAATTATTGGGGTCATTATCAAACCTTGTTAACTGCTTGTATCATAATCCTTGACTTCAAGAAGGCGAATATAAATGACAAAGGAATAAATGAGTGTTCTCAGAATCAAATGTGCTCTGCTGTGCTGATCTGAAATAAGATTAGGAGCCAAATGAATTCACTCAATGATGATTATAAAACTGAGGCGTGTCCCTGAGATCTAAACTGAGGCACGTCCCTGAGATGCTTCTTGCATTATAGAAGCTATAGGGTCCTAGGAACGACTATGTTACAATAGGATAATCAAGTAGTCCAGCGGTTCCCAAACTCTGACAGATTGCCCACCACCGGTTTAACATGATACAACCTTAAGTACCACCAGCCTTTTTCTTCAGTTCAACCTTAAGTGCCACCAGCCAACTTTTGTCATATAAAGTAATTATAATGCATCTGTGAATGCGTACCACTGACAGGTTGTCTGTGCACCACTGGTACCAGAGATTGGGAACCGCTGATGCAGCCAACACCTTGTCTGCCACAACAGCCAGCAGCACATGCCTCTGAAGAAGTTCTGATACAACTTTCCTTTAAGGAAACAGAAATCTAGGGTTGGAAGGGACCTCAAGGATCATTGGGTCCAACCCCCTGCACAAATGCAGAGATGCTATCCCTAATCATACCTCTCCAAGGCTCATCCCATCTCCTAAAAACCTTCAGTAAAGAAGATTCTGCAATTTCCCTCTTGCAGCCCCTTCTACTGCCTCACTTTTCTAACGGCGAAGATTTTCCTGAGATCTAACTTAAATCTTCCTTACTGCAAGTGTTTTTGTCTAAGTCCCCAGGCATCAGCTTTTGTTACTCTCTCTGAAATAGGTGCGTTTCGATTCCTCCCACCCCTCTTGATTTCTTTTGTCAGTCTTTTCCCCCATAGAAATATCCACTCTCTCTCAGCCCTGCTGAATGCATTGTCTTGGTATCTTGAGGCAATGAGTTCCACGGGTTAACAAGCCACAGCATGGAAAAGCACTTCCCTCTCCCAGTCTGCTTCTGCCACCCTTCTGTTCACTGATGCCCACTAGTCCTTGTACGGTGTGACGGGGACGACAGACATTCACAGCATGCTTTTGCCGTTGCATTTATTTGGAATAATCTCCCTATGTTATGCTGTTACCTTTCACTGTGGTGTCTGCTTTCGGTGTGAAATCAATAGAAATAGTGAAGTCCCTTTGGCAGAGCTTTAGCGAAGAGGAGTGGCTCTCTCTGTCAGGTGACCCAGTTATGGACCAGGACCTTAGTGCATTATATAGGCATGGGACCAAAGGGCTAGTCCCATCTTTCAAGCTCATTTTTTCCAAACAGGAAATTTTTGTAGTGTTTCCTCAAAGTACCCAGGCGAAAGACGTTTCTGGAGACAGATTGCATGGCTGGGTCCCTTGGACTGAGAATGTCCCTTCTGCTTTCTCCAGCAAACAGTCCTTTTTCCACAGCTCCTCAACCCAGACATTTTCCAAAAAAGGCTGCCTATTCACATGTGAGAGAAGAGTCCTTGCAAAACGGTGCTAACGGCCAATGCAATCATTAAGCAGGCCACTGGTCTTACCCCTTCCAGGGTAGGTAATGGGGCTGGAGGGGCAAATCAGGTAAGAAATAGGCCACTGCAGATCTACTAAGCCTGTTAGCAGGGGAAGAAGGGGAAAGCTTGAAGGGCCCTATGCAGCCAGAACAGGACGTGCTGACCATCCTGGTAGGGCTTGAAGCTGCCAGGGTATCAGGCCGGGTGGGGCACTGAGCATCTTCCCCGCACGCTGAAGGTGTAAGGAGCTGAAAGTGCCCATCACAGCCCCGAGGATCGTATCTCTACACACAAATGAAAATATAGTGGCTGCCTGGACAGATAAGATTGTCTGACTACAAAGCCGGTAAGTCAGTTTTCTTGCTTTGCAGCCTGTCTCCCTCCAGCGTCCCTCTACCCACTTGTAATGTACCTTGTCACTGTAGCGGGCGCATGACACGTACCCCATTTAATGCAAACCTGCTTTCAGGTGAGTCTGCTTCATCTTCCTAGTAGTTTGTCCCTGACTTTCATCATTTGGAGGTCAGTGCTGTCTGAGGTCGAACTGTCCTGGTGCAAGGCTGAATTTTCTTTTGGCTTTTGGAAGGAAGGGTTTTTATAGCAGGGAGCTCTGCTGGAGAACACTTAATGGTGGCACCTGGGTTTCCCAGCTAATCTGATTATAGCCAGTGCTCGGTATTGATCCATTGTGAAGCCTTGCCCCAAAACGTCAGGCCCTGACTTGACAAGTTGGAGCCTGATCCTGTATCAAGTTGTCTCCTTTGGGAGTCTCTCCACTGTTTGACCTGCAGCCAGATCAATAGAGATGCATCCACCAGTGAAAGTCATGGTAGATCCCTTTTCCCCCATGCTTTTGCATGCCATGCTTGGAGGCAGCCTCTCCATCCATTCTCTGGAGCATGCCAAAATCCTTAAACTCCTTGGGAAATCCAGGAGCAACACGATCGGGTTAGATTATCCTCTCTGGATGACCTGCCTATGGAAACTGCACCTGTACTCGTGTCTGCTATAGAGGCAAAACCTGGTGGACAGGAATGGAAGTACCATGCCAGCCATGATTTTGATCCATTAAAGAAATGTCTACCTTGGGGTCTCTGCCTTCATTTGCATATCTTGGGGTATAAGATCTTGCTTCAGACCTAGTCTTCCTTTGAATCAGGGTGGGGAAGGAGGGAATGAGAACAGGAAGAGGGTGCGGCAATTGTGTGTTTTTTTTCTTTTGGGGACAGACCAAACCTGCTCCCTCAGACTCCAGTTTCGAGGCGCCGTGCAGCCTGCTGGAGCCAGAAGACCTCTGGAGAGGTAGATCTGTTGCACTGAGATTGAAGCAAGATGCCATTTCTGTCAAAGCTTGCAGATGCAAGGGGGGGGCGGGCGGGCTTCACTCTTGCAGACTGAAAATCAGGAAGATAAGGTGGTGCAGAGGTAGGATCACTGCAAGTCTTGCTGGATCCAGCGCATGAGGATGCAAAGAGAACTGTGTAATGAAGCCTCCTAACCTGAGCCTTCCACCTTCTCTCATGGACTCGCATTTTAGCCCTATACCATCTTCCCAGAAAACCCTCCCAGAAGGAGGAGTACTGTATTTTACTAGCTAGGTGCTTGGGGTCCTGGCGAAAAGGTAAGTACTTGTTAGTAACTGTGCAGCAAAGCATTTGCTGTAGTAGGACGGCTCACTGTCATGCAGCCACAGTGTCGCCATTTCCAAATGTTTACTCTAGTCGTCCCATTCCTGCTGTTCCCTGCTAAAGGGTGCTGGATTGAAGATTACTTCGGGGTGCTAGGCGGGGTGGATGGGGTTCCCTCCCTGGAGGCACTCGTCCTCCCAGATCAAATACCCACAGAGCAACAGAATGAATACACTTCTTCAGTAGTTGTCCCCATGCTTCATGGCCTGTGACCACTTATCCCACCTCTACCACCAGCTATACCAAACCTCGCAACCCTGAGGAACTGACACAGGGAGCCGGCATGGGAAGTTCCCACTTTTATGTAGTCCCATGCAAGGGACATGCAGGTTTAATTCCCCTCAAATTAAGTCTAGGTCTCCTACATTCTTGGGGAGTGCTTTGACCACTGAGCTACTGGAGGAACAGGGAGACCTCCCCACTTCATCCGGATGCATTTTTATGGGGTTGGCACCTAATTGCAAGAGGCTAAGGGTCGTGAATTCAGATTGGGTAGCGGGGAAGGACCTGAGTGGGATGCCTCAGTTCTGGAGAGAGACCAGGCTTAAGATGTACTGGTGTCATCAGCATTTCCTTCTGGCCAGCTGAGGCAGGCACCTAAACATCTGCTCTCAGTGGTGGCAGATGGCAGCCCAAGAAGCAATGGTCTCAAGTTGCAGCAAGGAGCAACGGTCTCAAGTTGCAGTGAGGAAAGCTTAGGTTGAATATAAGGGAGAACTTGTTCACAAGGAGGGTAGTAAAGCACTGCAACAGGTTACCCAGGGAAGCGGTGGACTCTCCATACCTGGAGGTTTTGAAGACCTGGCTAGACAAAGCCTTGCTGGGATGATCTAGATGGGGATGGCCCTGCTTTGAACAGGGGTTGGACTAGATGGTTTCCTGAGGTCCTGTCCAACCCTCATTTTCTATGATTTGACACCACAGTAATGATGGCATGACACTTCAGTTCTTTTATGGGCTCATTTCTGATGCATTTTCTTTCTGGACTCCTGAGTTGATGACTTTTGAATCAGGGTTTTGCAAATAACCTGAAGCATGTCCTATTCACTCTATGCCTGCCCATGACTCCAAATCCTGCTCTCTGTTATGTCATTAGGGTGCAAATGCAGGTAGGCTTTACTCTGTTGTTCCTGAGATAAGTGTGACCTACATAAGCTCCCTGAAGAATATGCTGAAATCTGAAATATTACATGTGTAATTCAGTTTCCCTTAAAGAGGGATTTTCTCTTTAGCCCCTTACTGAAATATCCGTTCAAAGTGGGTCAGCGAACTTTCCATTTCTGAAACCAGAAAGGTAGTTTAAGGTTACAGTGACGAAACCTTACTCTAAAGGAGGATGGTGGATCTAGACCCTGACGGAGGATGATGGGTCTATCAGTGGTCTGGGTCACCACTGCTTTTGACACGTGACTAGATAACACTGACATAGCTTCAAACTTTAAAAAAAAAGAAAGAAAAGGAGAAAAAAACCTTTCTATGGTCAGATTTGACATGAAAACAATTAAATTGTAGTACACACGTGCATACACATGCACATGCACATGCACTTGCACTGTATATCCAGGAGTATAACTCTTCTGTCACCAGCTGTCAGCAGCTTCAAGGGCTAGGGTTGGGGTATTTGACCAGTCAAATAAAGTTTAGCCAATTGACCAGTCAAATATTGGTCAAAAGTTGTAAAAAAAAATTGCCGATAGGCCCAAATAATGCACAGAAAAAACACAACTTTTCCACTAAGAAAGGTGTTTAAAGAAAAGCACAAAAATTGCCTTTCTGTCAAGAAAACTACAAAAAAATTGGTTTCTTGGTAAAATTTCTATAACTTTTGAGTAGTCAAAAATATGCAGTCAATTGGCAATATTTGATTGGTCAATCGACTGGCTTGCTAACCCTAACAAGGACCAAGTTCCAATACCTGCAGTTTCCTCTGAAAATTAGTGACTGCCACATTCATTTCTCCAACTTTGACTTGGACTTCTGTTCCCGGCCAAACCAGTCCAGCCATCTGTGCAAAAAAGCCCCCAAGCTGCAACCAGATGGCAATGAGGATTACTTTTATAGGGAAGGGGACAAGCTGAAGGTTGAGACCAATGAAAGAGAGAATTTGTTCTTGATCTGCTTGAATGACTTCAGGTTAGCAGGGCTTGATGGCCCTCATCCCAGGGTACTGGAGGAACGGGAAAAGGGAATTTGAGTCCTTGGGAGTAATATTTATCAAGTCATGGGAGATGGACAAGTACCAGAGGACTGGAAAAGGGCCAGCATAGTGCCCCTCTTCAAAAAATCAAAAAGGAGGACCTAGGGAATTATAGACCATTTAGCCAGACCTCAGCACTGGGAAGTTACTGGAGCATATATCATAGGGAAGCTGCTTGTAAGCATCTGGAGGAAGAAAAGCTGTTCTCGAGCAGCCAGCATGGATTTGGCAAGAACAAATTGGACCAAATCATTTTGACCTTCTTCAGGAAAGTAAGTAGCTGGGTGGATGGAGGGGATGCGGTAGATCAGTGATTCTCAAGCAGGATGCTGTGGCATCCTCGGGTGCCTTGAGATCCTTTCTGAGGTGCCACAATGCCATGCAGTATTAGCACTGTTAGGTGTGCAAGCATATTTCACAAGATGAAACCATAGCATTAAAAAAACTCTGAACTGGTGTGGTCTTTCTGAGTTCTTTGCAATAGAAGAAATTGTATTTTTCCATGGTGAAAAAATGAGTGAAAACTAGCTGGCATTTTCTGAGTGGTGCTTGGAGTCTAAAAAGGTTGGAAACCACTGCAGTAAAGATGCCATCTCTGGATTTCAGTAAGGCTTTTGACAAAGTCCCCTATGACCTTCTCACAAACAACTTGGAGATAGATGAGCTAGGCAAAGCTGCTATAAGGTGGAGAGAAAACTACCTCAATAGTTGCAAGCAGAGGTTAATTTATAAATGGATCCATATTGGAATGGCAGGAGGTTTCAAAGGAGTCCCGCAGGCATTGGTCCTGGGCCCGATGCTGTTCAATGTTTGTTAATGATTTGGATGCTGGACTAGAATGCTTTTGAGCAAATTTGAAGATGATACAAAACTGGGAATGACCATGAACGCACTGGAGGACAGGAGCACGTTCAAGAAGGCTCTTAATAAAGGGCTTGGAAGGCAAAGCATATGAGGAAAGATTGCAGAACTGGGTGTTTGAGAAGGGACATCATAGCAACCTTCAAATATCTGAAGGGCTGCCATCAAAAAGAGGGAGAACACCTTTTCTCCATCCCCGAAGAAAGAAGCATGCATAGCAATGGCTTGAAATTGTGGCAAAGTTGGTTTCAGTTTGGTCTCGAGAATAACTTCACTGTCCTAAGAGTAAGGCAGTGGAATAGACTGCCTAGGAAAGGTGTGGAGTCTCCATCATTGGAAGTCTTCAAAAAAAGGTTGGACAAGCATCAGCCAGAGCTGAGCTAGGAGTAGCTATGCCTGGAGTGTGTTATGACGGGGAATAGTTGGAAGCTCAGAAGTGCCCCCACTCACGAGTCATGGGGAGACCGAGAGGACCCCTGCCCTGAGAGCAAGTAGATGTTGGACAGGAGAACAAAGCAGAGGTCCACAGACTGCTTAGTTACAAAACAAGAGTCAAAGGCCTAGGATAAGTTTATGGAGGACAGAAGTGGGGTAGGATCGGTGGTGTTGTCCCCACGTTGCAGGCCAGAGTGGGGGATGTTTGGGTTTTTGCCCCATGCTCCTGAGCTTTGTTGGTTGCTTCGTGGGGCTGGGAAGGAATTTCTCATCCCTCCATCTCTAGTTGCTACAAGGGTCGGGGGGGTTGGGGGTTGTCTTCTCTGAAGCATTGGGTGTCGGATATTGGCTGTAGCCAAGGCTGGGGATTTTGGCTTGGGTGTGCCAGTACTCCTTTTGGAACGAAAACCCAGCAACTCCTGGTTAGAGGCTCTTGCTGCTCTACTACATTTGAGGTCGGGCAGGAGTTCTTACCTTGTGGTCAGGTTTGATGTGGACCAGGAGAGTTTTTGCCTTCCTCTGTAGTGCAGGGCTGTGGTCCATGTCCTTGGATCTTGAGTGTATTTAACAACTTCACAATGGCGAGACCTTGGCAATGCCCTCATCCCCCTGCCTTACTTAGGCAGGTGAGGGCGTCCTTGGGCTATGTGCCTTGTAGTTGGGTGACAGTGTTGTTTGTGGTTTTTTTGGAATAGGTTACACCAGGATGGGTATGGGGTGGTTTAGATGGGGATCTGCTTGCCTCGAACAAGAAGTTGGACTAAATGACATTCTCAAGTCCTTTCCAACCCAACTTTTCTGTGATTCTGCTGAAGATGGAGAGAGGTTCACAAAAGCCTGTGCTCTCACACTTATAATGTTTGTGTGTAATATATATCTATATCTATAAATATATACTTTAGAGAATAAAATATCTATTAATATATATTAATATAATATGTGTGTATGTATTACACACTCAAATATATTTTATATATTAAATATTAATATTGTGTGTATGATTATGAATGCATGTGTGTATGCATATACACATACTCATTAAACATGCTTTAATATATATTATATCATATGTTTGTGTGTATGTGTGTGTTTTTTATATATACATATATATGTATATATATGTATATATGTTAGTGTTAGATATATATGTAGATATAGACATATGTATAGGTATAGATATATCTATAGATGAGGTCTACAGGTCTGAAGCTCTCTCCTGCCTTTTAATAGTTCAATTGTTAGTTCAATTGTCATATATATAGATATATCTATACATATATGGCTATATCTATATATATATGACAATCTCTTTGTCTATGTATATAGATATTTCTATGTCTATCACACATCTGTGTGTACGTGTTACAACATTGTGCTCATAATTGTATGTGTATGTGCACACACGCGTGTGTGGGGGGGTATGTACACACATGTGCGTGTGGGTGTGTGCACCTCCTCTCTCTCTCTTTCTCTCTCATTAAATATGGTATAATTCAGTAGAGGGCAGGATAAATATGCACCTTGATAGACTAACTAAATAAGGTTGGGGCTGGACTCGATGATCTCTCGAGGTCCCTTCCAGCCCTGATGTCTATGATGTCTATGAAAGGTGTGCATATAGAACACACATGCACAGACACACACGCACACCCCTAATTTAGTCTGTAAAGGTGCATATTTACCCTTCTTTCTACTGAAGATAGGCATGCAACCTTCATTGCATCAGCATCTCAGAAAACTGCTATCTTTCTTTTAACGAGCTTGTTCTCGTAAGCTGTTGTCTAGAATAGACACTTTGATATCCCCGTTTCACAGGTTGGGAACTGGAGTGCTACGTGACTCACCCAGGTTCACAAAGGAAGTCCTGTGGTAGAATCAGAACTTGAACCCAAGTCTTACAAGTATTAGGCTTGTGGCCTAACTACTGCTTGAATCACATAGGGAGATAAAGCTCCTTCCCTTCCAAGGTCCTCTGTGACAGGGTGACGTTTGAGGATGTGATGCACCTCACACAAATCCCCCTGCTGTGTCCCTTCTTTCTTGTTTCCAAATGCATGTCTGAATTTTTCAAGCTGAGCTAAGCTTACTGATATGTAACCACACCCCTGTGGTTTCTCATGGTGGTTGACACATTTGCTGGATGACTGATACCTAATAGTAAACTGACTGCCCACTTTGTTATCTGACTCTGTCAAACAGTGTAGGGGAAGTGTTAGAGATCATCCAGCAGCTTAGGCTGGTTTTAGGTCTCTTTTTAGCCTGATTTATGTTAATTGACAAAGGCTTGATTTATTTTCTTAATGCCTTGCAACCTCCCCCAAGTAGTGGGGACATTGTACATTGATTTAGGAGCAGATCAAAAAAAGGATTGTGATTCAGAAAGGCTGGTTTTCTCTTCGTCTTGCAGGGCGAGTGTTGAGGGGAGGGGGAAAGTAAGCTATACCCTTCTCCCCACTACTTATCCCAGGCTAACCCATTTCCAAAGTGCTTGCATAGGAGGAAGAGCAGTAGGGAAGTTGCTCATCTCACCTGCCCTGTGATTCTTCACCACCACTGCTGCCCTTGTCACTCGTGCCAACGAGGACCAGCGTCCCACTGTACATGTTAATGAACAAACAGCCCCCAACGAGCTGACAGTCCAACTAAAAAGGAGCTGACAATCGAACTAACAATTGAACTATTAAAAGGCAGCAGAGAGCTTCAGACCTATGCATGCCGGATCAAAAGTTGGCACGTTAAGCAGTGACCCCAGTACATTGGTGATCACGGGCACACGTGTTTAGCTGGCATCACAGGATCAGTGAGTTCTTTAGGGTGAATTTTGAAGGGGATGCTCAGGCAACTGTGTACAGCAATGGGAAATGAAGGGCATCAAAAAGAGAGCATGAAAGAGCTTGTCTGAATATTTGCTAGTAGGCAATGGAAGCTAATCCCTGGCATCAGAGGCTGATCAGAAAGAGGAGCTGACATCTTGGTAGAGAATGAGAGTTAGGTGGTAGGATGGAAGCAGGCCATCGAAGACTTTACAAATGAAGAGAAGTGGCTTATGTTTGATGTGATGGAGAAGGGGGGGCAGTGGAGAGAGTCAAAGCAAAGGCTGCCTCTGTTGGTGACAGGCTAGGAGAATGACCTTTAGGGGCTGGACTAGATGACCTTGTGAGGTCCCTTCTGGCCTAGTTCCTATAATCCTATGATAACATTGTGGATGGCTGTGAGCAGAGGAAGAATACATTTACCGAGGTCAGAAGAAAAGAACATGGCCATAACTGAGATTTGACCCGACAAGTTTGTAGTGCCGAGGGACAAGGAAAGCTGTCCTGTAGAGATGCTTATGCAAAAAAACAAACAAACAAAAAAAAACCAAAAAAAACCCCACCTGGCAAGATTGAGATTTGTTGTGGGTGAAAGATCCAAGACAAAGATGACACCCCTGTTACAGGCATATGGGGGATATGGGTAGGGGGAAGTATTTTATCAGAGAAGTATGGTCCCTCCCATTTATTATCTCGGCAGGATGCTGAAGAGAAAGGTGTGAGAAATCCTGTTATTGATGGATAAGGAGTAATCTAGGGTTCTTCTGAATCCTGCAGAGGTACGGACGTATACCCTGATGAATGAATCTGGATATCCCTTTCTAAATTAACGTTAGCATTAGTGTTTCTGGCTGAACATTCCTCCTACCCATGCTGATAGGATGGATGCTGATGTCTAGTTGCTCTCTCTTGCTAAGCCCTTGGCCTCAGTGTCATCCCATAACACCCTCGGCTTATGCTCTTCATGAAAAAAAAAAGAATTTCCTTCTATTTATAAACTGGTTTGTAATTAAACCCATAAAGATCTCAGTTACAAGTGTTTTGCTTTATTTCCTGATGCTCCAATGCTTGTTTCATGCTACTTTTGACTCAATTTGAAACTCTATGCCTTCTGTCTTATCACCTCAATATCTGAGTGCCTTGATCTTTAGCATGTTTTATCTTCATGACACCATTCAGAGATGGGGAAATGCTACTTATTTCTGTTGTACATATGAGAGACCAAGGCACAGGCATGCTGACGTACCCAAGATCAAGGACTACAATGGTGGCAAACTGGGGTATTAAACCCAGGACTGGAACTAATCCTACTCTCTTAGCTACTGAAACTTCCTCTCTTTTTTTTCACTCCTAGCTTTTTATAATGACCAAAACTTATGTACAATGACACAACTTTCAATGAATGCCAGTCTAGTTTCCCCCCTGCTCGACTTCAGTTGAGACACGGCATGCTCCGTCTCACCAGAAAAGCAACAAGCTGCAAAATAAAAGCTGTCTCCTTTCATCTCTAAATATAATGGCCTATTCATCCTCTGCTGTAAATCAGAAGTAGCTGCACTGAAGTTAATGGGGGAAACAGGTCTGTTGTTTGCATGCTAAGGAAGGATGTTGGAATGGGATACAACTATAATCAAGTCTTTCAGGGGGTTGCTGAAAAAAACATCGTATTTACGTGTCCTGAAATCCAAATATGGGAATCCCTTGTTCTACTTTTATTTTGGTTTATGTTGCTGTAACATTACTGTTTTTCAGTAGTGCTCCCCTGATCTAAAATGGGAGTAATATGACAGTAAATCAGGCCCTCTTTCTTCCTTTGTGAACACACACATTTTATGTGGTGTCCTATGTGGTACATGAAAGAGAACATGTGCCATTATTCTGGCTCCTTGCCCAGGAATTGGTTTAATTTAGGCTTATTCCTTGATGCCAGAGAGGACTTTCACAAATCCTATAATACTGACCCAGGCTAGATAGAAAGGAGGGCATCCCATGAACAGACCTTCCCTTTTTGCGAAGCAGTTCTCTAGTAGTTATCCTGTGCCAGAGCAAATCTTTTGCTAACTCACCTCCCTGTTACTGCTCTATAGCTGTCTCATCCTCTGCTACAATGACCAGCTGCTCAACTCAAGACCTTTTATCCTGATCTGGAAATAGGGATTTGGGCTCTCGTACTGCTTGGTAGAGCAGTAAGCATCTGAACTTTCTCTCTTATGCAAGAGTGAAACAACTGAGAACTGCTGCAGAAACAAATTTTATTAGACAAATAGGGTGGGTTAGACAGGGACAATTCTGCCTTGAACAGAGGCTTGGACTAGATGACCTCTTTAGGACCTTACAACTTGAGTCCCTGTCTAAGACTAACATATCTATCCTAGACCATCAGCTTGTATAAATGGACATGGTCCCTGTAGTGGGCCAGTAGGGGGCACTGCTGCGTTGAGCCACCCACCTCCCTGCACCCGACCACCTGCCAGGCTCCGAATGCCTCCCTAGGGGCGCCTTACATCCGGCCGACCCCCTTCCTGGAGTACACTCGCTAGCCTGGGGGTAACGTCACCACCACCACCCCGAGAAGGGACTGTCTCGGCCCTGTGTCCTCGGGGAAACACAGGCCTAATAGTCTGATGGGTACTTGACCCATTACAGGCACTTGGGGCACTTCCCCAAGTCAGGGGGCAAAAAGTAAAGTCTCCCTTAGTCCGCAGACCGAAGGGGTCTCTTAGGCATAATTAAACCCACCCCTCAATAAGTCTCTCACACCGGTCACAAAGGAGAACTTTATTGATTACAGGGGGTAGGGTAAACTAGGGTACAGGGTTGAGCAATATCTTAGAAATCCTAAAGAGCAAACAGTGTGGCTGAGGTAGCCTTTTGATTGCGCATCTGTGCTACTGCCAGCTAGACATCTAATCAGATCTCAAGTAGCTTACTCACAAGCATCTTCCAGAGGCTGTTTGAGTTTCCCCTCTGAAGTCTTGGGGTGAGAGAGAGCTAGGTCCAGATGGTAAGGCTTCTCTGTCTCCCCTGCTTTGCTGCTGCTTCCCCTCATGGCTGAAGAGAGCGAGCCTCCTTCCCCCCCAACCTATACAGCCCCTGTGACCTCATTCACCTGGTCCAGTGGAGGTCAGCCCCAGTTGGCTGTCAGCCAACCAATTTGAAATACATCACCTGTTACCAGGCAGATTCCAGCTCCCCAGGTAGATGCCCCTCACCCAGGTGGCTGATGCCAGTCAGGTAGGCAGAGGGAGCAGGTTTCCCCCCTCCCTCAGGACTGCAGCCAGCTCAGGTTACTTAAAGAGACAGGCTGAGGTGTGAATCCTCTGTGCTGGCCCATCTGGATCACATTGTCGCAGGGCAGAGATTTTGGGGAGAAACCAAGGTGGCTTTCTGCCACAGTCCCATTGATATACGGGAATATGGCTGGATTTAGGGGTGCAGATGGTGTGGGACAGTGTTGCATATAACATAATACATATTTTCTTCAGTTAAAGAACAACTAGATGCTTTATCAATATGCCAGGGGGCTAGCGCTATACTGGTCAGTTTAAGATCAAATCAAAAACCTATTGGAATGTATACAAATTTGCTAGATTATACATAAAGCTTTAAAAAACTATAACATACTAAGCAAAAATAGTCAAAAGGTGTTGTTCCATTAGTCTTCTAGTCATTGCAGTTAGGCATATGCCTTTTATTCAGGTCCATGAAACAAAATTTAGCTTTCTTGATGGTCTTGACAGTGCTTCCAATACTTGATTGTCAATCATGTCTATAGCTGAGTTAATATTACCACACCTAAGTTAAGCTAGAGCTACAAACAGTCTGCAGAACTGTGAAATAGAAGAGAGCTATTACTAAGAATGGCTAATGACAGTGCAATTGAAGAAGAAAGAATAGTTCAAATAGAAGAACATCCTTTTTAATGAAAAATGTCATTAATATCATTGGAGTGGAGAGAGCTTAACAGAAGTGGGGAGATGACAAGAAGTTATGAAATCGGCTGACTCTCTAAGCACCGTCTGAATAGAAATGTAGCTGCCCCTCCCAAGAGTTCATTTCAAAGTTTGGGTGAAGCAGGAATAAA
Source organism: Crocodylus porosus (assembly GCF_001723895.1). NCBI lineage: Eukaryota > Metazoa > Chordata > Crocodylia > Crocodylidae > Crocodylus > Crocodylus porosus. Next base: position 5,619,490 of record NW_017728918.1, on the reverse strand, counting down.
AGGGAGGGGGAGTGCAACTGCAGCACTGCTTTTCCTCCCCTCCCACCCATCCACTCTGGTCTGGGAACACCTGGCTCTCTCTAGGGCTGACTCCAAGGATGCACAAGTTAAAGTAGGTGGCTGGCTGGTTGTCTGAGTCTCTAAGTGTAAAGAAGTTAAGAACAAAAAGGAAAGTCCTCAATATTTGTCTAGAGAGCATAATGCATGCTTTGGATGAATGGGTTGGGAGGTCCTTCTCCTTAGACCCCGTTATTTTGGTTGCAGTAAACGATGCAACAGGCAAGATGAGCTGTAGGAAGACCTTTACTGAGCATGCACAGAGGGCATAGGCAGAAGTTACAGTTGTCATGTGATTGCCCCCTTGAAAGTGCTCTACAGCTGTGCCCTGACAGAAGTGCACAGCTGCAGTGCTTTATGTGACAAATTAATCCTCATTATATGAGGGTTCAGATGAAAGCTCTCTGTGGGAGCTCCAATCCACCTGCCTTCCCTTCAGCACAGGCTGGGCAAACCCCAGCCCGAGCTCCCTTCCCTCCCTTCTCTCCTCATCCCTTCCTGCAAATAGCACTGCAGCTGGGAGGGTGGGAGTGGGGCTAAGGGAAAGAAGCTACAAACATGCAGCTCCCCAGCTGGATCAGCTCCAAAGTGGAACTCAATTCCCCCACTTTTGAGACCCAGCAACGACTTTCTGTTGAGTTGGGAGAGTGGGTCTAACTCGTGGCACTTTCTGTGGAGTGCCATGAGTTAGACTGGGGAGCTGCACATCTATCAGTGACCAGGGATTGCTTTGTGCATGCTTTAAGGTTTGTGTTTATATAAAAGACTGGCTTCACCTTGTTTTCCTTTGTCCCTGTTGTACCACTAGAATACCTTCCTCCTGAAACCAGTGTCTTCAATTCTACTTGCTGTGCTACACCTGCCAATCACCATGAAAAGGCTCTCGAGCTGTTTCAGATGAGAGGAAAAGTGCACTGATGATGGAGCTTTCATTGTTGCTGCTTACATAGCAGTTGGATCCGCTGTGACCAAGTTATACCTAAGCATGCATTTGTCTTAAAGATGGAGACCCCAGTTTATCTTGTAAGATGCTGTGAGGTATAGTTCATGGAGAACATATCAAGGGGTTGGTGTTAGAAGTGTGACCCAAAGTGATTTTTGTGAGCAAAGAGCTTTAAGGACTTGCTCAGGGTCATTTTTCCATTCCTTTTTACTTATGTTCAGAAAAGGGTTAAGAACAAAGAAGGAAATTCACAATTTCCCCAAAGTCTACACATTTCTGACCACAGTCCCATTTAGTTCACAGAAATATCCCAGTCATGTGATTCAGAGCAAGGCCCTGGGCATGGTGGAATGATGACATCACTGCTCTTCCTGTTCTCATGATTGACCTCACAGAAAGGAAGCTGCAGAAACGTGAGTAGGTGGGAGGCAGAAACTTGCTGCCCTACTTGAACTACATCCCTGGCCACTTGGACAAGCTATTGCTTGTGGCCTGAGAAGGCTATGGGTGTGTGTGTGGGGGGGGTGAGCATGACACCAATTAAAAACACACTTCTTTATAAAGTTTCCTGTGATATGTATGGGTTGGTGCTCTTCTGGGGAAGGGGAATGACGTAGACAATGCCTTGAGGGCTCTTCCATCCTGTTCACAATGACTCTTGACCTCCTTTAACTGCACACTCAAACCCCATCATGGGAAAGAGCCAGGTACTGGAACAGGGATGAGGAGGTCTGGGGACCTGTTGCCAGCTTCTGCTGTATGGGCAGGTTACTCTTCTTCCCTGTTCCTTAGCCTCTCCCTTTGTCAGACAGGGTTCACTGGACTACATCCTGCCCATTAAGTGCCATCTCCTTTGCCATTATTCCTTTATAAGTGCTGCTGTACTGGGTCAGCCCACAGGTCCTTCCAGCCCAGTCTCCTGTTCCTACAGTGGCACAGAGTGGATGGTGAAGGGAAAAAGTATTTATGTCGGGCCCCTCCTGACTTATCTGTTCCCTATGCCTGTCCCCTACAGCTTCCAGCATTCAGAGGCCTAGCAAGTGTCAGTCCTAATGGTCATGTTTAATACAAAGCAGAGACTGTGCTGGGGTAGGCTTTTTCAGACCTCTTTGACCCCTAAAAGACCATCCCTAAATCAGGGAGGAGCCCAACCTGCTGAAAACAGGGGATGAGCAGGTGGACAGCTGAGATCTCATAGGGTGGAGGGATGGGGGTTGCTGTGACCTGGTGAGGGTCAAGGATATAAGAGCAAGGAAGGAGAATAGGGGTATGGGGCTGGGTGCTGATCCTCAGGTGGAGCAGAAGAGCTGTAGTGGAAGTTATGGCAGGGAGCTACTAGAAGTGTGAGTAGGTAGGCCTCCAATTATTTGGTTGGGTGATATGTGATTCTGTGCATGTGGAAATCGGTAGTAATTTGAAGGGAAATGTGTTGTCAAATTGACAGACTCACAGTTTATGTCAGGGACAAGTCAGCATGGGTAAGGCATCCCTGCCTACCTCCATAAGGTCTGTTTTGGGGGCAGAGGGCTATCCGATTACAGGACCAGGAAATGGTGCAGTATACAATTCCAAATCATGGTTACAGCCTTGAAGTGCAATGCCGACAAATGCAATGTGCTATACCTTATGAGGAAATAAAAAATTCAGCTATAAAGTGAGAGAGACTTGGCTATATGGCAGCACTATGGAAAAGGACTTGGGGGTCTTGGCAGATCACAGACTCAATATGAGTTTATAATGTGATGCAGCCACACAAAAAGGAAATGCAGTTTTGGCTGCATCAGTAGAAGCATTAGGTGCAAGATATGGGAGGTGATAATACCTATTTACTTGGCACTGGTTAGGCTTCATCCGGAGCACTGTGTGCAGTTCTGGGCTCCACATTTCAAGAAGGAGGTGGGAAAAGTTAGACAGGGTCCAGAGGTGGGCAACAAAGATGGTAAAGGGCTTGGAAAGCAAGTCATATGAGGAGGGGCTGAAGTAACTTGGTATGTTCAGCTTGCAGAAAAGGGGACATGATAGCCATCTTCAAATACTTGATGGGCTGCCATAAAGAGGAAGGAAAGCATCTTGTCTTCTTTGCTGCAAAGAGGAGGATGCGGACCAATGGCTTGAAGTTGCAGCAAAGTAAGTTTAGACTGGATATCCAGAAAAGAAAAACACTTCTTCACTGTGAGAACAGGAATAGATGCCTAGGGGAGTTGTGGACTCTCCATCACTGGAGATGTTCAAGAGGAGGTTGGACAACCACTAGTTAGGGATGATCTAGGTGTAGCGATGCCTAAGTTTTATCATGGGTTCTGGGCTTTGCTGGTTGCCCTCTCTCTCACTTTCTGCCATGTGTGCCATGGTGTTTTTAAGCCTTCCTCAGAGGCATTGTGTGCGGGCTGCATCCAAGGCTGGGGGTTTTGACTGGGCTGTGCCAATGCCCCTGCTGGGACCAAAGCTGGTGGTTCCCGTGTAGAAGGTCTTACCTCTGCATTCAGGGTCAGACCCATCGCCATATTTGAGGTTGGGAAGGAATTTTACTCTATGATCAGATTGGCATGGACTATGGGGGGGTTTGCCTTCCTCTGTAGCAGGGGCCACGGCCCTCTACCTGGGAACCCTTGAGCATATATTGACAATATTTTATAGAAGTGGGACATTGGCTGCCATGGTCCCCCTGTTTTCCTGTGGCAGGTTAGGGTGTTTGTTTTGTGCTATGTCAGGGTTGAGGGCAGTCTTATGTAGAGCTTAGATTATGGATTTTATAGGATGATTTGGATAGGGCTGATCCTGCCTTAGGTGGGGAGTTGGACTAGATGACTTCTGGAGGTCCCTTCCAGCCCAGGTTCTCTATGACTCTCTGATGTTGCTGGTGATGGTGAAAGGCTTTGCTTGGGCTATATTGTCCAGACTAAATTTTGAATGTATGCTGGCAACACAAGAGTTAAGTTTTGGCCCTGTGGGCCAGCAGACCCCTTTGTCATTCGTTATATAACTGTAACTGAAGCAAGCTTCTCTGCCTACGCTCCAGAAGTGCAAGTAAATCAAAATCCATCTTTTGAAACTGCACGAGTCCCCGTACCGCTCAGACTCCTCGCCGCTAATCCCGCCTCTTCCCATCCGATACCACCCTCGGCCCACCGTGACCTTGGGGCCGCTGTTCCCTGACATTACATGAGATGCAAACTCTGACCAGCATAAGTAGCTAATCCATAGAAGAGAAGGCTGAGAGACATGGTGGTTTCTACCTCATCAGAAGTCTTTCTAGGGACAAAAAAAGTCCCGGTTCAATATCGATGCTTTTCAGGATGTCCAGTTAGATGGTTGCAGTGATACTTTCTGGCCTTACAATGTATGGAAATCCCGGGAGGCACTTTCTATGAGAAGTTCTTGTGGCAGGACACACTTTTACCCAGAAGGCCAGTCATAACTGCTTCAAGGGTATTTCACAGGGATTGTTTTGTCTCTTTATTTGCATGTGAAATGAGGCCACTGCTGTGTGAACAAGAACACTTGCAATTTGCAGTTCACTCTTTGTCACTTTGACTTTTATTATCGCTTAAATTCAGGCATCTACCCAGAAATAACAGCTTGCTGCTCGGACCACATTGTGGACAGCCCTTATGAATAGTGATGCAAACCATTCGCACGTAGAAAATGGAGCTGTGTTCATCAGATAACTCGTTTGCAGCAGATGCAACCAGCTCCGCTGATGTATCAAATAGCCTCTGATTGCGGCTAATGCAATTGTTCTGCGGATGAGTGTGCTCTTTGTCATGCTGCTAGTCTTGTAAATGCTTCTAATTTCTAAAGAGGTGGATTGATTTTCCCCATCCTGGCTAAGAGACAGCCCTGTTCCCAGAACAGACCAGGGACCAAAATGTTACTCTGGTTGGTCTTGGCTTCCCTTTGGCAGCGTAGGGGAAGTAAGAGGTGTTGGCATTTTTCCTGATGCAGAGTACTTGCCTCTCCATGCTGGTTCCCCTGCAGTGGTGGGCCTGTTGGTGGGCAGGACAGAATAGCAGCCCAGCTGCAACAGAGGTTGTGTCCTATTTGCACTGATTACAATAGTCCTTAAAACTAAATATAATGTATGGAAACTCCAGTTGCAGTCTGTGCAGATACAAGCTGTGCAAAGACTAAGCTGGGTGTGTGCGTGTTAGCATATTCCTTAAGCCTCCCTGTGCTCCTGTGTTAGGCAACTTGTGATTAATCCTAAAGGAGCTACTATGTTGGCACAAGGTGCAAGATTTGTCTTTGCAATGTCTATTAGTAGGGGTAAATCTAACTCGAGGAGGTGGGCAGCCAATTTTGCAGGGAGATTGTGGGGCTGGCCACTGTATTTATGGCCTCATCACAGTGGGGGGTCCCCCATGCCTCTGACTAGTGGCCGTGCCCCTTGCTGCTGATTGGTTGAGGGGTGAGGCTACATGACCAGCAACTCTCTCAGCCAATCAGTGGTGAGGGATGGGAAAGACAGCCATCTTGGACTGCCCTTCATGTAGCCAGACCCCGCCCACCCAGCCTTTCTATATCCTCTGTCACAAGGTTGCCTCCCCCATTCAGTAAGGGACCCACACTTCCCCTGATCCTCCTCTTGTTGCTAACATACTTGTAGAAACCCTTCTTGTTCCCCTTCACATCCCTTGCTCGCTGCAACTCTAATCGCACTTTGTCCTTCCTGACTTCACCCCTGCATGCCCGAGCAATGCTTGTATATTCTTCCTTAGTTATTTGTCCAATTTTCCACTTCTTATACATTTCTTTTTTGTGATTTAGCTTACTGAAGAGTTCCATCCTAAGCCAAGCTGGTCTTCTGCCATACCTGCTAGTCTTCCTGCGCTCTCAGTTAGGCTTCTTTAAAGTACAGCCAGCTCTCCTGGACTCCTTGCCCCCTCAGACCGGCGTCCCAGGGAATCCTGCCCATGAGTTATTTGAGCGAGTCAAAGTCTTCTTTTCTGTAGTCCAGGGTCCTTGGTCAGCTGCTCTCCATCCTTCCTTTCCTCAGGATCCTCAACTCAATCATGTCATGGTCACTGCTGCCCAACTTGTCATCCATTACTACATCCCCCTTCAATCCTTCCCTCTTTGTGAGCAGCAGGTCAAGAAGAACAGGACCCCACATTGGTATCTCCAACATTTGACCAGCAAGTTGTCCCCAAAACTCTCCAAAAACCTTCTGGATCACCTGTGCACTGCTGTATTGCCCTTCCAGCAAATGTCAGGGTCATGGAAGTCTCCCATGGGAACCAGGCCATGTGATTTGGAAACTTCCACTAGCTGTTTGAAGAGGTCTGCATCCACCATTTCCTCCTGGTCTGGTGGTCTATAGCAGACCCTCACCATGACATCACCCTTGCTACTTTCCCCTCTGACCACAACCTTATTGGATTGTGGGTGACTGTATTTTTAAAGAGGCATCCATTGGGAATCGCTGTACATAATTTTTTGCTTTCTGTTCCCCGAGGGGATGTAGAGAGAAGTGCAAGTCAGAAGAAGAGATTTCTTGAGATGCAGTCCTCCATAAAGGAACTAGAGCTCTTACATCCATTCAGAACCTCTGTAGTAAATGGGGCCCATTTACAAATATGGGATGCGGTATGTTATCAAAAACAGGTATCTTATCTTTTCATGCACTGTGGGATTCTGTCTTTTGGTATAAATCACTAACCTCAGCACAGCGGTTCTGCATGCAACTCATGCATAACTTTCAACAGTAACAGCAAGAAGGCACTCAGTTCAAGTGGAAAATGGCCAACTTTGTGGCTGAAAAGGAGTGACGTCCTTTGAAATGTGGAACGGCTGGAAAGTGTAATCGGGACTTTACTTACGAATGGAAAACCTTTTCAGATTTCCAGTTCAAATGAAGGAAGTGGACTAATAAAGATATGTACTGAGTTTGGAGTTTATTAGGTTAGTGGCACATTCCCTTGCAAAGTAAGTCATCGTTGGCAGGAATAATTCAGTATGATGAAAAGTGGTGATGATGCTAACTGCTTTTGTGTGTTCCCTGACGTTTTTCTTGCAGGTACCATGATGATGCTGAAACACTGGATTACACGACATAGCGAAAGCCTCTTGTTTGGAGGGGGTTGGCAGTGGTTCATGCGAAAAAACTCTTTATTCCTCCCCTCCCCTCTGAAACTGGAAAATGACCTTTAAGGGTAAATGAAATATATAACCAAAACTGACTGTGTTGAATGAAAGCTCTTATTTATGAACTCTTTATTGATTTAAAGTTGGGTTTTTCCAAATGAAACATGTCTATAAAGGTTTCAATACACAAATGTTTGCAGTTAACGAGATCAGTTTTGAGACGTCAAATGAAAGAAACTGGAAACATATTAGGAATTATTTTCAAGTTATTTTTGGTCATTTGTATTCCTATTTCTCTGAGTTTAGTTATTGTTGGTCTTATTTTTTCCTCCTGTAATGGCTTATACCATATTATGCTGCCTTCTTGCTTGCTTGATTTCTTTTCCTCTTCAAGTCTATGGGAAAGCTCTCGTTCGCTTGAAAGTTGCAGGGCTTAACCTCTAAGATACCTTGAATATAGCCAGATACAAGGAAATGCACCTTTGGTCAGTCTAGTCTTCCTGTGCCAAAGCTGAATATAGTGATACTCTTGGTCTCTCTGTTTCATGCAGATCAGCAGGGAAGTAATGGAAAATAATACCTAACACTTGCTGCTTCTTGGCACACTTCTCTTCCTCTTCCCTTCTCAATGTGGCTAAACGCAGCCCACATGATTCTGGTGCAGAAATGGCCCGTGGTTTCATGGTTGCCAACCTAAGAAAAATGTTCTTGTTACTGAAAATCTGCAAATTTTTTATTGATGACCAAACATTTATACCAACATGTTTTACAACAATGTAAATGTAACCCTTCTGCTAGGCTCTGGGAAGCAGTAATAAGGGGCGGGTTTAAATTTAGGGGATTAATACCAACCATAGTGGAGTGTTGGGGGGAACAGTTTGGTCATCAGTAAAAAGTTTGCAGATTATCGGTAAAAAAGATAATAAATTATTGCATTGGCAACCCTGCTTTACTACAGTGATGGTTATATGTCATGCTGCTCCCACCTCAGGAATCCACTGTTCACCCCCATATCCTGATACCCCTGCTCCCCCCCTGTCCTGGCATGGACCACCAGCCACTGTTTCTTCTCCCTCTGGCCCCACAGCTCTGCCCCAGTTGCACCTTCAAGGAAAATAGCTGTTAGAGGCAAAGGATGGCAAAAGGGATGCAGTGGCAGCACCTGGCTGGGGAGGTGGGGGAGGGCTATGCTCTTTTGAGTCACAAACCCCTGACAAGAGCTCAGTCGTGCTCAGGTAGCAGGTGTCACTCTTCTGCTCTGCTTGTTCATTCAACTCACTCTTTCTTAGTTTTTTTACAGATCGTTCCTAGGTTTGGATTCCCCCCATTTCATTGGTATGCATGAGTTTGCACTGACCAAGCAGGAGCACACCCCCCGCCCTTTGTATCTTCTCAACATAATAATAGCATTATTAGCCCAGGTCTCTCAAGAGCTGGGTTAGTATCCTGACCAGGCTTTCTGAGTAAAGATTCGTCCACCTCTGCCACTCAATCTCCATACCTGCTTTTCTGGTGCCTTTAATGTACTTTCCATAGTGGGGGTGAGTGGTCAGGTTATGACCTGTGAGCACAGTTTGCTGGTTCTAAAAACAATTAGACATCTGGGGATAGATTTTATTCTACCTATTAGTCCTCTAAGTGGACTTAAGTACCTGAGTGTGATCTAATGCATCCCATTGAAGTGCTGCCAATCCATTAATGGGTCTACTTTTGTAATATGCCATCATGTTATCCTTAACATTGAGTTATTAAAAAAACCCAGCTGAGAGGAGGAGGACCCACCCACCTTTTGTATACCTATTTCTCAGGGAAATGAGCAGAAAGGAATAGAAATGCTTGGGTGTCTAAATCCACTTGTGTTCATAATAGGTGGAATAGATTCTGGCTCCTGCAGGCTAACTCTAGGCGACTCTCCTCACTCCACCCCCCTAGGAAACAATAAGTTTGGAACATGTTTAAAACCATGCATTTTAACAAAATTGCTAATGCATTTAGGTGATGTTTGGCAAACAGACTTTAGAGTCATCCAAAGAAATGGCTTCAAAACTGTTGAAAGCAGTTCACCAGTACTGTAGCATTTGCAATGCTCCTTGGGCTCAATTAAAAAAAATGGAAAAATGGGGTTAACTACTTCAAAATGGAGCAGACTGTTTCATTTAAAGTTGAGTTGAATTATTTTCTTCATTTCTCCCAAATATTTCTTTTTTAGTTGGGCTCCAGCTAGCAATTTCTTTGACCATCGGTGTGGTGAGATGAACCCACAAATATCCACTGTTCCCTTAGCTATTTCAGTAGTTACATTTGGAGATGGAAGAGACATGAGGATGTCAAAAGGGCTTTCCTTGTCAGATGCTCCAAAGCTGGGGAGGTTTGGGAATAATGAAAATCATTGCATAAGTCTGAGTGCTCAGGGATTTCCCTCTTTGAAGAATGACAAGGTGCTGGCTGTTTTTCCCCTCCCCTTTACAGCATAAACCTGAATTTCATAGGCAGAAAAACAGACCAGATTGAAATCCCATTGAGCAATATTTGTCCATAATTATATTGCTTCCATTGTCAGCTTTCCAAATGGGCTACTTGTTAACAATTTTATTTCCCCTTTTCATTATATTTTTCACCATTAAAAAAAAAATTCTCTTCTCATTTTTAATTGGCAACTCATGAAAAGGGAATGGGTGTTTCCCTTAAATTAAGTATTTTTGGTTTTTTGAAAAAAATTCTCTTGAGTTTTTTGGGAAAAAAAGCCCACTATGCATGTAGCTCAATCAATCAAATCTGGCAATAAAGAAAAATCCAAACAAAACCAACCAACCAAACAAATCCCTAAACCAACCAACCCACCATTGGATAACTGGATCTTTCTGGGGATTTGTTTTCATTATGGGTTTGGGTTTTTTTTGTCTCCAGATTTGGCCCAGCTCTGCTGGAGTGATGTGTTTCATGAAATGAGCTGCAGTTTCTTCACGTGTTGCTGAAACGTGATGTAGAAGGGTTAGCCACTGCAGAAATGGTTACCGTTTTTTTCATGAAAGTGCATCACTACACCCACATGTACTGTACTATGTAAAGATGAAGCATGCATATGGCTTGTAATGATAAGAAACTTTTCCATAGAAAGAATCAGATGCCCACATAGCCCTCGCTTATGATGTGAACTAATGTGTGGGTGAATGGCCAAAGCCCTTGCCTCTTGCTATCTTGATTTTAAGCGTGTGTTTAAATGGGACTGCAGAGAATCTGGCTCCTAGAACGAAGATGTAGGCTAGACTGATTTGAAGTCAAGGCAGTTTTGAAATGGATGATTTCAATAGCTGTATTTAAAATGGAAAGATTGATATGAAATTATTTCATTTTGTATTGAGGTTATTTTTCTTAAGAAAAAAAAAAGGGTGTTCTCATGATCTGATGTCAACCTGCAGGCTTTAATGGTTATCACTTAAATACAGCCTTTCTCCTAGGCTTGGTACACCTTTTCTGCAACCTAAGAGGGTTCACTTCATGCTTTCAGATTCACATTAATTGAACATTGGTGTGTTAGGGCATGATGGCCCATTGTGTGTTGCTTGCCTACAAGATAATTAACTTTCAGGTCCTGCTCTATGTCACGAAGCTGCACGAGGATGGTAGGCCCTTGATCTGGCACAACTTTTCCAGTCCCCTGTAGTGCCATCCCTGGGTCTTTACCAGGATCAAGCCCTTGCTACAATATGTGATCTGCTGTGCCACATTTATAAAGCTTGGCTGGAAATTTAGCTGTTTTGCCCACTGTGCGTGTAGCCCAATCAACAAATTTGGCAATAAAGTAAAATCCAAAACTAAACCAACCAACCAAACAAACCCCCAAACCAACCAACCCACCAAAAAAATATTCCTTTGGATAATTTTTTTTTATATAGAAAACCCTGCAGCCCCATAACTCCAAGATTTTAACAAAGGCCCAAAGCAGTTTTTCTACTTTTAAGTTTAATGTTTTAGGGAATTATATGTCCGCCTTAATCTGGCATTCAGTTTGGACTTACTTTAAAACTTTTAAATAACCTCATTTAAAGTTGAACATGATGAACCTTCCCCCTCCACTTTTTTTCCCCCAAACAGGATTTTTTTAGTTTTTTCTTCTTATCAGCCCTCTTGAAGGTAGGTGAGTCTCTGTTGCTTGATCCTGTACCCTTTGAAGTCTGTTGTGGAGGTCCCAGGGACTGCTGGGTGCAGGATCAGACATGGAGGGCAGTGGCCCCAAAGATGCCTAGGTGTTATCTGCCGGGGTAGGTGCCACTGAGATGCTCAGCTGGTGCCTAGTGCTGTGTGCACTTATATTTCTGCTGGGGCAGGCACAGAGCTAGGTCCTGTCACTGCCAAGCAGTCCAGAGCGCTATGCTCACCTCTCAGCCCAGGTGAGATTTGCACAACCGGCATGCCCCTGTTAGGCCCACTCTGTTGGTGCACTTTGGAGCACACCAGGCTCTCCCAAAAGAGAACCAAAGACCAAAGATGCCTTGTTCAACCCACTTACCCTGAGGCTTTGGAGCACTCCTCGTGGGTGGGAGATCTGCTATTGAATCCACACTTCACCACAAGAGTTGGTGCAGGGATCCTAGGAGACATCCTCAACCCCACAGCTGGCCACCTTTCTAGGGGGGAAGTTCATCATCAGCTTCTCCTGTTTTGAAGTCATTCTGCGTGGGGCACATAATGAAATCACAGTGTACGTTATGACATCTTGATTGGGCAAGAGAGAGAGATTGTGTCAATGACCTGGTGATGGCCACAGCTTCACTCCAGATGCCTACTCCAGAGAGCACCCGAACCCCTTTGACTTCTTGTAGAAAACGTGCCTTTGTGGTCTAACTCCTGAAGAAGGCTCAGAGCTGCAAGTCCCAAACAAAAAAGCAGTGCTCAGATACCTGTGTGGAGCTGGAATGAAATCCCACCTTTCTTCCTCAGCATTGCCTGTTGGCTCCCTGGATCCCCTCGATGATCTCTGCCTGCTGTGTAGGAGAGGCCTCTGTGACCATCTTGGCCTGAAGGCCTCCATGGGACAGGTCGCAATGTCTGAGTCTTTGTGGGCTCATCCCCGATTCTTCAGTGTGCAGTCTTACTTCTGAGAGCAGCATCGAGGGAGCACGAGTGGGGAGAAGTTAATCCTGCAAACCTCTGCTTCATATGGCCAGGTTATTCCTCATGGCCTGGTCACTCAAGAAGTAGATGGCATTGATTTTTCCCCCCCCTGCGATTAAACGATGAGATTTTCATTTGCTTTTCTCAAGCTCCAGGCACCGTCTCCAGAAGAGCAATGCCAGGTGCATGAGGATGACTAACCATAGGAACAAATTGCCTGCTGGGTGCATTGACTCCATCCTCTCCAAGCCCACTGCTCTCCTGGACCTTCCTGTTCCTGAAAGCTGGGGAATAAACACCCTACTGACTCTGGGGTCATCAGACTTGGGGTTGAACTGGACCCAAGGGGAACAGCAAATACCAGAGTCAAAGGGACTGTGACTGTGGATTCATTCCTGCATTGACCTTGCTGGGGTGGTATCTGATATGCTGGCAGTACCCATTTGGGCTCCCAGAACCTCAACTCTGGAAATGAGGTGCGCTTTGATATGAACTGGGGCCCAGCACTATTTTGGGGGCAGGTCAGCTGCAGTCCTAAGTAAGCATGTGATGCCCTTCTGCAGTGATGTCCTGCTACAGGGTGCTTTGAGGGGTCCCTCTGCTATTTGGGTGGCAGAGGTGCAGGTCACTGGGCAGAAGTAGCAGCACCTTGCAAGCCCGTCCCCAGATTCAAACTGCTGAAGGTGCCTGGAGACCCCACAACACATCTTGCTCTATCTATCAGATATGCCACTGCTGCCATCTCGTGGGGAACTGCCTTTCCTAGCCAGCTTGTGATCAATCTGATTGTAGCAGCAGGAAATTTCCCTTGGCAAAAGGAAAATGTTACTGGTATTTATGTTCTGAGTGGAGCTGTTGGAGTTAGCACCAGGGTCTTTGATGCTTTGCTTTCAGGGGCTGGTGGTTGTGTCCTAACCTTGGCCCTACCTGGGTTTATGCCCAGCCTTTCCTGGCTTGGACACAGTCCCATTCTGCTGTTTGAGTGGAGCCACCCAGGGCAGTTCAGCTGGGGTCAGTTGAATTTCACTGGGCTAAATCCAGAGTGCAGACTCTGATCCAGGAGGCAAAGTGAGGCAGAACTGGGTTTTGAATCCAAGTCTTATGCACTCCCCCAACTGCGCTCTAAACTTCAACGGCATTTGCTCAAGGACGTTTCCATGCCTTGAGCCCAGCAAGAGGCCGAGGTCACTTATGTCAGAAGTTATTATGCTTTTCCAAGAGCCACTTCCTGCTGTCTGGATTATGCTTGAGAGCCTGGAGCGCACCGGTCTGCTGGGTTTTCTTGCTTGCTGGGTCAGGAAGATTTTAATGTCAGATGCCTGTTGACCTCAGCAGCTACATGTTGCTGTTGTCTTAAGTGCTGTTCTCCACCATTAAGGTCAATGACTGCAGGCCTGCTGTAGCCATAAATCTCTTTTCTGTAACCCTCCCCCTCTGCTGATATTACAATCGTATGGCTAGACATGGTCCAGTAAGGGTAATCCCTCATCAGCTATGCAGAGGGTCCAGCATAAAGCCCTTTCTGTGCTATTGAACTGCTTTCAATGGCTCTAGGAGCAGTTGTTTGAAGCCCACCCCCTTCCCCTGCTGTGAAGCCAGCCATCCGGTGCACAGAGCTGGGCTGTCTCCCCAGCCAGCACAGGCAGGTGTTGTGAGTAGGGCTGGTTCATGGCAAGCACTTTGCACTGGCAGATATTGCAAGTCTGGGCACAGGGGCTGAATTGTGTAGAAGAACTGGAGAGACCTAGTGTGGGAGGTGGAAGTTCCCCTTACTCATCTCGTGGAGTGCTCATGGCCTCATAGGGAATTTTTGGAAGCCTTTATAGGCTTCAATCCCTCATTGAACCAGAGCTCAGGTCCTTACCTGCCTAGTTGGCAATGACACCGTTGTGCGCATGAGAAATGATTAGGCATGTGTCTAGAGCTCCCCATGAGTACAGGGTGGCCTTGTGTTCTCAGCTCTGCTTAATTGGCTCATTAGACCTTCTGACCCTAATGAATATGTGCCCATCCCCCCGTGCACATGCACCCTCTCACCTGTGTACCCTGGCACCAACACGTGCATGCATTGACACTAGCGCAGCAATGTTCGTACCTTGCAGAGCACATCAAGTGCGCACAGCCCACACACGCATGCAGGCACACGAGCACTCGGGCGTGCATAGGGCTTTCGTGTCTGCATGTGCATGTACACACACCAAACCACAGTGGCACATGGACACTTGTGCACAAGCAGGTCATGCCTCACCACAACTCAGAAACGCACACTTTCTCATCCTGGCCTCTTGTGATGTGTCTTTAAACCTTCTAGGTCTCTCTCTTGCCTTCTCCAAAGCAGACAGTTTTGCTGAGCAGTTCTGTCCAATAAATTTGAACCTGGGACTGGCCTTGCAAGGCTCCACTCATCTCCCTTGAGAGTTGGGCGTGTAATGATAGGAGTTATAAGTTAGAGATGCTCCCTAACAGGAGACTGAGGGGAGCTGGGAATTGGGAGATGGCCCCTCAGTGATGGAGCCAGCTAGTTAGAGAGAGACCAAGGGTCTGCAGAGATTGTCTACTGCTCCACAATGAAGTTTGCTGTTTAGTTCTTCTCATTCATGTATGCCTGTGTTGAATGAACAGGTGATCACTACAGGGGAAGTGCTTATGTGACTGGTGTTTGTCACCCACCCATGCATTTATGGCTGATCTACAGAGTAAAATGCTTGCCGCTGTTTCCAGCAGCTTAGGGCACACTGCAATCTGCTTCTATATTGCCTTGCATCCTCTCCTAGCCTTTTGCTCAGGGCTCAGCTCTTCTGCCATCTCACAGCCAGACTCTATATAGCATCTACTATGGGCAGCTAGCTTGGGATAGATAGCTGGCTGTGCATTCACATCTAACTGCAGAGTAAATGACTGTGGAGTGACTTAATGCAGAACAATTGCCCTGTGTCCATATCCCAAAGCACAAGACAGGTCAAACGGTTTGGTAAGGTCCTGGCACATCCAAAACTGCTAGCGTGCTCATGCTTTTACCCCGGGACCCCACTCAGTCAGAGGAACCACTGGAGATATGTTTTATGGGGAAATGCAATGGTATCATGTCTTTTCTGTCCCATTTGAGAGCTTGAATACTCCCTAGAGCCTAGTAAGTGAAGCCTTGGAGAGGCTGATTTGCAACAGGATGATGTTATGAATATGCCAGATGGCACATTTCCAGGTCTCCACAATGCTGGCAGTTGCTTTATGAGGGGAGCTGGAGACAGGGCGGGATGAAGGGGAATGTCAGCTATGCCTCAGCAGGGCTTGGAGCAGGAACATCTGTTGGCGTCGTGACGGGGATTTGTGGGCCACACTCAGCAGCAGGTGGGTTTCTGGGGGCGGGAGCTCGGTGCGGTCTATCACAGCTGCATTCACCTCGGTGGTTTCTTGTTGCAGCCCTGACGGCTAGCAAAGCGGGCAACTCTGCTTCCTGTGCCAAGAGACAGAATGAGGTTTCCACGAGTAGTAGCTATCTCTGTGCAGGGTCCTAATAGTGCTGGTGGGCTGTAGTCAGCTGCAATCCCAATTTAGTAGGGGTGCTGTGAACACGTAGTAAAGGCAGGCTCTGCTTTGAAACATGGATTAGCTAAATAGACCGGAGATTAGAGGGGCTGCAGAGGTACAGGGAAGGGCAGCCCTGGGCTCAATGTGACACTAGTGGGGAATCACCCTCCAGCCTTCTGAGCTCCAAGGGGTGGGCTGTCCAGGAGGCAGCGATGCTGCTGTCTTGCAGCCAGTCTGTACCTTTGACCATTCCTCAGGGATAGTGGCTGACTCCCCACAGGGACTTGCAGGCCCAGGGTAGAGCGAAACAGCTTCTACTTTCTCACAACCCAACAGGGCTTCCATCTCGGATGTGAATTCCTCCTTGCCCTGAGTTACACTGGTCTGAGATGCAAGATGCAGGATGCGAGACATTGAGTCATGGGCTAGTGGTAACTCTAACCTCTGGGATCTCAAATTATTGGGGCAAGAGAGGAAGGAGCTGAGCTCTTGGCTGCAGATTCAAGCACTGGCTTCTATGCCCTCTGCCAGTAAGAAATATATGTGTCACACGTATGTATGTATGTGTATGCATGCAGGTATATAGATGTATACGTATATGTGTATATACATATGTGTATGTGTGTATATGTGTGCATATGTATGCATGTATGCATGTATATATGTATGTATGCATGTATGTATATGTGTACATATGTATGTATGCATGTATGTATATGTGTGCATATGCATGCATGTATGCATGTATATATGTATGCATGTAATAAATGCATGCATACATATATGTATTTATGCAAGATATATGTATCATGTAGACATACCTGCATGTGTGTGTGTGTGTGTATGCGTGTGTGTATATGTGTTGTGTGTATATATATGTATGTATTACACATATATTTTTTACTAGCAGAGGGAATAGAAGACATTGCTAGAATCTGCAGCCAAGGGCTATATATGTACATATATGTAATTTAATATAATGTTATATATAACGTAATATATATATATTTTGCAGAGACTCCTGGCCATTCATATAGGCTTGGCCAACAAGGGAGCTTAGGAGTTGCAGCACCTGACTTCTGTGTGTTCTGTCACCGGGTTGAACCCAGAGCCCTGAGTGAGGAATCCCAGGCATCGAGTGGGGTCATTTGCTAGCTAGGAATGGGATTTGCTGAAGCCAGCACACAAATCTCCATCCTTGGAGGTTTTTAAGACTGCCTATACAAAGTTTTGACTGGGATGATATAGTTCGGGGCAATCCTGCTTTGAGTGGGGGGGGTTGGGCTTGATGTGACCTCCTGAGCTCCCTTCCAACCCTCATTTTCTAGGTTTCTATGACTGCCTAAACCAGTCAGAAGAAATGCTGGGGAGAAGACTGTGGTGCTAGCCTCAGCCCCCTCAAGAAGTTTGGTAGCCCTCTATTTGATGCTGCCAGAAATGTGAAGCCCCTTAAGGTGCCAAGTGCCTTATGAGGACAGGCTGCGAGGCGTGGGACTCTTCAGCCTGGAGAAGTGCAGGCTCAGGGGGGATTTGGTGGCTGCCTATAAGTATATCGGGAGGGGGGTGCACCAGGAACTGGGAGAACGTCTGTTCACCAGTGCACCCTAAGGGAAGACAAGGTCTAATGGTCACAATTTGCTGGAAGACCATTTTAAACTGGACATAAGGAAAAACTTCTTTAACCATCTGAGTCTCCAGAGTCTGGAATAGACTCCTCCCAGAAGTGGTGCAAACACCTACTCTGGATATGTTCAAGAAATGCTTGGATGCTTATCTTGCTGGGATGATCTGACCCCAGCTGACTTCCTGCCCCTTGGGCAGGGGGCTGGACACAATGCTCTCACAAGGTCCCTTCCAGCCCTGATGTCTATGAGATCTATGCCTAGGACCAGTCACAGGAAAAGAACATGAGAGACTCAGGTTCAAATCCCACCCTCTCTAATTGCCAATTTAGAAACTGGGACTTGACCCTGCACCTCCTACCTGAGGGCTGTAACCCTCACAAGATTTTCTTTTTCTGTCAGATACGTGGCATACATGGGCTGCTTGAGAGTGAGAAGGGAGGTTTTTTCAGTGAAGGGTTTATTAGTGGATGGCAGCATTGCATTGTACCTAAAGCGGACACTGTCCTGGGACTCAGAAAAGCTAGCTACAGCCCCACTGGCTTGTAGGGTGGCATTGGCCCTGTTCATGCCCCAACCTCTCATCTGTAACATGGAGACAATAATGCACTTGATGGCGGAAGCTGCCGAGATCTCCAGATGTGAAGTGCTAGGTGTCATTGTCACTGCTGCGCCGTTGGTGACTCACCTGGGGGGTGTGGGGGGTTGGCCATTTGTGAGTGAAAAGCACCCACCCTATCCATATGATCATAACTTCTCTACAATGAGCCATTGTGAATTCTGCCTCCACTGTGGCCTTGCCCTGAGGCATCTGGACTGCTGTGCTATGATATTACCTTTTTCTATAGAATACTTCACCCACAGCACCAAAACCAATGGACAGTATTTGATAAAGCTATTGGTGCTTGCTTGATCTAGTCCCAGCTGTAGTGAAAACCACTATTGTGCTCTACAGTATAAACAGCTGTGAATAACTCTCTAGAAATTCTGCAGTAATTCAACAGTGCACAGGCAAGGAGTGGTATATACAGCCTACTATGTAAAAGAGCACATATAAAGTCAGTTTTCTTTATTAAAGAAAGGAGGGATTTATGTCATCTAATCACTTATTCAATGCCAGATAAGAGCTTTTGTGGAAGCCCTAGTTTGCGTTTGAGAGAATACAAATCTTTTCCTCACCATGGTGGAACAGTCTTACATTTGTTTTCCCCCCAAGTCAGTGGGTGCGTTTACATTTGCATTAATGCACGTTTGTTAATGCACATTAAATCTAGTACCTCTGGGCATTTATACATATACATTTGTCTGCTCTGATGCACAGGAGATCCAGTGCATTGGAGCAGATTTGATTAATCGAATTCAATATCAGAATTGCTTGGGGATTAACAGAGTCTGCTCCACATGTGAGCTGATGCGCCTGATGCTGTGTTGCATGCATTTGTATAAACGGCAAAACGTGAGTCAGTGTGGAGAAAATGGCAGTGGTACACTTTTGAACTAAAACACCTTCAATGTGGTTTAGTTCAAAAGTGTGCCGCTGCCATTTTCTCAACGCGGATGCGCATTTTGCTGTTTATACAAATGCATGAGCTGCAGTGCAAGCATGTATACAAATGCCCTCCAGTGTGAGGTCCTAGGAAAATGTGCATTAGCATATTTTAATGTGCACTGACTAAAGAGCACTTTTAGTGACACTTTAATCCGCATTAAAATGGGGCAGTGCGCATTAAAGCACATGTGTAGACGTACCCACTTACTCCTAGGTGGGGGTGTGTGTGTGTGTGTGTGGGGGGGGGTTGTGCATGTGTGTTGTGGTCCAAGCAGCTCTATAATGCTTGAAATTCTGTTTTCTGGTATAGTATTTTTTTTCCAGTTGTTGGGTACTTCCAGAAGCAGCTGCCATTTTGTGTTCGCTTCAGAAGTAGCCTATAAGCAATAATACCCCTGTACCCACAGCCATATAATATTTTCTCATGGAGACTTGACTCTCTTTCTCTTTATCTGTTAATTTTAACCAAAAAAAAAATCACTTGGACTGAAAGGGTGTACCATAGAAAAACAGCAAATTTGATGTCAGAGCTGCTTAGGGATTCCTTTTGCATAGGAACTCACTGGTAGTATAAAACCAGTGTAGTTAGCTTGTTGCCACCAGCTGCTGCTGGCCTTCATATGGTAGGGTGTTTTAATGTCATGCTGGAGAAGAAAGCCTAGCCAGAGCAGTACACTTCTGTGATTTGGGACTAGCACAATTTTGGGACTAGCTCTAATTTTGCATTAGAAGCTGAACTAGACCTCTGCTTTCTTTTAGCATCAGAAGAGTAGAAAGGGGACAGAAAGACACAACTAGCCCCCATTTCTCAGCCAGACGCATTGAGTATAGCACCCCAGAAAGTGTAATAGCTCTGGCCAGGAGAAATTGCCCCTTCCTCCAGGGGCTGCTGCATGCAGGACATGCTAAGAGGCATCGAGCATACATAGAAGGAAGGCTCTGTGGCAATGTGCTGAACTGCAGGGCATCTTCTTCCCAGAGTCGGATGATTTCAGCACTGCTATAGCTGGTTGAAGGGGACCAAACCTCCAAGGAAGACGGACTTGGTTCCGTTTGACCAGCCACAGCAGACTGCAGCTTCAGTGTCTGTCCAGCCCTATGTGGCCTCAGATGCGTTTGCCTGGCTCAGTTTCTTGGTGACTTATCTGCAACATAATTAACATGGGTTAGGCAAGAGCAATGGTACCGACTGCTGCCAAGTCCTTACAGGGAGAGGGAGGATGTAGGAGTCTCGAAGTTGGGAGACCCGAGCTTACTTCCTTGCTCTGTGGCAGACTTCTTGAGTGGTTTTGGTCAAGTTGCTGTCCCTATGGCTCTGGTCCTCCATCATCAGAGAGCAAATCCAAAGCAAGTAATGTCTTGGATCTCTCATTGTGCTTTGTAGTCATAGACCGAAATGTGCTTCTTCTCCCACAGTCCTCACCAACAGTGTTGTGTACCCCACAGCAGTAAGGCCCTTGGTCCTTGTCCTTCCTCATAGATTTTATAGACATTAGGGCTGGAAAGGACCTCAGAAGATCGAGTCCAGCCCCCCGCCCAAAGGGCAGGAAGTCAGCTGGGGTCATAGGATCCCAGGATCATAGGCTAGGGTCATAGGATCCTCATCTCGTGGCAAGCAAAGTCCATGGCAAAGTGTCAGAACCTGGGTCTGGGACTTAAGCGATGCTTGTGGACACCTGATGTGGTTGCTGTGTAGATCCCGCACAGTTTTCTCTGTGGCTATAGGGGATGGGAGCAATGGTCTTAAGCTGCAGCAGGGGAAATTGAGGTTGGAGATTAGGAGGACCTGCTGACTATGAGGTGGTCAAGGACTGGAACATGCTGTCTAGAGATGTTGTAGACTCTCCATCCTTGGAAGTTTTCAAGAACAGGTTGGACAGTTGGTTGGGATGGTTTAGCTGGAGATGATCCCGACTTGAGTAGGGGGCTAAGCTAAATGACCTGGTGGGGTCCCTTCCAACCCTGTTTTCTTATGTTCCTAAGACCGCACAGAGGTAAATCTCTGCCCTAGTAGAGCAATTAGGCCTGGGCCCAGGAGAGCTGGATTCTGAGTCTGATTCTTCACCCCCCCCACCCCCCACCCTGACTGTTTTCCATGTGCTTTTTCCCCTTCACTTGCTGTTCTCTTTTCTAAGGAGTTGTGGGGGAGCTCAGACACCTCCTTTGTCAATTGAAAGGAAGTCACCTGTCAGTTGTCAGTCAGGCATCCCTTTTCACACGGCTGCCCCCAGCTGCACCTGAGACGATCAGCCTGCTGACAGCTGTCGGGGCTATTGAGCAACCAGGCGCGTGGCAGTTTTTAAATGGGACAAAAGCCGCATTTTTCCAGCCCGTGCCTGGGCCCCACTCCATGTGTGCATGACTTGTCACGGACATGACAAGATTCAGTGGGCAAGATGTTTTAATTAGGAGCATTTCCCCCCTCCTTTCACCCTCCCTTTGCTGGTGCTAAGCATTGGAGAGAATGCTAAGCTGTGCAATATCGGGAGCCCTGCATGTGTTCGGGGCTTTCGGGCTGCTTCGTTAGGGCTGCTTATTAGGAAAGAAGACACCAGAAGGGTAAGCTCCCATGTCCCTGCCGAAAACACAGCTCTGGGAAGCATTCAAGAGCGGAGTTTGCCTCTGCTTTGCAGAAGTGTGACTCTACAAAGGGAGGTTATTTCTCTATTGAAGCAGTACCATGCTGTGCTGGGCACGGACACCCAGCCAGATACAGCCCCCACCAGAAGAGTTTATGAAGGGTCTCATGGGGAAATAGAGATGAAGCCAATGGGCCAACACAACACATCATTGGCAGAAGGCAAGGTGAGGTTTTCTGAGTCCCAGTCCAGCACTTAAGCATTGCACTGTTTTTTCTCTTGTGGGTAACTTAAAAAAAAAAATTCTGCCCTATTCTGTGGGCAGAAGTGCTCACATTTGTTGCGGGATACGATGCTGAATTGTAAAACAGCCCTGTTGTTGTATCCAGCCTGGGTGGGTAGGACCTTTGAATTGCTGGGAAAAGGAATAATGCATATGTGTTGGCATGCCTGGTTGGCAAGACCTGAAAATTCAGCATCTAATGAAGTGAGCTACAGCTCATGAAAGCTTGTGCTCCATCTACCCATCCATCCATTTATCCTTTGGTAAGCCTATAAGGCTTTTTCAAGGGTGGCAGAAAAAAGATAAAATTAAACACACGCCTTTTTGTATTGCATCCACTTACAATGCAGGTAAGCCGGGGCCTATTTCTAGAGAGCCAGATGGACAGATCTTTGCTCTGTTTTGCCTTGAAAGTATAATTTCCAAAAGTAGCTAAACGACATACATTTTCCAAAGGTTCCAGTTCATTTTGAATAGGTTGAGACTCTATCTACAGTGGCTAGAATAGGGGTATCAGACATCTGGCCCATACAGCTACTTCATGTAGCCCGGGGCCATGGACTTTAGGGCATGGCTAGCGGTGGGCCTGCCTAGGTGGACTCGACTGTTGGCGGTGTGGGGGCTGTCACAGCAAGTGCTCACCTGGGCTATGGCCACCTGCCCTGCTGTTGTTGCGGTGACCGCTGCTGCTGCCCTGTGCCCCAAGCCAGATCTGGCTTGCAAGGAGCCCCATGGTCTGGATCTAGCCTGGGGCACAAGGTGAGTTTGACACCTCTGGCCTAGAAGCATGCCCTATCTTCACCTCCCAGGGGTTACAGGGCAACTGAGAGCTACTTTTTAAAAGGTATTTAGACACCTGATGCCTATAGCTTTCAGCAGGCGCGAGGCACCTAAATACCTTGTACAATCTGGCCCTTATCTTAGATTGTTAAATGGGGTTTAGGTGCCTAATTCTCCCTGACATCCACAATGTCTAAATGCCTTTAAAAAAAATCTGGGTCTTAGACTGTTAGCAGAACATAACCTCAGGTTTTTTTTATTTTTATATAGTAAAGCTTGGATAGACTCAGCAAAGTTCCCTTATAATAAAGGTTGAGTTGCAGCTGCCTAAGGATATGCTGATTTGCCGTACTAATAGCCATTATAATTGCCCTTGAATAGCTCAGCCTCCAAAGGACCAGGGATTTCTTCATCGTGGCTATCGTATTGTTGTCCTGTGGAAATGCTTCATAGATTATGAGTTCATAGATTATAGAGTCGGAAGGGACCCAATGGATCTTCCTAGGTCCCTTCCGACTCTAGCTACTATGAAACTATGAAACTATGATCATCATGTCTGAACCCCTGCCCTGGCAGGAAAGAGGACCGAGGTCAGACAACCCCGGCTAGGTGTCTATCAAGCCTCCTCTTGAAGACCTCCAAGTTAGGTGAGAGCACCACCTCTCTCGGCAGCCCGTTCCAGATTCTGGCCACCCTTAGTGTAAAAAATGTCTTCCTAATGTCTAACCTGAATCTACTCTCCACTAGTTTGCACCCATTAGTCCTAGTTACTCCCTGGGCACTCTGGTAAACAGCACGTCCCCAATTCCCTGCTGTTCTCCCCTGATAAACTTATAGGTGGCTATAAGGTTACCCCTCAGCTGTCTTTTGTAAAGGCTGAAGAGACCCAGATCTCTCAATCTCTCTTCGTAGGGTCTTTCATGGAGACCACTAATCATGTGAGTGGCCCTCCTCTGAACCCTCTCCAGATCCTGCATGTCCCTCTTGAAGTGCAGTGCCCAAAACTGGACACAGTACTCCAACTGTGACCTGACTAATGCCGCATAGAGGGGGAACATCGCCTCCCTTGATCTGTTGGTCATGCATCTGCTAATGTACGATAAGGTGCGATTGGCTTTCTTGATGGCCTCATTGCATTGCCGGCTCATGTTCATTTTGGAGTCAACTATGACTCCAAGATCCCTCTCAGCCGCTGAGCTGCTGAGGAGGTCATCCCTCAACCTCTAGGTTTGCTGGGGATTTCTCTTTCCTAGGTGGAGTACCTTACATTTATCTTTGTTGAATTGCATCCTATTTTGTTCTGCCCATTGATCCAACTTGTCCAAGTTGGCCTGTAACTGCTCTCTGCCCTCCAGTGTATTAACTTTGCCCCATAATTTGGCATTATCTATGAACTTGGAGAGGGTGCTCAGCATACCCTCGTCCAAATCGCTGATGAAGATATTAAATAACACCAGCCCAAGGACTGACCCCTGCAGGACCCCACTGCCCACCTCCTTCCAGGCCGAGAATGACCTGTCCACCACCACTCTCTGGTGTGGTCCCAAAGCCAGTTAGCTACCCACCTGACTGTGTAGGTGTCCACTCCACAGCCCGTTAGCTTCCCTATGAGAATAGGATGCAAAACTGTGTTGAAGGCCTTCCTAAAATCCAGGTAGATGACATCGGCCTCTGCTCCTATGTCAAGGCAGTATGTGACCTAGTCATAAAAGGCTATAATGTTTGTCAGGTACCTGCAACAAACCCATGCTGGTTTCCTTTCAGCATCGTTTCCCCTGCTGGGCCTTCACAAATATGCTCTTTGATGTTTTTTTCCTAGTCTTTTCCCAGAGATAGAGGTAAGATGGACTGGCCTAAAGTTACCCAGCTCATCCCTTCTCCCATTGTTAAAAATGGGCACCACACTGGCCTTTTTCCAGTCCTTAGGGACTTGGCCGGAGCACCATGAGAGCTCAAACAGTCATGTCAGTGGCTCAGCAATGACACTGGCCAATTCCAATGTTGTTTTGAGTGGGTAAAATGCCATTGTCCCCATGTCCTACAGAGCCCTACTCCTCATGGCAGTGTGCTCCACAGGTTATCACTGAAGCAGATTCTACTAGGATTGAGAATAGGGCTGAGCACTAAAACTGGTAACAAAACTACCTACTAAGGATTTAAAAGGAAACCTAGATTATTTTTGGAAAGGCTCTAAGACCCCACCCCGCCAGCTCTAGAGCAAAACCATGGGGGTATCTGCTGCAGTCAGAAGCATAGACTGGGAGCAAGGCCTAGAACCAAAGTCTTCCTCCCCACTGTCCTCCCCACTGGGCACGTCTACACATTCATTAATGCGCCATAATTATGAAGCATTAAGTTTTAGTACCTGTAATAACAGGTACTAAATGTGCTGTAATTGGTGCTACTACACATTAGCGCAGATGAATGCATTGTAGATGATGCTTCATGCCCATTGTACTACTTTACTGCCAATGAGCGCAGTAGCATGATTTTTGCCAGCCACACTAATGCACAATGGAATTAGTCCATTGGGCATGAAGCGTCTCGTGTAGATGTACCCACTGGGTACCAAGTCACTCCTAGTTTGATGCTCTTCTTTTGGCTCCATGTGGCTTTCTCTCCAGGGAGCCAATTTCAATAGGAGGGGTAAAGGGTGCCCATGGTCCTGCCCAGATCATAGTTAGGGCACTTGGGATACTGGGAGATACGGGTTTAAGTCCCTTCTGGCTGAGGAGGCCTAGAATCCAGATCTTTCACTCTTTGGGCAAGTGCCCTAATAGCAAGGGTACTGGGCAGTCAGGGGAGGGCGTTGCTGCTTTGCTTCAAAAAGTTACTAGTCCTGTTTTTTTTGTGACTAAAGACTTGGGGATTGATATGGGCTTTAGGTGCTTCCTGGTTGGATTAGGACTGCAACAGGGTGTAACTGGAGGTTGACACAGGCTCTGAAGGCCAAACTGGAGACTTATAAGAGATCTAGATGCCTTAGTGGCTTGTTGGCTGCTGCGCAAGTTGGCAGGGCATTGTGTTTAGTGATGTAGAGATGGGAAAGCTGTGCAATCCCGGTGAATTAAGATTTGCCCCAAAGTTTCTTCCTCACTCTTCTTAGATTATGTCTACACTGCAGGCACAGAAGTGTAGCTCAGGAACTGGTAGTGCAATCCAGGCCTGGCAGCACAGAGCGGATCTCTGTGTATGGACCTCCTGACGTCTTAAAGAGAAGGGATTCCCTACTTGCTTGCAATGCATGGCCACCTTTCCATTTTCTTCTGTGATTTGCAATACTTAGCACTTTTCATCTATTGATCTCAAAGGGGGGAGATTTTCACTGGCTCAGATACTGATAAGATGCTAAATGACTTTAAATTTCAGTGGGTTGGAGGTAGCCATTGTTTGCCTTTTGAAAGGTTCCCAGAGCTGGGTGAATATTGTTTCTGGGTTTTTTTAATGTATGGAAAATAAAACAGGTTCCAAGATGTGACATATGGCCTTGTCCAGATACTGGGTTCCTTACGGCCCCCAAAACTTGAGGAGTATTTCATTCCCTCTGATCCCTTTAAAAATCTGAAGTAAAACCACATTCAGTCTCCTATAAGATTGTCTCCTGTGCAGCAGAGAAAAGCAGAAGGGGAGAACGGTGCATAAGAGTTCATCTCTCCGAAACCACACACTTCCTTACATTCCATAGCAATGTTATCCCTATGGGGATATAAAGAAGCATGTTGCCTCAAAAGAGAAGTCTGTCAGCCTCCACACTGTCTATCCTCCACTTGTAAAGTGAGAAAACTGCTTCATGGATGTCTTTTATTAGGCCACCTGATCCTGGCCTTTTGTGGCGGGGGGTGTGCGGGACCTCAGTGCAGAAGAGCTGCACACGCAATCCATAAAAATATCCCTGGTATGAATGGCTTACCATCAAAGTAGATAACTTAGGCAAAGAGTGGGAGGATGGAAAGAGGCCACGTGACTTGCCAAAGGCCCAGCAGTATGTAAGTAAGAGAGTAAAGAAGAGAATTCATCTCTCTAGACTCCCAGTCCAGTATCATTGTATGTGGTGGCGATGGCACAATGGGTTTTTTTGAAGTATATTCCCCCATCCCTTGTTGATGGGCTTTCTACCACTCCAGTAAGGATCTCCATACACTTAATATAATCTGCAGACTGCATTTCCTAACATAGTGACACATGCTTGGTTCACTTTTTCATGCCAGTTTTTCTATTTACCAACTGAGGTTCAGCAATGGTGGCTGTCTGCTTACAGCATCTAAACTACAGTGTTTACTGGGCAGGGCACTGGGGCTAACTACAGACAGTCAAAAATCCCAAGGCTGAATTGATTCAGTCTTTGCAGGTTAGCTGAAGCTGCATAGATTGAACTGATAAGCATTTCTTTTTGCTTTTGGAAATGCAGCCACATGCCTGCAGTGGCTCATGCCAGAAGCCGGGGGGCGCTCAAGCACGACTCTCTGCTCAGCTGGAGCAGACAGCAGGGCCCAAAGCTAGCCCAGCCACCCACCAGCAGTTTTGCAGAGGAGGTGCAAAGCAGCCTGGGATACTGGGGGACTGTGAGTTAACTTGAATCTGAAGGAGATCTGAGCCAGAAGTTCAATAAACTGATTTAACTTAAATTAGTTAAGTCTGACCCTACATCCATCTTAAACCAGCTTTGGTCATTTTGAAAGCAGTTTATGTGCAGTGAACTTCTGTTGTGTTGCAGATTTAAACTAGTTTTTGATCACTTACACTAATTTATGTGTAATTTCTGTCCCTAGCCTGGGGGTGCAAATGTTATTGGTGATGACCATTTCAAATGAGGGAGTGAGGATGGATTTCTTTGTCTGCTTGGGCAGTTCCTTTCGACAACCCTTGCATGTTATCTGTGATAGTCTGACTTGGAGACACAGCTCCCTAAGCATGGTGGGGGAAGAACGCACGGGGAATCAGTGGTAGCTGTCTTTGATAGACTGACGTGTGCCGCAATGGTGTGGATAGGAGGAAGGATTTTTCTGACTATTCACACAGGCTCTGACACTGGCTTTCCATATTGTTTTGGACAGTTCACCTACCCCTTTTCTCTGATTCCTTGTGAAATCATAGCACAGTATCCCTCTCCCAGGAAATGTGCCTAATGGAGGCTGGTTTGAGTCAGTTAATACTGGGAAACCTCTTTGGATCAAACATTGCCAAATGTCATTGTGGCTCGTGCCTGATGCTGGCGTGCATAGAGCTGCAGTCACTGCGACCTCTGTTGAGGGCCCAGCTCTTGCATTAGCTAGATTTGTTGTGCAGCTCCCTGAAGAGAGTTTTGCAAGGAGGGGTAGGCACGACGGGCTGTGGGGTGGAAGGTAACAACTGTGTAATGGTGCATAACAAATCTACCCGAGGATTCAAGATGGTAAGTGGATCCTGCCCGCTGAGGAGCTGAGCTGCAACTAACAGAGGAACAGAAGCACCACAAAGCAAAGGAGAAGGTGAGGTCCCTCCTGCTATGTGTGTGTGTGTACTGCGTACACAAAGATACAGAAAGCAAGCACCGTACATTTAGCTGCGGAGCACAACTCTTGTGCTTTGGGTTGCCATCTGTTTTCTGCGCTCTGTTTGCCAACCTTTATTTTTCCTGTTCTTCCCCATCAGCTACTTGATAGAGCTGTAGGACCTTATGAAGTATTTCTGCAATGGCCTCGGGATGTGGCTCCTGAAAACTGACCTGTACAGTATTGCGTCCCCGAAAAAAAAGGATTTCATGCCAAGTTCTGTCAAATGTACTTACATGGCCTCCATTGCTAAAGCAGCTGAGCATCTTTGAGTTTTTCAAGGACTAGATTTGGTGGAGGGGAAACCACTTCTAGTCCTAAGTTTGTACACCCTGTAGCTAGGGAAGTGCCAGTCTCGTTTTATAGGTGGAGAACTGAAGCCCAGAGAGGCTAAATGACTTGCTTAGGATCCTCCAGTATAGTGGAGCCCAGTAAGGAACCTGCAGGCTGCAAATCTCCAGACAGCATCCTGCCTACTAGACCATCTCACTTTCTTAAAGTGTTACCTTAGAAAAGATATTAATGGGAATCACATCTTTTATTGGATCCCAGCACGGTTGGGAGAGATTTTCGCCTAAAATCTCTCTCAACCATGCAGCAAGTCCAATAAAAAATAGCACTCTCCAAAATATCCTTGCCTCTTGCATATTTCCTGGACCGTGATGGCTACAACATCACTCCAGCATCACCTTAGAAAAATATTTAACAATATTTCTTGGGAAGACTGATCAATTGCTGTGTTCATTCCACTCCTTCTCCAGAATATGCTCATCCCAAAAGCAGCTCGTCATATTACAGTCTAGTAGTTTTAAGTCTTCATTTGTCGACACTCTCACCTCTTCATAACCCTGGTCACACAACTGGTCCTGTTCGGTGGGCTCTAGACTTATCTTTTAAGGCCGGAAAAGACCATCCTATCTTGATCCCTGCATAACTCCGGCTAGTGTTTCATCTGGCAATTCCTGTATCCAAGCCAGGGATTTATGTAGAAATCAGAGCATCTCTTTTCGGAAACAGATGAGTCATGGGACTCAACCAAAATACTACAGCTCCTAAACATACGTTGAGTGGCAACCAAAGCAGTTATTCTGTTAATACGTGACAACTGAACGCTCATTGTATCTGCTGCATTTCAGGAAAGATGAGCGTTCAAAGGGACTCTTTCTTAAAGAGCGGACATGTAATTTTGGTCTCACTGATGTCAGTGGCAAAGCAGCTATTGATTCTGCTAGGGGCCGGGTTTCTTCCATGGCCTTGCAATTGCTTTGGGGGCACGCATCCATCTGAATTTAATGCTGAGTGGAATTTATTTATTCCAAGCCTTTAAAAAAATGCCTGGATTTCAAGACCATAGTTCATTCAAAATTTAAAAGATAGTCAATATTGATAATCCATCAAATATTGGTCTACTTTATATCCATACTTCACTGGCTCCTCTCCTTCCTGCTTGGAGTTGGGGTGCCCTGGCATCCCTGTACATTACCCCACTTGTCTATGAGCCCCAAGGGACTGTTTGGATAGTCAAAGGTCTATAGGGTAGAGTGAAGCCCTTTATTGTGGACACATCCCCTACATCTGAAATGGAGATTGGGGTGGAATAGGAAAAGTTACATAAGCTACAAACTACTAGGGGGTTCTTCCATTCAGCGGGAATCTTCCGTTTGCTAGTTAAGTTTGCAAAATAGCCCTACAACAGTTTGGCCCAACGCCTCTCGTTCCCCAAGCAGTTGCACATAATTGCAATGAAAACTCTCTCCAGGAGAGAGGGGATGGAGATCTGCATCTTCTTTTTTGTGGCATGGGTCCCTCTGTCAGTGGCCATGGAGGTAGCATTGGGCCCCTAATGAACATTACAGTAAGACTGAGCAAGGGTTAAGGTGCCAAAAAAGCACAAGAAGGAAAAGCACACATGAGATCAAAAGAGAAAAACAGCTAATAATGGCAATGGTGGGGGGTGGAGGAGGAGGAAAAAAAGGGGTACAAGAGAACAGCAGGTAAGAGCTGCCACAGCGGATTGATCATTATACTGTCATTGTATTGTGGTTTAACTATCTTAATTTGTCAGCTTTTACAGAAAGCTGAGTGGGTCTGAACTATTAGCTTTCCAGCAGATTGGTCTTGAATCAACTTGGAAAATTCCATAATGAGGATTTAATTCTTTGTTAGGTTTTGTAGGATCACTCAAAGAATAATATATATTCTATCTAATTGTTGTTAAATTGTCTCATTGGCTTTGATTCCTGAAATCGCACTGGACTTTTCCATAAGGGACAGCTCCTTATTCAACTCTAGTTCATGTTCTGGGAAAAACAAGATGGATCATACAGTTAGAAATATATTGGCCCAGTGCATGCTTGAACCTACAGAATTTACTTAGGCTGCTGTACTTTATTCGTGCATATAGTCTTATTGAAATGAATGGGCTTGAACTATTTCTATACTTATGTATATAATATGTATGTATATAATATACATACTTATGTATGTATATGGATATGTGTATCTACATATACACACACACATATATATTATATATTTTTTATATATATATATATATATTATATATATTACGTGTGTGTATGTATATGTGTATGAAACTATGAAACTATATATACACACACACATATAAATATATATATACATACACTATATATATATGTATAAATATACATATGCACATTATATGTATTAGGTATATTACATATACAATTGCATTACATATTTTTGGATCTCACATTGGTGTAATCAGGAAGATATCTATTAAGTCACTGTGTTTACACCAATGTAGAATTTGAATCAAATATGGGCACAAGTTGCATGAACTAATTTTGCTTGTATGAAAGGTTTGTGGAACTGATCCAAAAGGCCATATCCCTGCAAGGTGAAAAAAATGAACGAGGTGGAAAGAAGAAGAAGATTAAATAAAATGGATTAAAAAGAAAAAATCTTAAAATTTAAGGAGCATAATAGGACATGTAAGAAAGGAGAATTACACACAAATCTGAAGGCTGTAAAAATGAAGCGAATCTATTAACGTACAAATCATATAACTGAGCCACAAATATTACCTTTATTTTGAACAGAAGACATATAAGTTAACAGACAACAGAGCGTGCCTTTCCGAGCTGATGACAGTAACTCAATCATCTGAGCAATATTCAGGACCGCATCTGTCATCTGTCCCTACTTGGCTTGGGGAAGAGGAGGAGAGCAGACGGTTGCAGCTGTCTTGCAAGGGGCACTGTAATTGTGATGATTTTCCATTTGGGAATACATGGGAGGGGATATTTTAGAAGCAAGCTGTCTCATGCCCCAGGAGTTCATGCACTCACGTCGTGGGGCTGCCTCTGAAGCTCTGTGGCTACCCTGCCCTGAAATGACAGTGCTTCCTTAGAAGCACCTGTCCCTGGGATGGCAGGAGCTTGGTTCTCATCTGTCCCTCTGCAATGCTCTATATTTATGTCCACAGAAAGGGCCTTTCTGCTCTGTCGGAGAGGTATAGAGAGGTCACAGTGTGAACGAGACTCAAGCCCAAGGGCACCTCCTGGGAAGTGCTCCATCTCCTCCACTCCCATTAATTTAAAAGAAGACAAAGCCATCCAGTGGTGGATCCAGGACTTGGGGTGTGGGAGCATCCACCCCGGCTGCAAAGTGGCTGCACCCCTATGGAGCCTCTGGGGATTTTTAAAAAAGCCCCTAAAACATTCAAGAATCTCTCCTCACTTCCCCGCCCTGCTCAAAGGCAGGTCCCCTCCACTCCCCTCCTTTTCCTTTGCTCCTCTGGCTGCCTGCTCCGCTGCTTTTCCCGCTGTCCTGGGGGAGTGAGAAACGTCCAGGCCACTTCTGTGTACTCCAGCCAGGTTGCACAGGGGCTAGGCTGAGCTGGGAACAGTGGTAGCCGCAGCAATGATGGAAAGGGGCTCCCCTTCCTGTGTCTGCTCTCAGGGAAGCCCACCCCAGTGTCCATCGCTCCTGCTGCTGACGCTTTTGCAAACTGAGCCCAGCTCCTGTGCATCCCAGCTGGAGCAGGTACAAGTAGCTCTGAGGCTTCTCCATCAGCCAGGACAGCAGGGAAAGCAGCAGTGACAGGCAAGGCGGGGAAGAGATGTGCCTGTGAGCATGGAGGGGAAGGGAGGGGGGTTCTTACAGACTTCGGGGACTTTAAAGAAGTCCCTACAGGCTCCAGTCCAGAAGCAGGGTGCTGCCGTGCCACTGCACCCCCTCTGGATCCACCCTGAAGCCATCTGTGGAGGCGTGAAGATGCCTTGAGCACAGTGCTACCGAGTGCTTGTAGCCAGGTGTGCCTTACTGCCGGCAAGCTTTGAGCACGGTGGTCCAGGCAGCTCAGTCCGCATTTCAGCTTGGGGATACCAAGCAACTGTGTTTCCTTTCAAGTCTAGTGGGTTTACAAGGTTGCATCCATAGATAAGTTGGCTGAAGCAAGAGTTTTTTCTCTGCAGCTCTTTTAAAGGCTCAAATTCTTTTTTCTTTCTTTTTTTTTATGCGCGTCTCAGCTGTTTGAATGACAAATGGCACTCTGAGGATTGAGCATCTGTTTCCCTGGGGTACCTGGATTTTATTTTCTTGGCCCTGAGCACCTATGACGTGAAGTCAGTGGGAGCTGGGAGGGGTGCTCAGGACTTCTGGGCTTATCCACAGTGTGTCAGTGGGTACCTCTATACGGGGAAATAATCCGGGAGCAGTAGAGTACTTTACCGTAAACTCTCCCAGGCATGTGTCTACACTGCAGCGCTGGCACTGAGAGCTAAGGATCTCCCAGGCCCTGCTCCCTGATCACGAAGTGGGGGCTGGGAGCTCCCTGCTGTCTGGGCAGGGGGACATTGTCTGCACCCAGACTCTGGTGGTGGAGCCCACCCTGGCAGCAGGCAGCTCCCTGGGGGAGGGAGCAATCTCCTGCTCTCTGCTTCCCAGCTGAGTAGGAGCCATTTGCTCCCAGTCAGGCATCTACATGTGTGCTACTGTGCAGTAAGTAACCAAGAGTAAATTTGCTGCTTGCATTTGCAGGTGCTAAATTTACTCTTAACTGGAGCAAATTACTGTGCAGTACGTGTCTGCACGTGTAGACACAGATACTTACTGTGCAGTAATTCTAATCTCAAGTAAAGCGTCTCATGTAGACGCACCCAGTGAGTCCTGGGGACAACTGGACTGAGCACATCTTGTCCCCATCTGAGTCTGCTGGAAGCTTGCTAGGGAGGCTGCTTGGAGCTGTCCCTGTTGCTTGCCATTGAGCTCTCAGTCCCAGGCTGGCCTGAGGGCAGGTGCTAGGGGTGAGTCTGAAGCATCTTCCAGGCAGAGTTTGGGCTCAAGAATGTCAGCAGATGTGTGTGGGTGGGGAGTGCTCAGTCCACTTCCTTTCACCTGCTCTTGACAAGATATAAAGGCACTCTTTGAAAACCCAGAGGGTTCAGGCTGGATATTCAAAAACTGAGAGATTAAAAGATACTGTAAAACAAAGGGTAGGAACACACCACCCTTACAATGAGATAATTTAACCTGGCTTTTAATCCTGTGTAAATTTACCCCATCCTAAAGCAAGGGCACAAGACAAGGTGTATGCTGTAGATGTTATAACAGTGTCTGGGCACTAGGTGTGTGGAGGGAAAGATGGTTTTCACTGAGCAAAGGCTAGGGGAATAGGTGCATCACATTGGGTGAGCAGTGGGAACGGGAATTTACCCTGGATTTGAAAGATTTACTGCACTGTAGGGCTAGATGTATGTCTGCTTTACTTTAACTATGTGGTTAAGTCACTCTCTCAATGTGCATGACAGTTCCCTACATAGTACTTTGCTCCATTCCCAAAAGTACTCGGCAAGCTGGACTGCCCTTCAGACTGGTTAAATCACTGGCTTTCTTTTGTAATTCTTTCTACAGTGGATGAAAAAATTCTTAATATGATACTTTCTTCTATATCCTGTTTAAAGATCATGTACTAGAGGTGCATCAACATATCAGTTGCCTATCAGATCGACACTCATAAAAGGGGAAATGACATTATCAGCTATCAGCCTTTTTTGGCTGTTGTAGCTGATTAATGTTGACCGATAATTATGCCTTCTGGCCAGGGCCCTGGACACCAGGGTTCCCTCTCCCCCATGAGGCCAGGGCCCCCAGATGCTTGGGTTCCCTTGGGAACCAGCAGGTTTCCCTGTGCAGGCGGGTGCATTCTAGCTTGTAAGGGGTCCTGCTTGGGGCTGATGGGAGTGAGACGTAGGGGGCACCACATGTGTGTGCACGGCCTCACATCTGCACGTGGCCAGGAATACACCCAGGCAGTGTGGAAAGCAGCTCCCTGCAGGTAAGTCTATGGAGGGGAAGGGGTGTGGGGAGAGATCAAGGTCGCCACAGTGAGGGAGGGAGTGGGCAGGGGCAGAGGCTGCCCAACAAGGGTGGTGCACGGGACCCAGGGCTTGGGTGGAGAATGGGATGGAGCCACAGGTGGCTCATCCAGCAGGCACGGGGGGGTGGCAGAGGTTTATTCATGCAAAGCATTTTAAAGTAAATCAGTTATTGCAGGGGTTGTCAACCGGGGGTATGCATACCCCCGGTGTACTTAGAAAGGCTGTAGAGGGTATGCGCAGGGGTGTGTGTGTGGGGGGGCGCAGATGGAGTGCACTCCAGGGCATGGCCATGGCGTCTCCCCCAGCATGTTCCTACAGTTTGCAGTTTACTCCGTGGGCTGCTGATGGGCGATGTGTGATTGGCCTGGCCTATTATTAGCCTGCGGAAGAAAGCAGCATGGCAGTGGTGGTGGTGTGGGGCAGTGAGTGGCAGTGCAGGGCGGTGGGTGGTGATGGCAATTTGTCCCCCTCTGCCCAGTGCTGCCGCTATGTGCACCCCCGGAGAGGGCATGAGGGTGCGTGCCTCTGGATCTGCGCGGGCAGCAGCTGTGGGCTGGGGCTGGGTCATGCCGGGCTCTTCCTGGCGTGGGCAGTTGTTGGGCTGTGCTGCACTTGGGCCAGGAGGCAGCGCTGGGAGGAGGGTTGGGGGGCTACTCCCTCCCTCACCGTGAGGGCCTCAATCTGCCTCCCCCTAACAAGAAAAAAATATAAGGGGATACAGGAGTTGAAACTTTGAGTCAGAAGGGGTACATTTGAAACCCTTGTGTTAGTGGATTGGCTGAGATGGTTGCTTAATAATCGGCTATAGGTATTGGCCGAGAAAATGTTTAGCAGTGCACCCCTATCATATACACGTCACTGATGTCTCTCTCACCTCCCCTTATTGAAAAGAAAGGCTTCTGGGGGTCTTACTAATGGCTACCCATCGTTCATACCCATCCTTCTTACTTACTGAGGGCAGCCTGAGAGCACCGCATGTTTTAGGGCAGTATAACTCCCTCTTCTCATTTTACAGAAAAGGGAAACTGAGGCACTACTATTGAGTGGTTTGCCAAAAATTAGGCAGGGGAGCCTGTAGCAGGGCCAGGTATAGCATCCAGCTCAGCCCATGCCTATACCTGTACTGCTGGCTTTGTAGCAGTCAATGGGGACTGCAATAGGGGAAGGTTTTCCTACTCCCCCTCCCCTTTTTTTTTTAGCTCATTTAATGGGTAATATAAAGAACATGCTGGGGCCGCCCAGAGCTCCAGCTCTGTGGGCCAAACCTGAAGGCCTCGGTAGAGAGCACAAGCAGTGATGGGTATGTGCTTGGGGCCTGTGGGAAATGAGCTTGTTGCATTTTGGAGGCTGCCAGAGCTTGTTTGCTTCTGCTCCCTTTCCGGCTGGTCCCGTATGGTGTAGTCTGAGTGCAGGGGACAGTGTGGAGGCTGCCTACAGCTTAGATAAGAGGCTCGCAAGGAGAATAAATGCATTTCTCAGTGGCATCAGCCAGCTCGTTCTGGCCTCCTGGTTTAAATAACCAGCCTGCTAAGAGCTAGCAATATGCTATTGTGAAATGGGGGAATGATCACACTGAGGGGTGCAAACCAGGCAGAAGTAAATCACATACCATAACTGCCATGATACTGTGACTGAATGGGGCCCAAGTGTAAGGGTGCTACCTAGGGAGATAAAAAGCTTTCCATCAGTTCCTGCCTCTGCAACAGACTTCCTGGGTGACCTTGGGCAACTCACTTAAGCCCAAATTTTGCATTGCCTTTAGAGGTCTAAGGGCTCTTTGACACTTCAGAGGCACTCAGGGTTTCAGACCCTGCATCCACTTGAGTGACCAGAGTGGCTTTTCTTAGCATGCTGCAGCCCCTTATGCTTTCTGCGGTGCTATTCCAATTTGGAAAGTGAGCGATGCTGTGCAAGTCCCCGACGAACCACAGTGAGAGCGACTGACCCGGGGAGAATCCACCCACCTTTTAGCCCAATAGCCAGGTGGTTCAGAAACATGGCTAGGGAGCAGGAGAGTCAGGCTCTAGGGTCTTGCAACCCATATTTCCCTGCCATCCTTCCAAGTAAAGTGCCCAAGGACCAAATCATGAATTAGGCAGGGCCAAGGGTGTTGTCTGGTTAAAACTCAGTGGGTGGCTAAGGCACAAGATATGTGGGAAGGAGCGGGAGTCTCTGTGGGTCCATGTGAGACCACCACTACCCTGGTGGGGAAGGAAGGGGTTCTTGCTCCCATTCCCAATGCTATCTAGCCACTTCATCCAGTGCCCGTTGACTGCAAAATGCAGACCAGTGGTGGGTAGACATGCCACCTCTGACATGGGCAGGCATTGTTACCGTATCCCTTTGCAATGCATTATAGGCCAGATCCTACCACCTTTTCGCTACGGCGATGACTGTTGCCGTCCCTGAGCCACTGATTAGGATTGCTATCCCCCTAAACCAGCGGTTCTCCACCTCTTTAAAATGCAAGGCACTCTTTGGAAAATGCCAGCTCTTAATCTTTACTTGTTTCTTTGTTTTTTTTGACTGCATAAAAAATATTAGAGCATTTTTTTCCTCTGGCACAGAACTCGGAAAGACAGAAGAGGTCAGACTGGCTTTGACACTCTGGATTCCTCTGACATTTCTGGGTTTATCCTGTGGATCAGGTTAGGTGTGCAAACAGTGCGGCACCCTTGAAAGGATCTCAAGACACTTTCCTTGAGGATCACTGCCCTATACAGATTCCCACAGATTCCCAGACATTCAGGTTTGGTAGAAGTGGGGCCTGACTGAAGTCTCATCCTTGCTGAAACAAAGCCTGCTTCAAACACCTTTACACGATCAAAAGCTTACCCTGGCGTTGTCAGTAAATCAGCTTCAAGAGATGCATCTTGGGGGATTCTTCCAAACCTCTCTTTGGCTAGATAGTCTTATCCTTTGGCTGCTATGCAGGTGCATGGGTTTTCAGTGCCCCATGAGCTGTTCCCATAAGGGGAGTCAGGTACAGGTTTGCATGGATAACAAAACAATAGCTGCACAGCTTTAAATGATGACTGAATTCATTACGGATTTTTTTTCTTTTTGCTGCTGCAAGGGAGAACACCATAATAGAAGTGGCGAGGTGGCCTCAGGAAGCTACTGGGCATTTCCCCCATTTTAGCTACATATTAGGTCTCCTTCCCCAGATCACAGGTACATCTCACAATCCTTAATGCACACCACCTCGCCGGGAGGGAAGGGTTAGTGTTCCCATGCGAGAGATGGCGAATGAAGGGCAGCTGGGCTTAAGTGACTTAACCAGGGATCTCCGAGCAGTCTGTGCCGGAGGCAGTCCCCATTCTGAGCGACGGCGGGACCTTCAACACCGATCCCCCTCCCGCCCTGTGTCTCACTTCATTCATTTGTACGCTCTGGGCACAGACTGCTCCCTACAAAGCATCTGCGTAGCATCCGGCACAACGGGGCCCTGTCCTCGGTCGGGATCTTGAGGCTCTGTTATGCAAATAACAAGATGGGGGGCAAATCTCCAGGGTCAGGAAAAGAAGCCTGTTAAACACGGCAGTGGCAAAAATCTCAGAAATTACCTTAATCAGAGGTGTGACGGACATCTTCCTCCTCTTCCCCCCAGCTGGTCCCTGCATGGCTTCCTGCCCCGCAGCAGGGTTTATCGTGCGGGCAAGTCCAGCTCGGGGCCTCTCCTCTCCTTCCAGTTTCCCTGCGGCTGGCGCAGTCATTCAGACGGTGGCCTAGATTAGGGGCCTTGAAGTGGGTTTCAGCCAGACTGATGCTAAAGGGGCTTCTGGGGCATGTCACACTGAAGGGGTGAAAAAGGAGGGTCCTCGCCCCCTGCTTCCCTCCTGTCTCACCTGCATCCTGGCTTGGGCTTTTCACACCCTTGCAGCTTAAATCGCCCGCCTCCTGCTCCATCTTCCTGGCACCCAGACATCCTAGCCTCATCTGGCTTTGGCTCCCTGCTTGATTTCTAGCTCTGAATCTAAGGGTCCCGCCCCAGTGGCTGGTATGCACTGCCCATAAGCAGAAAGCCTAGCCCTGGATCTTGCCTTTTACATGCAAGTCCTCCTACCATCCCCTCGGGTCCCTTCCCTGCTGCGCTCTGCTCCCTCCACCTCTCTCTCTGTTGGCCCCATCTCCCCGCTGGTGCCCGAGGAGGCCGGCACAATGCCTTTTGTATGGCGTGCCCCTCCCGTAGCCGCCCCACCCCGGCGCTCGGCCCTCCCACCTGTCCGTGTCCTTTACAAGCCGTGGCCATTGCCGTGCCTCCTGTCCACCTCAATCACAGCCGTGACAGCAGGATGGGGAGCTGTTGAATTACACCTCTTCAGCTGTCCTGTGCCGGGAGGGCACATCTCAATGTTATCCCCTTTCAGACGTGCAGCAGCTCTTCGCTTCGCACCAGAGCGGGGCCTGCTGCTTTTAAGTCTGGGCAGTTTCCTAGCTGATCTAGCAGGCGAGGACAATGGGGGGTTTCTAATAACAGATGCACGTCACCATAAAATCAAGCGGAGGCAGCAGTGCTACC
>NW_017728918.1:5568022-5580227 GCF_001723895.1 Crocodylus porosus | reverse complement strand
GATCAAAAGCTTACCCTGGCGTTGTCAGTAAATCAGCTTCAAGAGATGCATCTTGGGGGATTCTTCCAAACCTCTCTTTGGCTAGATAGTCTTATCCTTTGGCTGCTATGCAGGTGCATGGGTTTTCAGTGCCCCATGAGCTGTTCCCATAAGGGGAGTCAGGTACAGGTTTGCATGGATAACAAAACAATAGCTGCACAGCTTTAAATGATGACTGAATTCATTACGGATTTTTTTTCTTTTTGCTGCTGCAAGGGAGAACACCATAATAGAAGTGGCGAGGTGGCCTCAGGAAGCTACTGGGCATTTCCCCCATTTTAGCTACATATTAGGTCTCCTTCCCCAGATCACAGGTACATCTCACAATCCTTAATGCACACCACCTCGCCGGGAGGGAAGGGTTAGTGTTCCCATGCGAGAGATGGCGAATGAAGGGCAGCTGGGCTTAAGTGACTTAACCAGGGATCTCCGAGCAGTCTGTGCCGGAGGCAGTCCCCATTCTGAGCGACGGCGGGACCTTCAACACCGATCCCCCTCCCGCCCTGTGTCTCACTTCATTCATTTGTACGCTCTGGGCACAGACTGCTCCCTACAAAGCATCTGCGTAGCATCCGGCACAACGGGGCCCTGTCCTCGGTCGGGATCTTGAGGCTCTGTTATGCAAATAACAAGATGGGGGGCAAATCTCCAGGGTCAGGAAAAGAAGCCTGTTAAACACGGCAGTGGCAAAAATCTCAGAAATTACCTTAATCAGAGGTGTGACGGACATCTTCCTCCTCTTCCCCCCAGCTGGTCCCTGCATGGCTTCCTGCCCCGCAGCAGGGTTTATCGTGCGGGCAAGTCCAGCTCGGGGCCTCTCCTCTCCTTCCAGTTTCCCTGCGGCTGGCGCAGTCATTCAGACGGTGGCCTAGATTAGGGGCCTTGAAGTGGGTTTCAGCCAGACTGATGCTAAAGGGGCTTCTGGGGCATGTCACACTGAAGGGGTGAAAAAGGAGGGTCCTCGCCCCCTGCTTCCCTCCTGTCTCACCTGCATCCTGGCTTGGGCTTTTCACACCCTTGCAGCTTAAATCGCCCGCCTCCTGCTCCATCTTCCTGGCACCCAGACATCCTAGCCTCATCTGGCTTTGGCTCCCTGCTTGATTTCTAGCTCTGAATCTAAGGGTCCCGCCCCAGTGGCTGGTATGCACTGCCCATAAGCAGAAAGCCTAGCCCTGGATCTTGCCTTTTACATGCAAGTCCTCCTACCATCCCCTCGGGTCCCTTCCCTGCTGCGCTCTGCTCCCTCCACCTCTCTCTCTGTTGGCCCCATCTCCCCGCTGGTGCCCGAGGAGGCCGGCACAATGCCTTTTGTATGGCGTGCCCCTCCCGTAGCCGCCCCACCCCGGCGCTCGGCCCTCCCACCTGTCCGTGTCCTTTACAAGCCGTGGCCATTGCCGTGCCTCCTGTCCACCTCAATCACAGCCGTGACAGCAGGATGGGGAGCTGTTGAATTACACCTCTTCAGCTGTCCTGTGCCGGGAGGGCACATCTCAATGTTATCCCCTTTCAGACGTGCAGCAGCTCTTCGCTTCGCACCAGAGCGGGGCCTGCTGCTTTTAAGTCTGGGCAGTTTCCTAGCTGATCTAGCAGGCGAGGACAATGGGGGGTTTCTAATAACAGATGCACGTCACCATAAAATCAAGCGGAGGCAGCAGTGCTACCATGGAGCCCCAGTGCAGTTTGCAACCAGCATTGGCTGAGCTTTGCAAGACCCAGGCATGGCAGGGAAGTGCCCCTGTCTTCCCTGAAGGTGAAATCTGAGCAAAGGGCCAGATTTTTTGCTGGAGCTCTGCACCCAAAGGGGGGCGATGCGGGGGAGTCTCCACCATGCCTTTGAAAAG
This sequence comes from Crocodylus porosus, assembly GCF_001723895.1. Classification (NCBI taxonomy): domain Eukaryota; kingdom Metazoa; phylum Chordata; order Crocodylia; family Crocodylidae; genus Crocodylus; species Crocodylus porosus. The sequence continues at coordinate 5,578,347 of NW_017728918.1, read as the reverse complement.
CTGGGCCCAGCAGCGGGGGGCTGCGACCTTGGGGAAAAATCTAGCATGTGTGAAAAGCCAGGTAGTAAACCTAGCATGTGCAAAAAGCCGTCTGATCCCAATGCCGTTTCCTGCCCAGGGCAGGGGGTCGGACTCGATGATCTGATGAGGGCCCTTCCAACTCTAGCATCTATGAATCTATGTAGTAAAGCAAAGGTGAGATTAAAACCTAGGAGTCCTGAGTTTCAAGTATCTCATTAGGCCTGATCCCCTCTATTCCCTATCCAGCTCTCATGGGCCATTATTGCAGTGTCTGCATTCAAGCTTCTGAGGCTCATTTGTTCTTGCAGCACCTCTGATGAGGACAGAAGCGCTTTTCCCCCCTGGGCCCAGAGAAAGATGGGAAGATTTGCCCAGGGTTTCATCAAGGAAGTCCATGCAGACAAGGGACCTGGCTGGGATGGCCCGGAGCAGTGTCCATTCACCTCCTAACACCTTGTATCCTCTTTTCCAGAGGTGGATCACATTCTGCCTCCAAACCGACTCTGTTTTTGGTTCCCTTAGTCCCGGGGCTAGTGCCGCAAGCACTGACATGTCACCACAGGGTTACCCTGGGGGAGAACGGATCAGACTTATGTGAACAGATGATTTTTACTGATAAAGCTGCTGATTTTGGTTTAATAATGAACTAAAAAAAAAAAGTCATTAGGTTAGATGATTTGATATTTTGACAGGACATTTGGAGGGTGGGGAGGAGAGGGGGGAATAACCCACATTTTTATTCCAGTTGACATCTTAGTTGTGTTTCCCTTTCAAAGTCGTGGTTACCTGCTGGCAGAGTTGCAGAGCTTTGGTTTTGCATGTGCCCCACTGACTTTGCACAACGGGGCACCAGACTTCATGGCCGCTGGCAAAGCTGCGGATCACACAGTATCTAAAGTGCGCCGGCACTTACACCAGCGCCTTCCAGAGAGCTGGAAGCCAGTGTAATATGTACGGTGGGATCCCCGTCCGACTGAGGCTGCTAGTGTTACAGCACGGCAGTATAAACCAATACTGATAATTAACAGCGAACACCATCTATATAATTGCCTTCAGTGTCAACAAAAAGGGAAAACCATGTGTACAATCGAAGAAACTAGCTAGATGTAAAAAAACCTGCTCTCTTCCCCCTCCCCTACCCCCCCCCCAATTTATTTCCCATTAAAAATACTTTAAATGAAATTTTTTCTGGAGGGGAAAAAAAAGGGACGTTAACCAGCTCTATTCAAGAGAATCAGCTGATAGCACTAACTTTTTAATTTGCTGTTCTGCAAGCTAAAATCTTCCTTTTTTTAATTTTAAAGAAGAAGCTCCTGCTTACAATTCTCTTTAGTGAGGGTTGCTCATCGATAATGTGTCACCATCCAAGTCCACGATGCTTTTCTAGGCGTAGCAGACGCAGCTAAAGCAGAGCTCTTGCCTTGAAGAGTAAGCAGTGCACAGTAATATCACACAGAGAGTGCCATTCATAGTGGGGATGCTTTGGGGAACAGGTGGGTTTGCAGTGCTTTATGAGTCAGGACGAGGAGGGGGTTAGGCATACGGAGGTCACGCAGCACAGGGGCAGCCCGAAAAAGGCATGGACAAGCTGGGGCAGATGCTGAAGAAAAAGGAGTGAGTGAAATTTCACCATCTTTGCAGTGTTCAGGATAGCTGAACTCTCTGCCTCGGCAGGAGAATAATAATGCAACTTCGTGTTTTTGAAGCATAGCTGTTGTTTTGTCCATCACAAGTGGCTCTCACCATGGCAACTTTGGTGCTGTTACCAGGAGAGCATCAGGTACTCAAGGACTGACAGTCCGGTGGGACCGACGCATCCTGGGGCCACCCTGAATTGGTGGCACAACTGAGAGGAGTGCTGCGTATCGAAACACTAGGCATTGCCCCTGTTCGCTGCCTACGCGCGAATAAGAGAACTGTTTCAAGCCCTCTTGGAAAACCTCAAACCAAAATACTTCAGCCGGAAAGCAAAATGCGATGATTCAGGGATGCTGTTGCAGGTGTCCTGGGAGTGGGAACTTAGTTCGGTACCTTGTAGGCCAGGCTTCCTCAGTGGGCATCTTCCAGGCATCGCCCCGTGGTTTCACGTCATGGAAAAAGGACATGCTACATGCGGGTAGTCAGTGGATGAGATGCATCACACATTTATCTCTTGGTCTTTTATTGTGCAATTCCTTCCAGCCCTACTTTTCCATAGGTTTTATGGTTTTTGGCTCAAATCAAGTGCTTGCTTAGCTGAAAACTTAGCGACTGAAAAAAATAAATAAAACAACCCACAGTTTTGGCAGAAACTCTTGGATGCTTATTTTGCTGGGTATCTGACCCTAGCTGACTCCCTGCCCCTGGGGCAGGGGGATGAACACGATGATCTTGCGAGGTCCCTTCCAGCCCTGACGTCCAGGAAATCTATAAACATTTTCACCCAGCCCTAGCTGACACCCTACATGTCTGCTGAGCTTTGATCTGTAAGCAGAGATAGCCCAAGCCAAAACTAAATTTATTCCAGATTCATTCAAGATTCTCAAAACTGGCCGCTTCTTTGGCATCAGGACCAAACTTTTACAACAGGGAGGCAGGGGAAAAGGCTGTCCAGGAAAGTTGTGGCATCTCCATCCTTGGAGGTGTTCAAGAAGGTGTTGGTCATGAATGTAGTTATGCCTCTCCTCTGCTATGGGTATTTCCCATGCTTCTGGGCTTTGCCGGCTGCCACGTGGGGCTGGGAAGACAGTTTGCTCTGCAGGTCAGGGTTTTTCCCTTTTTTTTGGCCTTCCTTGGAAGCATTGGGTGTTGGCGGCAGCCAAGGATGGGGGTCTTGACTGGGGTGTGGCAGTGCTCCTGCTGGGATTTTTAAACCTGGAGGATGCTTGCCCCGCTTTTCAGGGTCAGATGGGTCACCATAGCTGGGGGCAGGAAGGAAAGTTACCCCATGGTCAGACTGGCTCAGACTGTGCAGGGTTTTGCCTTCCTCCTCAGCAGGGAGTGTGGCTCTTTTCCTTGGATCTCTTGAGTGCTTTTAACAGCTTTTCAGCCACAGGACACTGGCTGCCATGGTCCCCTTGCTTTATCCGTGGCAGGTTTGGGTGTTGCATCTTGTGGGGTGTCAGGGTTGACTGTGTAGTATTTGCTATAGGTTTGACAATGGATTTGTATAGGATGGTTTGGACAGGGCCGATCCTGCCTCAGGCAGGGGGTTGGACTAGATGAGACCTCTAGAGATCCCTTCTAACCCTACTTTTCTGTGGTGCTATCATTCGAATTAGAGATAAAAGCCTTTGCCTTTGCCACGCTGCATGTTGAACACTACTCATGGGCCACGCGATGAATAATGTTAATGTTTGCCAAATAATTGCTTTGCTGAGCAATTCTCCTGCAATATTTGATCCTCTAGTATTAAACAAGCAAACAACTATCTCTATACATGAGGGCAGGCTGCTGGTTGAAAGGCAAAATACATTTACCAATACAAAAGACCTTTTGTCTAATTAATTATAGAGATTTACTTAAGCCCCCTCTCCTAGGACTGCATCTAATAGCTTCTTTAATGATCCCAGAGCTTTTACTTTAGTGTCTTCAATGGATATTTGTCTTATGAATTCTCCCAGCTCTTTATTCAGTAATATATGTTTGACAGTGAACAGTTGATTAGTGAAAGGGCTTATAAATATTGCACCTCTTTGTGTGCCTTCACAAGGATGCACTGGGCTGAGTGAAAAAGAGGAGAGACTATCTGAGACTGAAAGTTTTTGTGATAGGAACTTCTGCAGCACGATAAAAGCAAAGGCACCACACGAGGTTTCATAGATTTCACAAATTTCATAGACATTAGGGCTGGAAGGGACCTCGGGAGATCATCGAGTCCAGCCCGCCGCCCAAAGGGCAGGAAGTCAGCTGGGGTCATAGGATCCCAGCAAGATAAGCATCCAATTTACTCCTGAAGGTGTTCAATGTAGGTGCTTGAACCACCTCCGCTGGCAGACTGTTCCAGCCCTTGGGGGCTTGGACAGTAAAGAAATTCTTCCTTATGTCCAGCCTGAAACGGTCTTGCAGGAGTTTATGACCGTTTGACCTCGTCATCCCTTGGGGCGCTCTGGTGAATAAACGTTGAAGGGGCCTCTTTTCTTTATTTTTTGCTTTTTAAGGAGATAGCCTGCGATGTTCTGGCAGCAGGAAGTCCTTGGGGTGTGGTCCTATTCAATTCAACATACTCAGAAGAGTAAAGTTGGGCACATCACTGAATGGGAGACCCTTTTGGGGGTATTTCTACGTCAGTGGTTCTCCAACTTTTCAGACTCCAGGCACCGCTCGGAAAATGCCAGCTCTTAGCTTTCACCTCTTCTTTGATGACAGAAAAATAATAGAGCGATTCTGTTGCAAAGAGAGAGACCACAATAGGGCAGATACTATGGATTCCTATTTGGATTTATACTGTCACTCATGTGGAAGTGTTTGCACACCTAACAGGGCTTGGCACCCTGCACAACCTTTAAAAGGATCTTGCCGTATTTTAGGGTGCCAAGCCCCCCCGGTTGAGAATTACTGCTCTATGTGCTGCAGGATGTGGTATCAGGATCTTAGGAGTGTACGTCTGTGTGATTCCCCAGCACACAGAATAGCTGGTAATTTCTGGAGGAGGTACATTATCCTGATCCCAGTGGATTTTTTGGAGGCTAGCGCTGATGTTTCAGCAACGTTGCAGTTCAGGTGAACACATGTCCCTTACCTTATTCCCCTTGAAGTTTCAACTATATACCGTATTCTTCTTCACTTCTGGAACTACCGAACTGGTTACAGTGAGCATCTCTGCATGAGATGCTTCCTGCCGAGTTGTCTAACTAGCTGCACAGTAAAGCATCACCGGTTTGCATGTATGGAGCTATTAGGCTTGAGTCAGCTAATTAACTCTGCAGTAGGCTAGTACCGCCAGATACAAATACTACCCTACAGTGGAGTTATTTACTCCACTGCAATGCACATGCAGGCGGTGACAGGACTGGCTGGGGCATGAAGATGCTTTAGTGTGGGGGCTGCCTGATGGCTAGCCCTGCCCTGAAGCACCCTTGTGCCCCAACCAGCCCCTCCGCAGCACATTGAGTCAGACGGGAGCAGCCCCAGGCCGGCAGGCTGGCCCCTGCATTCCCCTACCTGCCGCGGCTGCGTTGCCCTGGCTCAATGTGCTGCGGTTCTGGGTGCACATGTAAATGCTGCACCTGGAAGCAATGAACCCCCCAGCCTGAACTGCACTGGAGTGTGTGTTGCATTAATATTCAGTGTAGATGTGCCCACTTAGTGTTACTGTGAGCTTTTAAATATCTGTCTTGGTGCATCCCAGCCTTTGCTGCATTTCAGTGATTGAGGAAACTATTTTTATACCGTATGAATGCTTTACAGAGCAGTTTGCGATAAAGGGCCTCTGTAAGTAGAATAGCAATGTTCATTAGACTCATTTTTATTTCACAGTGGTTTGTAATGTTGCTGATCCTGGACAGCATAGCAGCCTCTCTCCCCTCAGAGATAATGTCGGGCTGCTCTCCACTAATCCAGTCTCTCATGGAAACATCTTCCTATAACTTGGACCACCTTTCCCTGTCTCCCTCTTTTTGCATCTCTCTTATCATAAGAATCAGAAAATAGAAGGACCGGAGGGGACCTGTAAGATCATCAAGTCCAGTCCCCTGCCATGGGCAGGAAGTAATTGGGCTCAGATGAGCTCAGTGAGGTGCGTGTCCAGCCTCTTGAACACCTCCAAGGATGGTGACTGCACCACCTCTGCTGGGAGTGTGTTCCCGAGTCTAGATACCCTTATGGAAAAGAAGTTTTTCCCTTATGTCCAGTTTAAATTTTTCCTCAATTAGCTTATGCCCATTGGACCTTGTCCTCCCAAAGGGGGTCTTTCTGAAGAGTTGCTGGCCTAGAACTTGGTGTTCACCCTTGTAAGTGGCTCTAAAGTTCCCTCTGCAGTCTTGCTCTTAAAATGGCCCTTGCATCCTTACCTGAGAAGGGCTTTGGATTGATTTTTGCCCTGCATGGACCAATGCCATCAGAGCAGCTTAGGGACTTGTCTGACTTCCATTACCGGTGGAAAGCTTCGGTCAGCAGCAGGCACCCTGCTGCATCCCTTACACCGTGATGGGCCAGGCTGCAGCCTCTTCTGCATGCCTTCCAGCTAGGAGTCCCTCTTTGCCAAGGGATTTCTCTGACTGCATTTGGTCCCCTGTGCTGCTGAGTGGGATGGGGCATAGCCGAGGATCTCTCTCTTTGGCTGTGTCTTTATTTACCTCGGGCTTGGCCGAAGTAGCTTAGAACAACCATCGCCGTAGTGCCTCGCACCTGCTTGCATACTTGCGGGGGTGGGAGGCGCAGATGCTGGGAGCTGCCGAGTTTGGGAGCCACGCTGGAATGTGGCCCTGTGACAGCTGACCCTGCCTGAAACCACTCAGTTTGTCTCTGCATTGCCGCTGGGGAAGGTGTCATAGAAAAAGTCAAGACCCCAGGAGGAGGCTTGAGCTTAAATTGCAAGATCGAGGGGTGGGATTGGAAACCAGGGTTCTTGCTATCTCTGGGAATATCCCCTCCTTTCCAGCCTCCTCTCCCAGGTACTGACCTCTGGTCTCCAAGGGATTCATAGATGTTTGGGTCGGAAGGGACCTCAGCAGATCATTGAGTCCGACCCCTGCCCTGGGCAGGAAAGAGTGCTGGGTTCAGACGTCCAGCTAGGTGCATGTCCAGCCTCCTCTTAAAGACCCCCAAGGCAGGGGGGAGCATCACCTCCCTTGGAAGCCCGTTCCAGATTTTGGCAACCGTCCCCATAAAGATGTTCTTCCTGATGTCTAACCTCAATCTGCTCTCCGTCAGGTTGCGGCCATTGTTCCTAGTTCCTGATCTGCTGTTTGTTGGTCCTGTCTCCTGGATCTGCTGGGCTGACCCGGCAAGGTGACCTCAAAGTTAGAGCCAGTCCATTCCCAGCCAGTAATGAAGTCTGCTGGAGCTACGAGTCCCAGCAGAAGGCGCCTGAGAAGAGCAGAGACACTGCCCACTTTGCACCCAAACTGCGGGTTAGTCACCTGGTAGCCCCTGATTTGCTGGCCTCCAGCGTGGAGGTTGGCCCCTGGGCATTTTCTCCCTTGGCTGTGGCTGGCTTTGGCCTGTGCTATGTAGACTTTGCTGGTATAACTGCAGCCATAGGACCCTGCGTATACTTACAGCTGGTAGCATCCTGGGACCAGGACTTACCAAAGCAACTCGGCTCAGAAATATAGAAGACAAAACTTACTGCCAATGTACCCTTATATTCCTACCTGCTTCCTGACCTTCAGACATCACGTAATCAGAGCCCACCTACTCGGAAGGGGCTATCGCCGTTCTTTGCTCCCTGCCGTCTCTTCTACTGAGTGTTTCCACCAGCCTGTTAGGGGTTCAGAAAAGACTGCCATGAGGCATCTTTATCTTCTCCAAGGATAAGTGAGCTGCGGTGATGCCTCTGGCTTGGTTCCCGAGAGCTCTGGCGACCATTGTGCAAGCAAGATAAGCCGTGCGTACCATCTGGTGGTGCTCAGCACTGACACGTATGTGGTGGGAACAGCATTAAAAAAAAATAAAATAAAGCACTCAGCCAGGATTGTGTCCATTTTCTTGCGTCTACCCATTCTTTGAGCATTCTGCTATGCTCTATGCCAGCCGTTTTCAACTTTTTTTCATTTGCAGCTCCCTAAAAAAATTTGAATGGAGGTGCAGATCCCTTTGAGTTGTAAGCGTGGGTATTCACATACTTTTGATTGATCAAAATCATCTTTTACAGACCCCTTAGACATAGTCTGTGGACTCCTGGGGGTCCATGGACCACTGATTTATGCTATGACCTAATTTAGGTGTTTAAACGGTACCCGGCACCATAGTATCTAAGTACCTGGTAGGAATTATCTTCATGGCAGCCTTGTGAGGTGAGAAAGTGCTATTACAACCACTTAGAGAGGAATTGCAGAGGTTAAATGACTTGACTACAGCCCAACAAGAAGTCTGTGGCAGAGAGGGGGACTGAACCTGAATACCAGCTTAGCACCCTGACCACTGGGCTGCCCATCATTTTTGGGTGCAGGGTGGATTTATGGCTCTCACATGCTTTATGACAACGGGGGGCACTGAGTGTTATAAAGATGTGACGCACAGGAGTGCTGGTCAGGGAATGGCCTTTATTTCCTTGCTCCTGTCCCTTTGCAAGGGGTGGGATCACAGAAAGTTAGAAGAACCTGCTTCACGTGGCAGAGCTGTGGGCCGTTGGCTTCGAGGGGCTGCTCAGCCGCTGCCTGTGTTTGCAACAGCACCCACGGTCCTGAAGTTCCTCACTGTAACTCAACCAAGCTGAGCTGCACAGCTTACGGCCAGGGCAGCTGCTGCAGGATTAGAGCGGGGACAACAGAGGTGATTGCCCCCTGTTGACCCAGGTGCAAATAGGGAGGAGGGTGATGGTCCCAGGCTGCTATTTCTTCTGGTGCCCAACATATAACATCCATGGGGCATGTCCTTTTATCAGGGCACTGCCACCTTCACAGGGCATGCATCCCCGAGAAGGAGGCCCCCATGCAGAGTGCACAGGCTGCACTTCTCCAACAAAGTCACATTCTCCATAGGATCCCCCCCACACACACACATCTATAGGGGGCTGCTTTGGGTTTGGTCTCAGCTCTGCAGAAACCCATCTATGATGCAGCATTATGGTCTCTCTCTGTGGACCATGAGTGTATCTGCCTACCAGGTAGGGACATAGCCATGGAAGAAGGTCCTGCAGGTCCTCTTACCCAGCACTAGCAGTGGAGTCCACAGGAGAAGCAGAGTGGGAAGAGGCTGGATTTCCCCATAGGGGTTATATCCAGATTCTGCTTTTCCCCCAGTGAAGTCTCACTGGGGCCATTTTTTTTTCCTGGCATGGGAGTGCCCTCCTGATGGGCACATTCCCCTGCTGTAAGCACAGCTCCACTCTTCGCACTTCTGCAGGACTGGGACTTATACGGGGCTCCCATCCAGGTCCATCTGCAGGTAGGCCATAAGGTTCGCAGCCCCAGGTTGGCCCATAACCATCCCAGTTGCTTTACAACCGCCTTTCAAGCCAGTTTGGGGGGATTTGCAACCACGGGGTTTATGCAGCATTTGGCAGCACAGCAATCCCCACCCCCTCGACCGCCCAAGCACTCCCCCCGAAGACTGCAAGGGAACAGAGCTTAAAGGATCAAGTCACACTCCAGATCCAAGCTTGGCACTGTCTATAAGAGCAGGGAGTTACCGAGTTATCACCCAGGGAGAGGGACATCTTCAAACCCATGCTGTACTCTGGTACCTAATCAAGAAGAATTGATAGCTCTGCAGTTTAACAGGGGGAACAAGATAACTCAACACCTTCCCAGGAGATAGATATAGATATATATATATGTATGTGTGTGTGTGTGCATATATATATATATATGTATATTTATATATGTGTGTGTGTATATATATGTGTGTTTGTGTGTGTATCTATATATCTATATCTATATATATGTGTGTGTGTGTATCTATATCTATATCTAGATATATTCCCTGACAACAGGCCACTGGCTCTTTGTAAGCTCCCTATCTTGCGCCTCTGTGCTGTAGCCTGAGACACCAGCACACATGCCTGCCCTTCTCTGCCGCCAGTTGTTGCTCTGGAGGTTTATACAGCTGCTGCTGAGACAGGAGAACGGGGGGTGGGGGTGGGGGTACAGCATTACGAGCGCCTCGATCCTGCAGGAGAGGTCAAAGGCGAAAACGTTTGAGCCGAAGGAGAAACAGGTGGATGCAGCCCGACGGAGGGAACACTGGCACTTTTCTTTATGTTTTCCCCCCGCTGTACTGGGAGCGGCAGGAAGTGACTGCCAGAAGAGCATTTGGCTGTACTAGGTTAAAAAGGAAAAAAAAAAAAGGATGCCTGTGCTTTATTTTCAGAGCCTGGCTATTCTGGGGCAAGGGGTGGAAGGCTTTGTACTGTTTGTTATGTTTGTGATGCGATACTAAGAGCCTTAAATCCAAGCACAAGTCAGTAGCTATAATGGAGCCAAGGTGATTAGGGCACTTTTCTTTCCTTTTGCATGTCCTTGTGCCAAGGGAAGCAGTAGGAGACCGGGAGTCTGATTCTGCTCTACCTATTCGGCATGTAGATGGATTTAGGTGCTTAAGTGTGATTCTGTCCCACCCTGCTAGCGCCCCTGAAAAGCAGTTCATAGATTTCATAGATTTCATAGACATTAGGGCTGGAAGGGACCTCGGGAGATCATCGAGTCCAGCCCCCTGCCCAA
>NW_017728918.1:5566912-5567918 GCF_001723895.1 Crocodylus porosus | reverse complement strand
TTTCATAGATTTCATAGACATTAGGGCTGGAAGGGACCTCGGGAGATCATCGAGTCCAGCCCCCTGCCCAAAGGGCAGGAAGTCAGCTGGGGTCGCTGCCAGAGTCGACTTTGTTGCCCACAGGGGGAATAGGATCTGGCCCTGGGCTTCTCTTTTCTGAGCTGGACACTTTGCACAAATCATTTTCCCTGCCTTAGTGTTTGCCTCTCCTCCCAATCTTAGCCTGCCCCGAGGCTGAGTTTTCCCAACGGCTCGCACAGCGAGGTCCTGACAGCGGCTCCGTGAAGAGCGGATCGCTCAGTTGACTGGCAATTTTTGAAAAAAATCTTTCAGGCCAACCTGAAATGGAGCATTGACTTTTCCGATTCTCTGAAAAATCCTTTGAAATTTCCCTTGGGCTTCTGATTTGCCAACGATATTCAAAATAGTATTTTTCTGGGTTGGTTGAATGAAACATTTCATCTATCTAAGACTTAAATATTCCTTTCTGGATTGCAACTTTATTTTTGGAGGTGTTGTTGTAAACTTTGTAAATACAGCTGAAGGGAATCTCAATGTGAGAAGTTGTTTCAGACAGAAAGACTGAAGCATTTCATTTAGAAAAAAGGTGACATCAAAAATATGGATTTTTATTTATTTATTTATTTTAATTTTGTGTGCTATGCAAATGGTGCACAAACCAAAGACGAATTGGTGTAAAGTTTTGCGGTCTCTGGGTATGCATATTTTGCAGGAAAAGTTCACGTTGGAAAACCCTGCCCAACTCTACCCAGTTCTGTTCTTTACTGGAGTTTTGCTAAGTGCTCCTGTAGCATTGATGGTACTGGATGCATGATCGTCCTCAAACCTTAGTAGTTTTTCCATGTGACGAGTAAATACTTACGTAAGTGAATAACAAGATTCAATTGTTAAAAAAAAAAAGCACTTATTCTTTCATCATAGAATAATACTAATAAAAGTTCACTGTTCAGTCTGGCTGGTTGCATGCAACTCCCTGGCCTGTTAG
>NW_017728918.1:5446203-5566901 GCF_001723895.1 Crocodylus porosus | reverse complement strand
TAGGTGGGTTTTGAAATGCTGCACGCTGCCAACATAGGACAAGTTTCCTGTGTTTGGAGAAAGTATGTTATCCACTGGTTACTAAAAGCATATTCTGCAGTGCTTTGTCCTGCGATGTTGTAAGTGGGTCAAACCCTGGTGACTAGTGTGACTGGGACAGTCCCCCACCCCTCTGGGCACTGATATGGGGAAGCATGAAAAATTTCAGCTGCCTCCAAAGCTCCAGTTGTGCTGTCCCAGCTGCCCCCCAGCTCTCTTGTTACCCATCTGCCAGGGGTCCTCTGCATGTAACAGAAATGTGAAGATGTTTTCTGTGCTAAGTGGCCTAAAACTGTGTTTTTTCAGCCTCATTTCAGGTCTCTGAATGCCACCTTCCCGTGTCACTGTGTAATAGCCAGTGGCATTCGCTTAGAAGTAATATCTCCTTTCAGAATGAAGCAGCACATTTTAATAACTAGGCAAAGGTTATGCAAAGATGGAGAAGAAAACTGCCCTCAATGCCGCTCATGTGAGAAATGCTTTAAGAAGGACAGGCTTCATTGTGCTGTTTCTATCTAGCTCTATGTGGGAGCGTCTACATGAGACGTTTACTGCGCAGTAGACCAATGAGTTGTGCAGTAAATATTGCATGTCTACACGTGTGTCCCTATTAGGCTGGATTCAATTAATTAAAAAACAACAACCCACAGCAGTGTGTAGACGCTGCCCCAGCCAGCCCCTCTGCAGCACATTGAGCCGGGGGAGCAATCCCAGGCTGGCAGGCTGACCCCCTGAGCCAGCTGGGGGTGCTCTGACCTGGCTCAACGTGCTGCAGTCTGGGTGCACGTGCAAACAGCACACCTGGAGCAATAAACTCTGGCGCAATAAGCACCGGAGTGTATTGCTTTGCATTAATATGCACATGTAGACACGCTCAGGATGAGGTCATATCCGTTCTAAGAGTGGCTCAAGGTCTCTCCTAGTATCACGGCAGGGCAGAGTTAAGGTTATTCGGGTACCTTCACTGCACAGCTACGTCTAGCCATGTTTAGAGTCCTTTTAAGAGTCAGCTCTGAATGTCTTGCTGATTTGTGGAATTATTTGTAATGGGTTTTGACCCTTCCCCTTCACTCCATCTTAATAGCTTTACAAGTGGGAGTTTATTCAAGGCTGATAATGGATCTGTAGGTTTTTTTAAACCCAGGAGGGACCATTAAATCATCAGGTCTGACCTCCTGCATAAAGCAAGCTGTTGACTGTCATCCAGGATGAAACAAGCCCCAAAAGACTTCACAACCGAAGAGACAGAAAACTCTGGGCTGTCCTTAAGGGATATTTCAAACATTTCCCCAGCACAAACACATTTATTGTGAGATTTTTTTTTTTCCTTTTGGCCTCGGCACGCTTCACATTGAAGCCAATTTGCACGATCAAAAATGTGTCACTTGACTCCAAGGCTGAGCAATGTGGCGGCCCGTTATTTCCCCTTGTCTCGTGGTGAGGCGAAGACCAGAAGCAGGCTGCTGCAAGCTCTGTTCTTTTATGTGACTAATACTCCCAAATCCACCATCCCCAGGGGTTCGGGGGTCACTAACAGCAGTGGCAGGCTGCAAGAGTGGGGTGAGGGGGGGGGAACTGTGCTCGCCTTTCATTCACACGGGTCAGCTGTCCCACCTGTTCCCCCTGCTTAGATGTGGGTAGCGGGGATGGAGGGGGACGCTGTGCTGATGGCACATTACAGAAAAACACAGCAAACTGAAGGAATTTCATCTGAAATGCTAGAAACAAATGGGCACCAGTCTAGCCAGAGACAATGATAGGAATGAACCCAAGAGCGTAGGCGGCTGGGGCTCACGTGGGAGGCTGGAGCATTGCTATGGGAGTGAGGGACCAGGCCAGAATTGAGTCTTGTAATGAAAGACTTAACAGTGGGCGAAACGCCAGTAGGTGCAGATTGGAGGCTTGATGCAGATAACCGGCAAGGCGGTGGCTGTCCGTTCAAGCTAGCTAGGCCTCCGGAGAGTGCAATATTGACTGAAGAGGTTTCCGCAGAAGAATTTCCTCCTATCAAAGAAACGCCTGGGGCGTTACTCCATGGGCTTTTTTAATGTAGGCAGTCTCAAGGATGGCATAGATCCCCTATGAAAAGAATTGCCTTCCTTCGGTAGCCCTGCAAGCATTACAGTCCTTTCGAATGACCGGTTGGGACCATCTAAGTAAATGCATCTCTGTTGGGGGGTAGTGGCAAAGTGGGTAAGCTCTGGCTCTGGAGGGCAGGATAAGGGCTAAAGGCTGCCCCCAGCTATAAATAGGTACCTGGTCATTTGAGAAGTTCAAGGCATTTGGATGTGATGGTGGCCACATCATTCCCTTGTGTGCTGTTGGCTGAGCAAATGGTTTGCTCTAGTGATACTAGCCGAATGAGACCTTCTTATTGCTAACGAAGCCAGTGTGGTCATCATGGTGTTTTCCAAAAATAACTAATGCTGGCTAGAGGGGTTACCTGGAGCATCTGCGCTGCAGAAATGCCAGTGCATGTCACAGCAAAAAAGCCGGAGCGGCAGATGGTGGTGTGGGGCAGGGCACTGAGCCAGGACTTAGGGTGCTTGGGCTTTGCCATCAGCTGCTTGGGCACGCCGCTTCATTTTTCTGCACCTCTGCTGCGTTATTTGTGACATTGGGAATGTACCTGGGCTTGGCCCTTGTAGATGGCAAGTGTCACAGGCTTACCCCATCTCTTACCAAAATGGTGCCTACCGTAGCTGAGTTTGAACTCATTTGGGGGCTGTTTCTGCTACATCAAACCAACTAGCCTTCAGGGTGTCAAATCTGGGACATGGTCCCAGATGCACCATAGACCTTCCAGACAGGAAGGAGTCATACCACTCCTCGTTCGGGTTGGTACAGTGGCCTTTGTGTGGTTGTGCTGGTAGTCCAGGATCGATGAATTCATCGGTGCTGCTTCTGGCTTAGGAGGTAGCTCGCAGTACAGCCACGTTCACGCAGAGGACACAGCTGGATGCTGCTTGGTGCCAAGCCAGGCCCAGATTTTCAAATTTGGGACACAAGGCCCATACCTGGGCATCCTTAAGGGCGTAGGGGCACAGCCCGAGGATTCCTGGTTGTTTTGGGCTACTAAAACAAGATAGCTGTAACAGCGAAATGGTGAGTGATGGTTCTTCACATTGAGAAATGGAGCTTTCCTTTGCACAAAATCCTAAGCAGGATCCTGGCTATTAGTAGCCCATGAGGGCATCATCCCTGGGAAGAGGTTCATGGGATGACCTTTGTGCAGGGTCATCCCTTCCTCTTGTCTCCTGTGGCCTGTATTTTGCACAGAGGCCCGTTTCCCCGTTTTCTGAGCTGTGACGATGCCTGGTCCCGGTTCTGGCTCTGACTGTTCCCCGATGCTCCAGAAAGCCTCGTGGGCAGCAGCATTGCGGCATTTCACATGGAAGCACCGGATGACACCAGGCCAGTCCTCCTGAAGGCGAGGGGCTTCTTCTTACCCCGTTGCCCTCTGCATCCAGCCTACCGCATCTGCCAGTGGGGTGGTGGGTGGTCATTGAAATGCTCTACAGCCAACGTGGCCACAGAAAGCTAAAGCTGAAACAAGCTGTATCTTGAAACCAAAGTCATCTTGAACCTGTCTTCAAAACAGCTGCGCTGGCAATAAATTCAGTACTTGAAGAAGTTCATTGACTGTTTAAAATGCAGTAAGGGTAGCTGTGGGAATAGCCGCGCTACACTTTTATATCGGCCTGAGAAGCAGTGCCGTAAAATATGCTCCTTTTAAAAGCCGCTGAGCAACAAGAGTTTTTTTTTTCATCTGAAAGCAAACAGGGAAAACTTTTCTGTACCTACCAGAAAAGTGAACGGGACCCAGAAGGGCAGCCGGTAGTGTCACTGGGGTGGGTGACGGGGGTACCAGCCCCGGGTGCTAATTTGGGGATGGTACAGGGATGGTGACCGCTGCCCCAGCCAGTCCAGTTGTCATCATGGCCTAAAGCATAGAAACGGCTTCTCCTGCCTCTGGCCCTGGTTGTAAATGCTTTGTCTTTATCTGATTACACACAGGATGAACCGACCTGAGAGTCTGGCTCTGGATCTAGACTGAGCCAACCACCTTTTGAACCTGGTATTTTTTTTTTAAATGAAAGATTTATTTTAACAAAATGAAAAAAAAAATCCTGAAGATATTTCCATTAACGTTTTTCATTTTTGATATTTATAATGAAATATTTTTCACTTATTTACTGAACAGGGGCTTTAAAACATGAACATATATTTTTGGTTTGGGGTATTTGAGTGAAAATATTTTCGTAGGAAACGTTAGGGACAATTTGTACATATTTTTTTTTCATGATAAATAGTCAAACTCCTTTTTTTGGCCAGGTCTAATGCAAACTTCCTCAACTTGCTGGAGTTCAGCCCTGGGCTACGGGATCACTCCCTGAGAGAATAATACCTGCAAATCTCAGTGCCCGTCTCCAGTATCACTTACTATTTTTGACACAGGCATTCGCTCTTTGTTATCTACAGTAGGTTTGTACCTTGGGGAGTGAGCTCCTCACACCTTCTGTTGATTCAGATAAACTGTTTGAGCACATCGTGGTGGTGGTGAGCCCCAGCAGTGCAGCCCACTAGGCTAGGAGCTGTACAAACACAGAAAAAAATGGAAGGCCTTGTCCAAAACTTTTGCAGTATAAGGAGCGCTGAGGAGACGATGCCCATTACCACCAGTTCAGACTCGAATAGCACAGCCTGCACGTTAGATACATGGATGAAACCCAGTTTTAACTGGGGGGCTGCTTCCCTTTCTGCTCTCACCGTCTTAATGCCAGATTAACCCTCTAAATTCCAGAATTGAAAAAGGAAAAAACAGTCCCCGAAGCATCTCTTTCTGCCTTGCTTAGCAGTGTTGGGTTTTTTTTCTCAGCGGTCACCTCAAATTCATGCCTACGATAAAGCCCTGCATGTTAAATGTTAACCTCCCGGTATAGGATCTTCACCACCTGGGTGGGCCAGTTGTACCAGTGCAAGGGAAGCAATGCAAGCTTCTGTCATCCTTGATACCGAGTATGTTCAAAGGGGGGATGAAGGAGACAGAGCAAGGGTTGAATGCGCTGTTCTTTTCATCTCAAGTCTTCCCTCCTCCCTCAGCAGAGGCTGCCAATCAGGCCAAATTACAAGCAGATATTTTCCACTGTGAACAACTGGACTCCAAGCGTGGAGCTGGGGATCTCATTTCAGGGTCTTGTGTTGCACTTGACAGCGGTGCCGGGAGTGAAAGGCATGGGCACTTCTGCAAATACAGCTGGTGCTGGGACAAGGTAAATGGTGCAAAGAAGGGACATTTTATGCATTAAGAGTCAGCCATAGAGCAAAGTCTTGTACCAAGGTTGTTGTTATCAGCTCTTCTACCTATTTCCACCAAATTCAGGGCAGTCTTTTTTTTTTTTAATCTAGGTTTTCATAATGCAGTCATCTAAATGCCCTCTAGTACTCTGCAGAGCAACATGGCTTACACACACATGGTAGAGCGGGTCCTTTCTCTTGCTCTCTCATCAGAGGTGCCGGCAAGGTTTTGGGGGTGTTTTCTCATGGATGTGCTGCTTTGCCTGTCCAGGTTTTAGCTGTGTGTTTGGCCTTGGGTAGAGAAGTTGCAAGGTTTCTAGGGCTGTAATACTCAGGTATGAAATGTGAGCAGCAGGACAGAGCAGCAATGCTTTCTAGCTGCAATCCCAAGGACTTGTCCTTGATGTTAGTGCAACATCATTTCCACAGACTCATAGAAAAAGAGCTGTGGAAGGGCCCCCAGGAGGTCACCTGGTCCAAGGTAGGATTATCCCTCTCTAAGCAGAAGTCTTGCCTCCTGCATGTCTCCCGGACCATCACGGCAACAGCATCACCTCACTGCTGTCAATCCGGTCTAAATAAGCATTTGTCTAATCTGTTGTCAAACCCCAACATCAGTCTCACCCCACTTCTCCCAGCCCCTGTAATCCATTCTCCACCTACTGGTCTCCTAAATGCTACAGGCTTTATCGCTAGCCCAGCACCCCACAGGAATTTTGTTGCCCCAATATCGACACGAGCCCTGCCCCTCTCTCTGCCCTATAACGCTGGGACATTAATTCTGCAAGAACTCTCCTTCCTCCCCAGACCCCAATTTTGCATCTGAGCCCCTCAGTCTTTTTTCTTGGGACCAGTTACTGTCCGTACCTGCAAAGCTCCCAACATCTTTTCTTGCCTCTTCTCACAGTGCCTAATCCCTTTCCTTGCCTATATCCCCTCCCAAGGCTTCCAATATCCCAATATCCTTCCTGCCCCCCGTATGTCTTTCCCCCTTCCCCTCTCTTTCCCATCCTCTTTCCCCCTAGTCCCTCACTCATAGGGAATGGGAGTCTCACTCAGCCCATTTGCCTGAGGAAGCCAGGTCCAAGGATGCGAGAATGGGATCCCCTAAATCATGGGCGACTGGTGTCTCCCGAGTCTAGATATGCGACGGGAGTGGGGGGTCCCGCAGTGGCTGATTACCAACCTGGGGGGCATCCCCCAGCGGCCGATCACCAACTGGGGAGGTCTTCGGTTTCGTGGCTGGCACTTCCAGGCGGTGCACGGCCAATCTCAGGGGGTGACCGTGCACCCACGTGCACCCCCTACGCATCACCAATATCAGCTGTTCCCAATCTGTGGTACGGGTACCACTCAGACAACCTGCCAGTGGTCCACATGAACAAATTTATTATAATTCCTTTATAGGCTCGGCAGTGCTACATTGGTTAGCACTACGGAAGAAAGAGACTTGGGGGTCATCATTGACCACAAGATGAAGATGAGCCTGCAATGCGATGCTGCGGCTAGTAAAGCGACCAAAATGCTGGCGTGCATCCATAGATGCTTCTCGAGCAAATCCCGGGACGTCATTCTCCCCTTGTACTCGGCCTTGGTGAGGCCGCAGCTGGAGTACTGCGTCCAGTTTTGGGCTCCACAATTCAAAAAGGATGTGGAGAAGCTTGAGAGAGTCCAGAGGAGAGCCACGCGCATGATCAGAGGTCAGGAAAACAGATCTTACGATGACAGGCTGAGAGCCATGGGACTCTTTAGCCTGGAAAAGCAGGGGTGATCTGATGGCCACCTATAAGTTTATCAGGGTGACCACCAGGATCTGGGGGAACGTCTGTTCACCAGAGCGCCCCAAGGGATGACGAGGTCGAATGGTCACAAACTCCTGCAAGACCGTTTCAGGCTGGACATAAGGAAGAATTTCTTTCCTGTCCGAGTCCCCAAGGTCTGGAACAGTCTGCCAGCGGAGGTGGTTCAAACACCTACATTGAACACCTTCAAGAGTAAATTGGATGCTTATCTTGCTGGGATCCTATGACCCCAGCTGACTTCCTGCCCTTTGGGCAGGGGGCTGGACTCGATGGTCTCCCGAGGTCCCTTCCAGCCCTGATGTCTATGAAATCTATGAAATACAACAACAGTTTGCTGGGGGGACTTAAGGCTGAACTGAAAAAATTGCTGGTGGTACTTAAGGTCGTATTGTTTTAAATTGGTGTCAGAGTTTGGGAACTGCTGCCCTACACGATTCAAGGGGACAGTGAGCCATGCTGTTTGGTGGCAGCTGTGTTTGGGACCCGGCTCTCACTGCTGTGGGGTGGCACTTGGGCAGGTGGATTCATGGCTTGGCTCCCCCGTGAATTGCCCCTTTTGGCTGGAGCACGAATAGGAAGAAGACCCCAGGGGACCCGAATAGCGATGGGAAGCATCTCGCCCAGGTCCACATGTGCCCTTTGCTAATGGCTGGACCAGAGGTGGGCTTCACACTCAGCAGCCTGGCAGCCTCAGGGACAGCATGCCCTAGACCAAGGCAGGCTCAGCAAACCCAATGTCGCATTCACTGGGGGGACCCTGAGGATGTGTCCCCAACCACCTCCCCTGTGCGGGGCTCTGATGGCCGTGATTTGAGGTGGGGGGGGAAAAGTCGAGACGAGTACCCTTGGTTCGCCCATAGGTACTCAACATCCTATCCCTAAACCAAGCCTAGTGTGTCTGGCACGTGGAGCCTGTCCTGTGAACCCCCCCAGCTCATAAGGGCAGGGCAAGAGTGTGGAGGCACCTGCCCCAGGAAGGCAGGTGAGAAAGCCACTGCCTTCTGCCCATGGGATGGCAGGGATGGGATTCGGAGCCCGCCTCCCCCAGGGCTGCAGCCCATCCAGACAGGGAGGGGCTTGGGAAACCAGACTTCCCTTCTCAATGCAGCCTGCCTGCCTTAACCCTCCTCCCTCTACTGACCAAAAGCCCCTCGGGTTTGGCACCCCACTGGCCACCCAGGCCTGTTGCCTTCTCTTTGTTAAAAGCCCAGGCTCACCCTCACTCAGCACAGGAGACCCTCAGAGAGGTGGAAAGAGGGCACAGGGCAAAAGGGAGAGGGTCTCACTTTGGAGGGCTGAGAACCTCAGACCCCGACATGCAGCACCGTCTCTCCAGAGCCACTGAGTCCTAGCCATGATGAGAGGCTTTGCAGACTTGGACATAAAAGGGTCCTGGGATGTGAGGGGAGCTGCTGCCGGAGCCTCCCAGGGGAATAAAACTCAATGTTATCTGCAACCCAAATGTGGTGCAATGAGTTGGCAGCTCTACATAGGAATCATCTTGCCCAGGTCCACATCTGTCCTGTGCTAGTGGCTGGACCAGAGAGGGGCTTGTGGACCTACCAAAGAGCATCTTTTAGCAGCAGTATAGGTTCATGCAGAGGTCTCCGGGTCATTCCCTGGTGTCCATAACGCACCTCAATGCAGCATACCGGCTGGGAGGCTGGCAGCTGCCCACCTACCTGAGTGGTAGCGGTATATGTGCAGTTTATAATTCAACTGGGGACTCGTTTGAGATGAAAGTCACTGCAGAATAACAGCAGCGAGAGGTTATTAGCATTTGAGATGAGACCCAGGAGCAAAGGACGGAGCAGGAACGTCCTGTTCCCCAAAAGATCTGCTGTTTGGACTGAATTCAGGACAAACAGAGACATCTGCAAGGAACTGTAGGACCAGGTCACTCATTGTGGTAGGGTTGTTCTGCGCCATCACCTTCTTGGGGGCCATTTCTACGCTGCAGCCTGCTTGTGAATGAGGAGCTGCTCTGCTTTAGCGCTAACTTTACACTTGACTCATCCTTGTTTCAGCATTTCTGGTGGGAGCACCAGGACACAGGGTAGGGCAGACCCTGGTGTTTTCAGGATGCTCCCTCTGCCTTACGTCATGAGCAAGTAGTAAGCAAAAATGTGTTAAACCTTTCCACTGCCTTCATTGCCTCATGCAGCTGCCTCATCTCCCTGGGCAAGGGCGGTGATTGCATACAAAAGCAGGTGTGCATCGGTGCATGCACGAGTGTGTTTGTGGGGGGGTGTTTCCAGGATGATTACAGACAAAATCTCAAAGCCGTGCGAGATCCCCCTTATCCTCAGCTGCCACATACAGCATCGCCGTGTGCTGCTGAACAAGTGCTTCATTCCCCTCTAGAGGTGTCCACGGAGGAAGAGAGGATAAGCGCCTGTGCAGTACGCATCCTTTACGTCGCAGCGATGCTGGAGTCTTCATTACCTGGCGTTGATGCACCTTCTCTGCACCTGCCCTGTAAGGATCCAATAAGGCTCTGCAGAGGAGGATTATTGGTAACTGCCTTTTTGTATAGCCAGGAAACACGACGACGAAGCAACTATCCCCAAATAACCTGGTTAATTAGTGGAAGAACTGATGCCTTTTCTGCCCTGCAGCTTAGCTGTAGCTTCGGGACGGTGGCATTTCCAGGTTACACAATTAGCAGGAGTTATTGTTGAAGGGGCATTAAAAGAACCATCCCACAGATGGCCTGCAGCGTGGTTTATCTTTCATTTTGAACCCCTTTATATTTTTAATCCTCACTTTTTCAACATCAGGACAGTTCATCTGCGGCCCGGTTCTGCCACCTAGTGACTAAATGGCTGCAGTTCACCTGTAATTTTTAAGGATTTTTTTAAAAGTTCAATAATGGTAAAAGGTAGGAATGATGGTAGTAGTGAGGTAGTAAAATGGTAGTAGTAAAGGGCCGAGATGGTAATAATGGTAGCAGTAAAGAGTAGTTTAATAATGTTTATTCCAACATCCAACACCAGTTTGGGATGTAGGGGTGGATTTTATTCTGCCCCATAATTGAAAAAGCCTTAATGCCCACTGAGTCCCATGCAAAATCAGATCTTAACTCCAAATTAATTTACTCTTTGGAGAATGTATAACTACTTAATGCAATAGCATATGCTTTCTGTGTTACCAAAGTGGAAATTTGAATCTGAACTATTATGGCTAGTAGATGGTAAGTTTTTGCTTTTCTTAAAAAGGCCCCTTCCTCTGGGAGATGTTGCACTAACCTTGCTTTAGCTGGTGGTCCCTCACTGTATAGGCTTGAGTCTACACCCATTTATGAGACCCCTTGCTAAGCAGAAGTAAATCTGTGAATAAGATTCTTGGTTTCAAAAAGGCAAATTTTGATAAAAAATCATTAGCAGTCCCCTGGTCTGAGGAGATTAGGGAGCTGAATGTGGAGGAGCCCTGACATTTCTTCGAGTCAGAGGTATTAAAACTATCTGGAATCGGTGTCCTTAGTAAGGGGAAAAACTTATAGGAACAAGGTGCAGACCTGGCTGAATGAGGCACCACCTCTAAGATTTAGGACTAGCCATGACCTTCCCAGAAATGGAGAGAAGGACCACTCAGCAAAGCAGGCGGTGTCTCTGAGAGGAAGAAAAAAGTGAGACTAGCTAAAAGTCAAGCTGAGTTGCACCTTGGAAATGGTATTCAAGTAACAGGACAAGTTCTTCATCTAAATCAAGGAGCATAAGGAGAGGAAGTTGCCCTCTGCAGTGAGGATTGGGCAGAGACTAAGAATGAGCTAGGTCTGACCCAAAAGCTAAATGGATGGATGCTTTGTCATAGCTTTCAACTAGGACAATAGTATTGGTCACGGGAGAAAGAACAAGAAAGGTGGTAGTAACAAGAGCATGGGAATATAAATTGCTACAACTGAGGCGAAAGCACAACTGAAGGAGTTTAATATACTCCAATAGGAAGACAACAGATAATCTTCGTGTCAGCACCTGGGACCTCTGGGCTGGTAGCAAGTGTTTATGATGGATCTATCTAGTTGCAGTGGTACCATGCGACTGGAGGATAGCAAATGTAACATGAAGTGCAATATTTAGGAATAAGGGGACATTTGATCTTGGTTATTACAGGCCTATAAGGGTTTCCCTGGGAATTTGGAAAGCTTCAGCAGAGCACAATGGTTGTTGTGAATCCTGTTCTTAACCGAGCTGCCCCATTCACCCCATGGAAAACTTGGATATTTGACCTGGATTCTCAGCTTCCTCTCTTGAATCTGGCAGATGCCTGGAAGATACTAGGACAAAGCCAAGAGGCTCTTTGTGACTTTGGTCCTTGGTCATAAATGACCAGCATCTTTCCATGTGTGTGAGCAGGTCTGATTATCTCTAGCAGAGGCATCCAAGGAAAATAGAGACCAATGAGTATATTATGTGTACCTGGAGGTCTACTCTAAAGAAAAGCTCAGTGTGTATGCACATCAATCAACCACGGGTGCCTGACATGTTGTTGCTGCCTTTCACATAGCCTAAATGCTGGGATTTTTGAGCCAGGATTTTTGTTTCAGCGTCCTTGAGACCTGAAGATACTTTCAAAATGTGTATTAGGCAATTGAAATCATAATGGCTTAGGAACTGCTATACTGGATCAGTTCTCAGGTCCATCTAGCCCTGCAGCTTGTCTCTGTCTGTGGCAGAAAGTAGATGCCACAGGGGAGATAATTTAAAGAGATGGATATCTAGAATGATTTATTCTTTGCCCTTCTTGCCTTACACAAGGGATGTCAAACTCCCTTTGTGGCCTGGGTCAAATCTGGACCAAAGCGCTCCTTGTGGGTCAGACCTGACCTGGGGCACAGGGCAGGGGTGATGGTTACTGAAACTATTTATGCAGTGGTAGTAGCTACTTTAGTAGCAGCCATGCTGGTGGCAGAGAGTGGGGCAAGTGGGGATGGACCAAGCTGCCACAGCACAAGCCAAGGCTGTGTTATATAGCCCCAGGCTGCACCCCGGCTGCTGACAGCCGTGTCTACCTGGACACAGATGCCACAGCAGTTCACACCCACTGCTGGCCATGCCCACAAATCCCCAGCCCACTGGTAGCCCATGCAGCCCAATGGAGTCCAGCTGCAGGCTGGATGCAGCCTGCGGGCTGTATCCTCTACTCTACAGCTCCAGAAAACATCATTTTTGAGCTAGGTCTTTGAAGGGGGGTTGTAATACACTTATATTGAGCTGTTCAGATTTCACAAAGCCTCCTTGCTTTGTGAACCACAGCGAGAGAGATTTTCTCATGACCTCATTTTTTGATTTTAGTTTGTGTATATCAAGGGTTGGTGACTTCTTAAGGTTGGATTGACCCAGTTTTGGCAGGCTGGTGGGCGGCCAGCTGCTGCCACTTTTCCCCATATTGCCACTGTTATGTTTCCCCCTGCCACCACAGGGAAACCATCTGCTGCCAAAGCTCCCCCACCATCCACCCGCACCGAAGCCCCAAGCCGTGGGCTGGATTGAAAGGCTCTTTGGGCTGGATCTAGCCCGTTGGCTGTAGACTGGCGACCCTGGTGTAGATAACTTTGTACCACCATGGGGAGTTGGTCTTCACTCTGAGTCCATCTTGGTGGAAATGGCTATGGTTTCCTAGGGCAGCCAGGGGAACCCACCAAATTTCACGTGACTTCCTCCTGAAATTGTAGACGCCGCCTCAGCCTTTCTTGAAGCTTGGCTAAAACACTTGGCAAACTTAGGGATACTTTGAACAAGTCTGGAAACACTGGGCTAAGCGTATGGGTTTGCAAACTTTTTGTTTGGTGGGTTTTGTTCTTAAAGCTATTTCAACACAACTGATGAACGTTTTGGGGAATATTGATCTGTTGCTTATGTTTTATAGAGAAGACGCAGAAAGTAAAATAAAAGAAATCTGGATCAATTGTCTTCAGGTGCCTATTGCCATGCAAGGGGCTGCTCCCAAAAAGAGAAACACTCCAAGTTGCTTTCCCCGCTGCCCTCCCTGGGGTCGTTAATAAAAGACTTGGAACAAAGCAGTTAATAGCAAGTAGCTTATGTTAATAATTAAGCTTGCCCTATGGACAGCCCCAAGCTTTTCCTCTAAAAAGCATCCAGCTTGCTTAAAAAAAACTAGTTTGGCAAGTTGCAGCAGGACGTGACTTGGTTACCTGCAGAGGGAATGAAGTTAGTGCCTGGAAAAACCTCTGCTCCAAAACAGCAATAATGACAAATAGAGCCCAGTTTTGAATTTTCCACCTGATGAAAGAAGAAAGGTTATTTGGAAACCAAAGGCACCTGCATGCCTCTCTCCTCTGAGGGGTGGAAGGGAAGCAAATTGGATAAGGTAAGCAATAGCATATATCTGTTTAAAAAAGATCTTTTATCTGCCTAGATCAACAGGAGCAAACGTGATAGACTCTGACGAGCAGAGATCGTAGTTGTGTTGTGAACTGCAAGGAGGATACATCACACGGTTGTATTACGAAGAGCAGCACTCATCACACAAAAATAGCCTGTGGTCTTCATACTTGATTATCATATTCAAGTGAGTTTGTCCATCTGTTGGAACAGGAGAGCTGGAGTGAGAGAGAAAGAAAGGGATATATACTATTGAATGTTTCTATATTTATATTAGGAGAGCCTGGATTTGATTTCCTGCTGTTTAGCTACTATGCCTGGCTGCAGAACTCATGATTTTTATTCAGTTCAAGGCTACAGACTATCAGTGCTATGATGTACCAAGTCACTTGCCTTTCTGGGCCACGGGTTCTGCATCTTTAATATCACAGGCCACAAACTCACCTGCTTCAAGCCAGTCCCAATTAGTGGACTGCGGCATGTGGATGAAATGCCCTCTAGAAACACAGGCCTTATTGAGGGCAGATTATTGGCAGTTGTGCATTACAGATTGAAACGATGCATTTTGGTCTGCCTGATTTTTACGATCCACTGGCAAGTGCAGCTGAAATGGGTGTTTTGCTGTTATAGGTTTTAAATGTCTATAATGTGCCTGGCTCTCCCATAGTTGGCTGCATCTTGCCTTCATATTAGTCAATATTGATGCCTACCTTGCCATCCCCTTATGGCAGGGGTGTCAAACAGGGCCCATGGGCTGGATCTGGCCCATAGAGCCCCATAATCTGTTGCCTGGTCCTGCCTCCTTTGCAGTGCCCGGGGCCTGCATCACTGGTGGTGGTTGCTCAGGCAGAGTCCTTGGTTGTACAGTAAGCAGTGCTCCCTTGGGCTTGGTCCTGGACCGGGGGTCTTGGATCAGGTATATGAGTGGGTAGGGGGGAGTGGGAAGGTGTCGGTGGGCTTGATCCCACCCGTGCAACAGCCCCATGCTGCTCTTCTGGCCTGCAAGGCCAGTGGAGTTTGACACTCCTGCCTTATGGAAACCTAGCCTGGTCTAACTTTGTCAGACACCTCTAACAGGTCTTGTCTCTCTGTTAGTCTCATAAGAGAGCAACAGTTCTGAAACCTGCACAGGCTCCTGAGGTCTTTTGATTTCCTGTATTTTGGGCCTTTCTCTTGAATGGCATGGTCTCTCAGCAGCTCTCAGGGGCAGGATCCCCTGGGAAGCCAGTCTGAGGAGGACTGAGGAGCTGGCTGTACTTCAAAGAAGCCTGCCTGGGAGTGCAGGAGCAAACCATCCCGACGTGCAAGTGTGGCAGAAGACCAGCTTGGCTTAGCAGGGAACTCTTCAGGAAACTAAATCACAAAAAAAGAAGCTTATAAGAAGTGGAAACTTGGACAAATAACTAGGCAAGAATATAAGTGCATTGCTCGGGCATTCAGGGATGAAAGAAGAAAGGCCAAAGGGCAATTGGAGTTGCAGCTAGCCAGGGAAACGAAGGGTAACAAGAAGCATTTCTACAAGTTTGTCGGTAGCAAGATGCGAATCAGGAAAAGTGTATGTCCCTTACTCAGTGGGGGAGGCAACCTTGTGACAGAGGCTGCAGAAAAGGCTGATGCCTTTTTCATCTCAGTCTTTACTGGCAAGGTCAGCTCCCAGACTACTGCACCAGGCAGCACAGTTTGGGGAGCAGGTGAGCAGGCGACAGTGGCGAAAGAACAGGTTAGGCAGTATTTAGACAAGCAGGATGTATACAAGTCCATGGGCTCGGTGAGATGTGCCCTGGGGTGCTGAGGGACTTGGTTGATGTGATAGCAGAGTCGTCGGCCGTCATCCTTGGAAACTCATGGTGACTGGGACAGGTCCTGGATAATTGGAAAAGGGCAAACACAGTGCCCATATTTAAGAAAGGGAAAAAGGAGGATCCAGAGAACTACAGACCAGTCAGCTTCATTTCAGTCCCTGGAAAAATCATGGGTCAGGTTCTTAAGGAATCCATTTCTAAGCACTTGGAAGAGAAGACGGGGGTTAGGAGCGGTCATGGCCAGGGGCAAGTCATGCCTGACCAACCTGATTGCCTTCTGTGATGAGATGACTGGCTCTGTGGATGTGGGGAGACCTGTGGATGTGGTGTGCCTTGACTTGAGCAAGGCTTTTGATTTGGTCTCCCACAGCGTTCTTGGAGGCAAGCTAAGGAAGTACGGGTTGGATGAATGGACTGTAAGATGGATGGAAAACTGGCTGAAGCATTGGGCCCAGAGGGTAATAATCAATGGCTTGATATCTAGTTGGCAGCCAGTATTAAGTGGAGTGCCCCAAGGGTCAGTCCTGGGGATGGTTTTGTTCAGGGTCTTCATCAACAACCTGGAAGATGGCACAGAGTGCATCCTCAGCAAGTTTACAGATGACTCCAAGCTGCGGGAGGTAGTAGATATGCTGGAGAGCAGGGCTAGGTTTTAGAGCGGCTTAGACAAATTGG
The DNA here is from genome assembly GCF_001723895.1 of Crocodylus porosus. Taxonomy (NCBI): domain Eukaryota; kingdom Metazoa; phylum Chordata; order Crocodylia; family Crocodylidae; genus Crocodylus; species Crocodylus porosus. The sequence goes on along the minus strand of NW_017728918.1, from coordinate 5,550,941 downwards.
AGGATTGGGCCAAAAGAAATCCCATGAGGTTCAACAAGGACAAATTCAAAGTTGTGCACTTAGGAGGGAACAGTCCCATGCACCAGGACAAGCTGGGGGTGACTGGCTGGGCAGTAGGTCTGGGGCTTATAGGGGACAATGAGCTGAATATGAGCCAGCAGTGTGCTCTTGTTGCAAAGAAGGCTAATGGTATCCTGGGCTGCGTTGGAAGGGGTGCTGCCAGTAGGTCAAGGGACATGATTATTTCCTTCTATTCAGCACTGGGGAGGCCACATCTGGAGTTCTCTGTCTAGTTTTGGGTGCCCCACTCCAGCAAGGATGTGGACCAATTGGGGGCTGGGGGGACATGACTTATAAGGAAAGACTGTGGGAACTGGGCTTATTTAGTTGAGAAAAGAGAAGACTGAGAGGGGATTTAATAGCAGCCTTCATCTCCCTGCAGGGGGTTGCAAAGAGGATGGAGCTGGACAGTTCTCAGTGGGGACAGATGACAGAACAGGGAGCAGCCGTCTCAAGCGGCAGCAAGGGAAGTTTAGGTTAGATATCAGGAAAAATTTTCTCTCTAGAAAGGTAGAAAAGGACTGGAGCAGGTTACCCACAGAAGTGGTGGAGTCTCCATCCTTGGAGGATTTTAAGACCCAGCTAGACAGAAAACTCAGAAAAGGGGGAAGAAAAGGAAGAGAGGGGAGTTTCCAGACGTGAGGACAATTCTCCCTCTCTCTCTTCTCTACGTGAGTTTCCCTTTTTTGCTGTCTGCAAATGCCTTGACATCACTCTGCAGCAGCCCCTAGCAGCTTCTCTCCCCCCCCAAACCAGCCCAGCTCACCTTATATCCCCCTGCATAACATCACCCTGGCCTTGTCCAGGCAGGGACACGCTCCAGTCTTTCTCCCAACCAATCGGCCTGAAAAGTCTTTGCTCTTCCTGGCCAGTCACCAGATAGATGATGTCTCTTAGGTTCTTGGTTTTACAATTCGCCCCCACCCCCCCATTTGACCTTAAAGAGCTACACGCTCAAGCACACTACAAAGCTCATCTCTTTTTCCAAAGCAATTGGAAATAGGAATTAAATGGAGTAGGGGATTCTAAGGGGATTTGAGTTTTTAATTAAATGGAGTAGGGGATCCTAAGGAGATTTGGGTTTTTGAGTTAGCAGTGGTGGTCTCAGCTGAAATGGCCTATTGAATGTTAGCTACATCTGGGGGTTGCTTTAAAGTAAATCAGTAGTACCAAGCACATATGGACCAGTGCTTCTACATCCCGTCAGGCAGTGGTTCCTAAACTTTCTGGACTGACGGACCACAGTTAGCCCTCAAAATTCCTCCCAGGCTACCTTTCAACCTTACCATCAAATATCTAATTGAAAAGGGTGTATTGAAAATCTCCCTCCCTCTAGATGTTTAACTATGTGTAAATCTCATGAAAGCTCGGCTCCAAGCTGGGGCTGCCAGATGCATGAAAGTCTGTTCTTGAGCTCCATTGAAAAGCTGGAAGGCATGAAGCTTCATGTCCTATTACCAACTCTTTTTTCCCCTCTCCTTTTTTTATTATCTTTTACATTGTGAATGAGATGAAATAAATCCCTCTCCCAGGCCCTTCTTAGTTGCAGGCAACAGTCCTTCCTAGGCAGCAGGACAATGACTGCAAGCACCGTTCTCTGCCCTAGAGGCTTGTAATATGAATAATGAATTCAGAGCTGGTTCTTTTTCATGTTCCAGGGAAGTCCGAAGATACCAAAGGCAAGTGCTGTAACTCCGAAAAGTGTGAGTGATCTGGCAATCTTGGGAAAAACCTCTCATGAAATTGAAGTCAGAGCCCGGAGATGAACGCTTTGATATCATTCTTTTTGAATGTGGAGCTGCTGCTCTTAGCAGGTGAGTGCTACGGGGCGGCAGGCCTCAAAATTATCATCCGCAAGGCTAGCAGAACAAAAAAAACCCGACCCCCTCCATGCCACTAGGATAGGCAAGAGATCATTGAAATTCTAGGAGCAGGTTTGCAAGAGGCCTGCAAGTTAAATGCTACAGTTTCCCGGTGTCACTATACTGATTTTTATGCAGTCTAGTTGGTAGAATTACTGGCATAGTAGCCCGGTTCTGTTTCTGTAACCAGTGGGTAGACGATTAGCTTCATGCTCTATCCTCTCTATAATTTCCATATTCATTTCATGCTTGCTCATACTAACTGGTTTCCTTTTGATGGCTGTGTGGGAGTCTGCTTGGACATCCAGGGTATTTGCCCCAGATAGGTGCAGTACTAGCAACTGGCAGCTCTACTGAAGGCTGCAGGAAGGGTTTTGTCAACATATAGCTGCAAAAGCTATTGAAACGCGAGGCGGGAAACTAGATGGCTTCTGCAAAAAAAAGCCTGTAACAGAATCTGGGCATTGGATGGAAACATTTCACCAATGAAGAAATCATTCCTACCTCCTATGATCCTATGATTAACGGGCAGTTTGTCTCTCCCAAACGTGTGGGACATTTGGGCCACATGCTCTTGTGGATGCCCCATGAAAAACTCTCAGACGAACCTTTAGCAGGGAGGGCAGAGCATGGAGTCTCAATAAGACTGTGCAGATGGAAGTAGCAGCAAACGACAGTGAAGAAGGGAAAAGAACAACTTCCACCCTGAACATTATATACTTCTACCAACACTGTTTCAGGAAGTATATATATAATGTGATATAATGCACCTAGGATACAGAGAGCCAGCTCTTTCTTTCCATGGTTAGGTCTATAATCCATACTGAAGAGAGACCACTGGCAGTGTCCAGTAGACTGATCTCCTCACCCTGATATGCCAACAGAGCAATACCTGGCAGTGATTTTTTTACTGTAGGAAATGACTATTTCCCCATCATTTTTAGTTCAAATTTTTAGTTCAGCTTAGGACAGTAGCAGATGAAAGCTATTGTCAATGGCTGGATTTGTCCTGTGATATGGGTAAAATGTGTTTGTATGCCATCTACTTCCAAGCAGAAAAACATCTACCTCTCTGGACCACTGTGAGCTGTACAAGTGTTGATTGCTTAGTGGTAGTTTGCAGTCATATCTTCAATTTGAGTGGCACATCTGCGGGGAGTGGACACAATTTAATGGAACAAGAGCTGGGTTCTGCAGATCAGAGATAAACCTGCACTGGAGTGGCCTTACTTTGAGCAGCATAACGAGTACTTTAAGTCACTTAAATGTGTTAACATGTGGATAATCTAGGGGTTAAGTGCTGCCCGAAATTAATGTGTAACAAGGCCCACCCAAACCATCGGTTTGCCTCTTTCTTTGATCGATGGATTCGCCAGCAGGTGTCTACTGGAATAGGGAATCCATTACCTTCTTGGGTGTCCCTGCCAGTGCCTTGCTCATTGGCATGGTGATGCTGGTACTGTCTCTTCTGCAGATAACCTATGGACTTCCTTTTCCGGGACCTCCTGGTCCCACATTGGTATCCACTTAAATAAGAGTCGGCACATCTGGCTGATGTGGAACAAACCTCCTTTACCCTCATTAAGCAGGACCAATTTGCATCTGGTTTAGTCTGGTCTAGCATCTCATGGGTGTACCTCCTGTATGCTCTATACCTTGAGCACAGCACATTACAACTTCAAAAGTACCACCATGGGAGCCAAGCAAGAAATCCAGAAAGGCTGTAACACTCGTTCAGAACAGGGTGAAATGCAATGGAGAGCTGCAGGTTTTCTAATAGTGTCAATCAAAGGCTTCATGAAGAAAGATGTTGGACTGGCATTGAGCTTCCAGTAGATGTCATAATTGGTACAGGATTTGGCTTGCTTTTCTTGCTACCAAAGTGCTGGTGTAGCACCAGGTGAATGCTACTTTAAGTCTCTGGCTCAATTCTGGCCATGCTTCTTTAGTGCCATAGAAGGGGGAGGATAAGGAGAGACTTGCAAAGAAGTCAGAGTTGCCAAGGGAGGGGTGCTGTGGTTGGTTTCCAAAAGAGGGTTGCTGCTGAACCAGAGCACTGGGAGACCTCTGAAGCAGAAGACAGACTCCAGGCAAAGAGTAGACAAGGATGAGGGACCAGGGCAGTGATGGCTGAATATAGACCATGGGTGGGAACACAGTGTAAAAATATCCCTGTAAATGTCTCCCACACAGATGAGTGTAACAAGTGTGTCCATTATCATTGTAAAGATATTGGATAATTGGTTCTGCTGTTTGCATTTCATACTGAAGTAGCTGGGTTATTTTTGCAGTGACTTCTGCAAAAGTATTCATTGACCCCAGGGAAGGCAGCATTGCTGGAGGAACATGGATTACCCTGAGATTGGATGGTGAGTTTCCAATGGCTTTCAATGACAGTTGGAAATCTTGGGATACCGCGCCTCAGACTTGTTAGCAATAAATCCTTAAAGAGGGTTAGAAACCCCCAACATTATGACATGAGCTTTTTGTCATCTCTTCACTTGACTCTAGTAGCTGGGGCTTTAAGAACACTACTAATTAACATTTGACTGGAGATAACATCCAAAAAATTGGCAACAGCATCACTCACCTAGTCCACAATTGGCCTGACTTCTCTGCGTTTCTGAGCAGCGGCTCAAGTGGTCCCACTGCATCCAGGAGAAACGTGGCCATTTACTTATGCCCAAATACCTAGTTAGTTGCTTGACTTTAGTGCCCAAGTTGAAATACTTTGGTGTTGTTCTTCATCATCGTGCAAAATACGCACGAAGTGTGTGGAAATCCCACTGTTTTTTCACTCACTTAGGCCCGAAGTAATCTTTTTCGTAAAGTGGAAGCTAGTGGAGAAAGGGTTCATTGTAAGAAGAAATCTGCACAGTGGTATGGAAAGCCCATGAAAACATTTCATCCCAACGAAGGCACATGACTTCATGGGAAGACTGACTGCTTTGAAACGTGAAAGAAATATCCCCATGCTTGATTGAAAGTCCCGATCAGGGATTTTAGTTTAGTACTGCTAGACAAAATTTTAATCATGCCCCTTATGGAGTTTAACAGCTATGCTGCTGTCAGAATATAAAATGCTCCCATACTTACCAAAAGTTTCTTGCTAATAGATTGCTTAGGTTTGACATCTGACCAGCTCAGTCTCTGGTACTCGACCAGTGGGTCTCAGTTGGAAGTGTCCCTGGTAAATCCAACTTTGCCTAGAGTTGTGTGTGATGTCCACCCTCTGCATTTCGACGTATCTACCATAAGATGCAAAACAAGGTAAATTATGTAAAAGAGTCAGAAAAAACTTTCTTGCCTGCATATGCTATTTCTTATGCTTTATTTTTTGTCATAAAGGGCTACTTGAATCAGTAGCATAAAAGGCCTAATGAAATCCAATGCCTCGAAAGGCACCAAAACTGAAAATAAGGCGTAACTTTTTAACGTTGTGTGAAATTACTAATGGGAGAGTTTGCTAAGTGGTACATTCATACTCACTGGTTGTCTTTCTAACAGGGATGTTACTCAGCCACAAGTTTTTGGTTTTAGTGGCATGTGTGCATGCAATAAAAAAAGAGTAATTCTTCTTCCTTGAGGCATGAACGAGTGAAACTCTCAGGCCTGTATCATGCAGGAAGACATGAAGGTCCCACCTAGCCTTTAAATGTGTGAATCCTAGTGAATACTTCAGTATCTCTTCATGTAGGGCAGGGGTGGCTGACCTCCAGCATGTGTGCCACAAGTGTTACAGGCAACCTCTGTGCATAAGACACAGCAGACTGGGGAGGGGGCAGGCACTGCAGCTGCAACTTGGGCGGGGAGCAGAAAGCAGAGAAGTAGATCAGGCCAGGAGCACAGGGCAGGGAAGATGGGTACACCCATTATGTACTTATACATAATTTGTATAAGTACATTATACATAATAATGCATTACAATATGTATTTGCATTTGCAATCAGTCTTTTCCACCATTTCCCCCCACTTAGCTTGGTTTTAAACTCATTCACTTCCACTTTCTCTGCAGTTTGCTATACGTCCAGTGGAGTGCATATGCTTATTCTTATTTTGTGTATCAATTTATAGATCTGGCTAAATCAGTAGAAGAGTGGGCTCTAATTTTTATTAAAGTCCCTTCAAAGCTACAAGGAATTTTGCCTGGGAAGGATCAGGCCTGTGTGGTAAAGCCTGATCTGTTTCTTTTTAAGGTCCTTGCTGCAGGAGGGAGTGTACCATCCAGAAGTGACTTCTAATGGGCAGGTGATAAGCACCTCGGGTAGGATGACTGGGGACAACTGCACTTTTAAGGTGAACACCGACTAAAAATGTGGAATACTTAAGGATGATCGATGGTGGGTACCAACCAGACATGCATAGTTTGAGTGTCAGGGGAGATATTCGGGAAGTGCGTTCTCCGGGAAGGTGTGGGGGTGCCATCTAATCCCAGACGAGATGACCTAGTAGGTTCTTATTGCCGTGGTTACAACAAAACGAGGGCCCCAGTAAACCCCTTTTGGCACTTTTAAGGCATACAGGGCAAAACACTAATATTACAATTATGATGAGAAGCCTCAATGTCTTAAATTTGGTCAGAACCAGCCCCTGCTAGCAATTTAGAGCTTGGAGGTAGAAGGAAGGGCAAATAAAGAGGTCAGAGGACTTCTCTTAGGCCATCCAGTACTGCAGAGCAGGACCTAGTGATTACAGTAGACCAGAAGCTGAATGTGAGTCATCAGGGTGCTCTTGTTACAAGCCAACCGCGTCCTGGGTTGTATTAACGGGGGCCTCTCTCGCAACTCAAGCGAATTGATTCTTCCACTCAATCCAGTACTGGTGAGGCCTCACCTGGAGCACTGTGTCCAGTTTTGGGCCCTGCACTTCAAGAAGGATGTGGGCAGATTGGAAAGGGTCCAGCACAGAGCAACAAGAATGACTGGAGGCTGGGGCAGCATGCCTTATGAGGAAAGGCTGCAAGAATTAGCATGTATTTCATTTGTAGAAGAGAAGACTGAGGGAGGGGATTTGATAACAATCTTCAAATATCTGAAGGGAGATGGGCTCTTCTCTGTGGCCATAGGAGGCAAGACTAGGAGCAAGGGCCTCAAGCTTCAGCAGGGGAAAATTAGTTTGGAGATTAGGAGGAACTTTCTAACTTTGAGTGTGATCAAGCGTTGGAAAACAGGTTACCTAGAGCAGTTGTGGCATCGCCATGCTTGGAAGTTTTCAAAAGCAGTTAGACAGACACTTGGCTGGGACAGTTTAGTCAGGGATGATCCTGCCTTGAGAAAGGGGCTGGGTTAAGTCCACCTTGCAAGTGCCTTCCTAGCCCTACTTTCCTATGATCCTGCAGATCAGTGGCATAGCCTGTATTTGACTCCAAATTTCCTGAATCCCAAATGAACACATTACCTCCTAGATTATGTTGCTTTCAGTTGAGCATGCTCAGAAGAGTGCAGGGGGCACACGAGCACCTCGGCACATGATATACCAGTATGGGAACTCAGCACTGAAAGGGTTGGACTCCTTGCATTGTCTCCGGGGCATCCTGAACCTCATCAGTCTGAAATCCGATTGCAAACCCAGGAAGGTCATCCCATCTTTCGCATTGCTTTTCAGCACTTTGTGATTTTGGCCTGGTTGGAAATGATATCGGAAAAGCTGTACTCCTTGTCTTCTCACGTGTGAATAACTACAAGGAATGCGGAGAAAGATGCAGGATGCTACAGAGTTTCTTTTTGCAAACGAAGTGCAGCTATAGACATGCTAATGCAAGCAGGATCCTGGTAGTTGAGACAGCTGGGTGCTGTTCCCACCTCTGCTGCTGAATGACTTTGGGCGCTTGCCACCGTCCTTTACTCACGTTGGACAAATTCTGTTTTTGCCATGGTTTTTTATCCAACGCAAAATTCAAAAACAGCATGACGGGTGCCTGGACATGGGCATGCCCCCGCTGTGTTTTCTAGAGAAGCTCCCTACAGTGATAGAGGATGGTCCAGTCCCGCCAGCAGCAGAGGCTACCATTCTTGCACTCCTCCTTAAGTGGGCACCTGGATCGAAGGCCCTGATCACCGCCCCTTACACCACAGGTGCTGGGAACAGAGGGTACTTTTAGCCCCACATAGTCCATGCTCTACCAAGCTCTTGGCCCTACCTAGTTCAACTGGCTAGGGCACTTTGTAAGGAAGTCGAATATATGGGCTTAAAGGTTGTTGGCATTCACCTTTAGGCTATTGAGCTAAAAGATAAGGAGTCTCTTTGCATTGGTGTCTACCCGATGCTATAGTTTGCAAGACTTGCACAGAACTTATGGGCTGCTCCAGGCATATTGGGGGTTGGACAGCAACTTAGCCACATCAGGTTGCTCTGAGCAGGATGTCAGCCCAACCTAGGCCCATGGGTGGCATCCGATGTTAAATCTGTGCAGGTGGGACTAAGTGCCACTTCTGCATCTAGGAGACAGAACAGAACTGGGCCAGGGCTTAGACATCCAAGTGCAGCTCTAATGCATAATAGGCAAAGTCGAATTTTGTCCTTTTCCCCCTTTCAATTCCTGTTCTGAAGAATAAGGATAATTGCTTTATGCTCCTACTCTTTTAAACCCTCCAGCTTTATTTTGTTCCCGTTAATATGGGGTGACTTCAAAGGGCACAGGACAAGGTTTATAAAAACAGTTTTGATTTGTAGTGCAGGATAATAGTTTCCCCTTAAGTCGAGATCAAGTGGCATTTGCACAGCAGAATCCCCCACCGTAACGGTTTGCCAGCGGTCACCTGTGATCGGAAGTTACGCTTCGCTTTTGTGTGAGCTCCCTTTCCAGCACCGTGCGGCAGAGCCCAGTGTTTCAGTAAACTGCACACGAAAGCATGCGAGTCGCCGGGCGGCTCAGTTCGCTTGGAGCGCTGATGAGAAATCACCGGTGGGGTGCCACTAGTGAGGCGCATGCCAAGCTAAATAAACCACAGCACGTCTCTTCGTTTTGGGCCGGCAATCCGTGAGCCAGGAGTATTAAAAATTAACTTTGCCTCGCCTCTCGGTTGCAGACACCCGGGGCAGGCTGTGACAAGTCTGAGCAGCTCATGGATGGCTTTCCTCTCAGCTGGTGGCCACGGCTATACCACTGCTTTTGGCTGTGTCCTCCAGCCAGCCCCACCCTGGCGTGCTGTGCCGAGCTGACCTCGCTGCTCCGTGATGATCAGCTTGAGGGAAACTCAGTGTTGCTCATCATTAATATTTTAAGCCACCATCTCCAGTGGGGTAGAAAGGCAAAGGCCAGTATGTGTGAGAAAGTGCAACTCATTGCAGTGCTGCCTCAATGCTGTGAAGTCTGTTTTTAGACTAGCCAGGGGGGGTTATCCATACGGTCTACTACCAAGAGAGCCTAAGAGCAGGATAAGGGTCAGAGAGGAGGAGGGAAAGGTGCACAGGATCTGCGGGAGGGCTAGTGGAAGTGGAGAGAGAGGGCTCAGGAGAAGCCTGCTTATTTTTTTTTATAAATTTGGCCCTTATTGTTGCACAGAAGTGTCCAGTAGACTCGTGCACAAATGCATAGAAGTGTCTGGTAGGCTCATAAATGTATGTAGACCCACAAACTTAAATCAGTGGACTTCAATCTTAGGTGCTCCCACCCTCCTCACCCTCCATGGAGCCACCTCTCCTCAGGTGATGGGGAAGAGAGATGACTGCCAGCGTCAGAAGGAGCATGGGGGAAAGGAGAGAGGAATGGAGCCTACCTTTGTCTGCAAAGGGTATCAGAGGCGCAGCACAGGGCAAGGAAGGGGGCACGTGGGGCCGAGCTTCTTGCTGTCGATCCCCTGTGCTGTGGGTCAAATCCAGTCCTGGGTAAGCCTTAGAGTGAGGGGTAGGGACCAGAACTTAGGTTCCCTGGCCAGTCTGGTAGTCCTAACCTGCAGAGTCAGGTTCACCTCCTATTTAAGATGCCTAGTTTGCCAGGCCAGAATTTACCCTGGGTGCCTACCTGCATCCCTGGAGAGCCAAAGACTTCTCTGATTTGCAGATCTGGCCCTTGGTGCTTATACAGTTCATGCAGTTTTTCATTTGGAGGTTTCAGCATTCTCCACCAAGGGGGGATAATCCCCATTAACCCAGCTTCACAGATGGGGAAACTGAGGTAGAGCATGATTTTGCCCAAAATCACCCTCCTGGCCTTGTGCGGAGCCCTGGACTCCCTACTCCTAGCCTTTTGCCCTAGCCTCAGCATGCCAGTAACATAATGCTGTACCTTTCTACAATGCTTTGACCCCGATGAAAAAACAGGACCTTACACATTATCCAGTATTAGGAATAGAGCATCCTCATTAAAACCATGGAGTTTTTGATATGCAGAATGTACTGGTCTCACCAGCCCTGTTCTCCTCATGTAGTATCCTGCCTCCAGCATGGGGCAATACGCAAAAGTTTGGAGGGAGTTAAAAATTCTCAGTGAAAGAGATTTAATACTGCCAAAAAATATTCTGCTGCTATCGTATTTCAGCAGACTCTAGGAACCAGATCCCTACCCAGGGACAGGTTAAGCAATGGCAGTTGCAGCTGCTGAAGGCCCTGGCCCTCTATTTAGTTTGTCTTTGCTTGTCCCAAAAACCTGAGAATTGATGAGAGAGGGAGTCAATTGGAGGAAAGTCTTTTTGTTAGAAATTAGCTCTGGGAGCATCTACATGAGAAGCCAGATTGCACAGAAAGTTAGTCTACAGTTAAGGTGCAGTAGTTTAATTTACTCCAGCGAAGGTATGACAGACTAATTTACTCCACTGCCGGATAGTCCTGTCAGATACGAGTGATATCTGGCAGTGCAGTAAATTACTGTTCTTAAATGCACGTGTAGATGGTGACATTGGGATTAGTTTACTCCAGCTCAACTTGAGCCAGAGTATATTCAGTTGCATTGATTGCACATGTAGATGTGCCCTCTGTGTAGCGAACTGTACCCAGAATGCTATACCTGCCACTCTACAAATACCACCAATATTCCCAGAACACCACAATTTTGGACCGAATTGCAAGTATTCACACTAGAAGGATGGGGCCAAGGGTTCATCTGCCTGCAGTGTGGAGATCCTTAAGCTAATTTTAAATGAGCTGCCACAGGTACCTGAAGTAGTTTAGCTGCAAGAGCATGGGGTCTAGTGTGGGGTAATTTATCCAGTGTCTTTGCTAGCCGTGGTAGTGTGTTTAAAGCTTGCTTGGGCATTTCCACGTTCCATTGGAAGCTGCAGTGCAGACGTGCCCGGTGAAGTACATCTACCTAATTGGAGCAAAGAACTGATACTGCGTGATCTGTAATGCCAATAACAAACCTAAGGTTCAAATTTCGGACACTGGATACTGGCTACAAACAGGTTTTTCATCTGTTTTAAAGGACTGCATTTATTTATGTGATGGAGTAAAATGACCAGGATTTAGCTTTGCTTGTATCTGCTGCTCTTCTTGACCTAAGAAAGCTATCTTGGACTTGAAAGGTTGTCTTGCAAACCCGCAAGCTACTGATTTGGTCCAAGAAAAGATATTACCTAAGCTCACAAATTTTGCTTCTTGGCTGATCTAGCATCAGATGTAGAAGGTCTTCAGCCAATCCTGAGAGAGCAAAGAAATTTGGAACAATCTCCAACCAATCATGAGGATTTGAGGAGCAGAAAGACAGGCAAAAGGCTGTTAACTATTGGTTTCTATCTATCCCACATAGATGTGGTCAGCTGTGTAATGCCCTCCATGGCAGAACTATGTAGGGTTGTCCCCTGGCAGCTCAGGCTAGACCCCCAGTGGCCCCAGTGCAACCCAGCCGCTTTCACTGCACAGGTGTAACTGGTGAATAACTTGCTAAGACTCCTGTTAGCCATGCATAAACTGGAGAGGAATCCATCCATCTCTTAGCTGCAATGACTTAGCAGGCCTAGGAGGTATAAAAAGAAATAAAACATCATTGCCATTGGCGGATCTGACTTTGAATACACGGGGGACAAATCTGCCGAGCAAGAAGGGGGCATTTTTTTTATTTAGTCACACATCAGAGTAGAGCTATACTTTAAAGACAAAGCCTCAGATAGGAGTGTCTGAAATGCTGGTTGCCAACTGTGTTGTGAACAATATACAATCAGATCTCATAGGGCTGCTGTGAAAGCTTGTTTAGTTAAGTAGAAAATTCTTCTTGCAGTTCTCCGTTGCTCAGACACCTGTGGTTTACCAAATTAATCCGCCATCTGGAGTCCCAGGTAAGGGAGCTTTCTTTCACATTGGGACGGCTTTGATTTCTCTTTGATGTTTCATATTTTCATCCTCTGTATGACAAAGCTGCCATTTTCTATCTGACACGCTGAGGATTGAACTAGTCACCTCCAGAACTAAAGCTAACACTTGAGCTATGCAGCCAAGCCTCGCCAGCTGACACTGTAATAGACTGCTATTTTTGGTGGGTTGGGCCCTGTTGTATGCACTGACCAGCACTTTGCTTGTAAAGATGCCAAATCTCCTTCATTTGAAGCTGGCTGAGTATAACGATGTTGCAGAACAACCAAGTTGCTTATTGTAAATCCTGATAATCACCTGCACCTCTCCCCCTATTTATTCTTGTAATGATTATTACAAGGATCATGTCCCAGACTCTATACCTGCAACTCCATCCCAACCTGTATGGCACTTAATTAACTTCAGTGGGACGCTGCATTCATCTGAGTTCAACAATCAGAATCTGAATGACCAAGAAAGTGGTAGACAAACATCAAGCCATTGGTGTACAATTCAAGTAGATGAACAGAAGCACTTATATAAAAAGGACGAGGTGCTTGTCAAGTGTGAGTATTTTTTACCTTCTCTTTTGGCATATGTATCTCAGTTCTGGTTTGTCCAAACTGTTACCAATGGCTTCTTTTTCTACCAGGGGTGTAGGTTGTAGCCATGTTGGTCTAAGGACATAGGCAGACAAGGTTCTTTGGCTGAATCTGATATCTTTTATGAGACCAGCTTAAATAGTTGTAAAAAAAGTTCCAACTATCTAAGTTGGTTTAATAAAAGATATCAGATTCAGACAAAGAACCTTGTCTGTCTTCTTCTACCATATTTTTGCTACTATTTTCAAGCTGCTTCTGGAGATCTTAGAAGAATTTAACATCCTGAAATTTGAAGTCCTTGGACAGCAAGGATCCTAGGGTATTTAGAGTCTAGACAGACATGTAGTGAGGTTGAAAGTTTAATGCAAGTTAGGCACTTTGAGTCCTACTAGTTAACTATCTGGCTCTTGAAGTTCCTAAATGATTGTGTCAATCTTGTCCCCACTCTCTCTGTGTGGGTGTATGAGTGTTTTGATGTATGTTTGAGCTAGGATTCTTAAAGGTAAGTGCCCAGATCCCATTGCAACTTAATGGGAATTAAGCTCCACTCCTAGTGTGTCTACACAAGAAGTTTATTGTGGAGCTCACTAATTTAGCTCTTCAGTAATTGTCTCATGTCTACATGTGCAATGCTGCAGGAAACTAATAAACTGTGCAGCAAGGTAGTACTTGCAAACACAAGCACTATCCTACTGTGTAGTTATTTACTGTGCAGCAATGGACATGTAGACACTGACCTGGAAGTAAATTGCTCCTGGTTAGCCCAGCCAGCAGGGGCTACACACCTTCCTGTTGCCTAGCCATATGGCTCAGCAGCTGCAGGAGCCTTGTGGCCCAACCAGCTCCTCTGCTACTTGATGCAGCCGCATGCTGCTCGGGCCTGACCCTTGTGCCCCCTGCCCTCCTGGGGCTGGCACCCAGACAACTGAGGCTGGAGCTTGGAGCTCTCCTGGATGCTGCAGGCAGGCAGGAAAAATAAGGCAGGAGCAGCCCTCACCTAAACTGCTTCTGCCTGGCTCAGTTTGCTGCTGTCTCAGGTGCGTGTGTAGATGCTGCACCCACAAGTAGTTGATTCCATCACAAATTGATCCATGGTTTATCTCATCTCATTAATTATATGTGTAGGTGTGCGCCTTTTTCATAGATTCATAGATTCTAGAGTTGGAAGGGACCTCAGCGGGCCATCTAGTCTGACCCCTTGCCCCTGGCAGGGAAGAAAAAGGTCACCAGACCTGGAGTCATGTGATCCCAGCCAGGTCCCTGTCCAGTCTCCTCTTGAAGACCCCCAAGGATGGGGTGAGCACCACCTTTGGCTTTTCTGAAAAAATCTAGCCTTGATGCACAGAGCCAAGTGCAAGTGATCCTTTGTCATGTTACAGTGAAGGGTATTTCTGTGCTGAAAGTTTAACCCTGTAACTGTTCTGAAGACTGAAAATGTGTCATGGTGAGTGAACAGTCATCTTCTGGAGGAGTTAGTCATGGAAAACCTGTGGCTTTATACACGGCTCTGTCAAGCCTATTTACTTTAGAGTTTGACTCCCATCATTGGGCATGTCTACATGTGCATTAACGCGCAGCAATAAGCTCTGGAGCTTACTGCTCCCAGGAAGCTGCCAAGTTCACCGTTTACATGTGTGCCCAGACTGCAGCACATGGAGCTGGGTCACAGCAGCCCTGACTGGCAGGGGACCTGGGGGCATGGGAAGAAGGGCTCAGCCTGCCAACCTGGGGCTGCTCCAGTCTGGCTCAACATGTTGCAGAGCAGCTGGCTGGGGCACAAGGGTGCTTCAGCCCTGGGGCTGGCTGGCAGGCAGCAGGATTGGCATCTACACATGTGCTGCTATGCACAAAAAATATCCACAGCACGCTACCACTCATATTTGCAAGTCCTACCCTGCTGCGGAGTATATTAGTTTTACGCACCCTAATAGAGGTGCACATGTAGACACAGACATTTACTGCAGAGGTAATTAGTTCTCTCTGCAATAAACATCCCATGTAGATGAGCCCAGTGACCCCTTTCTTTCCCTTTTAAAAACCAAATTGCTGCTGAGATGCAGCTGGTAGATGGACCAAAATAATGAATGTCTGGGTGCTATAGTTTGATTGCCTGAAGTGACTCAGTAGCAGAGCTGGTCAGAAATATATATATATTTTTGGCAGTGAAAAATGCTGAAGAAATTAATTTTTGTCATTGTTTGTCAAAAAATGTTTGGTTTCTGGTGAAACACAAAGCATTCAGGTTTTCTGGGTAAAGCCAGCAGTTCTGAGTTTTTGGTCATGCATGACACGATCCTAATTTCCACAGGCAGTCAGCGGGAGAGTGAAGTACTTCAACTACTTAGGCACTTCTGTAAATCTCAGATCCTATTCCACCCAGTAAGTGCCTGAGAATCTGTTTGGGATCCTATCTGACCTTCCTAGGTCTCTGAAAACCCTTAATTCAAAATGTGGGTGGGTCCTTGTTCATCTTGCCACTTTTTGAGTTTTAGTCTTGAGCCAAAAAGGCAAGCACATTACAAAAGTAGACACACGGTTGGTTTTTCAGGAACTTGAGTGGGGTGGAATAGGATTATACTTCATCACAGAGAAGCCTAAATGCCACTTAGAGACCTAATAAGTGGGACAGGATCTGGCTCTTGGCACCTAACTACCTTTGTAAATATGTCCCATAACCCTTACTTTGTCAGCCTGCCTCTGAAAACATTTACATGCTGTCTTAAAAAATAACCACTTAGTTTTCCTTTTCCTTCTAAACAGGAAACCTAATAGAGGTCTATGGGCAGGTCATTGCAGGAAGTTATGAAACCATGGACTTTGACACGGACTACATTGATGGGTAATTATGTCTGTTGGCTTTCCGGTTCTGCCCATGTGATTTTTTTTGCATTTCTTTCTTTGATCAGCCTCCTTGACAGCAATAAATAGCAACCAGTTGGCACAGAATTCCCATTTCCTCTCATTGTGCTTTATTGCAGCTCATGAGTTGGGCTCCAGCAAACTTTGCTAATCTAATTGCAACTGGTCCATTAAGCTAGTCCGCTTATTTACTGGCGGCACAGTCAATCATGGCTCAGTGTGAATTGTACTGTAATTGCGTCTGGTGGTTGTAAGTTTTATTTTGGTGAAACAAATTGAAAGAAACTAATTAAAATAATGTAAGAGTCCAAAAGTTAAATAAATGTTCCTCCCAATTTGCATTTTTTAGAAATGCTATTAGTCAGAAGCAGGGAGCGTAATTCTCAGAGCAAATCCTTAGTCAAAGCAGAGGTATTAAGACAATAGGCCTTATTTTTTTCTAATGCCATCAACCCCGTTTCACCATTTGTGCTTCCACACAGTGGACCTTGTTTTCTTTTGCCTTGTTGCAGATTGGTCATTTATCGAGAAATAAAATGCTGCTTGTCTAATGTAGTGTTGGTCCTGCAGGATGGAGAATTGGGCCTAGTGAGGTCACCGTGAAAGCAAATTGTGATAGCCTGGTTAAGCGAGGGGAAAATGCTGACTTGGTAGGCATTTTACACCAGGGCCTGTGGAAGTGATTGCAGGAGGCTGCGGAGGACTGGGCTCTGAGATTCTCCAGTTATTTCCAAATATTAACTGGTCAAATGGCAGGCTTCATAGGGGTTTTACTGACCACTCCAGGAGCCAGGAAGGTACCTTCCCCTACCACATCATTGCCTCAGGTGTTCTTGTCGCATTTCACTCGGGTCTGAAGCATCACATACTGGTCAGAGCTGGAGGCAGGAGTCTGAATCTGATGGACCATATGTCCAAGATGGTGTTATGGATCCAAATCCTTAGATGGGAAAATTGTGACTCAGTAGATGGTGTCTATCAAAGCCAGTGGTGTTTCCCTGATTTACACTGGCTGGGCACCTAAACCTACATTCCTATGCCCCGGATACTCATTAACGCCATTTGTTCAATATTGGTTATTGTTTCACTTGCTTTGAATGGAAACGAGCAGGGGTCTGGGCGATGGAACAGAAAGCTGGAGATTGTTTCAGCATGTGTTTGATTCTCCACTGAAATGCTGGTTGCCTCATTTACAATATAACCCTGATAGGTGATCCATATACTTGAGGAAGCATAGCAGACAGGATATGCTCACTCATTGAGGGGAATGCTTTGCCTCTTTTCAGTCAATTTATGGCTTGAGTGATATAGGGCTTCATTGCAGTCCTTGCCTCCTTCACTCACATGTTATAAAGGAGGGCTGGGCTCCTTATGTTTGCAAGGGAGTTCTGCAGCCTTCACAAGGGACAGGACATAGCATTCGACTGCAGCTGAGAAGCACTTCAATATGGTGTTACTTACCTGGGGGGGTTTCCCCTGAAAAGCCCCAAATAGAAGAAGATTTAATTAACAAAAAAATGTAGATGATCTCACAAGTCCTTTCCAGCCCTTTTTTCCTATGATACTAAAACATAAAACCCAGCCACGTTTAGTCTCCATTCCAAAGCCAGGACCTAGCAAAGCGTTTGTGTTGAAGTGCCTTTTGAATTGCACAGTAGCCTAAATTGTTGTTGCATCTCAACTAATCCACCTCTGATAATGATGCTAATTGTAATCATAGAAACATAGAAAATGAGGGTGGGAAGGGGCCTGAGGAGATCACATCTAGTCCAACCCCCTGCTCAAAGCAGGGATCAGCCCCAGTGATATCATCCCAGCCAAGGCTTTGTCTAGCCGGGTCTTAAAAACCTCCAAGGATGAAGAAACTACAACTTCTCTGAGGAACCTGTTTTGGTGTTTTCCTACCCGTCTAGTGAAAAAGTTTTGTCCTAATATCCAACCTAACCTTCCCTTGCTGCAACTTTAGACCATTGCTCCTTGTTCTGCCATCTTCCACCACTGAGAGCAGTGTAGCCCCATCCTTTTCATAACCACCCTCCAAGCAGTTGAAGGCTGCTCTTAAATCCCACTAAGCCTTCTTTTCTCCAAACTAAATAAGCCCAGCTCCCTCAGCCTCTCCCCATAAGTCATAAGGGTTTCCATCTCTGTGTTGTATTTAGTTGTTGTCTCCCACTTAAATGATGTATCCGCTGAAGCAGGAAGTGTCTTAGTTTTTGTCTTAAGTGTGGAAGGCCCTTGTACACCCAGATCCTGGTTTGGGAGTTTTAAATGTCTTCAGTAATACAAATAGTAATACAAAATAGCATGTTGTACACAAGGGAGGATAGCTGATGGGGTTTTCCCACTGTTTTTGGGTAACGGTTCCACCAGTACCTACTTTACCAGTTGGAGGCTACTCCATCCCACTCAAGTCCCTGGAAAAATGTTAACTTATCTACCATTGCAACACATCACCATCTCAGCCTCAAGACTAAGTCATAGATCTGCACCAAGGAAGAGGCAGTGATGGAGGATGAGGACCCCTCCTTTTGGGTTTTTTGGCATGCATTTATTTTTCAGGGATGTGAACAGCTTTGAATAGAATCACACTTAGAGCACCTAATACCCAGACTAGGATCTGGCCTAGGAGTGAAATCCTGGCCCTGCCATTGAAAGCAGGACCAGAATATCACTCAGGAGCACTGTGCTTTACTTTCTTGACATGTTTTTTTCTTGTTGTCTTCTAGGCCAGTTATTCTTGAAGCTGAAGATGATGGGTGGATCAGTCTGTGCTCGTTTGCCAACAAGCAAAACAGAAGCAGGTTAGTTTCTGAGTTTCCTTTGCATTTGAGTTGCACTCTCTGAGTCTTATTGCTTCAAGCACACTTGTCTTATCGAGGATTTGCCTACCCACGCGACCCGTGGTAACAAAAGACAAGTCCTTTGTCCTAATGCAGAGACAGTCCTTGAGAAGTCAGCCATCGGGTGAACAATTGGAATTACAGAAATGCTTGGGAGTTCACAATACCTGGTTCTTTGACACTGTGGGATATGTAATGTCCACAGCACAGGAAGTTTTGATATTTTGGATTTATTTTCATTCCAAATTGCATCAAAAAAGTTGAAATTTTCAAAATTGCTCATAGAATATACATTAAAAAAATAGGTATAGATAAATGGGCTTGTTTCAATTGGCTGTTGTCAAGTTAATTTTGGCATGGATGGAAAGGTATAATGTCATACCAAATATTATTAAATAGGGTATCTATAACATATTTTTTGACAGATATTATGATTGGGGTTTTTTTAATGTCATATAAAAGTCAAAACAAAATGAATCAGAATGAGATTCACATTTTGCCTTAAAATCAACAATTTCCTGTGAAATTTTAGTATGTTGATGATACTGCATTTTCTGCTGAAGTGATTAGAAAATCATTACTCAAAAGCCCCTAAAATGGATGTAAGCTGGAGCCTTGCAGGGACAGATAAAATTATGGAAACATAGGCCTGGAAGGTCATCAGGAAGTAATTTTCTCTGACCTCTTCCTCCAGGCAGGATCACCCCTGTTTAAACCATCCTAGGGAAGGGTTTGTCTGACTTTCTTTTCAAAACAGCTGAGGATGGACATGCCACAGCCTCTTTATGCAGCCTGTTCCAGTGCTTAACCACCCTGATAGTGAGAAAGCTCTTCCTAGGATTATGACAAGGTTGCAAGACATCCCTTTTTCCTCATCCATACCAGATCTTTGCATGGTTAACCCCCAGCACAGCAAAGGTCTCAGAGCTCCTGCTCCAACTCTGCCGAGCAGTTCAGCATAGATGCAGACCTGGCTCTTTGCACAGAGACTGGAAGTATTATTGATCACTTTTAACACACCTATCCTATTAACACACGCTATCCTATTCCACCGGAGTGGACTTGGATGTCTGAGTGCAGTCCTATTCTACCTTGATCGAGAACCTGAGAAACTATGAATGCCTCTCTTTTTGTAACACACTGGGTGCATCTAGACGTGCTCTTAATTGCAGAGTTGACTAATTTGCTCCGCAGTAAAATGTCACAGTCTACATGGCTGCTGGTATTAGGGCTCAGTAAATTAATTAACTCTGTCATAAAATAGTACTGTCAGGGACTAGTGGCCCTGTGGCCCAGTTTCCATGTGACAGATACACCGTAGGGGTCTAGTGCCTGTCCCAAAAGGGAGAGTTTCCATCATGCTGTCTGAAGACTCATATTGCCAACCACTTATGGGGTTGGGGAAGCATAGCACAGAGGGGCTGCATTAACTATCCTGTCCTCCTCTGCAAAACCTGAAACCACTTTCATGGTTGGATTTTGGCTCAAATAGACAGCAAGTCCCACCAGGGGAAGTGAAGTCCCGCTGGGCAAAGCAATAGTGACATGTGAGTTAAGGTGGAGCATTGCTTTCTGGGTACATATATTCAAGAGTGCATTTGAATTGGATCAGGGACAGTACCATCCTATGGTGGAGTAATTTACTCTGCCAAAATGCACATGTAGACGCTGACTGGCTGGGGTTTGAAGATGCTACAGTGCAGGGGCTGCCTGCTGGATAACCCTGCTCTGCAAAAGCCTTGTGCCCCAGGCAGCCCCTCTGCTGCCCACTGCCACCACGTGGAGACCAGGGCTGACCTTCCAGGCCTCCTGCCAGCCAGGGCTGCTCCACCTTGGCTCAAAGTGCTGTGGTCCTGGGTCCATGTGCAGACGCTGGGCCTGGGAGCACCGACTCCAGCATGAATTGGGCCGGGGTTTATTTCTTCGCACTAATAGCACATGTAGATCTGCCCACTGTCATCTTAGCTGTAAGACAATCACAAAAAGCAGCGAGGAGCAGAGGACCCATCACCTTTTGTATTCCCTGTTTTCCAGGGATTTGAACAGGGTGGAATAAAATCATGCTTCGGTGCCTAAGTCCACTTTACATGCCTAATGACTGCAAAAGACTCTGACTCAGGGCCAGATCCACGAAGGTATTTAGGTGCTCAACTCCTATCCAGGTACCTCACTCCTTTGATCTGAATGAAAGCAGTGGGAGTTAGGCAGTTAAATATGTTTGAGGATCTGGCACTCAGTGCATCATGAGAGGGAGCTTGCTGGACTGGACCTTGGTGAAGGGGAGTTTTCATGTCCTTGGGATGCCAGCTTCTGATACCAGCATGCCTGTCTGCATTACTTCTTTAGCTCAATGCAAACTCTGCTATCTCAGTTTCCTTAAATAATAAATCCCTTCTCTGCCACTGATGAAAAAGGTCTTTGTTTCAAATATTAAAGCTCTAGGACTAAGCAGCTAAGGATTTAAGTGGTTTGACAAATCATTGTTTAAACTTGTACAAACCTGCCCAGGGCATCATTGATTTTCAAAGCAGTTTTAACATTAACAACATTCTTTGCCTACTTGCTAACGAACCATAACCGCTCCCTCCGCTCTGGGAGAGCGTCTCGCTTAATAACATGTTGCAAAGGCTCCTGGCTTCTTCCAGTCGCAGGTGGGGTCTAAGTCTTTGTTCCAGCGGGTTAAAAGAGAGGGCAAAGTCATGTTCAAGCCACCTTTTGTATCCTCCCTACATTGGGACCATCCTGAAATTTTGTGAAATTCAGAGCAGCCTCTGAGCTGCTCCTCTTCCTTGTTCCCATGCAACTTCAGCTCATGGGCAGGTTCTGGGCTAGTTTGGTTTTCGACCTGGGGACAACCTGCCTACAAATGATTTTTGCTTGGGATGGGATTGCGGGATTTTGCTGGTATTTTCCATTCTTTCAGTAGCACAGTTGTCTTTTATTTGTTATTTTTTTCACAGCTATCCTATCCAGAGAGAACGTGAAATGGGGACCCTGAAGTGCCGTGTAGAAGGCAGTTATATTGGTTGGTGAAAAAAGAAAAACCACATTTGCCTGGCATTTTGGTTTCTTTGGCTGTGTCCAGATGAGCACAAACTTTAGTCCCCTGGGGACAAGTAGCAGCTGGACACCTAGTGCCACTGCTGGTTGCCCCAGGGAATGCCTGTGCTGTGTGCTGTCTGGTGCATGGCAGGTTACCCCGAGGGGGGTAAGGGAGGCTGGCCCCAGAAGTCTTACCTGGGGTCCTGGGAGCCTCCTGGGGCTGCAGCAGCAGCGATCTGGCCACTCAGAGCCTGGTTGGCTGCCTGGTCGGCTGCTCTGATTTTGAGCAGGATGCGCTGTTTTGCTTTATTCTTTGTTTTTGCATGGGGTTTGTTTTTTTTTTTTTGCCCCTGGCTATTCAGGGGTCAACCCCACCGGTGCTGCTCCCTTGCAGTGTGGAGAACAGCTGAATGGGCGCCATGTGCCACATAGCACGCGTTCATCTAGACGTGGCTTTCATAACAGACCTCCTTGAACTCTCACCATGGCACTGGGAAACGAGGTTGGGGAACGAGTCCTTGGCACATTTCTGCCCTTTCCTACCATGATTGTGACCAAACCACTAATGACTGCAAGCCATTTCTTCCCCGCCCATTTTAGACCTTGATCTTTCTTTTAGATGATGACAACTTAGCACGCCTCCTGGCACCTCCCCTCCATGACCTGGAGATGAATTGTGCTTGCCTATGTATTTATGGCCTCTGGCATAGGAGTGTGTGCACTCCACTGGATTCAGTAGTTCATTTGTTGACTGGGCCACAGCACTGGATCCTGGGGGTGGGGAGCTGCCTCCTGCTGCTGACATCTCATCTGAGGAGTGCCCTTGGTAGGAAGTTGGAGGTGCAATTGCTTCACGTGGTTGCTGACAGGTCGGGGTTTGTGCTGGGGGCAGCTGCATAGCACAGACTCTCTCTTTGTTGGTGACCTGTGTCTCATGGTGGGTATGTCACATGAACGTTTCAGAAGGGAGTTAGAGATAAAATTGGCTTAGAAACCACCCAGAATTTTTTCTCCCATCCAAAATCAGGATGAAAAGGCTCTCCTTATTCCTCCCATCCCCAAACTCCCCCACCTTATAGGCTCATAGGAAAGTAGGGGTGGAAGAGACCTCATAAGGTCATCTACTCCAGCCCCTTGTTCAAGGCAGGGTCAACCCTGACTAAACCATCCCAGTCGTGTGTCTGTCTAACCAGTTCTTGAAAATTTCCAGGGATGGGGATGCCACAACTTCTCTAAGTAGCCTGTTCCAGTGCTTGACCACCCTCACGGTCAGACATTTCCTCCTAATTTCCAACCTCAAATTCCCCTGCTGCAGCTTGAGGGTGTGGCTCCTAGTCCTGTCCCCTACAGCCGCCTAGAAAAGCCCATGTCTATCCTCTCCATAATTGCTCTTCAGGTATGTGAAGATTGTTATTAATCAGTCTGATCTTCTCCCGGCTAAATGACCCTAGTTCTTTTAGCCTTTCCTCATAAGTCTTGTCTCCCAGCCCCCTGATCATTTTTGTTGCCCTGCACTGGCCTCTTTCCAAACTGCCCATGTCCTTCATGAAGTGCAGGGCCAACACTGGACACAATACTCCAGCAACAAGAGCACCCTGTTGGCTCATATTCAGCTTATGGTCCACCCTAGATTTTTTTTTTTTAAATGAATTTTGCTATTGTTGAATCAAATTTCTGCAGCAGGCTCAGGAGTGGGTCAGTGTTTCTGATGTGAAAAAGACTCCCTGGACTCTCTGCTTCCCCAGCTGTCTCTTTGGCGGCCCGTGAGTCCCAAAATCTGATGAGTTAGATGGGCACTCTGCCTACCCATCAAATGGGAAGCCTAGGAAGCTGCCTTGTGGCACTAGCTGAGGAGCTGACCACCCATACAGTCAGGCAAACAGCCTGTGCACCCTTGGGGGATGGTGGATGGCATCTTGAGAAACTGCCAGCCATGGCCCTGGTGTCCTGAGGAAGTGCTGTAAGGGTTGGTAGAAAACTAGGTTATCTGGCTGGTAAACTTTCCAAGTTTCTGATGCAAGTTCTGATAGAAATGGCACATTCCAGCAGAGCCTTTCTAGTCTACTAAGCCATCATCTTCCTAAGAGAAACCACCCAATGGGGACATTTTCAACTAGTTCTAGTTCAAGGCCTATGTCCTCTTCCCCAAAACACCTAGGAAAAAACCCAAAGAAGTGCTTTAAATTCTGAAAATGGGACTCAGATGGAATTTAGGCCTCTAGATCCAAACCCACCCCTCCAAACAAATCCAGAAAACCCCAAGTTTTGTCCCTGTGTTTTGGTCCCACGGGTGTCCTGGGCATCCAGTTTATCTGTCCCCATATATGAAGAAGAGCTGTGGTCTAAGCAGCTAATTACAAAGGTCAGGAGTGATCAACCTGTAGCTCATTGGCCATCGGTGGCTCATAGGTGTATGGCATCTGGCCCAGGGGACTCCCTACAGGTTGGAAAATGTGGTGGTGGGAGAGCAGTGGCAATTAATGCCATCACTTCCAAGCCTTGTGTGGTTGGTTGGAGCTAGGCCATGCCCCCTTCCCTCCATGTGACTGAGTTGGGACTGGGCTGTACTGTCTTCCCCCATGGGGCTGGGCTACACCCCCTCCCCTTGTGCTGCTGGATTGGAGCCATGCCCTACCACCTTCCCCTGTGTTGCTAGTTCAGGGATGGCCATGTCCCCGTCCCCCAGCATAGCTGGATCAGGGCCAGGTCATGCCCCCCCCCTTACCTCCCTGCCATCATTCCCCATGTGGTTGGATTAGGGCCAGGCTGCCACCCCCCTCCTCCCTGCATGACCAAATGGGGCACCATCATGTTCACCCTGGGCACTGGATCAAGACCACCAGCCAGATCCAGGCCAGGAGAAGAGCAGGCACTACCCATCTGGTCCATTGGTCAAAAAAGTTGAGTGCCCCTGGACTAGGTCTTTGAGGGTCTATTCTGGGAGGTGGGCTTGAAGGATGCCTAACTCAATGAATGGCTCCCTGCCAGCCCATTCAAACCCATCTGTGTAGATGTCTGCCCCAGATGGGTTTAGTCTAAAGTAAATTGCTCTACAATAAACCCACCCCAGAGCATTTGCACCTGTAGACGTGCCCACAGTGAAGCACTTGATGAACTTTCGATATACTCAAGAAGGCTAGATTTTCTTTTACAAATTTGAATAAGAGATGTATGTTTAATTATGATCAAGGACTAATAAGATAATTTATTTGAACTATTTCTCTCTAGTTTATTGCAATGTTAAAAACCTAATATATCATCTAGCAATTAGTGCACATTCCAAAAAAAGATATAGTTGATTTTGCTTTGATCTTAAATTGAATAATATAGTGCTAGGCCTCTAGCATATTAGTAAGGCTGCTAGTCTCTAACTGGAGAAAACATAGGTGCTCTATTACTTGTGATGATTCATGTACCTTTTGCACACCCCCTTTCCAAAACCCTAGGTCCATCCATGCCTACAGTCAACGTGTTTAATCTCTTTCTTCTGGCAGGCTCACAGAACGTTAGCTTCTCAGTGTTTAACAAGGGGAAGTAAGTAAGATTTTTTTCCTCTCTTTCTCTGTGACTTCTGAAGCATGTGTATATGTGTTTAGCTCTAGTACTTTGCTGTCTCAAAAAGCTGAAATCATTTTCAGATCGGGCCTGGCAGAGAGAAAGACAGTTCTGCCTAGAGCACATTTCCAAGATGTCGGCTGTTATTTTGTTTGGCTAATTGCAAGAGAAAGACTCCTCCATTGGGTACAGTTGGGGGTAGACCTTTTGGTCTATCTCTGGTCAGTGGGGGGGGGACTGTTGGTCCTGTCTGTTTCTTTGAGATGGGCTAAATCCTAAATTTTCCATTTTTTTATTTTGGGGGGTTGTCTGCCTTACCTTCTTTTTTTTTTCACTCATTCTCTGCCCCTTCCCCCAAGCCAGAGTTTTTCCAGGAGTGGAAAAAGCAAAAAGGTAAGTGAAAGTGGTAAAATCCTCACTTTTTACCATTATCCAATCAGAAGAAGTCGGGAAATGATAAGCAGGTGAGTGAGAATCAGGTCTTACAGAATTGTAGAGTCACAGAAAAGTGGGGCTGGAAGCGACTTCAGGAGGTCATCCAGCAGCTCATCACTCTTTTCGAGGAAGGCTCATTCCTATCTAAACTATCCCATACAGGTGTTTGTCTAAATTATTCATAAAGCTATAAAAATAACCCATCACACAGCTGCTAGGAACATTGCCTCCAAACTCCAAGAACACCTTAACTTTTCACAGGTAAAGCAGGGGGACAAGGGCACTGCCAGTGCCCTGTCACTGCAAGGACAGGAAGTATTCGTTAAAATACACTTGAGAGATCCAAGGAACAAGACCATGTCCACCACTACAAAGGTGGACAAAACCCCTCACATGCCAATCTGATTATATCAGAGCCACGGTTTATAACGGGAAGCTTTCAGATGAAGAACATCAGCCAGCTCTTTTTGCGGAGCTACATGAAAGTTGTGTCATAGTTTCTAGGGTTGGAAGGGACCCGAACAGATCATCAAGTCCAACCCCCTGCCCTGGGCAGGAATAAGTGCTGGCCTCATAATACCCCAGCTGGATATCTATCCAACTTCGTCTTGAAGACCCCCAAGATAAGGGAGAGCACCACCTCCCTTGGGAGCCCATTCCAGAGCCTAGCAGGCTTAACCATAAAGTTGTGAATGAACAGTTGATTTTCCTCTTAGAAAAAACAGTTACTCTCAGTTTATTCTGAAAGTAAATGCTTCCTGAGCCTTCACTGACACCACAGGTAGCTCAAATTTCAGGGACCCTCACAAGAATTTCTTTCTTGTTGCAGGTCAGTGGTACACAAGGATGCATGGCTTATCAGTGCCAAACAGGAGCTTTTCTTGTATCAGACACACCCAGGTACTGTAGAGATCAGTCCCATGATGAGCCCTTTTAGAAGGTCATGAAGGCAATCTCTTGCTGTTAAACTTTCCCAGTGCTTTCTTGTGCCCCTATCCCAACTGTGCATTTCCCCTTCTATCCCATGCTGTCTTGTGGTTGGAGCACACAAAAAAAGTCCTCAGAAGGAGATGGTTTTCTTACATGCTAAAGATGTTAAGTGCCCCAGTTCCCTGCTGTCCCTTATTTTGTGGCATTCTCTGGTTCCTGGATTCCCAATCAGTAGGACTTTGTAACATAGCTACCAGCCTTTTTGAGCGGGAAGGGGTAGAAGTGGGGTTGGGGGAAGGACCCTTCAGGTGTTGCCAACCCAAGACATCTTTTTTTAATGATACTCTGCAAGCTTTTTACTGCCAACCACACTGTTTTTATTGACATATATGTTTTTACTGATATTTGTTTTATGTAAATGCAGCTATCCTGCCAAGCCCTGGCCTGAAGCCAGGCCTCAGTTAGAAGGGGTGGGTTCAAATATAGAGGTTTAACATCAACCATAGTAAACAAGTACAAAAGCTTGGCTGTCAGTAAAAAAGTTTTTCAGTAAAAAAAATAATTTTCTTGGTTTGGCAGCCCTGCTTGACTGCAGTCATTGTTTCACACTGCAGGGACCTCCTACTCACCTCCACATCCTGATGCATGTGTCTGCGTCCTGAACCATGCTGCCACCCTCAGTGAACCCCCAAGACTTACCTCTGCTAGCCCTCCTTCCCCTGTCCCACTCAGACCCCAAGGAAGCCTATCCTTGACACAGCAGTATTATATGTAGGCTTGGACACAGGAGCAACAATGCAAGACAGAGTGATTCTTGCAAGGTAATGTTCTCCTGCTCACATACCAGGTAGCACTGCTCTGCTCTGTTTTTGGAGCTTCAGTCAAGTTGTAGCTGCTTAGTGTTTTTACTGATAGCTAAAATTTTTTTCCAGACTTTACTGATAGCCATTTTTAGACTGAACTTCTACTGATAGTCAGTAGATTTACTGACATTGGCAACCCCAGACCCCTCTTAAAGGGTAATCGAACCCTATCTCCAGAAGTATCAGCATAAGTGCTAATCATGGCGGGACAGGTGATGGGCAATGAACCACCGGTTCTAGTCCTGCCAAACCCATGCTAGGTGCATCATCCTGCTAGGTTCAGAAGGTTCTGAGTAACCACAAAGCCAGCTGAGGTTTGAAACGTGCAAGGAACTTTGGAGAAGGCAAATTGCTTCCTTGTCTCAGCTGAGTGAATTGTACCTCTTGAGAGTCAGTGGGAGAATCAAGATTTCTCTGTGTATAACGTGGGAGAAGGTTTACTGCAGACTGCTATAGTAGTGTGTCAGGAAGTTTACAATTTATCATCCACTAAAACCAAAAACATTCACATGCAGCTTCCAGCTTTACACAACAGATCATTTAAATCCTGAGTAGACATTTTCCTGGCTAAGTTTTGTCAAGAAATTTGAAAATAAGCTGTATGT
Source organism: Crocodylus porosus (assembly GCF_001723895.1). Classification (NCBI taxonomy): domain Eukaryota; kingdom Metazoa; phylum Chordata; order Crocodylia; family Crocodylidae; genus Crocodylus; species Crocodylus porosus. Next base: position 5,523,064 of record NW_017728918.1, on the reverse strand, counting down.
AAGACTCAAGGGAGAAATACATGTCCAAGCTCTAAAGATCATCAGAGCAAGTGGAGGTGTCCAACCTAAGTTTTCTGGTTATTATCATATGTTATATAAGGCTAAAAAGATCACGTGGTTCATCAAATCTGGTTTTCTACATCTTTCAGGAGCTCTATCTACAACTTTATCCTAAAGTTTGATATAACCTTTGACTGTAGCTACCGTAGTGAATAGACTAACAGGTTGCTAAATGCACATGTATGAAGGACTTGGTTCAAATGATTTAGCCCCCTAGTAATGACATTAATGGTTGTAATAGTAGTAATAATATAGCATTTATAAAATTAGAGATAATGATGTTATTTTAGATGTGGGGGATTTGATGCACAAGAAGTTAAAGTGGCTTGCTCACACCCAGAAAACCAGTGGTAGAAATGGGAATAGAACCAGTCCACTGCTTTATCCATTAGGTGATGCTGCCTCAATAAGGCCCTTACAGCTAGTTGGCTTAGCTGTATTTTAGATGTAGAAAAGTTAGAATAATCTTTAAACTGCCTTGTAAGCAGAATGCAGCTTCCTGTTCAGAGCAACAATTGCTTCGTTCAACAGCAGACAGCTAACACGCTAGGGCTGTGGTGGCCTAGTGGTTAATGCATCACACTACTGCTTCAGTCCCTGAATGGGACCCCTGTTTTGGACTTTAAAGCCTGTTCACAGGTGATCCAGATTTAAATGGATACCTAGTTTTTTAGACTGGGGTTAAGACGTTTCTGTGCTATTGGCCACTTCACTCCTTTCTGAGCCATTGGCCACAGAAATCGGTACACTTAACTATGCTAGCTGTATTGGCTGCTGTGGGTGGGAGGACATTTGCACACAGTATATGAATGTTAAACTACCATCCAATAACCAGATTACCCATGTGAAAAGAGACTGTAAAGGTCAAATCCTGAGTGATCCCAAGTGCTTACAATCTCCTTTACATCTGCATGAGTTGGAGATGCTTAGTGGCTCCCAGGATTTTGTTCTCAAGACTGAGAATTAAGCGCATCATATTCAGACATTGGTGAGTTCAGTATTAGTCAGACCTTTGAGCTAAATTCAGAAGTTAGCCATACAGGATGTAGGTTAATTTAATTTCACCTTCTTCAGGCCTCCTCAAAGTATAAGTTCCATCAGTCTGGGGGTTGGACTAGATGATTCCTGAAGTCTTTTCCAGCCCCATGACTCTAAATAATCACAACATGAATTACAGGAGTCACTGAAACCTTTTTCATAAAGTTACCATAGCCTTCCCCAAATTGTCATTTGTCCAGACTCCATGTACTCTCTAAAATTAATTCTTGGTGTAATTCCACTGGTTTCTAGGAGTTACATCAGGAACGAGTTCAATGCATTTAAGTTGTAGGAGCTTGCTCCCATTGATATCAATGCAAATGTTGCTGTTAACTATAATAGAACAAAAAAGTAGAAGGGGTCTCCTGGGCCATTGAGTCCTGCCCCTGTGTTCATAGACAATTATTAACTGAAGGAATCTCCAAAGCAGCGTTGAGTACCGGAAGCAGCAGGGAAATCAGCCTTTTCTAGTTTGGGTGCAAATTAGTTGGGTTTGTTTTCCGATTCTTCCTTTTCTTTCTCTATAGAAATAGTGTCTGTGTTTCCCACCTCTGGAAGCCTGGGAGGAGGGACTCGCCTCACTATCACAGGAGATTTCTTTGATCACCCCTTGAAGGTCACCGTTGCAGGTAACAATGTAGAATCAGGTGATAGATATTGCAGTAATGCAATGAAAGCTATGGGCCAAATCCTGTGCTTACGAACATCTGAGCCATTACAGGTACTGTGTCCAGGTTTGGGCTCCACACTTCAAGAGAGATGTGGATGGATTGGGAAGAGATCAGTGGAGAGCAACAAACATGATTAGAGGCTCGGGAAACATGATTTATGCCGAAATCCTGAAAGAATTAGGTTATTTAGCCTGAGAGAAGACTGAGGCAGGGGAATCTGGTAAGTCTTAAAAAATCTGAAGGGTGATTATAGAGAGGATTGAGATAAACTAGTTTTTTTGGCCATAGAGGACAGGATTAAGAGCAATGACCTCAAGCTGTTGTAGGGGAAATTGAGGTTGGATATTAGGAGGAACTTCCTGACTATGAGGGCGGTCAAGCATTGGAACAGTTTTCCTGGAGAACTTGTGGGATTTCCAGCCCTGGCAATTTTCGAAGACAGGTTAGGCAGACACTTGGCTGGAATGGTTGAGACCAGGATGATCCTCCCTTGATCAGGGAGTTGGAGTATATGACCTCATGAGGTCCCTTCCATCCCTACTTTCCTATGAGCCTGTGACCCTCTGTAGAACTTGGCACAAGTTCAGAAGACCTGGTTCACCAGCCATTTCATGGTCAGTAGTAATGACCCCAACAACCCCCACTGAAGTCGGGTTGAAGCCAGTGGGATGACTGCCTTTATTCTTTTTAAGTCAAATGAATAGTTGGGTGGTGGTACAAACTTGCTTCAATCTATGTAGGGTGATGATGCTCTTTTTGAAGACCAGATGAATGAAAATGTTGAAGCAGGGATTTGCTGACCTCACCCAGAATCAAAGCTTATCCCATAAACATCTTGGGCTTGGATTCACGTTATCAAGCCTTGTGCTCATTATTTGGACATCTCTGTTTTTCAGGTGTTCCCTGTGAAAACAGGTACATTTCTCCCTGGAAGATCATATGTATCACTGGGCCAGTTGACAAGACCAGAAGACTCTCTGCACCCCAACCAGGTACGGCAATTTCAGAACCGCAGGACCAAACTGGGAAACAGATTTGCTGCCATTTGTAAATGGAGTGCAGCAACTTCCTTGGTGGTGATGAGAGGGACAAAGCCAGCGTTATCCCGGAGTTACTGATACTGTTACATGTGGGGCTCGATAATGAGATTGACTTCTAGGTTTGATCACCAACCTTCATAGTTAGCTTGGGAATTTCTGACAAGGGAACAAGGACCCTCCATATTAACCTAGCAAAATTATTTGCTTTTGGCCTGGACCCTATGAGCTTGGCCACTCCCAATAAGACTCTCTTATTTCCTAGGGATCTGTATCTTTTCTAATTCCTCTTGGCTCTTCCTAGGAATTCTCTGAATGCTTTCCTCTTTCCTTCATTGCTCCTTTCATTTGCTTCATTCATCTCACCTCAGTTGGGGATTTCTAGGCATATTAACCTCTGAAGGCTATTGACACATAAGGTTCTTTGGGTAAATGTGATATCTTTTATTAAATAGTTGGAATAATTGGTCTTTGCAAGCTTTCAGGCACAAACATCCTTCTTCAGGTATACAGGAGAGCACACAAACAAAAACAGGCTTTCCCTATGCCTGAAAAGGGTGTTTGCTCCTGAAAGGTTGCAAAGAACATTTTTTTTCCAATTATTTAGTCGGTCTAATAAAAGATATCATATTTACTTAAAGAACCTTGTCTGCCAATGTCCTTAGACCAACACGGATACAACCAACAATTCTGGAGGCTATTGGTCTTTCTCTTTCTTTATTGGAGGGGATTTTATCAATTGAGGCACAGCCTCTGCAGAATCCTACTTTATCACTTAAATGGATCTCACTCATGGGCCAAAAGATATCTTTTTTCAAAGGTGCTGGTTGTTACCACTCACTGGTGGCACCTGCACAAGATGATTACTGAGAAATCACCTGATTAGCTCTGCAATAAAGCATCTACCACTACAAATGCAGAGCTATTAGGTCGGAGCTAACTAATTAACACTGACGTAGGTTAGTACTGCTCGATACAAGTACTATCTTGTGGGGGAGTTATTTAACCCACTGCAACTCATCTGCAGACAGACTGTAGCACCCTTGTGCCCCAGCCAGCCCCTCTGTAGCATACGGAGCTGGGTGAATGGCATCAGAGTTTGTGTTGTGCTAAATCCATGTCTAGATGTGCCCACTAACATGTAATCTGTAGCATGCAGGTTTTTTTGTTGTTGTTGCTTTACAGTCAATTCTCTCATATGCCATACAGCCCGCATTAGCTGCTGCTGATACTATTCTTAATCTTTAATTTCCCAGGAAACAGAGGGCTTCTCTTTGAAGTCTGGGATGATACAGTAGACACTGGCCTAACAGAAGCAACACCTGGGTATAGATGGCAATTTGTTCCCAATGCCAGCTCTCCAGCAGGATTTCTCTCTCAGGCAAAACAGCCATTCAGGTATTCATTAATGTTAAAAAGGATAGGAAGCCTTGGCATGTACTTATGTGTAATAAGGAGCAACAACACATATCAGCTCTTTATAGATGGTTTGACTGCATGGATCCAGGTAGAAGCAAACCTTTCCTCTCTCTCTGTGCTTGAACCTTTAGGTCAAAAAATATAATGAAATATTTTATGCTATATTTTGTTTCTTTGCTGGATCCCTCTGGTCTTCCTGGTTCTACCTCGACAGAGCCAGAAGTGCTGAAGTACCACAAACAAGAGTGTTGCTATGATAGATCCAGCTCCATTAGTAACAAGGAGGACCATGTCTAAACAGAAGCTGTCTTACATATGGATTCAAGCTAAATGTTGTGTGCAGACAAGTCTGGATATGCAAGCAGGACTAGACTCTTATATCAGTCAGGGTAGCTCTATGGAAGTTAATGGAGACAGATTGCATGCATCTACTTGTGCACAGTTACTGCACAGTAACCAAAAATCACTGCGCAGTATGGGTGCACATCTACACGTGCGTACCCATACTGTGCAGTAACTATGGTGACTTATGCCAATGTGTGCATAAATTTGCTACCTGTGTGATGAAAAGTAGCACATTTAGGCCCAAGTAGTTACTGCGAAGTAAGGCACATGTAGATGCCTTACTGCGCAGTAACCCTGTGTGTGTGGACTGACTTGGAACTAAAGTTAGTCCCAAGTCAGTCCACACACAGAGTTACTGCACTGTAATGCCTACATGTGTAGATGCCAGCATAAAAACTGCTTACTGGGCAGCAATTTACTGTGCAGTAAATGTATGTGTAGACACTCACATTGATTTGTATCTGTTGTGGATAAGGTTTTAGATTTCTAGGTGCCCAGGAGCTGAATTTTTTGAGATTTTTTCTTGCAACCTATACAACATTCACTATTGTTGTTTTGTAGAAATATGCACAAAAATGTTCACTTTTCGACTGGACAAATCCTTGAAGGAAAGGTGCATCAATAGCTATTAAGTCCGAGAGTTAAGGATATAGCCTCTGAATCATAATTTTCTAGAGCCTGAATGTTGAAGGCTGCAAGAGAGGAACAGTGGCAGTGGAAAAATCCCTGGTCATACCCAATGCACTCTCCCTTTCAGCATCAACTCTTTGCCACTGTGTGACCAGTGGCACAGGATACTGGGCAAGGTGGACCTATGGTCTGACCCCAAACCAGCAGTTCTTATTTGAATTTCACATGATTCTCATTTGAACCTGTGCCCCTTTTTGATCTGATTGCCTTTCCTCTTCCAAATAGCGATGCTTTTTTTTTTCTTAGCAAAATGGCTTATTGTTCCTGGGACATAATCTTCACTTTTCCTTGGAAATCTTTGCATAACATAACTCATTTTCCTTGTCTTGTGAAACCAAGTAATTTTTTGTGTGTCTAGTACTTGTAAATGCTCTAGAATGCAAATGAGTTAATGTTGAGTTGCAACGCTTTTTCCTGTTACTAAGGGGAGTCAGCTCTTTCTCAGGGATCGAGTGCTGACTGCTTCATGTGATGCAGATGTTCTTCTGCTACCTAGGTCACGACTTCGGGGGTTCTTTGTGGCACCACAGACAAATAATTACACCTTCTGGATTCTTGCTGATGGCAAGGCATCTCTGTACCTCAGTCTGACAGAAGACCCAGGAAGCAAGGTGTGTTGTTACAGCCCCAAGAATAGGAAGTGAGGGATACAGAGGAACTCTGTGGATGGGTATCATGCACTGGAATGTCTCGCCATGCAAGCTGGACTCCTTAGGAGGCCTCATTCATGGGCTTTTACATTAGACCAATGCCACTGAAATCGATGCAGGTGCACATGGTTCTCTGTGATGGTTTGGCCTTTCTCACCAGTTTTTGAAGGACTTGCTGCCACCTCCAGAATCCTGCAAATCTTTCTTCCAGGGCATATATAAAGTAACAGGAAACTCACAATTAACACAGGCCTTTCCTTCTTCTCCCAGTCTATCCCTGCTCCAGAGTTAGTGCCAGACCCAATATCCTTTATGCCGTTTCCACCCACAATGGGGCTCTCAAGTTGAGTCTAATACCTGAGCAGAGATGGCTGGCCAAAAACAATGCAAAGGGACTGGTGTTGCAGGTGGCCCATGCTCTTATCTCAGGTAACGCTGAGCTGAGGGAGAAGCTTCTACGTCAAGACATTTCTCATGGATGGGTGTCATTTCTTAACAGGAGGGGACTCAGTAGGGGCCTTATCTAACATAGCATAGGGCTATTCATCTTCAAAGCAAATGAGGACTGGCTCTAGCACGCAGTGTCCTTCTGAGGTGGGCAAATTATGTAAGCTGGGGAAGAGGCAATATAAAATTGAAGGGATCTTTTGTTTTGTTTTAGTGATTTAGACATGAGAAGTACCTTTTTCCTCTTCCTAAGCACATTCATTTTAGATTCATAGAGTCATAGATTGTGAGCTTGGAAGGGACCTTGGAAGAGCATCGGGTCCAGCCCCCTGCACCAAGCAGGTCAGGTGAACCCAGTGAGGTGACCGTCCAGTCTGCTCTTGAAGATTTCCAGGGTAGGCGATTGCACCACCTCTGGAGGGAGCTTATTCCAGTCTGGACACTTAACTGTGAAGTCATGTTTCCGAACGTTGAGCCTGAATCAATCTTCCAGGAGTTTGTGGCCATTACTCCTGGTCTTCCCCTTGGGTGCCCTGGTGACCAGTTGCTCACTGAGCCCTTGATGTACTTCCCTGGTAGCAGTGTACTGCTACCAGGTCCCCTCTCAGCCTTCTCTTCCTAAGGCTGAAGAGTCCCAGATCCCTCAGCCTTTCCTCGCATGGCTTGCTGTGTAAGCCTCTGATCATACGGGCTGCTCTTCTTTGGACTCTCTCAAACTTGTCCATGTCCTTGTTAACATGTGGTGCCCAGAACTGGACACGGTACTCCAGTTGTCGTCTCACCGATGCTGAGTAGAGTGGGAGAATCACCTTCTTGGTTTTGCTGGAGATGCATCAGTTGATGCATGTCAGAGTATTATTTGCCCTGATGGCTACAGCATTGCACAGCTGGCTCATATTCATTCTGTGGTCAGGTCACAGCTCTCTGCCAAGACAGGGTCTGTCCCTCATAGGATGGGAAGGAATTCCTCAACCATTAACTTGTAGCTGTGAATGTGGTCTGTTCCCTCTATACCATTTCAAGGCCCGAGTCCAGCAGAAAGAATTGGAGCTAGAAGCACTGCTCCGTCATTGTCTCATTGTTTTTTGTCTGAATGCAGGTGAAAATCGCCTCTCTTCCTGCTGGTATTTCCCAGTGGTCTGAACACTGGGAGAAGAACTGGAATCAAAGCTGGCAGCCAAAATCCCAGAAATTTGAGCTTACTGGTGGCTCAAGGTACTACCTGGAAGCGCTGCATCATGGGACAGCACCCAGCACTGGAATGAGACTTGGGATTCAGCTGCACAATACCTGGCTGAACCCCGATGTGATAAATACCTATCACAGAGAAAAGCATGAGATCCAGGCCAGTGCTCACCAACTTCCAGAAATACAGGTCTGTGGCATGCCTGTGATCATGTACCTTAAGCCTCTGTGTGGTGCTATTTACCACGTGCGTGCTGTAGCAAGTCCTTATTGTAAAGGCCCTGGTGTGTTCTTACCCTGTGTTAATGAATAGTGAAGTCATGATTATTTGCATTCAAACACATTAGGAAGCTGTGGTCAGCCCTTGTCTTCCAGAAGATCCTTCCTTCATCCATTAACATGTTAAATGTACCATCTGTCTTGACTGCATTAGGATCTAACCCTGTTGGTTAATTCATGTTGACTAACACAGGTTTGGAACAGATTTATTTTCTTAGCTGATCTCAAAATGATACACTGTTGGATTTGGATCAGGTGATATTAAACGTCCACAGGAGGAAGGGAAGTTCAGTAGCTAGAAGAAATTGGTTCTGGTGGTTAAAAGTGCAGACTAGGAATATGGCAACTGAGGGGCTGCTCCTGGATCTGCCACTGACTTGCTTGGAGATGCTGAATGAGTCTCTTTAACCGCCCTGTCCTTGTTATGTGAGGACCAAAGCCTTAGACATGTATCACAAGAGACTGCATAGAGCAATAGGTGGTTGAAGGGACTCCTCCTGCTGAGCTGCAGAGACTGAAAGGGATGAATACTGATAACATATAGACCTCTTGCAGTACCTCCATTAGAAGAACCATAAGAAACTTCTTGAGATCTTTGTACCTCACATACACTGTACCTGTTTTTCTTCCTATCAGATGCTGACTCTCTCTGGGACAGGATGGTTCAGTCTTTCCTGGGACAATGTGTCCAGCAACATGATATCCACAAATGCTACAGCTGACCAGGTGGGCATGATTAAACACAGAAAGCTAAAACCTCACCTGGTATAAAACATCATAGCACCATTGAAAGCAGCAGCACTATTCATAGCATGACTATCTATGAAAGCTTATGTCTTGCTGAACCAGTTAGTCCAGAAGTGACCACCCTTGCCCAACCTTCTGCCTAACTTCAGACTAGCCTGGCTAACCACCTTTCTTCATAAAAGTAAGGGTGGAAACAGATGCTTTTTGTTGCACTTATGCCACCATCAACATTTTTATGGGTCACAAAGTGAAAGCAAATAAATGTCCAAACCTTCTGTCATGCCACAAATGCCGAGATTTGTGGCCGTGACAAAAGGTAGTCATAAACTGTTCCACTTGTATTGCAACAGATGTCTATTTGCTTGATGGTGGGACTCTCTCCAGGTAGGTGCTTCTGGGACTTGATGGCCCAGTCCTGAGTGCCCTGGGAATTCCTGCACAGAGCTGGGCTTTTCAAACCCTGGGAGCGCCTGCCCACTTTCCCCTGCTTCCAGAGATACCACCCTGGCTATCTCCAGGATGTGGCTCTGGATACAGAGAAACTCAGGGCTCCCCATGTCCAGACACTTGCCCTGGGCATCCCAGGGGCATGCCTATGGAAGCAATGAAAGCTGGGACCCTCAATCAGCTGATTGATAGCCCCAGCCCCAGGACCGCACTGGAGTGTTGTGGCTTTCCTTGTTTGCAGAGATGTGTGCCCAGGATCTCCGGGGTGGTCTCTGGAAGTAGGGAAAGTCACTGTTTCCCATGTGCAGAGGTGTGCCCCTGGCAATCTCTGGGAATCCAGAGATAACTGGGGGCACATCTGGAAGTGAGGAACACATCTCTAATTGTCCCACAAGATCTGCGGGCAAGACAGTGAGCCACGTGCTTTGCCCAGTGGAGCAGATCAGCTGTGCTGGGACACATACACTTCTTTGGCATTGTCTCACCTAGGCTATGAAAACCTGTCTCAGTTGGTGACCTGTCCTAGAGGCTGAGACCTCTTGCCATCTTCTCACTTATGCTTACAATTACTGGGAATGCTTTTGAAAAGCAGTTTTTGTGGGGAAACTCCCAGCTGCTGGGACCTGCAACTGCATCTGATCTAGTCCCCCTCATGTTCACAGTGAAATGCAGAGTAGTAGATAATTGTTTATCAAAATGGACATTCTGATACTTGACCATAGGGTCTTTCCCATGCAGGAACATAGACCAGGAGAGTCTTTGTATCCCTAAAATGCACTGTGAGCTGGTCTTGTCAAAGTCTGTGATCTCAGTTTTATGAAACATAGCAGTGACTTAGAAGCATCTCAGACCAGTCAGCTACACAATGGACCATAACAATGGTTGCATCCTCAACATGGTTTTATTTTTCCTTTCTGTAGGTCCAAGCAGTCATAGAGGAGCTTCTTTCAGTAAAATGTGACACTGAGCCATTGTCTGCGAAATTCCTTTTCCGGAATGGGTTTGAGAATGGTAAATACATACTAAAATAAAGATGATTCCAGTGCAGAGTAGCAATCAGCGTATTGCAATAATGAGTTTTTCTGTTTACATAGGAACCGTGACATCTTTGGGTGGTTAACTCAGTAAGGCTATGCTAATACCACACATGTATGAACATAAAGATGGGGAAGTCCAATGCATTTAGTTGGCCAAAAGCTGAAAACTAGTAGATGTTAGATAGTGAAGGGAAGGGCTCCCACATTTTAGCTCAAAAGCCTACTGCTCAGAGCACTTGCCTACAGGGCAGAAAACACAGGTTATAATCCCCCTTCATTCAGAGGGGTTTGATGTCTTGTCCTTCCCAACAAAGTGCTGTAACCACCAGGATGCAAGTGAGACATTACCCAGGCCCCTCTCCAGGTGTTTCCTTGAAGCTGTTCTCCCAAAGACAGCCAGGAGCAGAAGATACATGGAGCCAGAAGGAAGAGTGTATGTTGGAGGCTGTGAGGCTCAGTAGGAAGAATGCTGCCTGGGAAAGAAAGGGGACCTGGATTCTAGGATGCTACCAATAGGGCAGAAACTTTCCCAGTCCTTTTTTCCAGTAAATATTAAATGCAAGGTACACTGCACCAGGTTTAAAAGGCCTGGAGAAGGGAAGTTCAAGAAGACTGGAAGAGTCCAAAGGCAAAGCTGGACAAGCAGACCAACTGCAAGCCTGCTAGCTTAATGTTAATCTCGGGCAAAAGAATGAGAAAGCCCCTATGAAATGCAATTAATAATTGACAACGTGGTGATTATGTGTATCAGGATATAATTGATGCCAATGAATATGGCTGCATGGAACGTGGCTCTTGTCAACACACCTAATTGCATTTTTTTGATGATATTTTGATGAGATTAGTTTGGCAATGGTGACTATATAGATATTCAGACTCTACTAAGGGAGCTGTCTTGGTTGGGAGCGAATCCAGGTTGGTCACCTAATACCCTCAACTAACTATTTAGCACTGGGGAGGCCTCACCTGAAGTGCTATGTCCAGTTTTGGCCCCACAGTTCAAGAAGGATGTGGACAGTTTGGGAAGAGTCCAGTGCAGAGTAACAAACATGATCAGAGACCTTGGAAACATGACTTATCAGGAAAGGCAGAAAAAGAAGAGACGAATGAAGGGTTCTCCTGGCTGTGGTCATGTCAAAACTTGGGTCCCAGTTAAACCCCTTTTTAACTTCCAAGGTATGTAGGGCAAAACATTAATATTACAGTTGTGATGAGAAGCCCCTTTGTCTTAAGGCCTTTAAAAACACAAGGTCAGAGTCGGCCCCTGGCAGCAATTTGGAGCCTGAGTGCAGAAGAGAGGTGAAATAAAGAGGTGATATGACTTTTCTAAAGCCATCCAGTACAGCAGAGAAGGACCTAGGGGATACAGTAGATCATGAATTGAAATATGTCACCTGCTTACTAGGTTGTATTAACTAGAGTCCCACTTGCAAATCAAGGGCAATGATTCCTCCACTATATTCAGCATTGGCAAGGCTTCACCTGGTCTAGTTTTGGGCCCTGCACTTCAAGAAGGATGTGGACAAATTGGAAAGGGCCCAGCACTAAGCAACAAGAATGATTAGAGGGTTGCGAAGCAAGCCTTGTGCGGAAAGGCTGACAGCGCTTGGATTATTTAGTCTAGAAAAGAGAAGATGAAGGAGGCATTTGATAACAGTTTTAAAATATGTGAAAGGAGATTACAAAGAGGGTGGAGATAGGCTTTTTTCTGTGACTATGGAGGACAGGACTGGGAGCAATGACCCCAGACTGGAGCAGGGGAAATGGTGGGTTGGAGATTAGGAGGAACCTTCTGACCATGAAGGTGGCCAAGCACTGGAATAGGCTACTTAGAGAAATTGTGGGCTCTCCATCCCTGGAAATTTTCAAGAACAGGTTAGACTGACACTTGGCTGGGATGGTTTAGTCAAGGATGGTCCTGCCTTGAGCAGGTAGTTGGATTAGATGACCTCATGAGGTCTCTCTTAGCCCTACTATTCTGTGATCCTACTTACAACTTGATAGGGTTGCCAGCTCTGTTTAAATCTAAGTCAGGAGGTTTCATCACATGACATAATGACATTTATGCCTTTATGTCAGGACGACAAATGGACATTACTATTACATTTTAAAAACCCACTGGACCACTGTATAAATCGGGTTAAACTTTTATTATTTTTTTTAATGAATGCCCTATCATTTCTGTCCCTGGTGACTCTCAGCAGTCTCCTGGAGATTTAGATCTAATGCCTGGACTCTCCAGGGCAATCCTGAAGGGCTGGCAATCCTACAACTTGGCCTTTGGCATACTTAAAAATTAAATGCCAGCTCTTAGGAGGGCAGTTCCAAGAAATACAGTGAGGTGCCCAGTGACTGTATAAACTGTGTTGAGTATTTGGTGTCTTGGACCATCTTCATGGCAAGTGGGGAGGTCCAAAGAGGTGGTCAGTAGGAAACAATGAGCACTATGCCAGAACCCCATTCTGGAATGGAGGTACCTTTATGCACAGGGATCTGGTTCTCGGAGCCCTTTGCTTTGGGCACGTGCCAAACTAACAAGGATGCTCTTAGAGATGTATTTGCCGTAGTGGTGCTGTTCACATTTGGATCACAGAGTTATCCAAGTGGCAGCTTGTGGCCCACATGCAGCCTATGAAGGGTTTAATTGTGGCCTGAGTGGGTGTTGAAGGTGCTGTATTAGTGCAGCTTCCAAACCTAGGTGGTGAATGCCACTGCCATGTCTTCCCTCCCACCCCCACCACTGTCTTCCTCACCAGATGCTGAATTTGGGGTCTGTGGTCCCTGTTGGTGACTCAGATCAGTGAGGTGTGTGAGCAGTGGCAGTGTAAATTCCCTGGGGTCCAAAGTCACACCAATGCAGTGGCTCTGGCACCTGTGCTGAGAAGCTACCGGTGCGCTGCTGGAGGTGAGTCATCCAGCCCTGAGGAGCCCCATGGGCTGGATTTGGCACATGGGGTCAAATAAGTTGAGCAGCCCCGGGGGATGCCGGAGCTCTAGGTCTGAGGAGAGTCAAGTTGCCACATAAAGGCTGTCCAACCTCTATGTGGCTGAGGGCCACACGTCCCTCATGCCACATTAAGAGGGGACACACTGACAGGAGCTGCACGTCCCTCTGCCCCCAGTGCACTGCACACCCAGATGCCCTATCTGTGGATTGCGTGTCCTGGGTGCTCCCCACTCCACCCCATATCCCCCTGTTGCACAGCACACTTACACCTGTTCCACCATGCACCCTAGTTTCCCCACATTGCACCACGTGCCCCCATGTATCACCAGAGAGCACCAAGGGGTGATGAGGTCAAATGGTCACAAACTCCTCCGTGACCGTTTCAGGCTGGACATAAGGAAGGACTTCTTTACTGTCCGAGCCCCAAGGTTTGGAACAGACAGCTGCCAGAGGTGGTTCAGGCAGCTACTTTGAATGCCTTCAGGCCACATTTGGATGCTTATCTTGCTGGGATCCTATGACCCCTGCTGACTTCCTGCCCCTGGGCCTGGACTCATTGATCTTCCGAGGTCCCTTCCAGCCCGAATGTCTATGAAATCTATGACGTGTACCCTGCTGCCTCTGCTTCCCATGCCCCACACTGCAGTGTGAAGCCAGGCACCCCTGCTGCTGCACTGTGTGCAGGGCAACCCCGCACTATGCCATGCCCCCAGGCGGCCCAACTCAACATTAGCTCTCTGGCTGTGAGCTCCTCCCCCCTGCTACCCCGCAGCACAGTGCCGCTCAGGCACCCTGGGCTGCAAGCTCCCCTGGCACTAAAGTCTGGGCTGCATTGCACCTCACCACCCCCTGGGGCAGGGGTAGGGGCAGGGGCGAAGGCAGGAAGGGAAGCCCAGAGCCTTTGGCCGCTACTGCAGCTGGAGTAATGGGGAATGCAGTGGCTGGGCAGGTCCTTGGAGGCTGCAGTTTAACCCTTTGCAAGCCACATGTGGTCCATGGGCTGCCAGTTGAATTACAGAGTAAGCTAAATGAGGGTATTTTCCATCCCTTATATTAAAGTTAGCCAACTTGGAGCAAAGAATGAAAGAGTCATGGGGCTAGAAAGAGAAAGAACAAGAGGGAGCTTGACAGCAGCCTTATGTTTAAAGCTTCAGCTCAGCTGGGGGAGATCTGGGTCCAGGTTTTAACGGGGTTTTGGTTTTTCATCTAATGACTGTACAATGTAATGCGCATCATGCTGTCTGTCAAATGGGAAGAAAACTAGAATGATATTCACCAGAATGTGCATGTTCACTGCCTGCCTTGAACATTTGCCATACAGCTGCTTTTGAGATTGTTTCCACACCTCTAACCCCTTTCATTTTTACCACTGTCAGATCAGAAGGACTTCTCCACTAAGGGTTATGTGGTCAGTGGTGTGGAGCCCTTTTGTGGAAGATTCAGCATTTGCAGCCCAAAGCATCTTGTCAGAACATCGCCACCAACTTTACCAAGATACGATGTCACTCAATACACACATGTGAGTAGCATCTGTGACGGAGTGCCTTAAAAATGGCGGCAGGGACCTGAAAGTGGAACGCAACCTTGGCCTCAATAGCTGAGTCTTTGCCCCTGTTACACCTCAAAAGTACATATCTCATCTCTGGAGTGCGATCCTGTTTCACCCAGGGAGATGAACATACCTCCCCCATTCTTTCAGTGCACAGCCCTATCCATTTCCTTCATGCCAGGGGCCAGCGGGCTCCCCAACACTGTTTATGCATTTTGCTTTAAATAATCATTGGGCAATCATTGAGCACAAGAATCAGATTAAGGCACGAAGAAGTGAAGTGGCTTATTCACAGTCAGGTAGGGAGTCAGGGTAGAGTTGGGAAGAAGAATCAAGTCATCTGATTCTCAGCCCATTTTTTTCTCTGACCTTCTAGGTACTGCACTAGACTGTGGGGTGTAGTGTACTGGGTGGAAATTCAAAGGACAAAGGGTCTATTTCCAATTGTTGACAGCCTGCTTGTGACCTCTGGCAAGTCACTTCACATACCTGTGCTTCAGTTTCCCCATCTGTAAAATGGAAATGATACCTTCTCTGTAAAGTGCCTTGCGATTCACTAACAAAAAACATGATACAAGATCTCACTATGAATATTCCTGCTTCTCAAAGGAAGAGAAGGTAGTTCATTTCTTTAAGCGTTGAAACCTTTGAGCTTTCTGCTGGTCCCATCAGCAATGGAGCTATGTCAGTCATGGATTTTATGGTGTGAACACCTGTTCGTGAAAGTTGGATACATAGCAGTAATTTTTTTCACCCAAGTTATGAAACAGAGGTCAGAAGGGAACCGCGCTTGATTTTTCTTGGATTTGAACCTCAGTCTAATTTCTTTTTCTGGACTAATGTGTTCCTGGTTTGTTCTCCTTCTCTACTGTCACAGGTATGCTTTGCACATAAAGGTTATATAAGCAACATCCTTCATGTTTTGGTGTCCTACAGCAATGCCTTTCTAGGTACAGTGAAGAAAAATCTTACTTGCCATTGGAGTCCTCAAGAGAACGGCTTGGAAAGGTATTCAAAGCATACTTATAGGCTACGCAGGTTGAATAAATGACCTTCCCTTCACCCTGTGACCATGTGTAGCGAATCCGTTGCCTGCAGATGTGCTGCAACTCGGGCAGATTCTCAGCTGGTGCAGACAGATATAGCTTCATTGAAGTCAATTAAATTGTAGTATCAGTACTTTCCAGCATGAATAAGTTTAATGGTGTATGAAGACTGCTCACTGCTATGTCATCTTTAACTTGCTGCTCTGTCCTTAATGATGGCAAAAACTTGAAACAATGAATTACAATCACATTGAGTTTTAAAGGACTAGACACACTGAGTATATCCAGTTGGCTTTGGAGGTTGGTCTATGCAGTGAATACTGCCAACAGCCCTGCTTCAACATGTACTAGAGTCTGTGTCAGACCAGAGGTGTGTGTGTTCACCAAAGGAAGCCTTTCCTTTGGAACAAATGCAGTTCTCTTCAGGTATTCAGTGAGAATCTCCTGAACATAGCAGTCTCCCTGTTAAATTTTAAAGTACTGTACTGACTGGTCTTCGGCCCCATGCACACGTTAAATTTATTATATGATTAACATGTTAATCTTCCACAAATAGTAACAATGCCACACATTCAACCAATTTATGGCACCATAAAGTGGAAAACCAGACACAAAGATTTTCTGCATAAAAGGTGAAACATCTTTGTGGCTGGTTTGTGTGATGCCATAAATTGGATGTGTGGCTTACTCCCATCCTGATGCTGACAATCAGCTTGTTATCAGCATTGGTACTGGGAGTGAGATTAACACTGGGGCTGAAGGCAAGGTTCCCAGTAGAGGAGAGATGAGAGCCTCTACCAGCCAGGAACCTTGCAACCCCCTTGCCCGGCAGCCCTTGCTGCCTTGTCCAGCAGCCCCCAGCTTTGCTCTGCAGCAAAGATGCTCAGTTGTGGGGAGCCCCAGGGCTCTCCACAACCTTGTATTTTCATAGAATCATAGAAAATGAGGGTTGAAAGGGACCTCAGGAGGTCATATCTAGTCCAACCCCCTGCTCAAAGCAGGACGAGCCCCAGCTAGATCATCCCAACCAGGGCTTTGTTTTCCTGAGTTATAAAAACTTCCAGGAATGAAGTTGCCATCACTTCTCCAGGTAATCTGTTCCAGTGCTTTACTACCCTCCTAGTGAGGAAATTATTCCTAATCTCTAACCTAAAGTCCCTTACTGCAACTTGAGCCCATTGCTCCTTGTTCTGTCATCTGCCACCACTGAGAACAGTCCAGCTCCATCCCCTTTGTAAACCCCCTTCAGGTAGTTGAAAGCTGCTGATGAATCCCCTCTCAGTCTCCTGTTCTCTAGATTAAATAAATCCAGTTGCCTCAGCCTCTTCTCATAAGTCATGTCCCCCAGCCCTCTCACCATTTTTATTGCTCCCCACTGCACTCTCTCCAATTTGTCCACATCCTTTCTGTAGTGGGAAGCCCAAAACTCTACACAGGACTGCAGACTGTGGCTTCACCAGTGCTGAATAGAGGGGAAGAACCACTTTCCTTGCCTTGGAACAAGGCTTTTTAAAGTGTCTTGTTCCAGAGCTATTGTGGGAAATGTGGGACAAGGCAATCAATATGCTGGGGCTCCCTGTGACCTGGCATCTTAAAGAGCCATGGTGGAACTTATGATTGTTGGGATTGGGGTTTTGATCCCATCGTGCTGTTGTTTGAATACTTTCCACTGCCCTGAGAGACAGCTGGATATGTCCAGTTTGGTGCGACATCTTAGATGTTCTTAATTTGCATTTATACAGGTTAGTGTTGGAACCTGGCTGTTGAGTTTGGTTCCTCTTTGCCTCTTATTGTAGAGACAAGCCACTGGCTCAGCTCTGCATCCTGCATTAGCAGAGGGGACTGGCCCCAGTTGTATGCTATTGCTTCAAATGGGGTATGGCAGCAACTGGCACAAAGGATTATGGCAAGAGTGAGCAAAACATGACACAACCCTGGACAAAGGAAACATAAAATGTCATCACCGGCTATTTTCCCCCTGTATCTTCAGAGTAAGAGCAATGCTGATTAGTGCAGGTTTTAGCACTAGTGACATCAGACAGTCAGCAGTTTCTATTTATCAGGAGAGGGGTGTGAGCAAGTAGGATGGCCATGCAGGTGCATTTATTTTTGGAACCACATGATTTAGTAGGAGCAGACTTTGAGTTCCTGGCCAGGGGCTGGTGTGGCTGTCATTGTCACAACATGTTGGAGTCCTAGTATGAAAGACAAGGATGGAAACCAATCTTTCTATCACATGCCAAACACCCCAAAACATTTCAGTCTTGCTTAGAACAATTCGAACACAAGGATGTCCTTTTTCACTGCCACGTGGCACAGAGTGTGTGTGGCAATTCTTCTGGACTAATATACAGAGGATTCAAGGCTGTTATTTCGAGGTCCCAGCAAGGGCCTCAACTGTAGCAACCTCATGTGGTGGCAGTCTCAGGTTCACTGTCTAATGCGTTGGCCAAGATAGTAGCCCTTACACCAGCACTCACTTAGGATATTTAGGCAGCTGTCCAGGTAGGTGATGGATTGCAATGGCTCTTATTAAAATGTTGTTTTAATACCTCTCAGCTGGGAGTTTACATGTGTTGACCTGTGGAGGAGCTGTGTGAACAACTCTGAACTCCTCTTAGACCGTCAAGCAAACTCAACAGTGCTGGTGCATCAAGTTGTCCTGCTGCTCCCTGAGGTAGATGAGGAACCACCTGGAAAGTTTTACCTTGACGAAATAATCATCTCGGACAGACAAGTAACTGGTAATTTCATCACTCTGTTTTTGCGAATGCCTTTTGAAGCACTAACAGAATATCCATGGTCATCAATGGAGCTGCTCTGAATCTTTTTTTGGAGAAAAAATAGTTTTTAAAGAACCTGAAATTGGAGTTTTGTGAAAAAAAATGTTGGCTTTTTAAAGAAAACTAACTTCTTGGCATCCTAATTGATTTTTTAAAATTGCAAATGTTATCAACTTAGCTCTCAATAGTTTTAGCTTGCTGCAAATACTGGAAAGAAACATGTTAATAACTTCATGGATAAAAGAAAAACAGATGTAAAATTATGAAAAAAAAAAGATTGTGAAAACCTAACAAGAAATGGGTCTGCTTCCAACTCCATAGAATTGAAGCTGCTTAGGAAACAAGCCAAAATTGTTCATCCCTAATCAAACCATATTCTTTTTTTCCTTTCAGTTTTCCAAAGGGACCCCAAACCAGCTCATCCAGGGGGGAATATTATAGAAGCAGTGTCTGTGGTTGGGTCACCCCCCATCTACAATGTGTCCTTGCTGGTGGCCGGCTGTGGTGGGCATCTCCCTCTTTTCTCACTGAGGTATGGACTGAGTGCAGGTTGTCTCACATCCATTTATTGCCAAGTTCCTTGCACCTCATTTTAAAGCATCTAGCTACTATCAGAGGTAGTATAATGGGATACAGGGACCTTGAACCTGATCCCATCGGGCAAGTCCCACATTTCTGTCCCTTGTGGAGGAACGATATTTCCTGATTTTTGTTCTTTCTCCATTGACTGTCCTGTGTGCAGGTCTTCCCCTGCCCTAGCTATCCATAGAGAGGATTCAATGTCACCAGGAATATCTACTTGCTAATAGGGAGGCAGGGTAAACAGAACAGCGAAAACTGTAAGCCATTGAGATAAGGGAAAATAAAGAGGGACCAGAGTCTGATTGCTGGATCCAAGCCCAAGATTGCTGGGCTATGGGGAAGTTTGGATCGAGATCAGGATGCCATGTCTGGATCTATTGCCACGCTACGCTGGAGGCTAGTGGCTAACGAGTCCTGACCCCTGATGGAGTTCAAACTGGAATTGTATGATACCAGCCCAATCTTTCTCAAACCAACCAGTCACCTCCCTGGCCTGTGCACAGTAAAAACCTTGCCAATTGGCTTTCACAGCTCATAGGGAGAAGCCATTCATTGTACTGTTACAGTTTTTTTTGGCCCCTGTGGTCGAGCTGAAATCAGTTATTTGTGCTTCTGTAGCACTGAAGGACTCCAGCTGGGATCACGGCCCCTCAGTACTAGGTGCTGCCCGTATTCATAGGCAATGAGAACCTGTGCCACAGCAAGTTGATTAAAAAACAAAACCAAACCAAGGTAGATTCAAGAAGTTTTATTAATCCATTTTACAAATGGAGAACTGGAACCCAGCAGCATGAATTGGTTTGCCCTTGGTCTTCCAAGGAGCTTGTGGAAGAGGGAGCATTCAGATCTGGATTTCTAGAGTTTTAAAAGAATGTTTTAAACAAGAAAACATCTTTCTCCTTGCTCCATGACTCTCTCTCCAGAGTCCAACTGGAGAGTCCTAATGAGGGGGTTGTGAATCAGACCAATCTGCCCCTGCCTCTGTCTGCATGCTAGCCCAGAACTAGCAAGAGGCTGCTGGAAGACAGAGGTAAACTGTTGATGACAGGGACCATCTCTTTGCTGTGTTGTACCATAATTGGTGCTTATGGTGCTAAGATATGTATGTACCTGGACAGAAATACACATAACTATGTAAAACGATTCTGTCTACAACTTCTATTTTTCCAAGAGACACCTGCTTGTTCCCACCTGTTCCTCAGTAATAGTTGCTGGGGCCCACCCCAGTGTCATCCACATGTGAAGGCACTGGTGTGCTCAGAGCTCCCAGGTAAACTCACAGCACTGCTTCCCTCAACCTCCCACATACTTGCATGGCCCTTATCACAATATTTTATCCTCACGATGTTGTAGCATGGTAGAGGAGTGCCTTTGTTCCCATTTTACAGAGAGGATCAGGACTAGAACAAAAAAAGGATGTATCCTGCCTCAGGCAGGGAGTTGGACTAGATGACTTCTGAAGGTCCTTTCTAGCCCCACGTCCCTATGTTCTTCTGTATGAGTCTATGTAAATGCCTCATATTTAGGTGTTACAGAGGTTAAATTTTCTGGCCTTCAGAGTAGAATCTGGAATCCTAAGAGGGGACCAACTTCCCTAGACAGGGCATGGCAGTGGTGATGCGTAGGGGATGCATGTGCACCACCTGACCAACCGCGCTCGATGCTTAGGCTATGGGCAGGGGGGGCAGGCAAGAGAGCTGGTGCCCCCCTGAAAGTGCTGGCCAATCTCTGCGATCGCTGCAGCTTCTTTTGGGAGCGGCTACAGTGATTGGCCAGTGCTTGCTCCCAGAAGAGGCTGCAGCCACTCCTGGCAGCATCTGCAGCGATTGGCCGCAGTGGGCTTGCCCAGGGGGACTCCCCCAGTCCACAGGGTTGCTTGTGGGGGACCTCCCCTCCGGTCAGCAAGACTGGTCACGGGGGGGGGGGGGGGGCATGTGCCCCCCCGACTAAGGCAGCACCAGTCTCCCATGGGGCATGGAGAGAATTGAGTGTTTCAGTATGGGATTCCAAGCAGACAGTGAGAACTATCTAGTAGGGGATGTGGATAGATCTGAAATCTTGTTCCTCATTTCGCTTTACCCAGGGCTGCAGGGAAGCACCTTCATCCCCTTAAGATCTGCTTCCCAGAATCTGCTCCTCTAAGGGCGTGTGTAGACAAAATGAGGGGTATGTGTGCACAACACTTTAAAGCGGGTTAAATGTTTTTGCACTGCTTTAATGGCATTGGTGTTTGCATGTGTTGGCAGCTTATTGCGCATTAATTCCAGCTGTTGTAGCACATGCAGTGGCATAATGCATCTTAAAGGACTTTGGGGTGCAGCAAACTAAAACCCCTCAGGAGTTTTAGTTTGCTGCCCTACAGCCGTGGAGCAAAGCACTGGGATCTGTGTGGCTCCGGGGCTGTGCAGCTTGGGAAGGCAGCCTCCACCAAAGGGAAAAAAAAAAGAAGCAGTGAGCCTGATCTTCCCCCACCCCGAGCCTGCCTGCGTGAGCTGCACAGGGACCTGGTCCTTCACTCTGTGGCTGTGGTGCCCCCCTAGACCACCCGAGGTGGGTGCCACCTGGGGGGTGCTGCCACTGCCGCAGAAGGAAGCACCAGGCCCCCAACTGCAGCTCAGGGACCGCTCCACCCGCTGGCAGTTCACCTTCCCCTCCCTGCCACCAGAGAGACAAGTAAGTCACAGGTGTACATGACACAGGATTTACTTCACCCTAAATTGAAGCAGTGTTTTTAAAAACTCCCCACTTTAATTTAGAGTGAAGTAAACCCCTGTTTCGTCTACACATGCCAACATCTAAGCATGGTTTTCACAGAGATGAGCAGAGGTCTTTCTTTTTAGTGGTGGTGTCTTTTATGTTATCATCTAGTGCAGGGGTCTGCAACCTACAGGGCATGTCTACATGAGACACTTATTGTGCCTAATGACACTGCAGAGTAGTGTGGCAGTTAAAAATTATGCTAATAGCCTACTGTGCGGTGTTATTAGGGTAATGCACAGTCAGCATCATGAAAAAAACCATGCGCCAATGCTACTGTGCAATGTTACTGCACAGTAGCATTGGAGCATGGTTTTTTTCATGATGCTAACTGTGCATTACCCTAATAACACCGCACAGAACTGTAGTTACTGCACATTTAGTTAGTAACTGATTAAACTAAATGTGCAGTACCTAAGCAATCAGGAGTCATAGCAGAGATGATATGGATCTTCTAAGCCCAAATAAGTGGCTTGTCTAAAGTCCCACAAGAAGTCCATGGCATTGAAAAGGGGATTGAGCAGAGGCACCTAAATGCCAAGCTGGCATCCTGAGCACTACAGCACTGTTCTTCCTTCCTTGGGCAGTGGCAAGGCATTTGAAATGGGTCTTGAGGGTGAGTTATTGTTGGATGCCAAAATACACAGCTGGAGAGATGCTGTTGTAAAAGTGCCCAGGCTCTTCTGGGAGTGACAAAAGTCCCAGGCACGAGGTTATACAAACCTAATTTTCTGAAGTGCTGAGTACTCACAAGTCCTACAGAAGCCTATTGCTGCTGTGAGCTCTCGATACCTTTGAAAACCCAGACCTCTGCAGCTGAAAAAAGCTGCCACTCTAGCCAACAAGGCTAGAAATGGACAGGTTTTAGTTTCTCCACAACTGAAAGGGGTTTGCCAAGAGAGAATCTGTTCAGTGTCAAGGATTTCTGCTGCAGTCATGCAAAGTCCAAGGCGGTAGGGTGATGCATTGATCATTTGGACAAAATCATGCTACAAAACCAGCCAAGCTTCCCAGCATCATAGATTAGCACAGCACCGAGGGGCTTAACTTGTAAACAGATCTTCTGTGACTGCATTTGTTCTCACCGGGAGTTTTTAAATAGAAAGCAAAGTTTCACAACAAAACCCAGGCCATGCATGGCAGGGACAAAGTGGAGTAGGCAAATTCAGACTTGAAGCAGTTTTTTTTTTTCTCTCCTGTACAAATAGGAGAGTAGTGAGCAGGAAGGTGTGAATAATTTTACTTCTATGTATAGCATTGCTGAGATTCATGCTGGACCATTGCTCATAGTTTTGAAAAAGACATCTTTAAAAGGATGATGAATAGTGAGAAAGAGCAGAATTGCAGAAAGGAGTCGGGCAGGAGAGAATGCCTTACGACGAGAGGCTTACAGCTCGCTGTGCTGGTCTCGTCTAAAAGAAGACCAAGATGCCACTTGATTACCCTGAATAACAGGCAGTCCTTGACTTACAACATTTCAAGTTACAACATTTCGCACTTACAGCGATTATAAATGGATGCCCTGTTTCGACTTTCTGATGCCGGTTTCGATTTTACAATGCTTGATCCAATGCCACGCCACGCTGGTGAACAAGTTTGCTGCATTGCCCATCTCCCTGGAGAACATCTGTCCAAACTTTCTTGGACGCTTCCTTTAAGAAGGACGACAAGACTCCAGAAAAACCTGCAGCCAAGACTCCTGAGAAGACTCCAGCAAAGAACCCTTCAAAAAGTCCAACCAAGTCACCTCAAAAAAGTCCTTCTAAATCAATATGATTGCTATTTACAATATAAATACATTAATCTCGCTATATTATTCATCTATAATTGATAGAGTAGAAAATTCTGGGCTGTTTTTGGTGAAAATAGTGTATTGGGCCTTGGCTCAGGAACCGATCCCCCATTTATAACGCTATTTCCTATAGGAAAATCAGTTCCAAGTTACAACGTTTCGACTTCAGACGCGGTTTTCAGGCACCAATTGTGTCGTATGTCCAAGGACTGTCTGTAAGTATTTTGCAAAGGGAAAAATGCTCGGTACTGGAGGGCTTGCTAATCTACTGAAGAAAATGTAGCTAGAACCAATGATTGAAGCTAAAGCCAGGTTAAATAAAATGAGAAATGAGTTACAGCTTTTTGACAATCCGGGTGATTAATCACAGAAACAAACTTTCCAGGGAAGTTGGGGATTTTCCATTTTACAATGTATTCAGATCAAGGAGTGGGAGATGTCTTGCTGGACGATCTGCTTTTGTTGAAGCACAAGCTCTGTTTCAGCCAAACTTTAGGATTTGTGCAAGGAGAACTGGTAAAATTAAATACCCTGTAATATGCAGGAGATCAGATTAGATGAGCCAATGATATTATCTGCCTCTACAAGTCACATTTGGGATCAGAAAGGGATTGAACTCCACAGTCAGATCAGCATAAGTTGTGGGGGGTTTGTATAGGATGGTTTAGTTTGAGATAAACCTGCCTTGAGCTGGGGGTTGGACTAGATGACCTCCTGAGGGCTTCCAAGCCCTACTTTTCTGTCACTGTGATTCATAATTTTAGGAATTAGAAACCTGGACCACTGAATCACCTAGGTGTTGTTCATATCAGTTGCCACAGGGTGACACTATTGCACACAGTTTCAATGGACACTTCCCCCACCACGCGCACAAGTAGAAATTGGTTTATAACTTAAAAAATAGCAAGAGGAAGGTTCAGTGTTGCAAGCAATGCAGATAATTGCTTTGGGGCATAATACAGATGTACTGAGATTTTGAGCACATTTGTTGAAGTTGCATCTATAAATACTGCTTTGAACTTTCTTATCCATGCCTTTGACATTGAAAACCTGCACTTATTCTTTGGTGAAGGGATGCCCTGTTAGTTCTCTGTTTGTCCAGGGTCTGGCACACATGGTCTTGACTTTCCATCGCTGTAGACATAAGAATAACACATAATTAGAGCATATTATCATAAATCAGGAAACACTGCAGGAATGTATCTGACTCAAAAAGTGAAGTTGTTTTTTGATGTCACCTGCCTTATTTTCCACCATAGTTGAGGCAGGCCTCATGGAAGCATAAGCAGGGAATATCCATGTCTGTCCAGGCAGCAAATTTCCCCCACCTGTATCCTCAAACACTTCCAAAGGACACCGTCTGCATAAATTCCCAGGGGTGCCTGCACCATGGCACACAGCGTTGTGTGGAGTGCAGGGAGTGCTGCTTCTCAAGTCATATAGGAATGATTTCTATTCTATTACTGTTTTCTAATACTGCTTTGCTCTTCTAATGTAGGGCCTGAAAGAGCTTTAAAAATATTAACCAAGTACCTAAAAAGTCTCATTCAAACTGAGCAGGATGATGACTTTTTTGGGTAGGTAACATTCAGGACAGAGAGCTTGTCCCATGCTTAAGGAGTCAACTGGGGACTCGAAGGACCCACATTTCATGTCCTTCATTATCAGACAGATGGTTAAGACTTTAACATCAGTCAGTCTCTTTGTAACTCCATTCCCCTTCCAGAAAATGAAGATAATAGCACTTCCCTACCTCACAGTGTTGTCCTGAGGATAAGGATACCAACATCTGTCAGACCCTTAAACAGTGCAGTAATGGGCCGTTGATAACTACTTACGATGGGGCAGATGTGGGAAACCTGGGTGGGTTCTGGTCCTAGCTCATCCATAGGCCTTCTGCGTGGCTCTGGACAGGTCTCTTCCTCTCTCTGAGCCTCAGTTTCCCCGTCTCTAAAATAAGGCGAACAATGCAAAAGGTGTTTGTGAGCTTTAAGCCCCAGTGAGGCAAGGCCTGGGACTTCTGCACTGACATTGTCCCATTGCACGGGAAGCACGTTGGAGCTGGATTTGAGCTGGAGTTCAGTTTGACAGTCTCAAACAGGGCCAGACACAGCAGTGTGCAGTCAGATTTTGTGAGCCTAACCCTCCTGATTCAGTGCTTACTTTTCCATAGCTACTTCTGAAGAGTTTGGCAGGTTAAGGGACTACCATCAGCTGAAGCCCAGTTAGAAGTGCCCACAGCTGCTGTGTTCACACTGGATAGTGTGATGCGGAGGGTACATAGGACCTCCTGGATATTGATGTCTCTGTGTGTCAAACTCTTTCTTGCAGGGGAACCTTGCCCTCTCAGGGGTCTGAAGAAGATGATTCTCTCTTTGCTTCCCTGGAAAATGCAAACATCAGCCTGAGAGTTCAGAGACTGCAAACTGCATCCCCACCTATTGGAGGGACCTTCCAGATCCTGCTGCCTAATACTGTGCTATCAGGTACAAAGAGGGTTGAAATGACCTTTACTTGGCAAGCCAAGGTAGGGGGAGATGAGGTTTTCTTCCTTGGGAAACCTTCTTACAAAGGGGAGGCTGGCAAGCTGGTTCCTTTGGTGGCAGACAATAATTCTTCATCTTTAACATCTTCAAAAAACTGTGGGAGAAAAGAGAAGAGGAGAGAACATTTTGACACGATGATTTAGAGACTGCTGCAAAGCCTTTTGCAGTTTAAATCCATTGATTTTGGTGGGCTTTTGACCACTTCCTTAAAGTGGGGTTTTTCACAGACAGGCGCCCTGTAATACAACATTTGGTCTTCTGCATGTATTTCTAGTGCATCTATTACTACAGAAGCCAGGCCCTTTCCCTTATTAGGATCACGCAGGCTTGGGACTGCAGAGAGGCTGATACCTGTTGTTTTGCAATGCCCTTCCCAGGTGTCCCCATTCACATCTCTTCCCATCATCTTCACAAGCTCCTGCAGAGCAGCACCGATAACTCCACAGCACACTACTTCAATGCCAGTGATTTCACAGTGACCAAGGACTCGAGCACGTGTTACGAAGCCATCTGGACGCTGACCTGGAAAGCAAAGACTGGGGACTTGCCCAATGTTATCAGTGTACGCAGATCTCTTGATTTCAGGCTTTGCTGCAACTTGGAAGGTGCCAGTTGGCACAGCTGTATTGGCAGGAGTGGCATGGAAGAAAGCCTACAAATGGTGGTAGTATCGTAGGGGTGTTGTGACGATACATACGCTACAAAAAGCAAAGCTGTTGGTGCTATGACAATGGGGGTCTTAGAGTAGCTAGAGAAAATGCTTCCAGTATTGCATCGCGTAACTGTGAACATGGATTGTGTGGATTTGAATTGGTCACTGAATCAATTGGCAGCTTGTAAAATAAAATTCTTCACTCTTGACCAGGTCTCTGCTGAAAACCTCACTGGACTGAATCCCACTGTCACTGCTCGGGTGGTTTATGATGGCGGTGTGTTTATTGGACCCATATTTGGTGACATGCTCGCCACCTTGAATAACTCTACGCAGGTGAGTCAGTGCTTGACCATGCTTCCTGTAGATGAGTGGGGCAAGAGTTTTAAAGGAATTTGGGTGCTTGGCTCCTGTTAAACTCAAAGAGCATTGAGCTCATAAGTATCTTTACAAATTTGGCCATGGTTGCTTGCTGTTTAATAGCCAGATCCTGCCATGCTGCACTTATTAAGCAAGATTTTGTTCCATTTCAGTCAATGAGACTCATGGCAGAGCAAGATGTTCAGTCGTCAGGGGCAGGGGAGATAGCCCTCTTCTTACGGCAGGGGTTTAGGATATTGTTATCTCTGGCTTTATATCCCCAAGTGAACTGTTACTGGATTCTGCAGTGATACCTTCCAGCTACTGGAGTCCTGGTATAATTAATGGCACTGGTGGGGCTATTACTTGAGCATGGTGACATCGTGAATGGTGGGCAACCAGGGCACCAACCCCAGGCAGCCACTTAGAGGAGGTGCAATAACAGCAGCTGCCACAGGATATTCACCAAGAGACACAGAGACACAGGATACTCATCAAGAGGAACCTGCAGTCCAACCCAGTAAATGGTGGTTCTTATATTCTTATGTTTCTTACAGCATGCTGCTTGGGGCATATTAATTTACTCTGTGCTTTGGCAAAGTAAAATTAGTCTGGGCTGAGCTCCATGCGGTCACAGCTGGTCTGCCTCGGAGTCCTGAGTTAGTCTGGATATCTCTATGCTGCACTGTAGTGAACAGTACAGACATACTATAGGATGGATAGACTGCTTGAATGCACGTATAAATGTGAATAATTTCTGTACTCGGGCTTGCTTCTCATCTGAAGAATTATCTTGGTTTGATACCAATGCCACATGAAAGTATATCTCAACCTAATTCTGTGTGCGACTATGGAGAAATCACACTTTCCAGGTCCAGTTCTGTGTTTCTTTGTCACGATCTGCTTCTCATACTCCCTTTTCAGTTCAGTAGGACTATGTGAGACAGAGGTGAGATCATTTGGTTCTCTGTGCATTACCTGTTCAGACTGCCGAACCTTTATCCTGAGGGATAAGGTATTGTTTGCCCTGGCTTTCAAATCCCAGGGAGAGCTCTGCAGTGGAAGCAGATAAAAATAAAATAACTCTGGACTACTATGCTAATCAGATCTGATTGAGAATTTGCTATAAATATTGAGTGCCACATTGCAGTTTTACTGTGGAAGCAGCACAGTAAAACTGCATGTCAAATGGTATGGAAGTTGAGTGTAGGATAATAGAGAGCATCAGGCTATCAACTGGGAGGAAGAGTTAGGACAACTAGGGGCCTGGGTGGAGTTATGAGACGTAAGAAAGGATCCAACCAGCATCTCTAGAGAAGTAATCAATTTAGACCCCCCAAAACTGGGTTCTGGCTTTCTTAAGATGAGCCTTAGAAAACTTTGCAGTGAACTTGAGTAGCAAAACCTGAAGCCAGGTGTAAATTTTCACTGTAAGGTGGCAGTGAACCCTTAAGCTAGGTGAGGTTGGCATGATCCTGGGTTCAGTTGTCAGGGTTTTGCAGAACTCTGTTAACAACCTTGGTCCTCTTCTGTTTGGAGTAAAACAATTTCTCCATTTCTTCAGGTTGTGGTGGTGGTGAATGAGGTCCTAGCCAATTGCTCTGGTTCCTGTTCCTTTCGCTATTGCCAGGAGGCGACCCCTTTAGTCAGCGATGTGGAGTATTTACTAGGTAACAGTATTTCTGCTTGAATGTAATGACTGTAAAAATTGCTTTTCCACTTGATGCTAGAAATAGGCCTGTAACGTGCCTTCCACTGCAGTAATGAGGTTTCCTGCCTGGCTCACCACCTTGGTCCTACCTCATTACCTGCCTCTGGCCTCCCAGGATTTGCCCACACCATTATCTCACCTGCCACCCTTGCATGTTAAAATTCATGAAGCTGCCCTAGGAGGTAGGAGTGGGTTTTGGGGTAGTCGGTTGTTGGGGATGAAGCCCCCCTTGGCCTTGATACATGTTAACCTAGCTGAGTTCATTCTGTCCAGGGCCCACTGAGTCAGATCCCCAGGCTTGTGGACCCCAACTTCCCCTACAGCCTCCTGGCCGTGTCCCTCATGGGCTCTGGGCTTGCACCCTATCAGTCTTTACTGCCAGGTATTCAGTCCTCTGGCATGAAACGGTCCTTCCTCCGAAACATTTGGGTTTTTGCTCAACGCAGCCCACTGTGCTTTAGGCCCTGGGGTGCTCTGTGCTGGGTGCCCCTGCAGCACCCGGTGGCCTCTAATCCGCCCCTTATAACCATATTCGGTTATCCCATTCAAACACAAATCAAAAGCAGGAGCGTTCACTTCCAAAACATAAAGCTCACAAAACACAAGCTCCTTTGTCAGGGTTTGTCTCACCCCGCAGTAGCACCAGTGCAAATGTTTGAGGCACTAGCTCTTGTTGCTGGTGATTCAGGGTTTCTTCTGCCCTTTGCGTCACACAGTCCTTTCTCCCCAGGCAATCCAGACTAGCTGCTCCCTGGATCTCTGCCTCCTATAAATCCTATGGGTAGACTGCCCCTTCCTGGGCCAAGATTATGAGCCTCTCCCTGGGTCACTTGACACTTTACTTCTGCCCCAGGCCTGCCAATAGCTGCATGTACCTGCGGTGGGAGGCCCCTTGTTGCCATTAAGTGTGTTCGAGGGTCTGGGGTAGCCAGTGGACCCTGGGCTGCCTCCCAGTAATGGGGAAGGGGCCTCTTACAGAGTCCCAAACAACTGCCTTGCACCTGGGCACCCTAGAGCAGGGGTGGGCAAAATGTGGCCCGTGGGGCCGGATGCGGCCCGCCAGGCCGTTCTATCTAGCCTGTGGGGCCCCTAAAAATTTGGAAAATTAATATTTATCTTCCCCTGACTGCCTGTCATGTGGCCCTCGATGGCTTGGCAAAATTTAGTAAGCGGCCCTCCACCCAAAATAATTGCCCGCCCCGATCTAGAGCTTTGGAAGCTGAGGGGTCAAATCCAACCGTGAATCTGAATTCTGCAGTGAGCTGCAATCAAGCTATAGATCTGAAGAATAAAAAATGAACTTTAGGAGTTTCACATCTGGATTTGGGCCTGAAGTTTATTGTTTTGGTCCACTTGTTTCCATATGTCCAACATATGATCCTCCAGTGCTTTGCAGCTCATGCAACTTTTCTGTACTTTTGTAATGATTGTATGAAGCGCGGCCATTCAGACTGTTATTTGTATTCAACAGTACAGTGCATGCTGTGATGGAGAAGCAGGCCTTGTAACATAAGCTCCACCCCAAATTTGGCAAACTTCAGATTTTTTGTCAGTGAAATAGTAAATTCCAAACAAACCAAAAATATTTGGAACTGTGTAAAGTTTTCTGTTTAGAAGTGTGTGGGTAAAAGAACCAGTTGAAATCCCCCAAATCCAAATATTTCAGTGCATTTAATAAAATGGACTCCAAGGTGGGTATATTGCTTCAAGGGAGTTGTAGTGTGGAAGTAATATCCCTAGTTTTCCTTTGGATCATGAGTCTCCTATAATGCAAGGCACAGAGCTTGGTCAAAAGAAATTCCATGTTGCATTCTGGGACATGCAGTGCGAGCCACTGTACAAACGGAACAAAACTACAGCCATAGTCTCAACAAATACACAATAAATGTATAAGACAAGAGAGAAAGTTGATATACACAGATAGGGGAGTGCAATACAATAATGGGATGCTTTTTATTCTGTTGTGGTAATGTTGGGTGCTCAGATAATTATAGTGGTTTGTATGTTGTGAATGTTTAGGTATAGAAGGACGGGCAAAAGCAGCTTCACTGCTGTTCTTTGTAGGCAGACTTGGGTATTGAAACTTTCAGTTTGGTTGGGTTCATCTTTCAGATGACGGACTCCACACCAAGGTTTTTATCAGGGGATCTGGCTTCACTGCGGACCATCAGGCACTGAGGATATTGGTGAACGACACAACCTGCAATGTCACTGCTTCAAACCAAACTGATTTAGTTTGTCAGATGAAAATGCCACCAGTAGGACTGTATTGGATTATGTTACTGGTGAGACCCTATGGCTTTGCACTCAATGCTAGCACGGGCGGGGACATCTATCTGAGAATTGAGCCAAAGCTGGTAGCTGTTGAACCATCGAGAGCTTCAGAGATTGGTAGGTCTGAATGCAAAACAAGCTCTAACCTGAATATCTTTAACATGACGGGGTGTGTTTTTTAGCACCAGTGCACAGGGATTTTAGTGGGACCCATCCGTCTAGGAGAGGGCTGGCTAGGTATGTTGCCTTATGGAGTGCAGTTCATTTTTTGGGGGTGGCAGG
Organism: Crocodylus porosus; assembly: GCF_001723895.1. Taxonomy (NCBI): domain Eukaryota; kingdom Metazoa; phylum Chordata; order Crocodylia; family Crocodylidae; genus Crocodylus; species Crocodylus porosus. The sequence continues at coordinate 5,491,731 of NW_017728918.1, read as the reverse complement.
AGGATATTTTCAGCTAAAAAAGCATTGTCTCCCTCATTGTAAGGGTGTCTGGAGTCACCCCAAGGAATTCTAGTGCTAGTGAGAAAGGAAGTGGCTGGTGATGCCTCCTGTGGGGAAGGAGGTGGTTTACATGGTCATAAATCAGGAAGGGTGTGGATCTAGGAGGCCCTGTTTTTCAAGAGGTTGTCCATGTCCTCCATCTGGTGGAGATGCAGGCTCTCTTCCTGTGAATTGTGGGTTCTTAACCTGAGTTGCAAGTACGTTCCAGGGGATCACAACCACCCTCCCTTTTTATGGCTAGGTGGGGTGGAAGTCCTGAAACTTTTAACAGGGGTCATGATAAGGGGAAAGTTGGCAACTACTGCTGTAGATCATTAAAAAAAGCAGGTACAATTCTTTGGCCTTGATTTTCTTCCAACAACCCATCTCCCATCTCAATTACAGTGATCTTTCTTTCATTAAAAAGCAAGCAAGTATATTATTATCCTACTTTACATATGCTTTGAACATTTATAATTGGAAAGAATTACAGCTTCCATCTGTGGTTTTAATTTCTTCCATTTAAAATACCTCTCTTCAATTCTCACAGAAGGCACTCATAGATTATTTCATTTCATATGGGTGTAAATATGAACGTCTCTGATGTTCATCTTTACAAAATACACACAATCAGGTTACATTTCATTGGGGATGTTGATAAAAGAGCTACCACAAAATTCAATGTAAAAATGTCTTCCCATTGTTGCCGGCTCAGAAAATTTGACCTTTTGGAAAGGGGAAGCTGGGGAGTATCTTGTGTTGCTCTGTAGTGATGTCTCATGTCAGTGTAGCATCAACTGTAATGGGGTTCCAAAGGGAGATCGATCTATCTATCTATCTATCAAGAGATAGAAAGATAGATATAGATATTTATATATATTGGCTTATAGTAAGGCAAATCCTATATTCTGCACCTTGATGAGGAAGAAATTTTATAGATATAGAGAGAGATAGATATAGATACAGATAGCTACAGGTAGATCTAGAGATATCTATCTATCTATCTATCTATCTATCAATAGAGAGGTAGATATAGATCTCTCTCTCTCTTTCTCTCTCTCTCTCTCTCTCTCTAGATATATATATATATATCTCCCTATCTCTCTATCAATAGATAGATAGATCTCCCTTTGGAACCCCATTATGGTTTATGCTACATATCTATCTATCTATCTATCTATTGTTAGACCCCGACTCCATACAGCACCCAGTGACTAGGGAGATGATGGTCCAATTGCCCATGGATCCTGATACTTATTAGCCAGAGCAGGCAGAGAGCAAACGCCAGCACACATTGCTCGCAACTGCTTTATTGAGAATGGAGACAGCCTTGGGCGAGCTCCCTCAGAGAGACAGCCCATGAACACAGGGAGCAGCACTGAACAATAGTTTTTTCCCACATTTATACGCTTTGGTTTATACTCATTAACATTCACTCCACCTCCATCCCTCCTTCTGTTCCACCCATTTCTCCTCCTATCTCAAGCTCTGCCTCTGTTTACTGTTTTCTTCATTAGCATAGAATTGCCTACACATTTTACTTATTTTTTTGCTACGAGTGCATGTCTAAGACCTTGACTCCTGCTTTTCAGTCAATGGGAAGACTTTGACCAAAACCTGGAAGCTTCTGGAGGCTTCTTCACCAATCACCATTCACCTTTTCGCATATGTTCATGTCAGATTTTGTTATCAATTACATGTTGTTTTTCACATTCCAGTCTGTTTTTCTGTCTAAGGTTGTACCATCTTCCACCTTTTTTGGGCCCCTGTATCTTATTTTGTTCCTCACTGTAGCTGGTTCATAGCACACAGACTTACTGGCTGCTTTTTCCTCATAAAATGAGAAGATAATTCACACAGTTAAGATAATTACTTAGCATAAGCAAATGGCTGGCTTAGATATCATTCTGCCTTGTGGTCAGCAGCTTTTGCTAGGCCACAGGTCATGCCTTTATTCAGCTGCAGATTCAATGCTCCCCAAAAATCCAAATATTGTCACCCTGACATATATCTCTATATATCTATATCTATATATATAATATTTCTTCCTCATCAAGGTGCAGAATATAGGAATTGCCTTACTAGGAATGAATAGTATGTCACTTTTGGAGCACTGAGGTCCAAATCCAGCTCTACTATTAGCTGAGCTAGTAGCGCTTGGCTAATGGTCAGCCATGCAAGTGGTATTGTGGGCTGCTTATGTAGATTTTAGGTCCTGTTCCTTCATCTCAGCCATGTCTGACTCCCCGCCCCAAAATGGTTGTGGTGGCAGAAGGAGCCCCCACTCCCCTTAGCCCAATCGTTTAATGGTTTGGACACTTTGCTGAGGAAGTGTGGAGGTAGGTTCAAACCCCTCTGGTTGAGGGAGCTGAGAAACTGGTTCACCCGCTTCCTGGGTAAGTGCTGTTACTAAGCCACTGGGCTAAAATGGGAGAGCTTTCTCTCCCCATCTCCTCTGTTTAATAATCTCTAATTGTTTTTTATCCAGTGACTGATGTTGCGGGGAATTGCACAGGCTTTGTCTTCCCTGTATGCTCACTATCGAGCATACTTTTTGAGCATGCTTGGAAAGGCAAGATGAGTTGTTCAGGAGGGAGTTGGATATAAAATTACCAAAGTGGCCTAAAATGTCCCTTACCACCTAACATTAGCTGCATAATTTCAGCTTACCTCAGAGTCTCTCCTGGTTTAAAAATACTATGGCTCTAGTGATTTATCTGAACTGACTTGTTTGGATTGCTTTAAACATTGCCAGTGACAGATGCTTCAGAGAAGGTATGAAAAACCTTCTGTAAGGTCTGGAATGGCTTTTGCCTGGAAAAAAATATTTCTTCTTGACCCCTGTTAGTTAGCATGTGGTCATGCTGTGGAGCACGAGGGTCTGTGCTCATTCTGAGTTATTTATTACATCCCATGTAATGATGGATATTCTCATAATTCATATAAAGAGCTACATTTTTGTTGGATTGTGCTAAGTGCTTGACCTCCTTTATACTTTCCGGCGGTGGATTCCAAAGTTTTGTCATGTTGAAAAGAAACTTGGGAGAGAGGGGGCGGTGCCCAAAAAAGCAGAGGGAGAAGGGCAGCATCATTCAAAAATAAACTTGCCACCTGCCAAGGCCCTTTTATTTTGATTGATAAAAATAATGGCTGGCGAAAAGGGCAGGTTCAAAATATATCAAAAGACATCCCATTTTCTCACCCAGAGCATTGCTGGTCACTCTTGCTTGGGCTCAGGACTCTCTTGGTCGGATTATACGTATTTGCAATAGAACTGAGTATCACAAATAGCCAAGTTTCAGGTCTGCCTCCCTCTTGCTTCTGGCATGATCCTGAGCAGTGTTGAAGATCCTCATCTCTCCCTGGCCTAAATGAAAGTTGAGGTCACTCAGTACTTTCGATTTTCTGTGACTTTCTTCCTGGCACCCTGCTGTAGTTCAAACCCTGCCTGGGCTCCTTTCTAACCTGAAGTTCCTGGACACATGCTACAGGCTGTTTTTACAGCAGGGGGCACGGTAGATATTTGAACTGTGAGGCACCTGCGGGGAAGATTCATTTTCATTCCTGGTACTTCTATTTCTTTGCTTGTGTCATGCCTGAGTTGGGGACCTTTTCTGGGCCAAGATCACAGCACAGGGCTTGCCAGCTAAAACAAGGCTGTTGTCAAAAAAAGTCTCTTTGCTTGTAAGGACGTCCCTGCAAGTTATATAGTCTACAGGTTTCAACAGGAGAGAAACCTGCAGCACGAAGAGTTGGAGTAACTTGGCCAGAAGCAAATCAACCACAGAGTTTATGGATAGGACCCACATCTCTTGTCCTCCATGCGGACCCATTAACCAGTAGAGAGAATGCTGTATAGTGCTGTCCCATAAATAAAGGATCATTTTTTGTATTGCTGATGTAACTAATGCTGTTTTTATAGGAGGCTGCCCAGTGATCCTCAGAGGTACTGGTTTCAATGGGATAAGTCTGGTATTGTTTGGATCTCAGGTGTGCCCGGTTAATACCAATAACAGCAACTCAATGAGAATTGAATGTGAAGTTCCTTCTCGGGTGAGAAACTACATTTTCTGCTTTTCTTCTGGGGGCAAATCAGTTTGCTGAAAGGTTGGAAAGGTCCATACAGTCCTCTCTGTCTTGTATGATATGTCCTGTACCCATGGTTTTCTTTGTTTGTGAAGCACAGTGTAAAATATCAGTGTCTGTGTAATCACCTGCTGCCACAAATCTATGGCGGGAGACACCAGATTGCAGCTAAACACTGCATGTAGAGAATTGAGTTTTAAACTTGTAGACTGTGGGTGTGCCTACATGTGCAGTTAATGCACATGAATAAAATCTGGAGCTTATTGCTCTGGAGTTTTTTGCCCCTGGGCACGTCATCTGAATGTGCACCTGGGAGCAAAAATCTCCAGAGCAATTAGCTCCGGACTTTATTCGTGTGCAACATATGGAGCCCAGTGGGAGTAGCCCCGTCTGTTAGGGGAGCCAGGGGGTCAGCAAACCAGTCCAGAGCTGCTCAAGCTGGGCTCCACATGCTGTGGAGCGGCTGGCTGGGGCAGGAGGGTGCTTCAATGTGGAGGCTCCTTGCCAGCTAGCTCCATGCTGAAGCACCCTGGTGCCCCAGCCAGCCTCATCACTGTCTACATATGCATTTAAGTTCAGGAATTTACTGCACTGTCAGATAGTACTTGTGTCTGACTATCCAACGGTGCAGTAAATTAGTTTACGCTGGCCTAATTGCCAAACATGTGTACATGGTGACACTTTGCTATGCAGAAAATTAGTCTAGCGCATATATAAATGTGCAGTAGTGCATGTGTAGACGTGCCCCATTGGTTCTAGGTCATGTGTCCCTATCCCTTTAAGGCTCCTATGTAGCTCATCAGCTGTGATAGTTTTAGAGCTCATATTTCCCCGTTAAAGGCAACACAGTCTCTCTTGCATGCACTTCAAAAGATGGCAGTGATGAACTTACATGTTTGCAGCTTGTTGTAGCCCATCTTTCATTCTGCTTCTTTATATAGATGGTTCATTAATTGAAAAACTCAAGTCAGACAATGTATGTCTTTACTCTTCCGTGTTGGGGCTGGGAGATGTATGAAAACAAATGTAATTTGTAATGGCACATACTTGCATTGTTGCTTTATTTTCAACTCTATTTTCAGGGTGAGGAAGACTTTAATGTCCATGTGACACTGATTGCTGGGTGCCACTCTACTGTATTCGCCAATGTGTTTATCTACGACCCTTCTTTAAATCCAGCTATTGTAGCACTGAGCAGGAACAGAAGCAGCATAGCAGGTGAATGGCTTACCGTCTCCTTAAAAGCCAGTAAGGAAGGCAATACAAATGGACTGGCTGGCTAAAATGTGCAGAGATAGGTGATGACACATTGATCTTTTATTCCTAGGATGCTGGTTTCAGGCTAGACCTGTTGGGTAGTGAACAAGACTAATTGCCAAGAGAAACGAGTGTTTGGCTTTGGCCTAACATGGATGGCTGCCCAAAGGTATATGGCTGCCATGAAAATTGGCCCTTTTTTGGTGCTTTTAAACACGGAGAGATGGAAATGGCCCACAATGACTGAACTGCCCTACTGTCCCTCAAGAAGGCCCAAATTCAGAGCACAGGACCTTATAATAGTGGGGCCAAGCTTGCCTTCCAGTTGCCCATAAACTTCTTGTCCTGCAGATAAACAGAAGTCTTCAGCACCCAAGCCAGCCAATTTTTAATCTTCTTTTATACAACTGCTCCTCACCAAGCACCTTCCACATAAAATGGACAGAAGTAACTATAAGGCTAGCTGTTAGCAGGACCTCACCCTCTGAGGCTGGCCCAGAGGAACCCGTGGTGTGGGGGTCTCATCCCAGGAGCGCAGACGGGAGGTGAGGTGCTAGTAGCTTGTAGGTCAACAGCAAAACCTGAATCCATGTGCTGCTGCCTGGGGGGCCAGACCTAGTCTATGAAGAAATTTTTTCTGGCTTGCCAACCCCAGAATATGCCATCAAATGGCCACCTCTATTAACTGCCACCCCTGGCATATGGAGATGTATTCGTTGTGTTTTTGAAAGGTGGCTGACCCCAGCTGGATGGGAAGAAAGGTCATTTCAGAGGGATGGGATGGCGGTGAAGACTGTTTGAGTCTGGGGAAAGAGGAAAAGGCCCCCGTCTTTCTACTCCATCCTGCATGCTTGCTACTCTCCTTTCCTTTCCTTTGCCGTCTGTCCTTCTGGCCTCCCCCCATGCCTCTGCAATGCACCTTAATAAAGCTGCCCCTTGGCTCACCAGCATCCCTGGCTTTTGTGCCAATGTAAAAGCAGAGCTGGGACTGCACGCACAGAGTTTCTGTTCCATTCCCCAGTAGCCGTGTCATTTTCTAATACTCCAGAATGCATAAATAAGGGGACGTGTCCTTTATCATCTGAATATTATTCAGATACGATAACACCAAGGGGAGATTTTTCTAGCCCTGGGCAGCACAGGTGCATGGAATTCCTTAATGTTATAGAGTTCCCTGAATGGCAGCGGTGCCGAGTTCAATCTTCTATTCAGGACTCAGCGGCTTCGGCTTTTAATATAATTTTCCTCCTATATAATAAAAAGAATAAATAAATTACACTGATGCCTTCCAGGCATCCAGGATTAAGCTGACAATTGACCAAGAGTCCAAAGAGTTCACGTTATTAATATATTCAACTTCACAGGCTTTCAAAGTTTCAAACTTTATTTGACTCTTGCCGTGTGCAGAATTGGCAAGTGCCTGCTTTCAGCTCTGCTCAAGAGGGGCTGGTGGGGGTGGGGAACGTATAGTTTGTCAGCTACTCCCCCATTGCAGTCTAGTGCATACTCTTATCCCAAGGTAGCTAACCCCGTTTTCCTACAGGGCTAAGATACCTCACATTTACCATGGGGTAAGTGCGTGCACACAAGGAATAACTAGAACGGCTGCATCTCAGCAGGTGCACACACCTTAGCTTGCACTGGGGGAACAGGTTGGTGTGGCCATGCCCTGGGGAAATGAGCACATTTGCTTCATTTAATAGACTGGTTTTTCTTTTGAGCTAAAGGTATGGAAGTCCCACCTTGAAGACAGGCTGCTATGGTAATGGTGGGTGGAGCATGTGCCATGTTAATGGGATTAGTATTTGCTGGGGAGGGGGCTGCATTTATTAGTCAAGTAGGCTTGGCCAATAAAGGATCTCAACTGCTTCAACTAATTAGGGCTTGTGCACACTAAAATGTTCATGTGAATTAAAAGTGCCAAAGCCATAACTGTCCTGACTAACTGCACGCCTGGCCTATCTTATTCTGGAATAACAGTTACTTTTTTCCAGTTTAGCTTATTACACTTTCAGAGTTGGTTAAGATCAATCCTTTATTCCAGGATAAGTGCTCCCATATGTGTAGAGTTATTCAAGAATAGTTCTTCCTAGATAGGAGAAGGGAATAGGAGATCCCCTTAGGGATTTGTATGCCCCGGGAGCTGGTTAATGGTATATTGCTTAGCTTTTGAAAGGGATCATATGACATGGCTGCCAGTGATAATAGAGGACTGGGTTGAATATTAGGGAGGCTGAAGGATGAATGGGCCATGGACACAGACACTTCCATATCTCAGAGTGGCCGTCTAGCCAACCTAGGGCAGAAACGTGTCCTGCCACTGTTTCTTGCATGCAGATTAACTTCTGATCTCTTTCTGGATCCTGTTTGTGACCACTGAACCCAGAGTAAATAACCAGCTCGATTCATTGCTTCATCGATTCTTCCCTCCGTAGGCGGTCAGATGCTCCAGATTGGTTTGTCATCGTTCGCAGCTTACACTGGTTCGGATGTCAAGGTCCAGATTGGGGACGCTGCAGCAGACATCCTAGGAAAAACAGCTCATGGTTTGGATGTAGTGCTGCCTGGTCTGGCAGCTGGATGGTACAACGTTTCTGTCATCCTCAATGACATCCTTATTGGCTCAAATGGGTAAGACAACCCGGTCATTTAAGAAACATGTCCTGTAGGTAAGATTTTAGGGTTAATGATAAAGCAAAAGACAACATAAGCTCAAAGAGAAACTTGCTCACAGAGAGATCTACAATTTGTTGCAAGCATTGATAATAATGATCAAGGCCTTAATTCAGGAGTGAATACCTGGTCAGCAAAACATCTAAACTCCATGCTTACAACCTGCTGAAGTCACTAATAGGGTGGCGTGAAATTATCCAGGCGAAACATGTATTCTTTGAGTGATGCAATTTCTGGGCAACCAGAAGTCATGGGTTGGGTCAAATGTAGTGAAATGTTTCTCCAGGAAGAAACAAAAATAACTCACTTTAAGAAAAAGGGAAGAAAATATTTGGAGGAGTTAAAATGCTTTATCCTGAGATTTTTTTTTAAAAACAAAATATTCATTTCCCCCCCTTTCTTCTGTGACATCCCAGGAACAAATTTAGCTGTATTACATTTTAAAATATTTTTCAGAAGAAAGGAAAACAAAGCCTGGAAACAGGATGAACTGATGTGTTAGGCCAGAAGGATTATTTGCCCCCTTCCCTCTTTTTTCTTTCGTTTGACTGCTGAGCCAAACTCTCAAGGATGAGTTGCTGGGGAGTGCTTTTTGAAGCAGCACCATTCGTATGCAGAAAGGAAGGCCTTTCTGTTGTATAGTGTGACCCTGGCTGGCTAGTTATACAGTTGGGCTCTAAAGGGGAAAGAATATTTGTTCCCTGGAATCCTAATGACTTATTAGATGCCACCGGGCAGAGGAGGAGAAGCACGGTAGACATTTTCAATTCCTATCTGGATAGAAGAGAAGAAATTAAAATACAGGGCATAAAAGGAAAAAAGCAAAAGACTAATCCAGCACTGTGCATGTTTTGCAGGGTCGAGCCCTTAATCCAGTACATCTCTGAGATCTTCAGCATAGAGCCTTGCTGTGGCTCTTTCCTGGGTAAATATCAGGGCATCTGGAACCACTTATCGAGGTCACCAAGGGATCCAGGACACCGTCTCCCCTGCAGGACGAGGCAGGGCATCCAGTTTCACATTAGTTTAATTGATGGGGCATTTAAATGCATGACCCCTCATTATGCCCACTTGTACTGACAAGCAGCAGCAGCCTGCTGAAGAGTCTCTGGAAATGTGTGAGGGGTTTGGTCTGGCTGGCTAATGCAGATTCGGACTGGCTGGCCAACCCAGGAGCAAGCTGGGTTACTATATATACTATTGGCTTTGTATATGCCTAAGTGGGATGTCAACATTACCACCTCAGCCAGACCAGGCATGCCACCAAGATACCAGCTCTGTCCACTTGTGAGCAGCTGGGCCTACACCAATTGTAGAGTACAATGCTTGAGCTCACACCCTGGCAATGCTCAGGGCTGCTCCAGTCTGCAGACTTGTGGGCACAGGCATGCCTAGTGCGTGGGAGAGGACAGATTGGTCTCAGTGACATGCTTGGTTTGGCTGAGGAGGTGGTGTGGGCATGCTTGAAGAGTCTCAAGGGCTGAAGACCTGTGCAAATCTTTCAAGATCAGACCTAAGGACCTGACCCAATAAAAGACTTAGTCCCTGGGGAGGGAATCCAGAACCCTGTGAAAAGTGCCTGGACTCCTAATGTGACTTGAGACAGAGTGTGATGCTATAGGCTACGGGTTAGAGCATTCATTTGGGAAGGGGCAGACCTTTCAGACCCTGCTTTCTGGATGGTTTTGGCATTTCACAGGAAACAGCCACTGGACAAGATGCAGTCTAGGGAATCATAGAAAAGTATGGTTGGGAGGGACCTCAGGACGTCATCTAGGCCAAACCCCTGCTCAAAGCAGGATCGTCTCCAACTATACCTTCCCCAAAGCTTGGTCTAGCAGGGACTTAAAAACCTCTGAAGATGGAGAGTGCACAAGCTCACTGGGTAGCCTGCTCCAGTACTTTAGTACCCTCCACTTGAGAAAATTCCTCCTAATATCTAACCTCAACTTCCCTTGTTGCAACTGGAGCCCATTGCTCCTTGTTCTGTCATCTGCCACCGCTGAGAACAGTCCAGCTCCATCCTCTTTGGATCCACCTTTCAGGGAGTTAAAGGATGCCATTAAATCTCCATCAGTCTTCTCTTCTCCAGACTAAATGGCTGTCTTTACCTGTTCTCTGGTGGGGGGAGAGGCACTTTAATTAGAGCAGTTCTGAGAACCGCTCCAATTACAGTGCCCTTAGTGTCTTATGTGTCAGCATCCCCATGCTTCAAAGTGGCATCAGGGTCACTTTAACTAAAGCATGTTTGAGAAGCTTTAGTTAAAGCACCCCCACCACCATCTTGAAGTGTGGGGACACTGAATACATGAGATGCAGTGGTTGCTGCATCCCTAATATTCAATATGCTAATTAGCGTGCTCCAGCAGACTTGATTAATTGAGGCTGCTCCAGCAAGCTGTAATTACAGTGCATTGGCGCAGTGTCCCTGCATGTCTACAGGCACCCAAAAGCCCAGTTTTCTCCACCTTTCCTCAGAAGTCATGTCCCTTTGCCCCTTCAAAGTTTTGTTTGCCTGCCACTGGACCCTCTCCAATTTTTCCACGTCCTTTCTGTAGCGGGGGGCCCAAACCTGGACACAGGACTCCAAATGTGGCCTGGAGCAGGACCCAGAACTCAGGACTCCCTTCCCCAAATGACTGTGAGCTCATCCTAGGTCTGCCATGGTTTCACCTGTAAGCCCTTATCCAAAACACTTACTCTTTTTCTGGGAATAATGATACAGAGGCTTTGTGATGATTGCTCAGCTAATATTTGGCACTCTATAAAATATGATTGATCAGGTTGATTACCCCTCATTAATCAGCTCTGAGACCTGACATATAATGAAGTTAATCAGTTTGGAAGAGTGAGTCATGTTAAAAAAAAAAAAACATGAGTTGCAGAAGCGTAATTATATTTGGGGGAGGAAATTCAAGGTTCAAGAAAAATGTGATTATTTTTAGCTCTGGCAGCTCTCCAGGCAATTTGCAGTTAAAAGTGGATTCACAGCCCCTCCCTCAAAGCGCTTGCAGTCTAGCTAGAGATTAAATACATGAATGAAGGTGATGGAGATGCCCCAGAGGCAGCTTGCTAAGCAGGGAATTTGGCCAAATCTTCCTACTTCCAAATTTCTAGAAGCACCTGATATTTACTGACCTTGTGGCAAAATATGTTTGAAATCATGAGCAGATCTTTCCAGGAAGACTTGAAGGGTTTCTATTGCTCAGGAGTAACCAGTGAATAATCTATAGGCCATGGCCAAGTCCTTGTAGATCCCACAGTCACTACAAACTGTTGCATAACCCACACTGCTTTGAATCAACTGGAGGTTGACTGGATCAGGATAGATATAGAGTCCACCCATGACTGAAAGATAAGGGTACTGGCAATCTTCTTGGTTTTATCCCAGCCATGTGGACTTGGCTCCTTGGTTTCATGGCAGGCTGCCCTCAATTGACAATATATGGTCATATCTTGCTAATTAATTCTTTGCAAACTCTGAGTAATCAGCACAGCAAAATGAAGATGCAAGCGGAGCACATGCTAGCAAACCCATGCTGGGTTAATCTTGCTAGCCTGGGGGCCACTAGGAGTAACGAAATGGGAGCATGGGCCATAGCATGTGCTAGCAACTAAAATATTAACATGGGACTCCTGGGGATTTTGGTGGGCAACTATTGAACCTATTGGATCATGGTGTATGCGTGAAAGGTCACCAGGACCTTTCACATGTATGCCTAGGGAGGAATATGGAGGAGTGGAGGCTGTCCAGACCTTGCACCTCCCATTTAGACCATTGAGACAGAATCCAAAGGCCAGCCCGAGTCCAGATGTTCAGTGCTTTGATGGTGTGGTGATATGCACATCTGGGAGTTGAACCCTGGTCTCCCATGTGGCAAATACTTTGGTTAAAGTGTCAGCAGTCATCTCTTCCCTACTAACGCCATGGTAATGGGGCAGTTTCCAAATCAAGACCTTGTTGACCTACTTGCCAAATGCCTTAAGGCAGAGATGTCCAACTGGTAGCCCCACAGCATCAGGAGTTAATTTTTGTGATGAAAGTGTAGCCTTGGTTGTAGAAGGGCTGCAAAGTGGCATTTTTCCACCCCCATGTGACATTAGATTATCACCTCCCGTGAGAGTGACTTCATGCCACTCTGCCCTAGAGACAGGGGGAGCCCAAGGTAAATCCATGCCCCAGGAATATGTAGCTGGAGTGCAAAGATTGGGCAAAAAGATCCCAGGGAAAAATGACTAATTTTGAAGAACCCGCCCTACTTCCTTCTTGAGCTTCTCTGGTCATGCCTGCCATTGACATTTCAAGTTCTGTGTTAGCTTTCTCTCTGCTTTCCAGTCGTTTTCTGCTTGACACACCACACCAATCAATGCCCAAGACCTTGCATTTGCAATCCATTCTCCAGGAAACCCCTCCGCCTATATAAATTAGTTGCTGGTTGGCCCAGTAGCAGCCCTCAACTTGAGTGGTGACTTCCACTGATTCTTGCTGCCTGAGATCATAAAGGAGCTTAACTGCTGCTGTTTACACCATCAGCTTTAACAAGGTCTGTGATTGCCTATAGATCCAGGCATGGTTCATGACACCTAAGATACCTTGGCATTAACTGTATGTCTTTTATCTTTACCCCTAGGGGGAACCATGCTGACCATTTCTGGAATAGGCTTTAGCCCAAACCCAGCTTTAGTGTCAGTCACTATAGACAGGCAAACCTGTGATGTGACCCACTTGATGGAAGAGGCAATTTGGTGCCGGACTCCACCTGCTGCTGGCTCGTCTCATGTACAGTCACAGGACATCTCTGCTCAGGTGCTCGTGTTCATTGGCAGTAGATCAACTACACATACCCCCTCCTTGAGTTTGCAAAGCCGGGACATTGCCTTTACTTACCAAATGGCTTTGACGCCAGGAGTTTCTGCTGTGGAAGTGGAGATGAGGAACGGCAGCCTGCATCTGGGTATACACGGATTAAACGTAACCAACTCGCTAGCTAAGCTGGGAGACTCAGCATGTGAGCTCACGTCTCAACCTGCCAACGAGTCTACCACGTTTTCGCAGTGCTCCTTGCCATTGAGCACTCTGGAGCCGGGGATATACCCCATCAGGGTGCTTCAGAAGCAGCTGGGCTATGCCAACCTGACAGCAAGCCTGCAGGACGTTAGAGTAACCCCACAGATAAGCACTGTATTTCCCTCACAAGGATCAGCTTGTGGTGGGCTCACGCTCACCATATTTGGCTTTGCTTTCACCTCCCAGAGCAATTCAGTTCGAGTAAGCCTGGGGGGTAGCTACTCGTGTGAAATCAAGAGCTCTGTTTACAGCATGATCCTCTGCACTCTTCTTCCAAGGGATCAGTCTCTGGGTGCCTGGCAGTTGCCTGAGGCATATCCAGTTCTTAACATCACAGTGACTGTCAATGGGATCAGCAGCATCTGCCTTGCGAACTGTACCCTCCACCTTTGGGAAGAGTGGACCCCGAGCGTGGATGCGGTGACCTGGGAGATCAATGGGACATTCACTGACGTGGTGCTCAGTGGACAGAGATTAGTTTGGGCAACTGATGAACCTGTGGTCTGCATGGGCGACCAGGCCCCTTGCCACGTAACCCACTGGAATGAGACCAGCGTCAGGTGCCGGGCAGCCAGTGTTTATGCCGGGGAGCATACTCTTTCCATGCCCAACAGCCGGCGTGGGCAAGCTTGCTTCAGGAGGGGCTCTCACATTGTCAGCATTGCTCCTTATGTGCTCAGGTTTTACCCCCAACATTTTGGTGGCAACGGCGGAGGCCGTCTCACCATAGAAGGGGCTGCATTTCAAGGAAGAAGCCAGCCCTCCGTTATCATTGGGAACCAGCCCTGCCTCATTACACGTGCCACGTATAATGTGATCCAATGCACTGTGCCTCCGGGCCACGGGACCAAGGCTTTATGGCTAGAAGTCAACAGCCTGTCCTACCCCCTGGGAGAAATAAGCTGCAGAGAAGAGTTTACCCCAGCTTTCCTTTCCCTTCTGCCTGGGGCAGGTCTCCTTTTAACTGTGAAGGTGTCACGCATTACGGCAGTGGAAAGCATGAGGGTGTCTGTTGGCGATTCCCCATGCACCGATATCAATGGCAATCGTACCACTTTGCAGTGTTTGGCTCCCCAGCTTCCTGCTGGAGAGTACCACATCGTGGGCCATGATCTCCTGAGAGGCTGGGCTTCTTCAGACCTGACATTCATCTCTCGGCTTGCTGTCACATCTGTACACAATAACTTTGGTAAGTACGGGGATGTGGACTCCTTTCTCCAGATCCTGCAGTGACAGAGGCCTCCGCAGCCTGTATTTGTAGCTCAGGGGAGAGAGGAAATCAATTATAAAAACCATCTAGTCTATTAAGGTAAGAGAAGTCAGCCTAACGGGTTTTCCAGGTAGGCTGTACTGAAGGAATATCCTGGGTGGGATTACACAACCCCGGGTCCACCCGCGTCCAGGGAAGCATAATGTGACCGCTTTGACCTGCCCTCCAAAACCCCCCTTCTATTTCAAACTATTCAAGCAAACCGACACTGGTCTCATTATCAGCCTGTCCCAAAGCAACATCCCAAATCCCTTTCTCTGTTCATTGGCAAGGCTGCCTGGGTGGAGGAGCCGTTCACCTGCATGGGACTGGACTCTCTCCAGAAAGTACTTCTGTGGCCATCTGTGACGCTCCCTGTGAAACGCTGGGCCCAGCGACGGCGACTGACTTGAGCTGCCGTGCCCCACGCTTGGACGGTCAGTTAAAGAAACATAGCTGGAGAGAGGTGCTCACAGTAACCAAAAAACACCCCTCCCCAAATCTGTCGCCAGCCTCGGATCGGATGCCCTAGATTCCCGTTGCCCCGACGCGGGGGAGCCAGGGACGCTCAAGAAATAGAGATGAAAAAAATGCGTGTGTTAAATAGGGGTAGAGCACCTGCAGGGAGGAAACCTAAAATACTTCAGGGATTGCTTATTTGCTTATCTGGGAGCTGTCCTCCAAACACACAGGGCTGGAGGGGGCCTCCCAGGCTGTCAAGTCCAGTCCCCCATGTTCAGAGACATCCCTCAGCCACAGGACCCTCCAAAGTCACCGCTTCAAACCCTCACCCACGATGACAAGACACCAGATCCAAAATGCTGACAATGCCCTATGACAGCAGGGGCCAAATGTTTTGGCAGGTGTACCGCGAATTAGCCCTACATCCTCCCCAAGTGCCGCTCCAGTACCCATCCCCTGCCTGATCTGCTTTTCTGCTTTCTGTGTCCTGCCCTGTTCTCTCTGCCCAAGCTGCTGCTCTGCTTTCTGCTTCCTGCCCTATGTACCACCATGCAGCCTGTCCCCCACCTCCTCCCCACCCCCCAGTCTGTCCATTGGCACATGCAGAGGCTGCCTGTGCCACTTGTGGGACTTACACCACAGGTTGGCCACTCCTGGCCTAGACATGCCATCGGCAGGGACAAAGGCACTGCCAATGCTCTGCCTCTCAAGGACAGGTTAAAAAAGACTCATTGCTTGAATATTGGGGGGAGGGGGAGAGGGAGGACTCCTCACTGGAGAGTGGGTGGGATAGAGAGACTATTCTTTAGCTGGCGATGCTAGAAACTAACACTAGATGTCAGCAAGTGATCGTCTCAAAAGGTTTCACAGCGGTTTCCTTCAGGGAATTGTGTTAGGCAGATTGCACTAAACCACTCAAGAAATGCTCTCCTTTGGTGCTCTGCTCCTGCTGAATTGAGACAGGCACTCTGGTTCCCAGCACAGCCTGCTGAGAAGGCTAATGCACACCCATACCCATACTGACCCTTTTCAAAATTGCCCTCAAAATAGAGTAGTTCAAGTGCAAAATCAACTTGTCCAAGTGATGATTAGTTTTGCCTGGAGGAGAATGATATTTGATGTAATAAGCTCATTCAGCTTTAGCAGGCAAGAAGAGTTGTGTAAAGGGGACACTTGCACATAAAGGTAAGTAAAGCAAGTCACGTGCGATGCACGCCCATCTGCTGTGTGTGTATGGACGCACGCGCCTACACATATACTCACAAAGATACTGCGCTTTGATTACATTTGTATTTGCCGGTCCCCCTGTTCAGATGATTTTGTAAACTCTCTGGGTATATCCTCATGCCCATGGGCACTCGGTGCCTCCCGAGTCTGTATCAGCGGCGGGGCCGGGGCTGGCGAGCACCTGCAGAAGCCGTCGCTGGCATCAGTGGTGGGGACGGATTTCCTACAGTTGCAGGATTTTTTTCCCCCCCTATAGAAATTCAGATCCATTTTATACCATCAAAATGAAATACTTAAAAATTGTCATTTTGGTCAAAATCTATGTTTTTGAAAATGAGAAATCAGAAGACAAAAAGCTTAGCCATTGTTATTAAATTGGTTGTCAAACTTTCTAAAAGAAACAGGTCTTGAGTTGGGGCTTTTTGCACTCCCTGCTTCCCAGTTGTGTGTGTGTGTGTGTGTGTGTGTGTGTGTGTGTGTGTGTGTGTGTGTGTGTGTGTGTGTGTAGGGAGGGAGAGGGTGGACATTAACAAACATAATTCCCACAAGCTAACTGCCTCCAAAATCTTTAAAAACCATTTTCAGTGAAAAATAGCAAGCGGTGTTCTTAAAGCACTAGTATTCACTTTTTCTTTCATTTGCTATTTTCTCTGTAATTAATCTGCTGATAAGCGCAAAGTCCACTGGTAGATTCTCTCCGGCTCAGGGTCAAAATGAAAAGCCTGTCACTGAGGTTGGGGACAGCCAAGAAATGGGATCAAGGCATGACTGTGAGCACGAGGTACTAGGCATGTGAGCTAGTGACTTCTGAGAAACAAACCCTGTGTTGGCTGCAAAATGTAAGGCAAGTGTATTGCAAAATGCCATTGTTTGTGGCTGTGGGTTTTACATGAGCTGATATAGTAGGATGAGGTCTTAACAAACAGATGAGTTTGGAGAATAATATGGCAGCAAGGAAGACCAGTGTAATTCAGGTTGTACACACACACACACACACACACACACACATGCACTCCTGTCTTGGTGACTGCACGTGGGCTATTTGTGTTCGAATTCTGGCTTATCCTGCTGGAAGTGAAGCATATTTGCAGAGCAGCAATGCAACCACCACAAGGATTTAGATTCAGAGTGAAGATTAAAAGAGACAGAAACGCTGAGTTTGACTGAACAGCTGCTGGGGAGGCAGGGGAAGGACAACTCACTTCTTTGAAGAGTGTAAACACCGTGGTAAGAGTTAATCTGATTTAAAGCGGCCCAGGTGTGCAGTGGCGTATTATGGGGGCAGTGAAACGAGAGCAAGTGCACAGTTCAAGGCAACATACTATGTCCACTGACCCCGAGTAGCCATCATTATGAGTTCAACTTGTGCCTTTTTGGGGGAAGTTCTCTGGTGTGTGCTTCACAGGTGATCAGAGTCCTATTCCGCTGCCCTTGAAATCTATAAATGAAATTAAGAAATGGACCAAAAAAAGGTATGCCGAATGCAAAGCAAAAGACTGCCTGACGGGGAGCTCTATTAGGCTGTGGAATAGATGGTAGCAAAACTCTCTCCTGGGAACCTTTAAAACTAGACTGTGCAGAATGAATACCCCATAGGGAACAATTCTTCACAGGCAGAGGTTGGACTCAGTGACCCTAATGCGTCTTTTTTTAACCTCTATCTTCTCGATCAAGCGTGCATTAACTTTAGGCTCTGCAGTTTATTCCGTAACTGGGAGTAGGTAGCCTGAGACCGAGCTTTTTGGGCAGCTGTTTAATAAGGCTGCGGCTGCACTTTGCACGTCTGTAGTTGCTGGTATTGTTTCTGTTCCAGCATTGGTAGATTGACACGGACCCTTGTGCTGGGCGTCTCCCCACCCTGGCTGTGTTTTGTCCTAAACACTGAAAATCTGGATCCATCTCTGTATTGTACCATGATACAAAAAACAGGTTGTTTTCAAAGGAAACATTTTTTTATGATCGCAACCCCCCTCTCACTCTCCACCAAGAACCCTTTTGTTTCTTCCACCAAGTGGCATGTGAGCTTTATTTGGTTTTTCTTTTTTACCTTTGTCTTTCTTTTGTTGTTTGATGTATTTATGTGCCCCCCGAGCACAGCACATGTGCAATGCCATGCCCTTGGAGGAATGCGTCTTGGGTGAAAGTCCTATGAGCCCCATCGTTTTTTAGGAGAAAAGTTCAGAGTATGGGCAATGCTGTTATCCCTAGGTGAGAGGTGAAGAGCCGCAGCCTTGTGAGCTGCCCAGGGTTATACAGGAAGCCTGGGGCAGAGCAGGGAATTGAAGCCCAACTCTTGATTTGTGCTCAGACCACTTGCCCCGCGGTCCTCCCCCTTGTCAATGCCATGCCCTTGGAGGAATGCATCTTGGGTGAAAGTCCTATGAGCCCCATCGTTTTTTAGGAGAATTGTTCAGAGTATGGGATTTTGGCTTTAGTGAAAATATCCTTCAGTTAGATTTTTTCTTTATGACACTTGGAAAGCTACCTCATTGTCCTTCCTCCCTTAGGACATTCACTTACTTGAACACATAAAAGGATTTACTAATGATTACAGCTCTGGGTCGCTCTATCACCGCTTGCGACGTTGGGCATGATCTCAATGTTTCCTTATGCTTCTGCCCCTGTGAGCCCCGTCTTCCTTTCTCCTCTTGGTTTATCATGAGCTTCTGAGATCTCCGGGGTAGGGACTGTCATTACATTATGTGTTTTAAGAGACTTTAGAGTGATTGAGTCTTGATTAGAACTGGATTTTCCATTCTGTGGATTTTTTTGAGATTTTGGAAATCCCCGCGCGCCCCCCCGCTTCCAAATCTGGACAAAAAGTCAACATTTTGTATGAATGGACCATCCAAAATTTCTGCCCAGTGGAAGTGTTAAACAAATTATTGAAACAAAGCATTTTGCTTCCAGTTTTTAACTTTTTAAAAAGTAACTTAACTGATATTTCCAAACAAAAACCATGTCAAGCATGAAAACCACTTTTTTTTTAAATTTAGAAAGTATCCAGACACCCCACTTTGACAAATATGGTCATTTTTTGCATTGAGAATTTCATGAACATAGACCTTTTCCCATGATAACTTTTGATCCCATTGGATCACCACTTTTTGATTAATTAATATTTATTAAAAAAAAAAAAATATCAACCTAATATAGTCCTGATCACTGATGAGGACCCTGGGATGCCACTACAATCCTAACCATTATAATGATCACAAGGCTATTCTTTTGAGCCGCTCAACTGTTTGATCAATGTGTAACCTCACGGTGTTGTATGCAATTCTCGGGGGGAGGGGGGGCGGTGAACTTTATTTTTTGAATTCCACAATTCATAGAAATCATACAGTCATAGAAAAACTAGGGGGGAGATGACCTCAGGAGATCATCTAATCCAACCCCAGGCTCATAAAACAGAGTTTCTTCTCACGCAACCTTTCCTTTGAATGACCGGCCATATAAACCATAACAAAACTACTTGAAGAATAAAATTGAACGCTCTTGAGTTTCTTTTAGATTTCAACCCTCCAAAATCTGCTCTTGTTCCCCTAAAGAGAGGTGGTGATGTCAGGTGAACCTGGGATGCAGTTTCAGGTCTGGGATGCTGCCTTGAACCTATTTTTGCTGAAAGACAAACTTCCAGGTAAAAGCTTCCCAGTCACCTAGTGCTTTCCAGCCCAATGACTCCACTCATCCTGGGACTACACTGACATCTTTAGAAAAGCAGCGGATAATTTCATGAGCCCCCTTTATCCATTTAGCCTCCTTTCTACATATCGAACAGGACGCTGTCTTCCTGGAGCATTGAGGAACAAGGCACGGAAGGCCAGTCCCTTGCAATGAAACAATGCAGTGTACTGTTTCGCTGTGCTCCTTTTCCTCTAGGCAGCAATTTGCCCAGCCCCTTACTAATCCCAGCCTGCCCTCATCTCGCACAAGGGGTCGTTTTAGTCTTAGGGGACGGGACCATCTGGCTAGTTATTGCACAAAAGGTCGTATATCTTTGCAGGCGACAAGTGAGTCAAACCCAACCAAAAGAGTTACACATGGACCTGCAAATCGATCCTAAGGGGCGGAGAGTTGGTGCTCCTAGTTCAGTGGGAGCCAATCGTTTTGGCAGGGATGCCACAAATTCGCCCCATGCCACCCCTGAGTGCCACTTCCCTCCCCCTGAATGATCAGCAGCTCTGCTTTTTGCTTCCTGCCCATGCTCCCTGCCCAATCTGCTCCCTGCCCCATCTCCCCCTGTGCTGCCCCCCATCCCTCTCTCATATACCCTGTGCCACACACAGGAGCTGCCCATGCCACTTGGGACATCCGTGCCGCAGGTTGGCCACTCCTGTGCTACTGGGAGACTGGGATATGGGTCTAAGGATACAAGCAGACAAAGTTCTTTGGGTAAATCCGATATCTTTTATTAGACCAACTCAAATAGTTGGAAAAATAGTGGGAGACTGGGGAATTTAAGCAATGCTCTCACTGCTAAGGAAGCTGGTAGCCAAGCTAGCATTGACTTCAGTGGCGCAGCGTCAGAGTCTAATATGCAAATGCTTATGCAAGTGGATGTCTCTCTCTCGCTGTTTTTTGTCTCCTGTCTATGCAGCCTCCTTGGCCATACTCTGCAGCCTGAAACATTCTTCCGAAGACTGTCAAGGAACTGGGGCCACATATATTAAATGCGACATCCGTGTTACAGTGGGCACGTACAGTGTGACCGGGCCTGCACCGTACATATATTTATGTGACGATGACATTCTTCCGTGGGACCACACAACCGGCGACTCCTCCCTACCCTGTTTTACTGGCCTCTTTTTCAGGTTGGTCGTGGCTCTTTCCCCTTCTTGAGTGGACATGCTTCTGCTCACTGTCTTTCCGGCATCATTCATCCCTTTGCAGAATCAAGCCCCGTCTGTTTATAGACTAAGGGGAAGGTAGCTGTCTGTCCCCCAGGCTGGTGAGAGCACAGCGACAGGGCCTGCAGACCGCTAGAGAGCTCCATTGGGTTGTGAAATCTGTTTGGTACACTTATCAGAGCATCTCCTCCTTGTCTCTTAAAGTGTTCGAGAGACATTGGAAAATCCATCTAGTAAACAGCCCGCTTTGTTCCTTCTTAGGTTTTAATATTTATCTTCCCATCCAAAGCAACATCTGGTGGATGCCAATGGGGAAAAAGATTAGTCATTATGAAAAACAGAAGGATTCTTCCCCTCCCCCTGCCCTAAGCACATACTTCCCATCTCCAGACAGCCACAAATAAAAGTTGCAGAGAAATCCAGCGGGCTGTAGGTTTACTCACCAAAGGTGCACAGACAAGCAAAGTACCTTTCAGGGCCAAATCATCCGCTGAGATAAATTGGTACCACTGCATTGATTTTAATGGAGCCGGTCCTGTTTACACCTATGGGGAATTCAGCTCCAAAAGGTCGGGGAGGAGGGGGAGGCTTGGTGGAAAGGAACAAACAAAAGAATAAAACTTTCCAATTTGTACCCCCCCGCCCCCAGGTCCTCCTTTCTAAACAAACAGAAAATCAGAGCAGGATCACAATGGGTGGTCCAAGGTTTTCAGGAGACTCGGGGCAAATTCTCAGCTGATGTAAATTAGCATGGTTCAGACAACTTCCGCAGAGCTACCCCGATTTGACGCCGAAGACCTGGCTCTGTCATCTCCTATTGTGAAATCCTAATTAGTCAATGGGAGATGCTGATGCCCTGGGGTGAGAGAAGCAAGCACTCCAGTATGATCTGAGCAAGGAGGGCAAAACTAGAGGCAGTCAAACCTCTTTTTTTTTTTCCTTCCAATGCCAGAAACGGTGTGAAGCTCGCCTCGTTTGAGCTTGCAAAGCTTTGAATCTCCACTTTTCCGCACATCACTGTGACTCTCAGCATCTTCGCTGGAGTCCACTGACTTGCATTCATGGAAAACAGGCATCAGGGAGAAGCGAAGCAAGTTTATTAGGTCAGATCCTGGAGCTATCCTCATATACAGCAATTGAGGATATGTCCCGTTGCTTACTTTTTCCTATTTACGCTGCAGGCCCCTTTCCAAACAAAGTGGACTGCACGGAGGCTTCAATATTTGACCCATGAAACTCAGTGAGACTGGGAGCGAGGGAGATAAAACGCCTTGGAAGTCATCAATCCATCTCCTTACCAAACTAGTTGTTTCCTGTTGCTTTCCCCCGCCAGCCTCATAATGCAAACTCCATTATTTCCATTGTGGGGAAAACAGTCCTTGGTCTGAAAGTGCTCATTCCTTTTTTTTTCCTTTACATTCCACCAACTTTGCTGAATCTTTTAATATGCTAAAAATGCCATCTCCCTGGGGTATTTACCCTCTTCTCACATTCGTGGATTGTTATAAGAACTGGTCAGGTCTTTTCTGATGAAATGATTTTTCACCAGAAAAATTCAGATTCCTTGAAACTGAAACTAGGGAAGGGATCAGCTCTAATAAATCGTTGTCAAAGTGTCACCCATTTTGATGTTATCCAAACTAGTAAAAAAGGGTTTGTTTCAAAAAGAGATTTTCATCCTGAAATGTTAGTGAATTTAGTCTAAAAAAATAAAAAGATAAAATAATGCTCAAGATGGGAATTAAATCCTTTGAAATTATTGAATAGATATAAACAAAACCATTTAAAAAAAAATATAGTGTTTCGTGGAATTTCTCAAAACTTCAGCTTTTTTCTCCTAGATTCACAGAGAGGAAATAAAATTGAAAATCTCGAAACTTTTTTGCAGGATGAGAGAACAGTTTCTTTCCCAGCTGTAATTGTTCACCTTTGTTTCTGGTCATTCGCCCAACAGTCTAGTAATGCAGCTTCTCCTGACTTGTTCTTGTGTGACCAAGAATTCAGCACTTATAGGTATTTCATAGATTTCATAAATTTTCAGGGTCAGAAGGGACCTCAGTAGGCCATCGAGTCCAACCCCTGCCCCGTATTAAATGCTTAATTTTAATTCCAACTTCAGTAGGAGCAAATGCAAAATACAACAGTGGCTCCAGTTTGTGGGTCCTAAAATCAGTTGTTCCTTTGCTTCACTTCTCTACAATCTCCAATTTGCTAATAACTTTCCAGAGTTCCTGTGCCCGGTAAAAAACTGACAGCTTCAGATGCAGTTGTTAGGGGACTCTACCGACTGGATCCTTTAACTTCACATTAATTTCCAGGAACTAATTGCTGTTGTCAGCAGAGAGATCTCCCTTGGTTTCCACGCAAAGCCTATCAGACTGACTCTATTTATAGGAAGATATGGATATATCTTAGGCTATAAACATGTGCATTATTTGAAGGATGCAGCATTTCCTTACAGCAGACAACACACGAAGCAGCTTTGAACGTTACCCACTGAATTACCGTGCAGGACGAGAATAGTTCTCAAAGTGTTGATATCAAAAGCTAGCATAGTTCCCTACGGCTGGCTTTTGATTATTGATACAGTGGAGGGAAAGGTTCATTTAAATATATCAATAAAAACTCACCGTTAAAACGGTTCGGATACTTGTGATGGTTTTCTGTTAACTCAGCTGCTTTCTGTCCCGCACCTCCTATTGTGCTAAAAGAGAATGGCAGTAAAACAAACACCCTCTAAAAGCATTGTGAAAACGGCAGCTATTTATTTGTGAAGCCGAGTAGAGCGCTCGGCCTGGGTTGAAAGCTCTAGGTTCATCCATTTGACAGGTTCCTTTTGCTCCCTCCCCCCAAAAAAGCTTTAAGGGCCGGATCCTCCAATTAGCTGCCATCAATGGTACTCAAAGGCACAACTTGCTTAGGTGCTACTGAAAATCCCATTTAGCCTGCGTTTGGAGGTCCTTGAAGACTTCAGAGAATCCCATCTTTTAGGTGCCATTTGGAAATCTGTCCCTACCTGCCTGGTTAGAGGAGTGGGACACATTCAGAGTGGAGTCGGCCTGACTGTAACTCAACGCCTTTTCAGGCCTTCATCACATAAGTGCACAATCCACTGTCACAATTGGCACCGGTTAAATAGGCTTGGTTCTCCGCTGCTGTCTTGCTTTGTTCCACGCTGACTCAAACGGTAGCACCCATTTTATACAGGTATAAATGGCTACAAAGAGTGCGAGGAGGGCAGTGCAGAACTGGGCCCAGGGACCAAGCTGTGTTATCTATTGCTTGCACAAGTGGTAGAAGAAGACTGGCCTTTGCTTTAGATTGAGCTGGTGGCCAGGACCGTTAAGGGAGCAGTTGCTACATATCTGGCTGGGAGGTGATGGGTCTGTGAATAAACAGGGACTTTTAGTTTCTTAGCATCGGCACTACATTCATACACCAAGGAAATCCATGGGTTTTTTGAAGGGAAATGCATGGGGAGGGGAAGAAATGCAAACGGCCTTCATAATAAATACAAATGTGCAATACATATCACAGGCCTGATCCAAATCATGCTGAGTTAAATTGGAAAGTATCCCATTGATTTCAAGGATGTAGCTTGTAGCCGGGTTGGCCTAAGGACATCAGCAGGCAGGGTACTTTGGGTGAATCTGATACCTTTTATTAGACCAATTCCAACAGCTGGAAAAATTCTTCTTTGCAAGCTTATGGGTATTTTTGGGTATTTATACCTGCAAGCTTGCAAAGAAGAATTTTTTCCCCGACGATTTGAGTTGGACTAATGAAAGATATCAGATTTACCCAGAGAAACTTGTCTGCCATTGATTTTGAGGGACTTTGGATGAAACCCCTACAGCTCCCTCTACTAAAAGGCTACCAAAGTGAGCAGCACCCTGCAAGGGCACCTCTTCCTAATACCTCTTCTGTTACTTCTGCTCTCTATGTGAGAGGAGCCTTTACAGCTTAGAGCGAGTGTCTGCTAGTATAACTGGCACATATATCGAATCTGCTTAGTCTGGGCTGTTAAGTAAGTTTAATTAATTTACTAAGTTAATGTTCCAATGCCAGCAACAAAGCATCATTGCAATCAGCTGGGTAGCAGGAATTGGAACCCTTAAATGAGCTCATTTTTTCACAGTTGGAATTAGGGACCAGTTAGCCAGTTGTGTGGTTTTTCCAATTTCTCCGCGTGCCCTAAGGGAGTTGCAAGTTATTCATTTCCCATTGCTAAGTGTGAATAAGAGAGGGGAAGGGGGAAAAGGGAAAGAAAGAAAGAAAGGGAAAAAAAAAGCAACCCAAGAAACCCCACTCAGCGTGTGCGTCCATCTCAGACTCTAGACATGGCTATTCCCCAGTCATTGTCTGCCCTGCTTTCCCCCGTCTTCATCCTGGAACAGCATTTGCTGCCCATTTGTAACAGTTTGGGGAAGCAGAACGGCATCACTGAGAGATATTTACTGCATGTATTTTCATCGTGAGTGTTTGCAGATAAAGGGAGGAAAAACAAATAAACAATAAAAGAATGGAAACAAAATTACCGAAATTTGCAAAGTTTGACAAATGGTGGCCAGGAGTTGCCACAAGCTAATGGCTCGCAATGATTAATAAGAGTAAAAATAATTGCATTTCATTAAGATTGATGACACCCCATTTAACCTCCCTTCTCGTTTCAGCCCTAAAGTGGAAAGAGATGAAGTTCTCATCTATAATAGCTCCTGTAACATTACCATGGAAACTGAGGCAGAGATGGAGTGTGAGGGAGCTAATCAGCCAATTACCGCCAAGATTACTGAGATACGGAAAAGCTGGGGCCAGAACACTCAGGTATAATCAAATCTTTTTTACAGACTGATTCAAACAGCTTAAAATTAAATTTGTAATATTGTGTACATTTAAAGCGGGGGGTGGGAAACAATTTGGGCTGAGCAGCAGTAATCTATAATATTAAATGCTCTCCAACTTTGAATAGCGGTTCGAATGCACAGCTGCTGACTTAATGGTTAACTATGGCTAATCGTATATTTGATCAAATAGAAATGAAGGCTGCTTCGTTTCCTTTAACTTCCTTCGTAGTTTATGCATTTTTCTGCCCCCCACCCCCAACTCCCTTTTTATGTTCCAAAGCACCATTTCTTTATACCTGTCCCCTCGATCAAAGAGACTGCTTGCGAGAGCAGGAGTTTTAAGTCACCTTGTGAGAGTACATGAAGCACTAGTTTTATTTGAAAGTCTGACTCTGGATGTGTTTGCTCGTTGTACATAAAAGAGGACTGCGGCGGTGTAAGGGAGAGACGGGCAGCACGCGTGCGCCTATGCGCGTGTGATAATCCAGCAACAACATTTGTTTCCCACTGAACAGCTTGTAAAAACTTGATCTCAGAATTGCGATTACAAGCTTGCGATGATCTCCCTTGCAAGCACCTCAGCTGCGGCAGAGCTCAGCCCTGCCCACGAAATGAAGTCTCACTGGCACAGCGGTAGTGGAAGTGGGGTAGAAGATTTAGCGGACATAAAACATTTCTTTGACCCCGCTGTCACTCCGAAGGTTACTTGCTCATAATCTCTGAAACGGACTGCGTGAGAGTGCCGAGGTATCCGACTGTTATTAGACGCTGCTATCCTCGGGGATGTGGGGAGCGCTTCGGCATCCAAGCATCTTCAACTCTCTGGGGCTGATCCTCTCCTCCCGTGCACCGATGCAATTCAGGAGTAACTCTTTTGAAGCCGGTGACACTATTGCTGTGTTAAACTGGCATGAGAGAATTCAAATGCTTAACCCCGCTCAGCAGAATCAGTTCTGCCCTTTCTCTTGGTGAGGTTGATAATCTGATTATCAGGCCATCTACTAAGCACTGATGAGACCTAGAAAACTCCAGGCTTACGCTTGCTCTGCTGTTGATCTTAAAAAGATGTCACGGGAATTTTTAAGCGTGTTGTCCTAGGCCGAAATTTTCCCACCTGCAGTGTTATGCACTGGACCACTTAAGAGATGCGCTCCAGCTCAGCGGTAGGTGCAGCAATCCCAGACCTGGCTATTCCCTGGCCCAGCAATCCCTTTCTGTTTTATAGCACCAGGCAGAAGTCTTTACTCTGTCAGCCCTTCTGCTTTTGGTGCAGAGCTGCCTTGGTTCCTCCCGAATGACTGAAACGCTGCAGCCGGTGTGCGATCACTTCTCTTTAAGAGATTGTTTAATTGGGTTGTTTCTAGAGCCCACAAGCCTGTCTTCTAGCAGGCTAAATGGAACATTTCTTTCCCTGCTGGTGCAGCCTGCATGCACATTTCCTGGCTTCCTCTGCTTTTCTAGCAGCCCCTGCTCATGTATTTCCTCCTTTGTTAATCAGCATCGGTGCCTGGGCTATCAGGAGTGTGCATGGCTAAGGGGGGACGTTTTAGTTAAACATTGCAGCGGGGCCAAAAGAGAGACCTCTTCAGGCCAAAATGTGGCTGCTTTTATTCTATCCCCCCCCCCCAAATGAAATGCACCTAGTATTCCCAACAGCCCCATAAAGTGCCGGTTGTGGCGTCTGTGAGCTCCTGCCTGCTACTGGCAGGGATCGGCTGCGTTTCAGAAATCCTGCAATCCTAGTGAGGAGATTGTCTGCTAGCTTGAGCACTGGAAGCCTGTGCTTTTTGGGATGGTGAGTGACTTGTGTTGTGTCTCCGCTAGAAGCCGAGCCATGCAGCACAGTGAAAACCTATTCCAACCCTCGGGGGCTTCAGAAAACTAAGGGAAAGGGAAAGGGGGCTGTGCAAAACTAGGAAGGCTTTTGGCTTTGCAAAGCCTCGTCACTTGGGCTTTGATTCTGCTTAATGAAACCACAGGCCATCTGGAATCAGGTCTCTGTTATGCCCCAAATCAGGAGGGGCCATGGGGGTGTCTGGGTGGGGAATTCAGATAAATGGTTTCAATTTGGGTCCCTTCCTAGCTGACAGCGCCCTGGTAAGATTTATGGGTCAGCGCAGCATATGCATGCTTCACTGTAGAGGTTTAAATCATGTCGTGTGAACTAGCCTTACCTTTCCATTGGAAATAATGGTCCCCAGCATCAGTACCAGACAGCGGAAAGTATTATTAGCATCCGGTGCATGGGGATAAAGGAACTATTAGCAAGCAGCCGAGGAAGTCATGGGATGCCATCACTTCTATACTAACACCTTGCACTTGTATCACCCTTTTCATCTAAGGTCCCCAAAGCGCTGCACGGATGGTGCCCTGATCCTCAGCTGCTGTCAGTCAATGTAGCTCCATGGGGCTCTAGCCCGGCTGATATGGTCCAGCTCACTATTGGGTGGGCTATAATTATTATTTGCTCTTTGCATTGAGGGAATGCCTATATGCCCAAATTACCAACAGGTTTGTGTTGGGCAGGCACAAAGTAAGATACAGCCCCTACCCCAAAAGGCTTCGAATTTCATTTGTGGCAAGCTGCAGCAGCTCCTTGTGACAAAGGAGTAGGGTGGCAGTGAGAGTATGAGCCATGACAATAAGGAGTCTGTAGTTACAATGGCTGTTAATGTTAGTGAGGAAACATAGGCCAGCAGTTAGGGCACAAGCAGAGAGCTCAGCTCTAAGTCTTCCCATGCAATATTGACTGAATCATTTAGAAACCGATCCAAAATGGGACTTGGGAAGCTGGTTGGTGGAGCTGGACTCTCAAATCCTGTTCTAGGGGTATAAGTTGTAGCCATGTTGGTCTAAGGACATCCATTGGCAGACAAGGTCCTTTGGGTGAATCTGATATCTTTTATTAGACCAACTCCAACAGTTGGAAAAATTCTTCTTTGCAAGCTTTTGGGTACAAATACCCTTTGGCAGGCTGAGGCAGCATCTGCAGTTGGTGTGTGCGCTCCTCCTGGAAGGAACGGATAGTAAGGAAGCCAGAGGCTGGTATGCATGAAAGAAAGGCAGTCAGTGAAGATGTAAATTGAAGCGTCATTGACTCTTGCATCATAGAACCAACTGCAGAAGCTTCCTCAGTCAGATGAAGGGTCTTTGTACCCGAAAGCTTGCAAAGACTAATTTTTCCAACTGTTCAAGTTGGTCTAATAAAAGATATCGGATTTACCCAAAGAACCTTGTCTGCCTACATCCTGTGCTAGGCTCCCTGGACCAAGTATAAGGAAAAAAGCATTTCGGTGTGGGACCCACAGCAACATGCAAGCAGAACAAGGGCTGTGTAGCCAGTGGCGTAGCACTGAGAGCAGGGTCTTACACTCCTTCCCCTCCCCTTGGAGTTTGGGTGCCAGGTTTAGGACTGCAAGGAGGTGGTTCGTCCACTCTGGATCCCTGGCCTAGACTCCGTGCCTAACGTTGGTGCCTGCAGCCTTCATTTCAAACATGGGATAGGGGTTGCTCATTGCTTTTAAGTCTCGACTACAGGAGGAGGATGAGGTGTTGATGGTGCTGTGCCCATTTGGTATTGTAGCTCTGTGGTTTGCGGGTGTGGGTGACCTGGATTCAGAGCCATTGGCTCCTAAACCCCCACGTTTGGGGATGCTCTGGGCTGTTTATGAGAGCAGCAGTCTGCAACTCTTGCGTTCGAAGCTGTTCCAGGCTGCAGAAAATAGTCCAAGATTCAGTGGACCAGCAACAGGGTGAGGGAGGGGAGAAAGTTAGAAACAGAGAGACAGGCAGGACTCAAGTGTCTTGGGCACTCATATGAGAGAGAAGAGTCCTGCCCTTCCTGGTCCAGAGGGTAAAATGCATAAATGCACCAGGGGCTGGAACAAAGGGTACGCACCACTTTAACCGCTCGGTGAGAGAGTCGGGCTAACTTTTGCTTTCTGTCTGTGAGCGAGGCACGGAGTTGCTCCATGCTGCCAAGACTGCGGCATGTCTAGGTATGAGGAGGAACAACACTGTAGATGCTTAGGGAGCTTTTCAGGCAAAGAAATGAAGAGCCTCTGGTGTCAGGGCACCCCCAGGAGGGCACTGCAAGCAGCAAAGGCAGGATGGGGAAGCTGATCGAGGAATGAATGAGGCAAGCATTTCATAAGTGGTGCAGAGGAGACTTTGGGAAAGCAGTGCAAGATTAGACAAGAGGAGCTAGTTGTGGAAGGGCAGGGGACTTGGAGATGAGGACAGGAGGTTTGGACTTGATGTGGGAAGACAGAGGGAACCGAAGAGGGACGGGAGCAATGTGGCTGACGTGATTCTTCCAGGAATTCAGCACCGCTGCTCCAGCTGCATCCTCTGGGTCAGTTTTTTTTGCTAGACAGCTACCTTCTGCCCTATGTTGTGCCCATAACTGTAGAAAACCCTGCTGTTCCCTACAACCCTTCCAAGCTGTTCTGCACAGATGGGAATAATGCGTGAGAAGCTGTGAAATCCACAAAACTGAGGCCTTTTTGCTAGCACAGGGCACTGACTTAGAGGATAGCGGTACTGTGGACAGAGTTTCTCCCTATGGATGTATGTAAATCCCCATTACATGCATGAGGTGGTTGCATTGGTGAAAAAAAAAGGTTTACTTTATCTAGACATAAACTCTTAAATCCAATTTGTAAAAGCCTTGCAGATTGTTTCCCATGGAAGGATCCCCGTGACTTTGCAATGCTCTTTTTAATTCAGTGGGGCCTGATTTAGGGGTCTCCAAGTTGGTTGCAAAACAAGGACCCAGTCTAGGGTTTTATTCAGCTGTTAGAATCATATAATCATAGAAAATGAGGGTGGGAAGGGACCTCAGGAGGTCGCATCTCATCCAACCTCCTGCTCAAAGCAGGACCAGCCCCAACTACATCATCCCAGCCAAGGCTTTGTCCACCCGGGCCTTAAAAAACCTCCAAGGATGGAGATTGCAACACACCTCTGGGTGTCCCATTCCTGTGCTTCACCACCCTCCTAGTGAGAAAGTTTTTCCTAATATCCAACCAAAACTTCCTTTGCTGCAACTTGAAGCCATCGCTGCTTGTTCTGTCTCTGTCACCATTGAGAACAGCGGTGAGAAATTCTGCCCCAGGTGTCAGTTTTTTTATGCTGGCATGGTCGGTGATAGAGTTGAGAAGCAGTCACGAAGTCCAGGCCTGTGTCTGCATGTCCCCAGGAGGATGGGGTGAGGGTTTTTAGGAAGAGGCAGCTTATTCCTGACCTCTGCTCACCTGTATGGTTTGACATACGTGCTGCCTTATGACTTAATTAGGCCATGTATGCGAGGGACCCAGGCGCTGCCCTGAGTTGCATTTGGAATCATTAACATTTGTAACACACGCTATTATTAACTGAGGAAGAGCAGTGAGCGTTATTTTTGAATCTGTGTATAATGTAATTTAGCCTACTTAAGTAAGAAACAGCCCTGATTGTCTATCCCACAGGACTTAATTAGCTTGCCGCTTCACGATGCACCGGGTAGTGGGGAGATATGAATTAAAAAAAAAAAAAAAAAAAAGTTTGGATGCTCAGTCACTACCCGTCCACTTCCACCTCTGGTGCATAATGAGATGTCAGCTGCCATGACACTGATGAGATGTGTAAAACATGCTGATAACACAAGGAGAAGATGCTCATGGGAAGATTTGACCAGGCTTGGGTGTCTCTGAACCTATTATGCTTAGTGAGCCTTCAGATTATTATTCCAGATCACTGGACCAGATCTAATCATCATGCAGGCATGCTGTTTGAGCAGTGTTTTCCGTGTACCGGCTCCCCTCCTTCGCCGGCCCAGATGGGCAGTATAATGTATGTTGCAGGGCAGATGCCATGTATAGTAAGTCAATTGTAGGAAAACCTAACTGGTACAGGAGCTCATTTCCTCCAGTCCAACCCTCGAGGGGATGCCATTAAAGAAGAGAAGGCTAATAAAAAATAACATGCTAGATAAAAATGCTATCCTGAATTACAGTTGTGCTTGCATGTGCGGGGCTTTGTTTCTTTTTTTAAGCTTATTCTTAAAGATGACGTTATGGCAGGACTCGAGATTTAAATAGCTGCATGGAAAGTCTGCAGTTTCTTAGCTTGTTCACAGTGGCAGAGGTAAAAGCAAAGCTGTCGGGTGCTGCAAAGCTAGTTAGGAGAACTAGCTGCTCACCTCCCATTCATTGTATACTGGGCATCGGATCCCCAGACCTAACATTTGCTACCTGCTGGCTTTGTTTTCAGGTTACTCACCTGCTCTCTCCACCCCACGTGCTTCTCTGGAGACTGCACTATTTGGGAGAGAGGGATGGGGATGGGAAAAGAGATGCTAGTACCTTCTGGAGGCCTTTGTAACTTCATATATATCAGGGGAACTGGAGTGGAAGCCCAAGAGCTTTCTCCCTGTAGGTCTGGGGCAGACGTTGCATAAACCGGTTTGACCCAAATCCGTTAGGTCAGATACTACATTCAACCAGGTTTTTCTCAAACCAGTTCCAGCCGTTTTCACACTAGTTTATGTGCACTGAACGTCTGTTCTATTCCAGGTTGAGATAATTTAAACCTGTTTATGTGCAATGTCTGTCCCTAGCCATAGTGTTTCCAAAGTGCTTCTTCAACTGTTTCACGCATGGGGATGTTAGAGCTTCTCAATTCCCACCCCCTAAAAAAAATAAATAAAATAAAAGTTCAAGCATCTTTTTATACTGAGAAGTTAAGCAATCTAAATGCAACTACTGGCTCCCTGTAGAATAATGATCAGAAAATGATTGCAAATTTAAATGTGGGTTTACAAATGATTATCTCCCTCTGCCCTTGCCTTTTTATGTTCCTTGTCTTAGGTGGGCCTCACAATTGAGCAAAGGCGGTGTAAAACTGCAGGAATTTTATATCCATTTCCCCACCCAATCCTGTATCAAGCTTAGCTCTGGTACCAAGCAAGACTGATTTCATGAGAGGAAGTCTTTTAAATCAGGTGCCCTGCTTAAACTCTGGATTTATGTTATTGCCTGCTGTTTGCCTACATTTTGACTTGCAGTTTCAGGTGAATATGCTCTCCACTAAGTATCCCGGCTGTTGCGTGGTGCTGGCTTTACCCTACTGAGCAGCCTCTACCCTCCACCCCAGAGGTGGCTGCATTTCATTGCTGGATGAAGTGCATAAGTATACCCCTTCCCAACTTTAGTGGGGGAAAGGGAGGCGGTACATTTATTGGTTAATCTTTGCAAGCTACTTTTGAGATCCTTAGCTAAAAGATGCTTCAGAAGAACAAAGCATCCTCGGCCTTCTCGCACATGTCGACACCCTTCCACAACAGGAGGTGTCTTTGGTCTGCGTGTATTTGCAACGCACATGAACTTGGCACATCCATAGCAAAGTGCTTCTGAGCACCAGATGCTTTGCATTTGAGGCATCTGCATGACCACAGGAGTGATCCTTCAGGTTGGAAGTATTTGGTATCATAACTTGAAAAGTGAAATCAAAATAAAGACCACAAACCTGTGATGAAATTTTTGCCAAGGCTTCTTTTAGCTGAGGAAGAAGCAATTCTGGCCTTGTTTACATAGAAAAGTTTGACCCGAGGGGTGAATGGAAAGTGATTTTAATTAAATACTTTCTGGACCTTCTTAAACTGAACTAAGCAATTGCAGCAAGTTTAGGCGAAGGGAGGGCAGCTTTCTCATTAAGGCACGTCTAGCCAGTAAATGTGCATGGGAAAAAGCTTTTGCCTTTCTGGGAACTGTCACCTCTCATCTCTGTCTGACTCAGATACATTTGTGCTCCCCACTGCCATGAGAACCTGGGCACCTTGCAGTTGTTGATGCCTTTGTCTGTTATCAGCTATCCAGGTTGTAGCCATATTGGACTAGAGGAAAAGACAATTGGGACTTGTACTAAAAGCTAATATCTTTTATTAGACCAACAAGATTTTTGCAAAAAAAAATTCTTTAATTGCAAGCTTTTGGGCACAAACACCCTTCATCAGGCAGTGGAGAAAAGATTGTGAAAGGTCTCCTGGGTAGAAATGAAAGTTCATATTTCCTAGGATTTCACAGAGGAGTCAATAGACAGAGAACTCCTCTGGGCAGTCAGCTCATAGCTGGTATGGAGCCTCTCACCTCCTGGGAGGATCCGTGATGATGCAGATTACCTTGAAACAAAGGCAGGAGAGGATTTCAGGTTTCAGGCGGTCACCGTTGCTTCCTGCTTAGCCCATTTTTTCAAACGAAATCTTCATCTTTTCCCAAGCAGAAAGCACCTGAAACCTGAGATCCTGCTCCTGCTTTTACCGAGGAGAACATTTGCAATCTTTGCCCCAGTTCCTGATGAAGGGTGTTTGTGCCCGAAAGCTTGCAACTAAAGACATTTTTTTTTTTGCAAAAATCGTGTTGGTCTAATAAAAGCAGTCGCTTGGATGGTTTCATCTGTACTATGAGTCCTGATTGCCTTTTGTCTGTTATTTCACAAATGGGGGAGTGGGGTGCAAAAGGACAGAGGCCTTGATCCACAAAGGGGTTGCTCTGCAGTAACTGGAGAAGATGTGTGACCAGTGGATGGGAGCCAAGGCCCCTTTTGTTTCCCTCCCTCCCTGACCCTACAAATCTTGCATTCACAGCAGACCAGCTCCCATAGGAAGGGTCTAGAGTGCCGTCCTTCTTCCCAGCCTGGCTGTGCCAATAGTGGGGTGGTTAGGGCACTCTCCAGGGAGGTGGAAGATGTCCCTTTAGGGGCCGAGGGGCTAGATTCCTGTGTCCCTCCCGAGTGAATAACATAACCACAAGGCAGTTCAGTCAAAGGCATCATCGTCAGCTAGGTTTTTTTAATTGAAGTGGATGCACCTCCTGTTTGGTGCTGATTCAGTGCTGTCAGCATGTGTTAGCATGGTCTCTGAGCACAACTGGCTCGGGCCCCTGTGGTGGTGGGGGGGACACTGGCAGACGTGAATCTCAAACAGCAGACCTTTATGGTCGAAGCCAGTTTTCTGGCCAAATCCTGTGTATAAGGACCTACATGGGTGGTTAGTGAATCCTTCACTTGGACTGAGGTGCCTAAATTTGGTCCTGGATTTCATTTTAGCTGTCTGTCTCCATGTTTTGGAGGGATTTGGCTCTGAATGACTTATTCCAAGTCACAAAGCAAGTCGGTGGTAGAGTCCTGCCTCAACCCCCCTGTCCAGGGTTAATTCCCTAACCCCCAGACCAGGTTTCCTTTTCTGTCGGGGCCTAGCTCTTATAAAGCAAAGAGGTGCCTAAGAAGCAGTGCTGCTCTCACAAGAGATATCAGTGAGGGCTGGGGGAGGAAGACTACTTTGGCTTTGGGCGACTCTTTTGTCAGTAGCGAGTTGGGAGACTGAGTGTTAGTCGAGGCTTTCTCAGCCCTGGTCCCACTCGGTGCTACTTGGAGGCAGCTCCATTGCCTCATTTCCATGTTTTGGCATGTGCCTTCTTCTTAGAGATGCCCCCAAACTGGGCACATGTAGACAACTGTGAATATTCTGTAGATCAGTCTGCATCTCACGTTGCTCATCTGTAAAATGGGCCCAATATGTTGCTGAAAAGAACCATCTGCTTAGGAGTGCTTTACTAGGTATGCTCTAGCGCTCATGCATCAGTGCAGTGCTGCAACGTTTAATTAGCAAAGAGTAATGAGGACTTCAAACCAGCTCCCGCCTGTTTGTATTGGCGTTGCAGCAGATACAAACCCAGACCCTCGTCATTCATCAACAGTAAAATCATCTGTTAGAGAGGGTCCTTCCAGAGGTCAAGTAGTCCAACCCGCTATCCAGGATCATCTCTGTCTAAACCATCCCATCCCATCTAAATGCATACCTTCAACCCTGATACAACATAGTCCTAGCATTGTGACCTGCCGCAGGTAAAGCAGGGGAACCATGGCACCGATGTCGTGCTTCTATAAAATGTTGTCAATATACAGTCAAGAGATCCTGGGCCAAGGGCCATGACCCCTGCTATAGAGGAAGGTTTCTCTAGCTATGAGCCTCTTTGTTTAAGTCCCAGCAGGAGCACTGGCTCCCC
Organism: Crocodylus porosus; assembly: GCF_001723895.1. Taxonomy (NCBI): domain Eukaryota; kingdom Metazoa; phylum Chordata; order Crocodylia; family Crocodylidae; genus Crocodylus; species Crocodylus porosus. Next base: position 5,455,933 of record NW_017728918.1, on the reverse strand, counting down.
CTTGGTCCAAATCTCCAGCCTCGGGTGCAGCCAACACCCAACACTTCTGAGGAAGGCTTAAAAACACGGTGGCACATGTAGAAGCAGGGTGGGGGAGTGGGGAGGAATTCCCTCCCGGCCCCATGTGGCAACCAGCAATAATGACACATGGCTCTGAAATAAGAGTAAGAGCTATGCTTCAAATCATCTTTACTATGCTAGCAGGCATAGTTGATGCAACCTGCAATATAGTCGAGATTATTTCCCAACTTTTTTTTACCCCAAATTCCCCTTGTCTTGGTGCACTGACCTCACTTGCATTGTCTGGTAATGCTATTGCTGCTAACGATAACACCTACACCTTGGGATGTCACTCAGAAGCAAAGCTGGTGGGAGCTGTCTTTTTATGACATTTTTTGTGCATCTCAGCCAGTCCCCCTTCCTTTCCAAATTACTTATATTTGATATTTGTTCAAGTGCTTCTTGGCTACAGGTTAGAGAGGGATTCAGTGGTGTCTTCCCTTAATCCTTGCTAGCTTTGCAAAGTCTCTTGATTAAAACAATAAAAAGCCAGTAAAGAAAAATAAAACCAAAAAGCCAGTCTTGGGGTGCAGATGCTATCGGTGCTGACAGAGGTACCATCTGCAAGATTGTTAAGATGTAGAGAGCCAAGATGGCTTCTGCAGTAACCACAGGCAATGTGAAGAGATAAATGGTTGACCCTCTCCCGTGTCAGGTGAGGATTGATGCCACTATCAGCCCTAGTGCCTTTGCAATGATTTTTTAAAAAATCTCTGATAGAGTGTGTTATCTAGTTACTGGCATGAGGGCAATAGCCTGGAGGCAGGGGAAGAGGAGGGGGGAAGGGAGGAGGAGAGAGAAAAGGAAAGAAGAAGGAAAAAAAAGGGAAGAGAAAAAACAAAAAAGAAAGAAAGAAGGTCATACCGGGGAGGACAGTCTTTCTCAGGTTAAAGGGGAAAAAGGGGCCTTGCTTAAATAGGAGAGGGAAATATATAAATAAACCATCCAAGCGACTGCTAGGTAGGTGTGTGGGAAAAGGATCATTAAAATCAACCCTCCCCCCCTCCACACACACACGCGCGCGCGTGCGCACACACACACACACTTCACACTTAGGAGATGCACTTCTGGTGGTATTTCCCCTCCCCTTCCCCCACCTTTTGCTTGCACCTTTTGCAGCCTAATAGCAAGGTTTTTATTCATGCACAGCTAAAACCTGTGGGCTGTTTCATATCTCCCTTTTATAGCCCCATTCCTCCCAGCATCACCCTATTGTCCCTGGGGATCTTGGGTCCTTACACCATACCTGACTCTTTTTGGAGCCCAAGTGAGTAATGACCCGCACCCCCACACTGCTGCAGGGAAATGGGAAGTCATTTATAGGAGAGGGTGGAGAGGGGTGAGAGAGGGAAAGGGTGGGCGAGGGATGCTTCCCCAGGCAGCCCGGAGCCCCCTGAAGTCCAAGGGTGCGTTCCTAGAAGGTGGAAGACCATCCTGCTGTGACCCAAGGACTTTCGGAAATGAGGCCTTTCTTCCACATTTGAAAAACTGGCTCTGGATAAGCACCAGGCAGTGACCTTCTGTCCCCGCAACTCACTGCTGAGAGGCCACTGCATGACACTGCCTGATGCTGTGTGAACACATGTACGCTGCTTCCAGATTGGGAGGTCACCTGAGCGGAGCGGTGTAGCCATGCTCAGGCACCTATACCTGGACTATTTCGCTCTGAGTGAGCAGAACTAATTTATCCGCCCGTCCTGCTGACCTAAGGCGGCTGCCAGGCTTAAGCACAGACGTGGATTTTGGCAAGTTTGAGGTGCCTGCCCAGCACTTGTGCAAATCACTTACTCAAGTGATCAGACCTGTGCACACTCTTAAGCCACTGACATGGGAAAGTAACCTGCCCTATCATAGCCATCCCACTGAATTCACTGGGACTGCTCCTGGGGGTCCAGTTATCCATATGAGACAGCACTGGCAACATTTCAGCCACTGATTTAAATGTAATGAGGAACGGCGGCCCCATGCTTTGTCGGATCGGTACCTCGGGCAGCTGCTGCATTATTTATGTGGCACCCAAGCGGCGCGTGGTGTTTTACAGCCAGCTCACTTGTCTCTACCTTCCAGTGCAAGGGTGAAAGCCATGTGGGATTAAACTCAAGTCACCGGATGTATCGTAATGGGCAAATGAATTGCCTCGTGGTATCAGTTCATAAAATGTAAATCGGTAAATTGCTGGAGCGGGGGGGAAGCCAGTGCATTAAGTATCTGTGCCCTAATGAATCCATTAGAGTCTCTGTTCTCTCCTTAAAGAAAGGGTTAATTTTATATGATTGCCAGTAAAACATACTGTTTTCACAATGCCTAATAGCCAGGTGATAGACGGACTTAACGAGTGCTGGCTAAGTGCTGTGCCTGCGTTCCTGGTCGGCAGAGCTCCACCGGAGTTTCCAATCTGTCCTTGTAAATCGCTGCAGAGAAAAGAACTTCATTAAGGGATCATAAGGCGGCCTAATAAAAAACAGCAAACAATTAGACTCGTGACTGAGAAGGAGAGGAGGTGACAGCGTTCCCTGCAGACCCCCTGAAGAAAAGCAGACATCACCGAGCAGGGAAGCGGCAGGTAAAGTGGCCACTATAAACACTTTCTCTTGCAAGCTGCCTCTTTTCAATAAACAGGCTGTTTGCCAGTCTACAGCTTTAGCAAAATTTTTCCAGTTGACTTCATGGGTGGTGCAAGGCTGGGAGCTGTTAGCTCATGCTCACTTACATTTCCAATGTCAGAGCTCATTAGCCGTGAGTGTAGCCAAAGACAGTTGGCGTGGAGCTGGGCAAACTTCACTTCCTCAAACAAAGTTGAGGACAGAGCTTGCCATTTTGCTTCTTAATGATGGCTATTTATTTATTTTTTCTCCCCGCACACCTTTTCTTCTGTCCGGTTTCTTCCTTTTTTGCTGACATTCAACTTCCCACTGGTCCTTGCTGGTTTCTGGATTTTGGCCTTGCTGTTTTGTCCTCACCCTGCAACTAGGGGAGCAATTGGAGCTGCAGTTTTGTCCTGAATATTCGAGGTTGCGCCTGTGTGAGCTCAGCGATGCACATGCACACAGATGATGTTGTTACAAGGCAGCGTGGAGTTAGCCTAACATTTTAGGTTCAGCTATGCCTGTCCAAGTCAAGTGCCATGAAATGTCTGACGGGGAACAATCCTCTGACAGGGAGCAAGACAAGTGGTGAGAAGTTAGGGGTTGGCAGCCTACAGCTTCTGGGTCTAATCTGACCCACGGGGAGAGATGAGCTGGCCCACCAAGGCTTGATTCACCCCATGGCAGCATTTGGTGGCAGGGGGAAGCACTGCAAGGGAAGCAATGAGGGTTGGATCACAAATGGTGGCTTGCTTTAGGGCCGAGTTGTGTTGCTTTGGTCCACCATGGGTAAAGTCTTCCTGATGACAGAAGTAGGCATGGGTGAACCGGGAGACTGCCCAGGGTCCAGATAGAAAGGGGTCTTAAAAATGATATATTTTTTCCTTTGTCCAATTATTATTATCATTATCTCTGGTGAAGGGGGGCCTGATATGGAAAGTTTGCCTGGGGCTACCAGGAGTCTAGGTACGGTATTGGCCGGGACTAGATGATACACCGTAATAAGAATGAAAAAGTGTTCCCCGTGCTGCATATTTGCAGTGGAGACTCTAAATTAGATGCCATGAAATTTTGGTATAACCCCCGCAACCAAACAAAACATGGAAAAAAGCAGCGCAGGGCACACTTGTGGAGTGTGCCCTGAGGTAGCCAGAGGCTGAGTGCTCCAAAGAGACACTCTAGCATTTGACCAGAGTGTCTCAATAGCTGCCCCAGCATGCTGCTGGGGCAAATAGGAGTGGGGCAAGGCTGCAGTGGGGCAGGCATGTCCCACTGCAGGCACAACCCCGTGGCAATGCAGCACCAGCTGACCTCGGGTCTGTACATGGTGAACAGAGCTGGCCCAGCTTGACCCGCTAGTGTGTGACTTTGCACAGGAGCTGCAGGTGGTCCTCGTTCTGTCTAAAGGTGTGCACTAGCAGGGCACGCTGCACTGGGCTGGGTTGGGCCGGTTCCATTTGCCATATACAGACCCCAGGTCAGGTGGCACTGTGCCGCCGGGCAGTTGTGCCTGCAGTGGGCCATGGCCCCGGGGGCCCAGCTACCTGCTGCTGCAGGCACCCCGGGCTGTGCAACATGGGGGGGGGTGGCGGTTCCCCCTCCACCTCCCCCAAGCCCCATACACCCACTCACAAACCCCACATCCCACACACACACACCTACAAACCCCAAATCCACCCACACTCCCTACAACCATGCACACCCCCACATTTGCCCTATCCCCACAACCCCCACACACCCACTCACAACCCCCCCACACACACACTGGCACCCACTCAAGAACCCCACATCCACCCCCTCACCCCCTTCCCACCCCACTCCTGCAAACCTCACATCCCCCCCACATCTCATACCCTGAGTGCCCAGCTGCCAAAGGAGCTGCTGGCAGGGGCTGTGACTGCAGGGCAGCTGTCCCCGCACCCTGGTTAGTAAAGGGGTCAGGGAGAGCTCTGATTTTTCTATGATAATAAAACCAAAAGCAAATACCACAGCATATTGATATTTAGAAATTATTTTATTATTATGATAGAGGCACTGGTAGGCTTCCAAATTGCTTTTACATTGTAAATATATCAATAAAACATTTCCCAATGGATCATGTTCTCTCTCCCTCCCTTTCTCTCTCTCTCTCTATATATAGATGTATATATAGAGTGGCATTTAATTTTAAACATAGAAAAACAGGGATTTCGGGGTATTTTAAAGAGTGAATTTGGGGTTTTTTCATCCAAGAATTGCAAATTTTAAACAGGGAACACTGTGATTCCTGCTAGTGAGGCAAGTGGCAGGACCCAGGCAGAGGAGCCTGCCCAGGGCTGGCACTGGGGACTTAGGCGGAGGGCAAATGGCCTTTTAGCCATTTGGGGCCAGGATGACATGCTTTGACAGTTCAAAGCAGGCCACCACAATAAACATGTCTTCTAGGCGATAGCTGCCCAGATGGTAGGGCCGGGGCACATATCGTAGCAGTGCTGCATAAAGGCCAACTGTGCAGGCACAGCCCACTGACTGGTGGCCCAAAGGTGCAGGCGATTCTGCTGCAGTGCCCATGCCACAGCCCAGGCAGCTGAGCAGTCCACATCCAGGCATGCAGACATGGGGCTGCAGGTCCAAGGGGGCAGATGCTGTTGTAAATGGCAGCAGGTCACAGCCAGGCATCAGCTTCCACTGCCACACTGCTGCAGTGGGTAGAGGGTGCAAGGGCCACTCTAGGTCAGGGATGCTGCAGCAGTCCAGCTGGCACAGGGGGGCTAGTGTCCCCATACGTCACCTGGCCAGGCCTCAGAAGCTCCTGAGCTGCTCACCAGGGCAGCTTTTTATGCTGCTACTTTTTTATACAGCCTTCAACTCCCCTCGGCTGCAGATCTGGGAGGAGCTGGGCAAGGTCAGTTTGCCACAAGTGGCACAACTGTCCCGCACCAAAGTGCATGTTCAGGCACATATGCTGAAGCGCACATCTCCAGCACAAATTTGTGGTGCTGCTATTTGAGCTTCTGCAAGTGCACGTGCCTGCATGTATGGATGGGCCAAGAGGGGGACAGGCAGAGGACTGCCTAGTCTTTGGATCCCAGATTCGCTTTGTCATGAACGAGGCCAGTGTTTACCAACCAGGGTGTGCTATTTTGTGATCCTTGACCGCCCAGTGAGGTGCTAAGCAATGTTAGCACTGTTAGGTGTGCAAATGTGATTTACAAATTAAAAAAAAGAGTTTTCAATAGGAATCCATAGTATTAAAAACATTTCGACTCATGGTCTTTCTTTGTAGCAAAAGAATCGCTCTGGTAATTTTCTGTAGTCAAAAAAGTAGGGAAAACTAACGAGGGATCGAAAAAGGTTGAGAACCACTGAACTAGACACTGGGCTGTTCAGCTCTGCAAAAACCTAGGCACTTCTGGGTTGGTACAGAGGCAGGACTTGAGTTCCTTAGGAAAACAGAGGCCTCTATGGTGATTAGATACCTCCGGCAGGAGAGGGGAGTTTTCAGGATTGCAATTTTGGCCCTATGTAGCTAAATGCTACTTACGTCTTTTTACCTTTGGATCTGGCCCGTAGTGCATTGTCAAAAGCTGCTAACACCTATTGCAATGAGATCCCTGTTTTAGAAATGTCAGTACATGGCTTTCTGCCTCTTTAAAATAATTTTTACAATTTGGACCAGAGGGCACTGAGCAGCGCTCAAGGGCAGGAAAGACCAGATTGTCCCTCCTTCGTCTTGCCTGATGATTAGAGAAGGTAGGCTCATGTAACGCATGGCAGGGATGCTACAGGTTCCCCTCCATGCCGACCCAGAGAGCATGTGGTTTGTCACAGCCCTTAGTTGCAGATGTTTGATTCTGGAGCTCAAACTGTGGTTGCTCATGCTGTTAACGCTTGGTGACCCCTGTTCAGTGCTTGGTATTTTGGCAAGAATTTAAGAATGGTAGATTGGCCCTCACATTTGTGTCTTTAATCTTTTCACCTCATTAGCATCTCTTGTGCACTCTTCTTTAAGCTCACTTTGCACATTTGTACAGACTCCTTGTAGCAGTTGCACACAACCATCTGTTCCCAATACCATCAGATTCATCTTCCGCCTACCTTCCTCTGCTGTGGTCAGCCCCCATCTCCCACGTGTACTTGTCCTCCGTTAGGCCCTAAGCTTGCAAACAGGTACCTGCTTGATTTTCTGCATGAGTAGTCCTGCTGTCTTCATGAAGCTTTAAGTTAAGCCCATGTCTACTTGCAGGATCAGATCTTGTGGTTCAGCCTGAATGAGAAAATCTGCCTGGTTTAACAAAAAGCATTTGAAATAAAACATATAGATATTATCTACCTACCTATCTATCAGAAACTTTCATGGGCTGAAGTTCTCTTTGTCAGATGACCTATAGCTTTATCCTGTTGTTTTCTACTATCGTTTGTGTGTGTGTGTGTGTGTGTGTGTGTGTGTGTAAGCTCCATCTTCACCTTTTTACCTTTCCGGCAGAACTGTTTTTAGTGATGACAATAAAGATACCATTTTCTTTCCTTTGTAACCCAGCAGGGCCGTGTGTTTGATCCAAACACTCCAAGTTCCAGTCAGATTCTGCTATCAGATGGAGCTGGCTCTATTTCCTGAATTATTCTTCCTGGCTGTACAACATTATGAAATTATGTTTGCATTTAAACCTGAGTATTTACCTGTAATGATGCTGGGGTTTAGTACATGATACATTACAGCAGTAGATAATGCATACAGATAGGCTAAGAAAGCATGTTGTTGACGTGCTAGGACTAAACAGGACATTGTGTTTGAAAGCGCAATCTGAAAGGTTGCAGATTGGGCAGACACTGAGAAATCCTGCATTACCGAAATGACAGAGTGGAGTCCTCTACCTAATAACACTGACCACATAAAACAGATTCCAGGCCAGCGCGCGTTTCCCACTGTCTTGAAGCTTGAGTGTGAAGAAGGGTCGGTAGGACCAATGGTTCTTGCTGTCATTTTGCATTGAAGGAGGATGAAGGCATTGCTCAGAGTTGGAGCCTTACTAGGGTCGGTTCTGTACAGACACAGTAAGGCAGCTCCTGCTCTTTACAATCTAAGCAGGCAAACCAAGGGGGGGTGGCGGGGTGGGGAAGACGGCAGCTTAAAAGTAAAGTTTCAGTTTCTGGTGGAAACACTCATGGTTTAAAGCACTGCTCTGAGCAAGACTGGCAGCGTTGGGTTCAAATGATCAGATGGGTAGAAGGCTGCCAATCAGTAGAGCCCCAGTGGCCTAATGGATAAGGCACTGGCCTCCTAAGCCAGGGATTGTGGGTTCAAGTCCCACCTGGGGTGTAATGTGTATCACTGTATTTGCATAACGTTGGATTTTAAATGACAGCTGCCATGGCTCTGCTGCGGTCTGGTCTGGTGCAGAGACTGGACAGATATTTAACTGGGGTGGTACGGTCTCCTAAGGAAAATCCAAAATGTAAATAGAGTCAACTCCAAACACCTAGCTATTCCAACAAACAATGCTCCTTTCCAGGCTGCCTTTTGGGCACTATGCGCCGCAGTCAGTTACCAAGAGGCCTAAAACTGTTTCCAGTACACAGTATGGGAAGATCTCAATCAAGGCTTCCCCACGTGTTTGAGATTTATACAAGGGGGTCAACTGAGATCAACAGCAAAATTCTCTCTGACTCCAGTGGACACAGAATTTCACCTCTGGGGCTGCATCCAGATGTGCAGGGATGTGGTCTTGTAGGGCACGTCCAGACAAGCACGGCCATGCAATATGTGGTGCCACGAACGTGTCTGCAGCACCACATACTGCACAATCAGGTGTTCTCCAAGCTGCAAGGGCATACTGCTTATGCCTGCATTGCCCTGGGTTTTTTTCCCCTACCACCCCCAGGGCAACTTGCCGCACACTGAAGCATACATGGCTCAGGCTTTCCCCAGAGGCAAGCAGCTGCCATGCAAGGTGTGCCACTACTACTTACCCCTAAGCCAGGGATTGTGGGTTCAAGTCCCACCTGGGGTGTAATGTGTATTACTGTGTTTGCATAATGTTGGATTTTAAATGACAGCTGCCATGGCTCTGTTGTGGTCTGGTCACGGCAGGGCTTGGACCTGATGATCTGTTTAGGTCCCTTCCAAGCCTAAGTGCAATGATACTATAGGGTCTAGCAAACACACTAGAGAGTAGGGAGAGAATTCAGGTGGAGGGTCTGGGATAGACTAGGGAAGTGGGTGGATCAGAATAGGATGCAATTTAACAAAGATAAGTGCACCTGGGGAAAAAACAATCACCAATACATCTATGGACTGGGAAGTGCCATTCACAGCAATGGAAAGGGATCTAGGAGTCATAGTTGATCCAAAAACCAACATGAGGTAAGTTGAACAATGTGACGAGGTAATAACTAAGGCTAACTAACCATGCTCTGTCATGCAGTAGCAGGTCTAGGGAGGTAATACTTTCCCTCTATGCGGCATTGGTCAGGCTGCAACTGGAGTACTGTGTCCAGTTTTGGGCACTGCACTTCAAAAGGGAAGTAGATAACCTGGAAAGGGTTCAGAGGAGGGCTGCTCATATGGTTGATCCTATGAAGACACTGAGAATCTCTTCAGCCTCTGCAAGAGAAGGCCGAGAGGTGAGCTTGTGGTTGTCTACAAACTCATCAAGGGGGGGCAGCAGAAAATAGGGGATACTCTTATATTTTAGGCCAGGTTCTGCCAGTCTGTGTGCACTGAACTTCTGTTATGGGTATAGGCTGGTTTTTGATAACTTATGCTGGTAAAAGTATAATGTCTGTGTCTGGTCCAGGTGGTTATAACATACAGTCATTATTGATCTGTGCCAGGTCCCAGCCAGTGAGCGGCAGGCAAAAAAAACCCCTCTGTATGCCACAACCTCTTGATGGAGCCCTCCCATACCCCACACTACTCCCTTTAATTTCTTTTGAAGGGCTGTACATCCTTGGAAAGAACCACTGTTGACCCCTATTTAAAACTGGGGAAAAAGCTTTTGGATATCATAATGGAAATGCTACCCTTATCACTGGTAGCAGAGTTTGGTGAGGTGGTTGGATGGAAGGCAGTATGGTGCCTTGTGCTGTTTGAGTCTTTCCTGAGA
>NW_017728918.1:5442235-5446103 GCF_001723895.1 Crocodylus porosus | reverse complement strand
CTTCCACTGAAATGATTCATCTCTGAATATCAGAGAAAAATGGGGGTAAAGAAAAATGCAGTGAATTTTCACTCATTTAACAAATTTGGATCTATGTCTTCAAAAATTCCTTGGAATGAACTGAACTAAAACTCCCAGCCTGTGTCCAGATGCGCAGGGTTGTGTGGTTTGTGGCACCATAAACTGCACGTAGGGAAGATTAAAACATTCAGCACTGGGCCAAAATTTGCTACTGGGAAATTTTGGTACCAAAAATAATTTAAAAAGGGCTGGGAAAAAAAATGTGATGCACATACAACACGAGCGTACACCAGCAGACACAGGGGCTTGGTCCTCCAGGGAGACGCTTTGGATACTGGCCAGAATGTCTGCACTTCTTCAGGTGTGTCCCAGCTCCTCCAGCATGCTGGGAGCTGGGAGGACCTGGGCAAGGGCAGTTTGCCCTGAAGTGGGACAATTTGTCCCTTAACAAAGTGCACATACAGGGGTGTGCTCCATGGCAAAAATAGCAGCAGCACTTTGTGCCGCTGCTATTTTTGCCACTATGGCCATGTCCAGACAAGCGTGGACATTTGGTTCCCCAGGGGCAAGTAGTAGTGGCACACCTTGCATGGCAGCTGCTTGTCTCTGGGGAAAGCCTGAGCCATGTATGCTTCAGTGTGTGGCAAGTTGTCCTGGGGGTGGTAGGGGAAAAAAACCCAGGGCAATGCAGGCATAAGCAGTATGCCCTTGCAGCTTGGAGAACACCTGATTGTGCAGTATGTGGTGCTGCAGACACATTCGTGGCACCACATATTGCATGGCCGTGCTTGTCTGGACGTGCCCTAGAAGACCACATCCCTGTACATCTGGATGCAGCCCCAGAGGCGAAATTCTGTCTCCATTGGAGTCAGAGAGAATTTTGCTGTTGATCTCAGTTGACCCCCTTGTATAAATCTCAAACATGTGGGGAAGCCTTGATTGAGATCTTCCCTTATTGTGTACTGGAAACAGTTTTAGGCCTCTTGGTAACTGACTGCGGCGCATAGTGCCCAAAAGGCAGCCCAGAAAGCAGCATTGTTTGTTGGAATAGCTAGGTGTTTGGAGTTGACTCTATTTACATTTTGGATTTTCCTTCTTCTTTTTGCCCTTCCCCATTCATAGACTTCGCATTCCAGATCGTGGGGTCTGGTATTATTCAAGGAGCCACTTCCAAACAGATGCAGACCTGCTTGAATATCTCTTACTGAGATATTCATTGTGTTGATGCGGCTCCTTTAATTATTGGCTCTATGTGCAAAAAAGGTTTTTGTGGTCTTGGTAGGTAAAAGGGAAGCTTTTTAAAGCCAGCTACTTGAATGCACACATGTGTGAGCACAAATGCACACACAGTAGCATCTTTTTGGTGCCCTCCCTGCGAAAACCAATATTCTGTGTCCGTAATTAATCACCTCTGGTGCAAAGAGCCTTACCTTCTGTGCACGGAAATTGCAGTGATTACTCCCCTGCTGGAAAAGGTTTTTTTACAGGAGTCAAGTTCTCTCCCATGCCATTGTCCAGTTGCAAATTGGCCTGGAGTCTGGCTTGTGCCATGGGCTCTGACCTCCCAAACTGCCCACTCATTTTTCCCCAAACTAATCAGCTAGACGAACTATTTACAGTTGGCTTTTGGGTCTTCTCGCTGCTCTTGCGGCTGCCCCTGTCTGAGTAATTAATGATAGCCCTGTTTGTTTATGGTCTTGAGTTACTAATGCTGTTGGCTGGAAATGCATTTTTACCTTTGGGACCTGCCAGCTTCCTGGTTCTAGTCCCACCTCACTGGCCTAGGTCAATTTTTTGTGTGTAAACAGATTTATTCTGTAATAGTTGGCTGGAGACTGGGCCATTCATCAGTCCCAAAGTGAATGTGCTGGGCCACGTTCTTCTTCTATTGTGCTGGTGTAAAAGTGGTGCAGGTCTGTGACATTGCAGCAAGGGAGCTCGAAAGAAAAATTTTCCTCGTTTAATGTTGGGTACGCTCCTTGGCAGTGCTAATAAGCACTCCCATTTCAAAATGGAAAGCGCTGAAGATCTCCCAGGACTGGACCCTCCGTCTGGCTGTCTAAATACCCACACAGCCCTAGTCACTTTGCTATCTGCAGTCTATGCGGTCGTGAACTGATTTATTCCCCCAATGCCCCAGCTAGGCAGGATGGCATGATCCCTATACGGCATATGGAAAACTGAGGCATGGTTCTCAGCTGGTAGCACATGAAATCATAGGAAACAGGCCTGGAAGAGACCTTGGGTTTTAGAAGCCCCTGCTAGCTTGGGTATCATTTGATACTGGTAAAAATGGCTATAATGTAATTGTTGCATCAGTATGCTTGCATTGCAGTGCAAATCGCTGGTTGTTGGTGGTTTGCTGGGAATCCACCCCCCCACACCACTGCTGCTGCATTTTAAGTCTTTGTCAGAGGCATTTGGTGTTTGTTGGCTGCAGCTAAGGCTAGGGATTTTGAATGGGTTTTGCCAGTGCTCCTGCTGGGACTTAAATCCGGATGTTCCTGGCTAGAGGGTCTTGCTCCTCCACTCAGGGTCAGACCCATCGCCACATTTGGGGTCAGGAAGGAATTTTACCCTATGGTCAAATTGGTACCAACTGTAGGTTATTTTTTTTGGCTTGGTTTCCGTTGTAGTGGGAGGGCATGTTGGTGGTAAAGTAAGGAGGTGACATGGAGTTTCCTCACTTGAGTATATAGTAACCTTGTACAGAGGCAGGATGTCAGCTGCCATAGTCCCCCTGCTTCACCTGTGGCAAGTTAGGGTGTTACGTCTTGTGTTGTGTCAGGCTTGACTGTAGTTTTTACTATGAGATTAGGTTATGGATTCTCATAGGGTGGTTTGGAGAGGGATGATCCTACCTGACGTAGGGAGGCCCCTTCCAGCCCTGCTTCATTCAGGTAAACACCCAAACCTGCCACATGTAAAGCAGGGGACAACGTTGGCTAATGTCATACTGCCACAAAGTTTGTTAAAATATGCCTGTGAGATCCTAGGAAGAGGGCCACACTCCTCCACTACAGATGAAGGCAAAAATCACCAGTCTCTCCCAGTCCGGACATGGAGTAAGAAGTCTTTCCTTCCTCCAGATATGGTGATTGGTCTGCCCCTGAGTGGAGGGGCAAGACCCTCAAGCCAGGAACCTCTGGATTTAAGTTTGAGTTTAAGTCTCAGGAGGAGCAAGAGCATGGGGCAGCAAGTGGGGAAAAAAGATTCATTCCTGGCCCCATGTGGCAGTCAGAAAAGCTCAGAAACCTGGGAAATACCCCTAGGAGAGCATAGGCATAGCTGCTCCCAGATCACCGCTGACCAATGCTTGTCCCACCTCTTCTTGAACACTTGTGTCCATGCAGGAGCATATAGACATAACAGTTACATCTTAGCAGCTCTTGTCTCTCTTCATAAACTGTCCACAGCCCTAGTAGCCCTTCTTTGTACATGTTCCAGTTCCTTGTGGAGGACCAGAATGGGCCATAATGTTCAAGATGGGATGTCCCTAGTGCCTTGTACAATGGCAATACTACTTCCCTTCCTCTCTTGGAAAATATCTTCCCTGCTAGGCAAAGATTGTATTTATTTTTTCCATGGTTTCATCACACTCATGGCCCCTTAATCCTCCTATGACGTTACTTATACACCCCGACCTTTGTCCTCCTCTTTAACTTGTCCTCGAGGAAGCCTCAGCCGATAACAGCGATGCTTGCTATCAGTCCCTAAGTGCATGATTTTGCACTTTGTATTATTACATTTCATCCCATTTCTCAAGGTCATTCTGTGCTTCCTGCATAACATTCTTCCTCTGATTAGGTGATTCCTTTCAGTTCCCAGAGTGCCCCAAGGGATGACG
>NW_017728918.1:5386357-5441970 GCF_001723895.1 Crocodylus porosus | reverse complement strand
TGAACACCTTCAAGAGAAAATTGGATGCTTATCTTGCTGGGATCCTATGACCCCAGCTGACTTCCTGCCCTTTGGGCGGGGGGCTGGACTCGATGATCTTCTGGGGTCCCTTCCAGTCCAAATGTCTATGAAATCTGTGAAACTTCACCAGATTATATAAACTCAGTCTTATTTTTTAATGCTAAAAGCATCAGAAGCATAAAGGAGAGGGGGAAGAAGGAGGGCATGGACAGGAGTGGTCGTTGGTTTGCAGCTGCTGGGGGAGCAATCACCTCCTTTTTTGCTGGTAAAAACAAGTGTATTTTGACAACTCAACATGCATGTTGGGGGCAAAGTAGGAGGTCACATGGAGCTTCTGCATGGAAAGTGCAGTGGGGGGACACAGTACTGCCGAAGGCATAGATCGGCTAGTTGAACCTATGAAGATCATGAATAAAATGATGAAATAAGACCAAGACGAGGGCCAGCGCTTGAGAAACTCCTCCCAGAATCTTCCTCTAACCTGAGTATTTCCTTTCAAGCCAGAAACGGGCATAATGTTTAAGAGAGGTAGAAGGGGAGACAGGATGCCTCTGGGGAGCAGGCCTCAGCCATTATGCTGCAACTGTTACAGCTGTATGATCTTGTAGCAAAATGAGCGAGTTAAATTAGTGTCATTTTAATCCCAAATGAATTGATTAAAGTTGCAGTGATTTTGCTACATCGATACTGGTATAGAGCATGCAGATGCAACAGTTGCATTGTAGCTCTATGGTTATTATATGATACCAATATGATTGTTACATCTATCTATACTCTTAGTAGACGATTCCTTACCTTATCTTAATCTCTAGTCCATGCTTAGTACACAGTGGCCCCACTTCCTCTCAGGTTTTATTTATGTAGCTGGGGAACCTGTATTGTTTGTTTGGATTTCCTTTTCAGGGTCTAAGTCAGCATGACTTTTGGCCACTCTTGCCTCATCTATGCACTTCCTGAGTGTTTGTGGCTGAGCTGGGAATCAAACCCAGTCTTCCTAAATCCCTTCTACCCCAACTGTCCCTCTTCTGTCTCTTGGAGTTTAGACAAGAAACGTTAACTCTGACAGTCCAGATCTTCCCTCAGCCCCATCCCCATGGGCTCTACAGTCTGTGGTTTGCCAAACTTGTATCTGAAGTTTTCAGGCTTGTGAGTGTCTCTTTTTTTGCCTGTGTTCCTCCCTGCTCTTCTTACAGTTTTCCTAAATTGGGATTAATCTAAATGATGGTATCAGACATGTGATTTAGTGAGCACTGTTCCCCACCCCCACTTCAAAAATCAGAAAACTTTGCTGAATTGGGGGGTTCTGTATCTGAACAAATTATAAAGCAGGGCCAATCTGCTCTGTTCCACATAGGTTTTTATACCACCTTTTGACCGTCAGGCAATGTGCATTGAGTGCATTCAGGTTCAATATTTAAAATAGTCTGAACTGCTAGTAGCCAAGCTCAGTCAGTTAGTTTATTAGACATAGGAGACTTAACCTTGGTTCTGTGGAAATTGGTGGCAAAACTGTGTTGAGACATGACACGTTAGTTGCTCTTGCACTTCCTCACTAACCTATAAAGAATGGCAGTCTATTGAGTGTGTCTGAATTTGGCCTGATGACCACCTTGGAACTAGGCCTTTCAGGGTTGTGTAGAAGTGCCAGATCATTTTCCTTCTTCCAACTTCTCAGCTGCTTCTCCACCCATCAAGTCTAGTTTCCTCCCGTATGGACTAAGTAAAGACCATCAAAAAGCCCAAGGCTGAAATGATTCAATCTTTGCAGGTTAGTCTAAGCTGCGTAGATTGAACCGATAAGCATGTGAACAGACATTCAGTTTTGATTGTGTTAATGAAACCACATGCCATGTGAACAGACATTCAGTTTTGATTGTGTTAATGAAACCACATGCCTGCAGTGGCTCAGGCTAGAAATTGGGAGGACTACAGCCTGCCTCCCTGCTCAGCTGGAGATGACAGCTTGGGCCAAGGCTAGACCACCCTCTCTGCAAGGGGTTTGTGGGGGAGGTGCAAAGCATCCTGGGATGCTGGAGGACTGAGGGTTAACTTGAATCTGGAGGGGAACTGGGACAGAAGTTCAATAAGCAGATTTAACCTAAATCATTAAAGTCTGATACTACATCCGTCCAGATTTATCTTAAATCGGTTTTGGCCATTTTGAAAGCGGTTTATGTGTAGTGAATTTGTGTGTTACAGATTTGAATTAGTTTCTGATCACTTATACTGGTTTATGTGTAATTTCTGTCCCCAGCCCCAGTGCAGTGTGCAACCATAAGACTAAAATTAAATGAATATGAAAGGAACTCCTGGTAGAGGTTGCTGGGCACAGATTGCTTTAAATTTCTATCTTCCCAAAAGAATTATACATAGCTTGTGTCAATGGTGCCATTCTGATGTCATGGCTTGTACCAAAAAAGTTCATGTTAAGGATTGTTGACAGTTAAACTTCTACTTCTCCGACAGCTGAGTACATGAAATGTCTACACTGGTTTAATCAACCTTTGTAGCAGTGTAGACAAAGAGCAGGCCAATGACATACAGCCTTGCACTGGAGTAATTTGCTTGAATCCAGTGTGGAATTATGTATGAAAAGAACCAGCAGTAATACCACGGGTGTGGGCTATGCTGGTTTTGTGTCATCAGTGCACATGAACCGGGGGGGGATGTGTCACAGGGCCTAGGAAAAGGTACAGGTGCCGGTTGCTGGGGCAACCACAGTTCAGTCAGCTGACCGGAAGGGGGCAGGGCCTAGCCTATATAAACAGCCTAGGCTGAGGCCAAGCAGGCGGTTCCCAGCTAACATCCAAGGGAGAAGGAGCTCTGCTGGAGTATGCAGCCTAGGGAAGCTTGATGGCCTGAACAGCTTGGGTTTGAGGACTGGGTGAAGAAAGCCCAGGTAGGGAGTGGAATGATGATTAGCCAGCTGGCTTACAGACTGTGTTTTAGCCAGGAGGCTTAGTTTTGAGTGGTAGCCAATTGGCTTATGTTGTTGCTTTTGTTGTTACACTGGAGGGCTGGGTGAGGCTAATAGGGGTTGGAGGAGGCCTCATAGGGGCTCCACAGCGGTGTGGGGACCCCGGTGCCAGAGAGGGCACAGCATTTAGGAGTGCACTGACCCCAGCCCTGAGAGGGCACAGTGCATTGGGGCCAGGTAAGGTCGAGGCCGCCTGAGCCCCACAGGGGTTGCAGACTCGAGGAGGGGATCTAGGGGCCAGGCATGGCTACGGCTACCTGAGCCCAAGCACGGAGAAAGGCCCTAGTGCGGTCGAAGCCCCAGGGAGGGCGCACAGGCAAGGAGCCCCAGGGAGGGCGCTCATTTAAGACCCAAGAGGGGAATTTGAGGGCCAGGCATGGCTATGGCCACCTGAGCTGTGATTGTGAGACAGGGCCCCAGCGTGGGCAGGATCACAAGGGAAGGCCCCAATCACGAGAGCGGGCCCCAGTGCGGGCATGGCCCCGAGAGAGGCCAGAGAGCGTCCATGGAGAACACGGGCACCTGAGAGAAAAGAAAAGCCAGGAAGCGCTCGTGAGGGCGCAGGCAAGACAGCTGCGAGAGAGGCCAGGGAGCATCTGCAGGGAGCGCGGGCAGCTGTGAGGAAAGAGAGGCCAGGGAGCGTCCGTGAGGGCGCAGGCCATTGAGAAAGAGGCCAGAGAGCCCTTGAGGGCCTAAGCCAGGGTGAGATAACCCCACAGAGCCCATGAGGGCACGGGCAATTATGTGAAGAGCCGGGGTGCCCATGAAGGCCCAGACAGAAGTTGACTAGACAACGTCCGGTACATCTGCGAGGCTTGGGGCGTGGTACCAGGTGTGGTAGGAGCCACACGCAGCCCCTAAGGCTTTAGTGCATGGATCACAGATTTGGATACAGCAGGTACCGTGTCAAAGAGGACAAAAAGGCATCCTGCCTTAAACCTACTTACATCAAAGACGTGGCGGGCGAGATGGTGAGGGTGCATTGACCCCAACTTGGCACAGTAGGGGGCGCTAGGAGAGATCACGGCCGCTCCTAGGACCCCGCGCCGTGCCAGGGTGTATAGACAAAAGGGTACTGTACTATGTTGCCACTTTGGCAAACTCTTTTAACAGGGTTCTTACACTGATATCTGTGTTACTCTAGCATAGTCGAGACTGTTTTCTTGTCCCCCTCAAGGGTCCTTAGTCTTTTCTTCAAGAAGCTGCAATGGGATATACAGTGAGAAGCACAGGATCTTATTACACTAAAGTCCCCTACTGTGAGAGCAGTGTGAAGGGGTCTCGGCAGAGAATCTCATCTGTTTTCTTCTCCACTGGGACTATGGCAATAGTTGTCCCATGTGGGCTGACAAAACTCATTCAGTGCGAGTGACGCTACACCCGCATAGGAGAATATAACCATCTTCTTTGTTAGATCTAGTGTAGTGCAAAGTCTACTCTGTCATCCCGTAAAGAGATTGGGTTGTGTTGGACTTTCTTGGTGAGTGCTAGCGTAGCTAATACTGTTATCTTGTGTCTTAAAGACTTGTTAAAGACATCTGTTACCATAAAGACATCTTGCGTCTTTAAAAGTGATACTGAATATTCCTTGTCTCGATACTATACATGTGCCAACGTGACTGTGGGACTTGACCAAAGGGGCCACCACCAGCCAAATCTGGCTCGTCTGGGGGCTGGGGCGTATCTTGTATACTAAACATATTCAGTGCGGGGAATAAGATTTAGCATATTTATGGAGCATGTGTTGAGGAGTGAGGAGCCTGCACCAGTTTGCCTGCTTTAATTATAGATGTTCTAACCACCTTCTTAATTGCTCCTTCATTAGGAAGTAGGTTGATGTTTCTGTTTTTTTTTCCCTAGGAGGTAAAAATAATCAAATTTTGTTTGCTTCTGTAAATATATATTTTTTTGCCCTTGAGGAGATAATTATTTCTATTGTTGCATGGAGATGATGGCCAACACAGGAGGAATAATTAGAGCAGATGGCTGTGAACGCTTCCCTTGTAAAAGACATCTAGGATAATAAAACACCCCGTTCCCTTTTGTCCCCTCCAAATATGTTTTTTTGCTTTCCTTCAGGTAGATTGAAGAGGGGGAGGGGGAAATGGTTTCCCTGTTGTATTAAGCTGAGGAGCTGTCAAGAGTTCACAGCCTGGAAAGTGAGCTCCATGTATTCCATCACGGAAATTAAGTGTTTTCAAATGTGGCGTGGAGTCCTGGGTCCAGAGCATGGGGAAATATGCACTGTACTCCATCACTTAAAATGTTAACCTTGTCTCTCACTAGTGACTGGGAACAGAAACACTTGCTCTCTGTACTTGCTGGTTAAATGGCAATCTGTCAGCACCAGAAGAAAAGGCTACCTTGTGCGTGTCAATCTCTGTGATATGGCTGTAGTGTTCAAAACCCTTCACTTGTTCACTGCATAACTAGCAACGGGTAATAGCTACAGTACTTAAAGATGTTCTTCACTCCTGCAGTGGATCGCAGGAAACCATATAGAGATTTTTGTTAAATATATGCAAGAAAACAATTTGGTGGGTTTTTTTTTTTAATTATTATTGCTATGCATGTATATAATGCCATCAGCGTGTTCAGCGCTTTATTGGCAAGCGGTTGAAATTCGGTCCTCATTGAAATCATTGGGCAAATTCTGCTACTGACTTCAGTAGGGTTTGGGCTTGAGAGTCCCCATTTCAAAAAACCTTGAGTTTAAATTGACAGTGAATAACAGGTTGGGTATAACAACAAGCAAAATATGTGTTATAGTTGCTGGATTGCTACCAACTCTTAGTTTAATGGTTTTGTTGCTCTTTGGCCAGAATGGTGTCATCATTATAATCTAGTTTCCTTTTATGTCGGTGCTAGCTCTCCAAAAGAGCACAGGTTGATACTTGAGATGAAGTGAGGTGTATGGCCTCGAGAGAGAGCACTTCACCAGCAGCTGAAATGCAGCCAACCCAGGGCTACCTTACATCAGCCACACTGTATCACAGTTAAAAAGCCCAACCAAATAAAAAACATGAAGATAAACCTGTTGGAAACTTGAGAAAAGTAATACAGAAGAGGAGGTTGGGTGTAGTGAGTTGAACTATAAGGGGACCAATATACCAGGGTTGCTAATGATATGTTTCAGGGGTGTCGGTTGTAGCCGTGTTGGTCTAAGGACGTCAGCAGACAAGGTTCTTTGGGTAAATCAGATATCTTTTATTAGACCAACTCAAATAGTTGGAAAAAATTCTTCTTAGCAAGCTTTTGGACACAAGCACCTTTCGTCAGGCTGAGGAAGGGTGTTTGCGCCCATAAAGCTGGCTAAGAAGAATTTTTCCAACTATTTGAGTTGGTCTAATAAAAGATATTGGATTTACTTTAATGATATACTGTATTCACCCAGTACATTTTTTTCTGTTATGCTCTAGCTTGAACTTTTTTTTACAGAGAATTGATTGATCATCAGTATAATCACAAGAGGTAAGACTTAGTATCCCTGTTTTACAGGTGGAGAAGTCAAGGCACAGACATTAAGGGCCAAATCCTATGTCTTTGATCCGGCACCTAGAAGGTAGTGAGAAGCCTGAGTGTGATCCTCTTTCACCCTCCCTAAAAAGTTATTAAGACAAAAGTGATGGATCCTCTTCTTCCTCACTGCTTTTTGTAATTAAGCCTTAAGGCTAAGATACAAAGGTAGGCATGGCAATGGCTTTCCAGTTACTCAGGTAAGGTGGAATGAGATCACACAAAAAATTACTTCTTGTCAGAGCTGGGAGCAGAACAAGTGACTCTTGATTTTAATCTAGACAAAACTCCCTGCGCTTCAGTGCTCCTCCGTATCATAAGGGGCATTGTACAGGACCAAAGTATTCTTGAGCTCATGTCTATCTTGGGCTGGGTCTTATACTCCCAATGTAGTACAGGGCAGGGCATTCATTCACCGCTGCCTTAGTGAAACAGGGTCACCTGTGATGCTGGGTTTACGACTGCCTGCGTTCCTCAAGTTCATTATCTCAGCTGTATGTAAAATATATGTATATGTGTCTGTGTGCGTGTGTGCACACATGCTCACTCGCTCACTTAATTTGAGCTTTCAGCCATTCTCCCTTACCTCTCCCAGTCATTCAGTGAACTGAGCACCCTGGAGCTACGCCGAGTTGGGGATGGCAGGCTTACAAACACATTTTTGTTTGGAAGTTTAGCCTTACTGAATGAATGGGAATTTTAGTCTCTCTCAGGCCCACTTCTAGTCATTAGTTTAGTGCTTGTTTGAGACCCCTAGGCTTGGTCTGAATTGAATATCTACTTCAGATGGCATAGCTGTGATCACACAGAGCCTCTGACCTTTCTGTGCACTGATCCAAGGGCTCTTCTTCCTTTATTTCCTTACAAGCCTCACTTGCAACGACTTGATGAGAGTTACAGCTTGGCAGATAGTGTTGGCACACCTGCAATGCAAAGACAGAGAGGGAAGGTAAGTATCCACATGTAAAGACTCGGCATAGAAGCATGGAAACAATCCCAAGAAGAACGCCATGCCTCCCTCTCTGCCTGTGCTTGGCTCTGACTCAAAGTTCACTGCAAGCTCCTGGTCTGGATCCAAGGCTGGGCATGCTTAAATCCTGTTTGATGACAAAATCTGGGGCTCACATCACCTCTGTTTATAGTCAAGGTGGATCAAAGCTACCACGGGGGAGACATTCTGTAGTGGTTGCAACACGCTGAGTTGTAATTTGAGTATGAAGTACGAAGCGAGTAGGAATCTGCGTATGAATTTGACTTACTGCAACTCACAGAGCTAGCCAGTAACACCTACAGCCCGGTTACTGAGATGCGCGCTGTGCAGGTTTCCATTTCTCTGCATCTTGCCTTTCAAGGTCCGTGCCACCGCAGTCCCCAAAAGTCCCCCCAATAAAAATAGATGAAAGCCAAAAAGAGAAAGTTTAAGTGACAGTCAGCTCCACGTGCTTGGCTCCCACTGGCTCTGGGGGCTCCTTTTGGTTCATCAGACAAACATGCACTGGAGGGCAGACAGCCACGACCTTGGCTGCTGCAGCTGCTGCAGCTGCTGCTGCTCCTCAGTGTTACGTTACTAGGTATGGTTTAAATAACAGCGTCGGGCGAGCGCTCAGTGCCAGCCAGAGCAACAAGAAGAGCCTGTCTGCTGTGAACAACTGCTTGTGCCTCTTCTCGCTCCTTGGTCCTCAGACTGGCAGTGGGAAGGAAAGAGCAAATGTTCCCAAATCTTTCAGCATATACGGTCCTCCGGTGATTGAGCACTTAACTGCTAGTATTGGGTTTTTCCTCTGTGACCAAGGGAAGGAGAAAAAACCTGGAAAGGCTACCCAGTGAGGAAGTGTGTTACCTGGACCCATCTCACATGAGATGCAAAGGACTATGCAGCTATTAATCATATGTTATAACTACTTGGCCACTTTGCTATGAGCTCTCAATGTGATTTACCGCCTGTGCTCATGTAGCCATACCCCCCTGGTCAGGATTAGCATCATACAGGACACACCAGTAATAAAGGTGCCTCATCCTTATATCTGTTTATATGCTAGTAGTGTCCAGTGCTGCCATTGCGCTGAGTGCTGCCCTGCTCGGCAGTGTGAGGCCAGGCCTATTCATAGGTGCAGAGCTGGCCTTAGGGGAAAATATGCATGTAGCACCCCCCTGATGACGGTGTCCCGGGCAGATGCCCGCATCACCCACCCATAAGGCCAGCTCTGAGTAGGTGTTTTACTATCTAATTAGGTAATGAGAAAGGGGATGGCGTGGAACAGAAGTGCAGAGGCTTGCTCCACATACCCCAGCAGACAGTAGTAGGGGTAGAAATAAAATCCAGGACTCCTGACTTGCTGTCCTGTTCCCAGTCCACCAGACCACACTGCGTTCTTTTGAGGCCCTTCCCAGCTCAAGAAAAAGGGGGAAAAAGAGATAAATCAAAGAGTAAGCGTTCCTTTGGCGGGGGGAGGAGATGGTCTTGTGTTTGAGGGACTGCATTTCTTTGGGGTCTTAGCAAATCTTTTAACCTCCCTGTGGTGCAGTTCCCCATGGAGTAATAAAATAAGGAAGTTTGTCTTTTTTGTATGCACAATCTCGACATACAAAAAAGACAAACCTCCTAATTTTATTACTCCATGATTGTAAGGTCCTTGGGGCGGGTCCTGTCTCATGGTGGGTACATGTGGCCTCTTGCACACTGGGGCCCCAAGGTGCTAGATTGATACAAATAAATGGAAGGAGCAGCTCTTTGCGCACATATTTCATTTTCGAGTTAGTTTCTCAAGACAGATGCAGCTTCCTGGACTACAGCAAGCATCCATACTTGCCTTGGGAGCATCAGTACATCTAGTGTTGCTGATAGCTCCCCTTTAACCAGTGGGAAGGTGTACGTGTATGAAAACACAGGGACTATTGCCACATAGTCTATAGTTAAATAAATGAACCCAAATAGAAAGAGGTAGGATGAAATTCTGGGAACCAGGAGCAGCTTTCGTTCGCAAGAAGCCAAAAAGCAGAAAGGGACTCAGTTTTTATTTAACGTTATGGTGTTTATTTCTTCAACAGGTCTTGTAGTTCACAACAAGATTTAAACAGTAAGAGCAAGACCAACTTAATATATTCCTTGTGCCCAGGCCCATTACAACCTAAGGAATCAGATGCTTTGCTTTTTGAAGTCAAATGGAAGATGCCTTCCCGACTTCAATGCGCGTTAGATCAAGCCCATTGAAAGCACAGATTTGGACAGGGCAAACCATTTCATGGCAATTCCTTACAACCGGCATCACACCGATGGACTGAGGCTCTGTCAGACAGGGAGCTATCAGCTGTAAGATGGTGGGAGATGTTTACTGAGCAGTTGACTGATTAACTGCGTAGTAGATGTTGCAGCATCTACATGCATGCCCCTATCAGGGTGCACAAAACCATTAAACTCTGCAGCACGGAAGTACTTGTCAATACAAGTCTTATCCTGCTGCAGAGTTTGTTCACGCACAAGAAGCAGCGCACGTGTAGATGCTGACCTGGCTGGCTGGGGCACGAGGG
Source organism: Crocodylus porosus (assembly GCF_001723895.1). Lineage (NCBI taxonomy): Eukaryota > Metazoa > Chordata > Crocodylia > Crocodylidae > Crocodylus > Crocodylus porosus. The sequence continues at coordinate 5,431,928 of NW_017728918.1, read as the reverse complement.
CTTGCTGGCTAGCCCAACACTGAAGCACCCTCCTGCCCAAGGCAGCCCCTCTGCATCAGGCTGAGCATATTCAGAGCAGCCCCAGGTTAGCAGGCTGGTCCCTGGGCCACCCCTGTCAGCTGGGGCTGCTTTGACCTGGCTCAATGTGCTGTGCTCTGGGCACACGTGTAAACCACACACCAGGAGCAAGAAACTGCGGAGTGACGAGCTCCACACTTTATTGCTGCTCGCTAATGGTACATGTAGGCATGCCCACTGAGGCACAGGGTAGTTTGCCCAGCAAGTTATCAAACGAGCATATGCTGAGGCAATATACTGCAAAATGGTGGAGAAGAAATGAAGCGGTTTTATTTCTTGATTTTTCTCGAACATGTTTTGCTTGTTTTTCATTGGAAACCAGTTCCCTTAGCTGTGCAGATTCTGCATATGATGAAACAATATTTATTTACATTACCAAGGGTCCTTTATAAATCTTGATTTTCCAAGACCTCCTCCTTATAATCTGTTTTCTCCACCATTACTCTGTTACTAAGAGAAGCCTGTTTTTAAAGTGATGAATATTTAATATTCAGGGTGTCAAGTCTGGCCAGATCTGAGTCCTTCTTGAAGGCCCATTTCTTCCACAGTGAAAGAAATTGGCTGGGTTGATTTAGTTGGGGCTGGTCCTGCTTTGAGCAGGGGGGGTTGGACTAGATGACCTCCTACGGTCCCTTTCCATCCCTAATTTTCTAGGATTCTATGAATTCTAGGATTCTAGGATTTTATGAATTGATTTATATATACTCTGTATATTGGTGTCTCTTTCTTTCTAAACTTTGTCTGTGTGTCCAGCTAAATTTACAGTCTAATTCCTTAAAGCAAGCCTTCCCATTCCCAAATATCTGGAAAGCACCCAACACACTGCTGTACTCCTGGAAACAAATAATACTGTTTAGACTAAGGTATTCAGGGGTTCGCTCATCCCTAAAAAAAAGAAAAAAAAAAGGTTTAGTTCAAAAAGGCATCCCAAGAAGCAGAGAGAGATGAGTGTAATGGATTCATTCTAATATTGGAAATAGTTTAAATTAAATGATAGACATGTAAGTCTGGAAAGGATCTTAAGAGGTTACCTCTTGCATTCCCCTGCTCTGAGATTCATTATGAGTACCTAGACCATCCCTTAGAGATATTTGTTTAACATGCTTTTACCTCCTTAGGTAGCCTGTTCCAGTGCTTACTTATCCTTCTAGTTAGGAAGGGTAACATTGTAATCAGAATGATCATAATAATATAATTATAATAATATTGTAATAATAAGGATAATATTGTTCTAATATTGCAAATCATGTGTTCTGCAAATTGAGCTAATTAATGCTTGTTCTACCTGAGGGAAATGGTGAATAATTGATCTCTGGGCTTTTCATAACCACCCTTTTACCTATTGACAAACTTCTATCATGTTCAATTTATTTCTCCCTGAACATATGTTTTCCAGCACCCCTTGCTCTCATTGGGTGTTGCAGGAACTGTCTATACGACATACTGCTTTTTTTTGTTAGCTGACCGATGGCAAGTGAATTGAAAAAAAGACTATCTCCACCGTACACATTACATCTGAATCACTCAAACCAGAAGTCAGGCAAAATCCTGGCTGGATAAGATGTGCTTAGCAGTGTGCCCTCTTTCAAACTTTTTCTTTTGTTTAAGTAACAACATTAACAAGGGCATGTCCCTGACCCAGAGAATGTCCTGCCTTTAATTTACCGATATGGAAAACAGGAAAGTATTTTCAGACGCATCCCCTGATTTATCACATGTATTGTGATGGCAGATGAAAAGAGCTTTTCAAGTAGCTGGGTGCAAAACTCCAGAGGCTCATCCCAGCAAGTGTGCACATGCAGTTTGTGGGGCCTCAAACCGCATGTAAAACATGTGCGGTTGTTCGTCATGCTGCAGATTTACAGCGTGGCACTAAAAATTGACACCGGGAGATCCTGGCGTAAAAAAAAAAAATTACTGCAAAAAGTGGTGAGGTGCACAGGGCAGCAGCATGCGCCGCCAGAAACAGAGCCTATCTGGCCAGAGCCCTGCCGGCTGCCAGCCAGGCTCGGATCAGCCAGGCTGATCGTTGCCGCTGCTGCCCCACCAGGCCTTCAGGATCCCAAGTAAGGCTGCTGGAATCAGCACAGGTCCTGGCCTCGCCTCCCCTACTCTATCTGGGACAATTTGCCCTGTGCCAACCCCACATGCAGGGGCATGCGCAGTGGCAGAAAGTGGCACAAATTTGTGCCACTGCTATTTTTGCCATGGCAAACTGCACACCCCTGCATATGGGGACATGCCCCATGGGGCTTTCTTGATTAAAATCATGTCTTTGCCTCAGTCTGTACAAGATGCCTATGGCTGAACCAAGATTGTAACCGAGGTCTCCTGGGTTTTGGTTTAATGTCCTTTCTACTACAGAGAGCTTCCTACCATAGAGGTGAATCCCATGTGTCAATCCTTGCCTTGATCTGAGGGTAGGTGTGGTGAATGCTTTACAAATACTGGCCTATCCTTGTTAGAGTATGAACCTGGCTCTCTAAACCTGCTGCCAAGAGCTTCTTTCACTGTAGGTCTAGGCCTAGCTTTTGTGGTAGGCCTCGGTCTACCTGTGAAGTAGACCGTTGAGTAGGGTCTAGTAAGTGGAAGGAGGGCGTGGGAGAAGGAGACTGCAAAAAACTACGGCTCAGTGTACATTATATACACTTGTGCAGCAGCAAATGGAGGTCGCTTTTGTGGTTTCTCATTTATGTAATGCATGTCTTGACATGCTCAGTAGTTGCCATCTAGTTGCTTGTAGGAGCAATGGCACAGGTGGGTTTCGAGGTGTGATGTGTTAAGGAGAAAAGGGTTGTCGTTTTAAGGAGTAGTTGAAGGGGCCTTTCCATACATGTTTCATGGAACAAATTCCACCTACTCTGCTTGGGACTGCAGCCTAGGAGGAGGTAGGAAAACCCTTGTGAGCACCAGCCTCTTTCATCAAGGGGTTTGCAAATGAAGTACTTCGTTTTGCTTCTCTCTGGAAGTCTTTCCTTTGCGATAACCACCGCCTGATGAAAACCATGAAGCCGTCGACATTAAATCTCCCCCCAAACTGGCTGAGGGCTGTTTTCTGTGCCTGTGTGTCTGCCTCTCGATGTTTGTGAATGTGCGCTCATCTTCATGGATTCAGCCGAGCCTTCATTGCAATGCATAAGATTAAAGTCCGGAATTAAGGAAGGGAAGTGGAGGGCTAGGCTGATAACAAGCAGGTGCCGGTTCACACACTCTGAGTAGATGATCCAGGCTATTTGTCTGCCGTTTTTGAAGTTAATCAGCATTATGCCTCTTCCCATGCTTCATTTGGAACTAATGTGTGAGTTGCTGAGGAGAAGGCAATAATAATATCAAATAAGCAGGGAGAGGAGGAAAGGTACTTGAAAAGAGGAATGTCACTATAAATAGGGACAATTGGCTGCAGTGCCTTTGAAAAATAATGCCAACTCTAAATGCCACCCTTCAAGCTGAATGTTTCGGGTGTACTTGCGACCGCTGGGTTCAGCACCAATTCTGATTTTGGAGAGGAAAAAAAGCACCGAGAAATTTAGACTTTCCCCTATTTTCTCCTATTTTGCTCTTATGTGGAAGGGGAAATGGGCTGGGCTAGCTGCTGAATGAGTATCTGGTACCCCTAGTGCAATAAACTTGCCAGAATAAATGAACTTCACTACAGATATTTCTTGTAAAACTTTGCTCCATTCTCCCCTAACTACCGGTTTGGTTGCTTTCGGGGGTGACGTGGCCCAAGCTAAACTCTGTTTCAAAGCGGCCTATTTTCAAGTTACTCCCATTTGGATTTGGGTGTGCACAACTGAAAAGGCAGTTTTAAGCGCAATTCTTCCCTCTTTTCAGAGACACGCTCGCCTCCGATTTTGCGGCCCGTGGTCTAAGAGCTCCAGCTGGCTTGAGGGGCACCCACCACAAGATGGCGATAACGTCACGGTAGAGAGAGGCCAGACGTTGCTATTGGATACCATCACTGGCATCCTTAACTTGCTGCATGTCAAAGGTCTGAGGAGTATTTTTTTGTCCCTTTCTTCCAGCTGTAGAGTTTCATTGTCATGATCTCCCTCCCCCTTCCCAGCCCCCGCACCCCTACTTCCTAGCTCCCAAGATGGAGCAAGGCACCTGGTCAGACCGGAGGTGGAAGAGACAATGTGTCGGTGTTTGGTCGACATAGCGAGGGGGCGGGTATGCTTAATTGTTTTGCATGCAGAAGGCATCCTTTTCTTGTTTGAAGCATCATGACAACGTGAGGCTGAAGGTTTTATTTGTTCGTTAACTGCTGAGCGCTCAGCTCCCCCCGCACGAGGATTGGTGATGACAGCGATGCTGGTAACTATAAGCAGCTATGTTTTCCATGTCGTCTTTGGCGCGAGTGCATTGCCAAAGCTTTGATGAAATGAAGGCTGCAGAACGATAAGGCACCGTTCGAGAATGTCACAAATAATGCAGGATCCTTGGCAGTGGGTAAATAACAGAGCACAATTATGTGGGAGAGCGTAAGGTCGCTGCGGTACTTCCACAGCCTCCGTGAAGTCCAGACTTGGTGTCAACAGAGGTAGCTGTTAAAAGTAAACCTGCCATTCAGCCACTAGATATATCCCACTCTGGAAATTAGGTCCTGATCGTACACACTAGGTATAGCTACACATCGTCGTGCAGTGACGTTAGTGCTGCACTATGTTATAGATTCATACATGCTTAGGTTGGAAGGGACCTCAACAGATCATTGAGTCCAACCCCTGGCCGGGGCAGGAAAGAGCACTGGGGCCATAGGATCACAGCTAGATGCCTAGCCAGCCTGCTCTTTAAGACTCCCAAGGTAGGGGACAGCACCACCACCCTTGAAAGCCCATTCCAAATTTTGGCTACCCTTACCATGGAGAGGCTCGGATCTGAACCCAGGACCTCAGCACCCATGCAGAGAGGCCCTGCATGGTGTACCGCAGGACCCAGCTAAACCAACCACCAGGAGCCTCTGTATTGGCTGGGAATTGAGCCCAAGTCTCATGCAGGGGAGGCAGGAATTGTACCATTGAACCACCAATGCTTGACGCTTTTGGACTTGTTTGGGGGAAGTACTAAAACACGGCACAGTAGACACCCATGCTGCGGCATAAGGGAAGCGCACGGTTATATTCACCGGCTATGTCGCTGTACGGTGCGCTATAGCCAGGCAGTGTGACACTACGGCAACATAGCTGGCAATCATGTGTAGACCCACATGATCGCTACATCGCCATAGTATGCCGTATGGTGACATGTAGACGCTCCCACTGTGTATATACTTAATTCTGAGCATGTGAATTGCCCTAGAGATTTCAGTGGGATTGCTTATATGCTTAACATTAAGCATATGTGTCAGTTTTTCCAGGCTTCAAAATTGTAAATGTTGATACCTTCATACTCCATTAAAGAGTTGCTCCAAAAAAGATATAAACGCTAAACTGTCATTGCTACTTCACGTGAAGGATTATGGACATGAATAAAGAGGAGGGCTTTACATGTTTATTTTAATAAAGTTTAGAATAATCACATTAGGAAAAAAATCTGAGCTTTTAACTACTGAAGGGTGCATGGCTCCCTCTCCCTTCAGTTTTACTATTTTATAGGATTGGAGGCCTTCAGAAATAGCTGGGTGGAGTTCTGTTAGGTTTATCTCTACCTCTGGAAAGAAAATGCTTTTAAAAATAAGCCAGAATTTTTTTCAAACATGAAACCTTTTAACCTCATTTCTCTTCCCTCCATTCAGACACTCCTAAATCTCTGACATTTAGTCTTGAAATGGAATGAAATTATTCAATCCAAATAAAATTATTATGATGAAATGCATATGTGTAGCACATGCTGAAGGTGAGTGTGGACTAAAACCCGGTATCCAAGTCCTGGAAATTTTGGAAATACTTGTCAAAACTTTGGAGCTCAACCCAAATCTATGGGCCAGATCAGGAGTAGAATACCAAGTAAGGATGCTTTTGAACTTTGGGCAAGTTCAGATGCAAATCTGAACTATGGGTTTGATCAAAAACCCAGTAAGTCACTGGGAACCTTTCGGTTGGTTTCAGCTGAGTTTGGAAGAGGCTCTTGATAGCTTGAGCTTATCTTATATTTATGTCAACACTTTCCTTCATCATGCTCCTTTTCATGTGCAGAATAGTTCCATGTTATAAAATGGATGCTCTTGTCAAAACATGATTATTTTAGAGATAGTTACTCTCAAAATTACATCGTATACCACGGTTGGTTATATGTGTCCTGGAGACCCATGTTTTTGTTTTATGCTTTTTCTACCCATCTCCAGTTACCTGCATCCTAGTAAACACGTACACTAGGTTGGTATTGGCCATTTTGATGTAGTTTGAATTAGAAAAAGCCAAAGTCTCGTGTGGTCTAAGCTGCTACAAGATACTAGGAGTTACTGACTCTGTGTCTGGGTATGTCAGTTAATTGCCAGTTTCCCCAGTTGCAAGATGGGAATAATAACTCTTATCTGCCCCAAGTAAGAATCACCATGTTTTCAGCACAGAAAAGCATCTGCAAGGGGACTTAATTATGTGCTTACATATAAGCATGTGCTCAAGTGCTTTTCTTAATGAGGCCCTGATGGAGAATGACTTAAGGCCTTGTTACACCTTACACTGCTAGCCACACAAAGGTTGATCAGTGTTAGTGCTAGCTTGAATCTGGTGCTAGCTTGAGTTGAGTGCAGTCACACTTCAGGTCAGCACGGGCCTGGAAGATGGAAAGGTAAGAATACCCATACCCCCACCCATTCTGGGCTTGCTTTCTGCCCTCCAGGTCTCCCCCGGTTCCTGTCCTACTCCTGGGGCTTCGGACCTGCCCTTCAGGGTTCCCTCATGCCCCGCTTACTTGTTGCTGCCCAGCTGTCTGTCCCAGGGGAGCAGACAGGGAAGGCTTAACCTTCCTGCCCGGGAGGCGCTGCTTGTTTGCTGCTCTGCACTCACAGAGCTGAAGTAGCTAGAGGCCAGGCAGCCTGTTTTACCCTTCTCTGCCTGATCCGCCAGGACAGGTAGCATGGGCAGCCACAAGTAAACTGAGGGATGTGGGGAAATAAGCAGGGATCTGTGGAGGGCAGGCAGTGGGCCTGATGTGGGCTGGCGGGGGGAAGGTGGGTGTTTACACTAAGGTGTATCCTACAGTGTCTACACAGTGCAACATGAGCTGGGTAACACTGATCAGAGATCATTCTGCCCTGGAGTGGCATAACTTTGAGCCATCTAACAAGTGCTTAAAACCAGTTTCAGCTGTTAATAGATAGACAATCCAGGGTTAAGAGCTCCAGGATTCACCCAAAATTACCAGGTAACAAGGCCCTTAATTAAGCCTTAGTTTTGCTCTCACTGGAGACAATGGCTTTATTGGTGTAGGACCAGGATCTGAAGCTGCAAAGGATACATAACTGACATTCCAGATGGAAAAACCTATGAGGTTGTATAGTCCGTTCCTTTGCTTAGGCATTTTCGTTCCCTACAGTTGTACACACATTGTTTATAGACTAAGTAGTTGACCTTCCTTCTTTTCAAGACACGACCAGCATTTTGAATACAAGTATCTAGGACTAATGCTACATTTATTAAGGTCAATGGAAAACCCCTCTTTGATTTGAATAACTAGTGCAGGGCTTTGGCTTTATAGCTTTAAAGTTGCTGTGTGAGTTGCTGTGCTAGGGGTGCCACTTACCTGTCAACACATTGATGTTAAGCAGTGTGTTGAGGCTCAGGTTTTGGGTAGACCAAGAATGGTGAATGCAGTATTTCTCCATTGACTGGAGGCAGTATTAGCTGGGACAGTCACCAGGTGAATAGGGGATCTGTCCCTGCCTCTTTCTCTGCAGACTAGAATGACAAGAATGCCATGAGTAAAAACACAAGGGGCACATCTACACATGCATTTAAGCATGACTAAATTTAATGTGCATTAAGCTAATGTGCATTAAGCTAATATGCATTAAGCGATTTTTGGCAGGTGTCTATACGTGCAGAGAGTTGGCATTAAAGTTAGTGCCAAGTCCCTGCAGCCCTGCTGTGTACACCTAGTGCCGGGGCAGACCTAGCACTAAAGTTAGTGCCAGATGGCATCTACATGTGTGTTAACATGCTTTAACTAATTGTGCATTCGCAGGCATAGCATTTAGTTGTGATTAGCTTAATTTCACCATTTTTAATGTGCATTAAAGGTGTGCACATGTAGACATGTGCCCCTAATGTACATAAAATTAGGCTAGTGTGCCTTGTGTAGATTCATCCAAGAAGTGCCATATTGGGTCAGGCCATTGGTCCCTCTAGCCCAGTATTTTGTCTCCAACAGTTGCAAGTAGTGGATGCTTTAGAAAGAGAGTATACCTACAAGCCAGATCTAGTATAATACATCCTCTGTTGTATCATCCCTGGCATCAACCATTTGTTTCAATGGGATTAATTCAGATTTACACTGGTGAAAGCTGGATTTGGATCCCATTTTTCATATTTTTCTGTGCGCCCCTTATGCTGGCTGTACCTTTCATTTCCTGGGCATGATTAGCATAAAAAGCATATTTTGTAAGCAACAAAACAGCTTTTGATCTTCTAACTCACAAATGGGCTAAACATATTTATTTTTTTGGCATCCACCAATGCCTATTGAACATCTCTTTAAGGGAGGAGGAGTTAGTTCCACACAGGTGATGGACCTGAGGCCAGAGACCAAGTCAGCTATGATGCTGCAGTCCTTAGATGCAAAGCCAATTAGCAGCTTTATTAAGATAGAGACCTGCAGGGTTCAGACAGGCCCAGGTAGAAGATTCAGAGTCTGGGGAAAGAACCTGTTATATACATTTTATTTATGTTCAGGTATTCTGGTTTTGAGAAATAAACCTACCCTAGAAAAAAAAATGACTGCAATTCTGTATTGTCGATCATTTTATTTGGTGCACACAACAGTGAGTTGCTCCACTGGTGTTGAATTTAATGAGCAAAGCATAGCCACGGTGGAAACCACAACACCTCTTCCATCTGCCTAGACTCAAGCTGAGACCCTGAGAAGTGTTCATACCTTCTTACTCCCGGTCCTTAATGGCTGGTGAAATGAAATGAGACCACCTTGTCTTCATGATAACTGAGGTCACAGGTGCGTATTACAAAGATGTAAACGTAGAAGACCAGCCAGCTCTAAAGAAGTCTACGCTTAATGCCAACAGGTTTGCTAGTTATTAGAAAGGATCTTCAACCCTGTCCCCAAAGGCAGCACATTCTTGTATAGTATTCATTCAGACATGATATAGATATGTTCCTACAGGCATATCTAGGCAAGCACCTCTTGAGCACAGACAGGAGAAAAACCTACATGCTAGCTCCTGCAAGACCTCCCTCTGACTGTCCTGTGACACCATTTCTCTTAATGTGCTGGTGATACCTATCCAAACTCACACCAGCCAACAAACAATGCAGTGACTGCGGATATAGGCTGAGTTGGAACTGGCAGCCTCCGAGTAACACAGTGTTTCTCTCTGTCCTTATCTCCTTTGCTATCCAGTCACTACCCAACCTACTTTTTCAGTATCCCCATATTATCTCCCATGTCTTTAGACTGGCTAGGGTGCTGGATTTTCTCTGCCATGTTTTGATTTGCTCAATCCATTTGAGCTGTGCATTGAGATACTATTTGCAGGCAGTTTCTAGTTCATATTTTCTTTTTTTAATCAGGCAGAGACATTACAATTAAAATACCGTAAAAGCAATTCTGGCAGTATTGCAATAAGCATGTTTTTTAATTAAAGAAAGAACATGGGATGTACAAATAGTACTAGCTAATGGGAAATTTTCGTCCAATGTATATTTTAATTGAGAATTAAAGGAGAAAAAAAAGTCAGCCCTGTTTCTCCTTGTTACTGCGGGAGGGTCTCCTACTTTGTTACACTGAGGTGCATCAGCTCAGCATTAATTACAGCCACAGTGTCTTATAATCCTACATGTCTGGGAGAAAAGAAGGGAAGTCATTTTTTTACAGGGAGCCAGTGTTATTCAATGGGATTTTACTTGTAGGCCAAGACAATCTGTCTCAGACTGCTAAGGTCTGTGAACTTTTCTGCTTTTCTCCTCACTAGTAAAATCTGGTTTGGAGCTCAGCCTAGGTGCAGACTTAAACCATGTATGCTGTTTTCCTAGGGCTATTCCTTGCCAGCCAGATTGATTCTTCCACATCTCTGGTAGCTATTGAGACTCCTTGGAGGCTTCTCAGGCTAATCTCTAGCTGACCAGCAGAAGGTAATCCCAGTTCTGCTAACAAAATGAATTATGTTCAGCTCCTGCAGGGATCAGACTGAAATCTTAGGGAGTACAGGCCCTCCTTCCACTTTCTGGCAAGGAGAAATGGATCAGGCCTATCTTTGGAAGCAGACACTATTGCTAATTATCTGACAGTAATACCTCAGCATTTTCCTTTATCTATCCTGGGTACTATTCCGGGACCTATCACGATATTGTGAGGTAGAGAAACACTGTCATTGCCCTTTTTGCTGATTGGGAAATGAGACCCAGAGAGACTAAAGGCCTTATCCAGTTTGGTCTTAGAGGTGCCTAAATGTGATCTAGGTAGAGCCTAAATTCTCATGAACCATCAGGTTTGGCTCTGCTCTGCAGGCCACCAACCTCAGTAGTCTGCTACATTCAGGTGGCGCTACCATTTTGAACTGCAAAGTACATGAGGTGGGCATACTGGGACTGCTGAACATGCCCAGAAGTGACTGAATTTGAGCCTAATTCCCACTTCACCACCACTGGTTTAGTCCTGGTGTGATGCCCACCTCGCAGTAACAGCTTTGAAGTCAGCTTACAAACAATGGTGGTAGTGCCCACGTGTGCTCAGTATGATTACGGTGCTCACTCAGCGAATGGGAGACCCAGGGTTTAGATCATCTTTGCCCCAAGGCAGACTTCAAACCCACACCTCTCACTTCCCAAGAGTGTCCTAATTGCTAGTTTGTTGAATAGGCTAAGTTATCTAAGGGCTGTTTCTTTAAAGCCATGACTGTCTAATAACTTCACAAGCATGAAGAGTCCAGGACCGTTCCCAAGGGAATGCCAGAACCAGTAGTTTCAAGCCAGGTGCCCTCCTATTTGCTTTCTCTCCATCCACAGAGCCCACATCTTCTTGCTTGCCCAGCTTCAACAACCCAGTTGTTGTAAGACAGTCGCTGACTCGAGGAAACCCTGAGATTTAATGGGACAGATGGAGGGTGCCGCTCGTATATAGCCTAGAGATTAGGGCACTCTCCTGGGAGGTGAGACTCATGGATTTGGAGGTTCCTCAGGCTGAGGAAGGTCTCTGATCCCTGGATGAGTGCTCCAGCCAACAGGCTTTTTGGGAAAAGGTTGGGCACCACCACTGCTAGTTAGTTAAGTGCCCATCTTAGAAGCATGAATAGGCTAAATGGATCACAGGCAGTCAGCTCTCATGAAGGATGGGTGTTCAGACATGCGCCTGTCCTAATCATTTTCTCTTGGCTGCCTTTTGGTGACTGAGCTTTCTCAGGTGCTCGTCCTCTCTGAATCCTCCAGGTGAAGCACCAAGGTGCTAAACTCAGTCCGCCCGGATTGTTCTTCAGCAGTTCCTAAGTGTCCCCATTAACTGTATAGGGATCCCAGGCACCTAAATCTGGTCATGTCAGCTTACTTTCTGGGTCGGAGGAGCCTATATTATAGGTGCTGAGAGGCCTAAATATAGGCACGTCTGAGACCAAACTAGATCTGTCCCTAAGTCCCACATCCTCAAAGGTGCTTAAGCACATAATCCTACTGATTTCAGTTGAGAGTAGGGTGTCTTGTATATTCCCTTTGAAAATCGGATGCAAGTTATTTGCCCAAAGTCATGCAGGACGTCTTTGGAAGAAGAATGAACACAGCTGTGATCTCTTGGCTCCCAACCCAGTGCCCCAGCTGCTGGGCCCTCACATAGATCAAAGCCCTGTCATGGTAGGTGCTGAGCAAATGTATATTAAGATACAGTCCTTGTCTTTAGGTACTTGCAATGTAAATACCAGAATATAGGGAAGAGCCTGAAGCACAGAGATTTGGAGTGCTTTCACCCAAGATTATGCAGAGACTGGCTGGAGCAGTTGAGCCTGTTTCTTTTGAGAAACCAGTCCATCACCTGGCCTTTCTTCTTTAAAATTATAGATGATAGAAAATGAGGGTTGGAAGGGACTTCAGGAGGTCACATCTAGTTCAATCCCCTGCTCCAAGCAAGACAAGCCCCAGCTACATCATCCCAGCCAGGACTTTGTGCAGCCAGGCCTTAAAAACCTCCAAGGATGGAGATGCCACCACCTCTCTGGGTAACCCAATCCAGTGCTTCACCACCCTCCTAGTGAAAAAGTTTTTCCTCAAATACTACTTAAACTTCCCTTAATGCAACTTGCTTGATTTCTTTGCTGAAAGTGAAGTGTTTGACTCGAGTTGATCCCTGGAAGGCTGATAATCGGTTCTGCAGGCCATGTACCCATATTGCAACAATTTTGTTTCCATAATTTTTGGATCCTTTGTGGGTCTCTCCCCAAAGTATAGTCCTAATGAAGGAGCCAAATGTCTTGCTTCTGGAGCTCAGGTGTTGGGGTTTGACAGCACCTTTCAACTTATTGCAGAGTAAAAAAATGTCTATTCTGCTTTCAACTACTTTGTCCCCTGGCATGACCGATGTTTCCCAAGCACCTGAAAACTATATATTTGGGTAATATCAGTTTTGACATAATCAACTGTGTGATTATCCTTGACTTCGAAGGCACCTGATATAATATGCACTGTTCTTGTTTCTATTCTATACCGAGCTCTCCTGTTTGGCTGTCTCTTCCTTTGGAGCATACGGTAGGTGTGGCCACGTGTCTGTGATGCTGCCTTAGTGCTGACAGAGTAGGGAGGCTTCCTCTAAAAGAGACGGGGCTGGCAGGCTTATGTGGGCTGCAGATCTAAATCACCATTGCTTGGCAGCTCTACTGTAAGGAAAAAGTCCAACCAGCTTGCAAAGGATCACATGCCATCTGAACAGATGGCCATGAAGGGAAAGAGCCAAGAAACATGGGCCTCAGTCTTGGGAGCTGGTTTGTAACTGAGAATATTTAAGCAGCTGCCTGTTTCCCTCTGAGAGTTGGATGAAGGCCCCAATCCAGCAAAGCACTTGAACGCACACTTAACTTTTAAGCACACTAGGTACTCCCATTGATTTTGGTGGGACTATTATACATAAGTGTTGACTTTATTGGGACCGAAATGTGTGTTGGGAGTGGTCACAAAGGGAGGATAACATATGCTGTGGGACATAGAGTGACTCCTTCAGTTTAGGCGGCCTTCAAGGTTAAATCAATATAATGAACTCTTTGCTCCTTTGTGCCTTACACTGCAGGTGCCCTGCCTGTCCTGAACCTTCATAGCTCATTTGCGTTTCATGCAAGCATGTCAAGAGGGCACATGTAACAGGTCCGTAAAATGAGTCTATTGTCTTTAATTAAGGACCATTAACCATGGATCCCTAAACATCTACAGAGGAGGATCTTTGTTTTCCTTCACTATTGACCCCAACAGACACACCTTTAGAGCCTGAGAATGAGCATTGAAAGCAGCCGGCCAGCAAGCTGCAGTCTTGTTATGTAGGATCAGTTGTTCGAGTAGAGATGCCTCCTGCTGTTTGCTATTCAGGGATATATGCCAGGAATATAACTTGCGAGATTAAGTGCCTCTCACAGGGGTTTTGTGGGATTGTCATAAAAGGCAGAAGTGAAGGGAATTGGAAATAACAGGTCCAAGACTCCAGGACTATTGGTCATAGAAGGACATCCACTTTCCATGAAAAACTCCTTCCTCACATATCCAATGGTAGGATGTGAACTATATGCAGAAGAGAGGGGAAAATGTCCATGGAGAAGGGAACCTTACAAACATCAACAGATCCTTTTCTGCTGGCAAAGATTTTTCTGTTGTTCTCCATAGTCCCACAGTTGTTGATAAGATGTGAGAGAATAATTAAATGGATGAACAAATCCTGTTCTTTGTTGCTCTCTCAACGCTTTGCATTCTTGATTTAAAACCAGCTCTCTTAAAATGACCCCTCTTTCTTCAGTGAGTTTATTTGTGATATGTCGCTCACCCTGTATAGAGAAGCTGGATTCAATCCAATGACAGATGCTCTCATGCTCTTGCTGGTTCTCCTACAGCTTAACAAGATGTTCCAGCAAAGATTACAGTACTTCTCTTGGAGAACTAATGCACCAGCTTGGTAAGGACCCAAAACAATCAAAGTCACCGAGCGGTTTCAGAATTTTAAGAGAGTTTTCATGCTTCAGGGTACCAATCACCCTCAGACTGATGGGTTCAGGATGAACTCTTCCCTTGAGCAACTTGTTCCATAAACACCAGCTGCAGGAATATTTTCTTGGAGTCTCTAGTGCTGGCCGGTGTCAGACTATGAATGCTAGACTGTGGGCATGCCTACACCCACATTAATGCGTTGCAATTAGAGCACATTCAGTTTAGTATCTGTAATAACAGGTACTAACTTAATGCACAGTAGGCCTGCGCGAAGCTTCGGTGGCTGATTCGATTCGGAGGAGATTCGGCCCAATTTGGCAGCTGACTTTCCAAATCCAAATCAAATCAGGAGACCCATTAATCTCTGCGAATAGAATCAGAAGGCTCCGAATCAATTTGGAGATCCAGCCATTGGCTGCACAGGCAGGCACCAGGCAGTGCTGCTGGCAGCAGCTGGGGGTGCAGCCGGGTGAACCCCGGTTTGAGCCGGCAGCCCCGGGAGAAGCCATGGCTCATCTGGCTGCTCCCCTGGCTGCCCCCCACCAGGGTGAGGCAGGCAGTGCTGACAGCTTGGGGAGAAGCTGGGCGGGCTGTGGGGAACAATTGAGGAGCTGTGGGAATCGAATCGGGAGCTGGGGAATCGAACCAGGAGCTGGGGGGAGTTTGTTCCCTCAGCCCCTGATCATTCCCCCCAGCTTGATCCCCCCGCTCCCAATCATTCCCCGCAGCTTCTCCAAGGGCTGCCAGCACTGCCTGCTTTGCCCCAGTGGCGGCGGGGGGGAGCAACCAGAGGAGCTGGGGCTTGAGCTGGCAGCCTGGGGAGAAGCCGCGGGGGCTGGGAGGAATTATTAGGGGCGGGGGACTTCCCCCCAGCTCCCAATCATTCCCTGCAGCTTCTCTTGGAGCTGCCAGCTCAAGCCAGGCCCCAGCGAGTTGAATCTGTCTCGCCAAATCCATATCAGAAGAAAATATTTTCTGCTTTGCAAAGGCCTAATGCACGGTACTGAGCACTACTGTGCAGTAGCACTGGCACATGTCTTTTCATTGATGCTAATGTGCAGTAGATTAATGCTACTGCACATTATTACATTAGCATGGCTTTCACCGTGACATGCTAACGTGCAGGAGAATGAATCTCTTGCACTTTTAGAGTCTAGTGTAGATGCACCCTGTGTGGATCATGGGTTTAGCTCAGTTCAGCAATGCCTATATGCCGTTCAAAGGCACTCTGCATTGAAATGACACTCTGTTGCATTTCCTCCTCTACTTTTGATCTTGTTCTCCTCTGTTTCACGTGAGACTTCAGAGCAGAAATATCCTCTATGTGCAACCAAGCTCTTCATCATTATTTTGGTGAAGTAGGTACTCTTGTACTGCATTTCTTCCGCCTTTCATCATTATTTTGATGTGGTAGGTGGTCCAAATGGAAAAGTGTGGGGCCTTCACCTCCTTTTTTAGTCTGTTTTCTTAACTTTCCATATTTTCTTCTGGTATTTCTTTCTCCCCCTGTGGGAAAAGAGGAGGTCCTTCAAATGCAGTGATTTTTTTTTTTTTAAAGGAGGACAAGAAAAGAAACTTCTTTCTGGGCCTGGAGGTAGAGGCTAATTGCTAGGTTAATTGAGAGAAGTGATGGTTTTGATGTTCTCACAAAAACAGCAAATCGCCTCAAAAGATTTCTTTCCCTTCCCCCCAACCTGAAAGATACGGGGTTGGTCTGAATGTTACTGTACAGAAGTGATTATGGGTTTAATTGTATTTATTTGGATTGGTGGGGAGGCCATCATAACAATAGTTGATTGATTTTTATAAAAATTACCCCAAGGTCACTTATAAGGCGTTCCTTGCTTCCTTGTGCATTCATAACAAACAATTTAAGGGTCACAGCCGAAGGCTCTGCTGAGAGAGATTCTCGTTTTCTGCTTTCAGAAGAAGGGGTCAAGTGCTATAGAAGAAGGAAGTGAAGCTTTTTATTTTAAAGTCTTTCAAAGCAGCAGTTGTGTATTTATTCTGCGACTATAAAGTCCAACGAGGGTAGCTACAGAGAGCTGGTGATTAGGGTGAACATATAAACATTGGACATAAATGCTTGTAAGTTTAGATATAGTTTATTTTATAATTGGATTGGTTAAATGACTGAGTTTGAATCTTTGCCAGTCTTTTCTCTCTCTCTTTTTTATTAAGCTGTCATTTTTTTAAATCCCAGCAGGTTCTCGACTCTATTTATGGCTTGGTTTTCAGAAGGGCTGATCTTCTGTTGATATCACTGTGGGAAATGGACAGGTTCAGGAGTTTTAAAAATACCAGTGGATTAGGCTTGTATGATATGAAGTGGCAGTGCATATGATCGGCACTGACTGATTGCTCAACTGTTGGTGCCATTTCAACACACCGAACTTGAGGGCCAGGCAGCTGCCTCACAGGAAAGACCCAGTGTTGTAGTAGATTCTCATTGCTGTGGTCGCCTTGATTTTGCAAGTCTTTGTGCTGCTGTGCGTGGTAGATTGCTACCATTTATTAGTGTGCTTAGGTGCTGGGAAATGCAAGAACTAGGCGTCACCCTTTCTATCTAGGAGCAATTCTCATACTCTTCTTGACCACTTATGTAGTAGTAGGAATACAGGATAAACAAAAAGACAGACTGGGCATGCCTAAGGAGACGAAGATTCAGTGCTCCCTAAATAACTAATGGTGAATTTGGCCATTTCCTACCTAAGCTTTGTTATAATCCAGATCAGTACTGTAAGTGTGTAAAGTCTGTTTAAGTTCCTGATTTCTTAGGTAGTCCCAGAGCATGGCTAGTGATTGTCTGATGTTGACAGCATGCATGCATTGTAAAACATGCTGGCAGAGATCACAGTTACGGTGTTCACCTTTTGCTCGATAGCCTTGTCATTCTACCACTCACCTGGGAAGCTTAAGGCCTAAGTTACAGACCCTCTTCACCCTAACCGTATATAAAAGCTCACATACTGCCAGGCATGGACTAGTCTGGGTGAGGCCTTCCTCTTGCTGTCTTATTATAGCTGGGTTATCGGGCAGTCAAGAGTGCAAGAGGAGAGCAAACAGTAGGGCATGTATCTCTTTAGCCCAAAGTAGAGGACACTTTCTTAGGTTGGGGAGACCTGGGTTCACTTCTCGGCAATCAACACACATTTGAAGTCATGAAGTGTGAAAAAAATGATAAAGGAAGGAAGCTACAGACATCAGGATGCTAAATTTCAGTTAGGTGTAGATGAAGGGGTGTGTGTCTTTAAATTAGCTGATCTGGATTATTTTCACGCAAAATTCCTTGAAGAGTTGGCTGGTGGGCTGATACTAATTTTTAACCATCTTGAAATTTCGAGGAGATTTCTGAAGGCTAGAAAAATGTTACTGTCTGACATGTGTCAATGCACATTCGCCTAATTTAATGTGCATCATGGGCACATGTCTACACGTGTGCCCTTGATGCACATTAAAAATGACAAAATGAGACTAATTATGCCTAAATTTGCTTACTGCAAATGCAGATATCAAATGTAGTCACAGTTAGTTAAAGTACACTAATGCAACCTGGCACTAACTTTACTGCCAGGTCTGCCCTGTCACTAGGGGCACATGGCAGGGCTTAGAGCCAAGTGCACTAACTTTAGTTCCAAGACTCTGCACGTGTAAACACCTGAGAAAAATCACTTCATTAAATTTAGTTGTGCTTAAATGCATGTGTAGACATGCCCTTTGTGTCAATATTTAGAAAGGAGTAGGGGAATGAACTCTATAAGTAATGACCAATGAACCTGAACCAATCTTCAAGAAAATAATTGAAAATCCAATAGAATATTTAATTAATAAACAATAAGAACATAGGAATATCATTAAAAACAGTCAGTGTAGTTTTATGGAATATATAACTTATTGTACACATCTGATTTCATTCTTTGAGCTGATTGCTAGTTTGTTTTACAAGGATAACTGCACAGGATTCAATTAGTAGGGCTGTAGTTTTTGTGTAGCAGCGATGGGCCAGGAAATATGGAAGAGCAGGAGTTTTTTGGTGATATCTGTTATTGGGTCAGTTGCATAGTTGGGAGAGATGTTAGACAAGCTTTTGGGCACAAAATATCCTTCCTTTTAGACTTTTGTAAGATGAATAACTCTGTACTAAATGGCATTCTGGAAAAAAACCAAATAGCACTACATCGTATCAACAAATCACACATGACAGGGTTGTATGAACTGGGTAGATGACATACTTCAACAAGAAGCCATCATCACATGGAGCGATTTCTAATGAGTCTGCAAAGAGTAGGACTAAGTTGGATGTCATTTACCATGTTTATCAACGATGTTAAATGAAAGAGAAAATCAGTTTGGTAGATGCTCAATAACACTGAGGACAAGGTACCTCTATAGTGTGATTTGAATTGCTTTGTCAGCTGGGCACATTAAACCAAAACACATTTTAATACAGGAAACCCTCACTATTTGTGGATTTGCGATTTGGGTTTTGAATATTTGTGGTGTGCCGCACCAACCCACAGTCTCTCCCCGCACAGCATGATGACACTTTGTTACTGTGCTTTGCAAGTAAGGGGTGGCTCAAGAAATTTAAAAGGAGGCACAGCTTAGATAATGTAAAGTTGATGGGGGAGTTGGCATCAGCAGACCATGAAGCAGCATAGGATTCTTCCCCTGAGCTTCTTAAAATCTTCGAGGAAAAGGGTTACAAGTCCAAACAAATTTTCAGTGCAGATGATGTACTCGGCCTTGGTGAGGCCGCAGCTGGAGTACTGCGTCCAGTTTTGGGCTCCACAATTCAAAAAGGATGTGGAGAAGCTTGGGAGAGTCCAGAGGAGAGCCATGCGCATGGTCAGAGGTCAGGAAAACAGGTCTTACAATGACAGGCTGAGAGCCATGGGACTCTTTAGCCTGGAAAAGCGTAGGCTCAGGGGTGATCTGATGGCCACCTATAAGTTTATCGGGGTGACCACCAGGATCTGTGGGAACGTCTGTTCACCAGAGTGCCCCAAGGGATGACGAGGTCTAACGGTCACAAACTCCTGCAAGACCGTTTCAGGCTGGACATAAGGAAGAATTTCTTTACAGTCCGAGCCCCCAAGGTCTGGAACAGTCTGCCAGCGGAGGTGGTTCAAGCACCTACATTGAACACCTTCAAGAGTAAATTGGATGCTTATCTTGCTGGGATCCTATGACCCCAGCTGACTTCTTACCCTTTGGGCAGGGGGCTGGACTCGATGATCTCCCGAGGTCCCTTCCAGCCTTAATGTCTATGAAATCTATGAAATCTGTGATGCAGTACAGTATTCATGGATTTCCCCATTCGTGAGGATCTCTGAAACATATCCCTGTGAATGGTGAGGGTCTCCTGTATAGCCACGTAAAGGTATGCCCCTTGAAACAAGGAATGCAGGTCATATTGATGGTGTGGATGTATTACACTGAAACAGAGTGAAGGGTCGTTGTCTACAAGCAACTTAGCCTGAGCTCCCCATACAATCACGTGACAGAATGAACTAATTCAGTCTGATGTAGAGTTTAGATTGTGGACTGTGTAGGATGGTTTGGATACAGATGATCCTGCCTCAGGGAGGAGGTTGGACTAGATGACCTATGGAGGTCTCTTCCAGCCCAACTTCTCTGTGATTCTCTTAATCCTTGCATGTCTAAGTAGGAGAGAAGTGCATAAGTATACAGAGCTCATCTTTTGTGTGAGGCGTGGAATTGATGTGCCCAGTTCAGTATTTTAAAAAGGAATTTGAAGACTGAAAAAGGTGCAGAAAAGAACCAGGAAGGCTGGGGGGAAAGCCCAATAGTGAAAAATTTCAAGGGCTCAATCTGTTTAGCTAATTAAAAGGAGGGGGGGAAATCTAATTGATTAGCAGATGCAGGTACCTTCACAAGGACAATGCACTGGGTTCTAGAGGGCTCTTCCACCTCACTGGGAAAGCATGAACCACAAACCAATAACTGATGCCAGACAGATTCAAATCAGATGATACCCACTTTTAACCATGAGGCTGATAACACTTTGGAGCCAACTATAAGGAAAGGGGCTGAGACATCTTTGAGGACTATGTACCTTACTTTAAGGCATGTTTTAAACTTAAATGATTTGGCTGAATACATGGGACTCCCAATCCCACCCCCCCAATTCAATAACTCTTACAAATGCCAAGTCCAATGTGAGGTGATTCAGTTTTGCCTCCTGTCTTTAAACTCTACTGTGAATAGATTTCATAAATTTCCAGGCAGGAAAGAGCGCTGGGGTCAAGTAACCCCAGCCAGGTGCCTGTCTAACCTCCTGTTGAACACCTCCAAGGTAGGGGAAAGCACCACCTCCCTTGGAAGCCCATTCCATATTTTGGCAACCCTTACCATAAAGGATGTCTTCCATATATGTCCAACCTAAATCTATTCTCCTTCAGTTTGTGGCCCTTATTTCTGGTAATCCCGAGGGGCGGCCTGGTAAACAGAGTGTCTCCTATTCTCTGCTGACCCCCTCCCCCCGATGAGTTTGTAGGCAGTCACAAGATCACTTCTCAGCCATCTTTTGCAGAGGCTGAAGAGATTCAGGTCCCTCAGTCTGTCTTCATAGGGTCTTACCTGCAGGCCCTTAGTCATACGAGTAGCCTTCCTCTGAACCCTCTCAAGGTTGTCCACATCCCTCTGAATCCTATCTGTTTCTGCATATCAAATGTTTTGCATTTGGAATATACCTGATTTCAGTCTGATTTAAATGCATGTAGAGAAGACGTCTCAGTTTTGAACAAGAGAAGTTTGACTCTATGCTGCGCTATCAATATGTATTCAGTATGGTTTGTGAGAACAAAGAAAGACTGTTTCCAGCTAAGTGAGCTTAACTGGAATATATTTGTGACCAGTATAGGAAAATGCTTTGGGTAACTAGCCTGCTTGCAAAGCCCTTCTGCATGCTGAGAAGTCCCACTGACTTCAAGTGGCCATAAATGGGAGAATAAAGAACTAGCTTTGGCAGTCTGTTAGACCCACTCTGTGTAAATACACCTGCTCCAAGTATGTGGAATTTTAACATAGTCTAAGAGGAGAAAAATTTGTGGGTAGCCCTTGGTAAAATACTGGCAGTAGATCACTGAGCCGAGCTTGCTGAACAGAAGCAAAGGTTAAAGGCTAGTCTCATATTCTAGTAATTAATTTAAATGGTTTGTCTTTTCGCTTTAATTTTAAGTAGACTATAGTGTCCAACCCTTAGTAGCCCCCTGATCTCCTGCCAAAAGTCTCAGGCTGTACAGGGCACACTTTGTCTGCTGTGATTTCCACCCCCTTGTTTTAAACGTATAGATATACCTCTGTACCGAAATGGCAGGATGTGCTATTTTAAACTGCAGGAAAGTAAGGAACAAGAAATTCCGTAGTAGGTAAATGTGGAGTGCTCCAGACCTTACAGAGGTCTCCTCCTAATTTCCAATAGTTATGGATTGACTTGAGCCTTGATTGATACCCCTTAAAAATAGAGAATACTTTGGGGCATATGAAGGTGGACAGAAAAGAGTAGGGCTGTTTCCCTGAAAGGAGAGATGACTTAAGAGGGAGAATAAACAATCAAGTGCTACAGAGAAGGTAAATGTTGCAGCAGCTCATCTGTTTATATAACACAACACCAAAATGGACATTCAACAGAAAGGCAGCGAATTCAAAATGGAGAAATGGCTTGTCCAACAATGTATAATTGATTGGTGGAAACAATTACCACAGGATGTCACGGAGGCCAAGGATTTAGCAAGGTTCAAAAATGGATTAGATGATTATTCTGGTAACAACAAAGGTCCTTTTATAACAGCTAATGCATCCGGTGCCAGCTGCCATCAAAGTGGAAGTACTGGGTTCTGTTGACCTCTGATGTTGTTCAGTTTGCTAACTCCTGGGTATGTCTACATTGAGACGCTGACTGTGGAGTTGACTAATTAGCTCCGCATGAAGTTTATTCCGCCACATCAATTGCATGTGTAGACATGCCTCCTGTCTTCCAAAGCTCCTTTTTTCTGTCCCAATGAATTTACAGTCTAAAGAGGCAATTAATACCCAGAAAGCAATACCACCCGTATCTTACACTTAGAGAGAAGAGACACTGAGAGGTTGAGGTTGGGCTTGTCAAAGGGGTAAGAGTTGGGCACCCCACTGTGGTTAAAATGTAGGGAGAGCCCCAAGTAATTATTTGCTTTTGCAAATCCCAGCCTGTGTATCTTGCTTGTGTCCCCAGTGAAAGTCTGTGGTAGTGCTGGGAACTGGCTAAGGCTCAAGAAGCTTTTGATCCCCTACTCTAACCAATGTCATTTATCTAGATTCATTGTGTGCAGTTTCTTTGAATATGAAATATCAGATGTCTTTAGGAATGACTGTTGCATATTGACTTTCTGTTGTATTGTAGGTGGCAAGCTCCTGTTCAGTGGGCCTGGCCCTGTAGGACTCCATGCTCATTACATTCTGGTATCTGATGGTGGAAAACTCCAGGTGGGATTTCCAAATGCACCTTTCTGTTGCAAAGCACATATCCATCTCTATGGAAGCCTTCATACCCCAACCTTCTTTCCATTTGGGGCCAAATTTCTGGCAGTAAGGAATGGGACCCTTTCTATACATGGTGAGTTGATGAATGTACAATGCTGCTTTGTCTTAAAAAAGGAATAGCTTTGTTTGTGTTTCTAAACAATGTTGGAAAGCAACATGGAAAAGGATCACATTTAAGTGCCTTGGTCCATGTCAGTGGCTAATATAATAGATCGTGTGGTAGGACAGTATGGGGTGCTCCAGCACTGAGCCACCTGCCTCACTGCATGCGACCACCTTCCAGGCTCCAAATGTGTCCATGAGGGTGCCTCACACCTGGCTGACCCTCTTCCTGGAATACACCTGCAAACCTGGGGGTAACGTTGCCACCACCCAGGGTCTGGACTGATTTTGGCCCTGTGCTCCATGGGAAACACAGACCTACTACAAGAACTTGGGGTGCTTCCCTCAGTCTGAAACACAAATGGTGGTCCATTAGTCAGATGAAGGGGACCCCAAGGCATTATGTAGACCCTCTCCCAATAAGTTTCCCGTGCTAGGTACAGAGGAGGACTTTATCGGTTACAAGGAGTAGGATTGGAATAGGGTACAGGGCACAGTCTTATCAGAGAAACACCTTAGAGCAACCAGTGGCATGATAGCCTTTGATAACGCATAAAAGTGAAGTATCACCTCCTTGGACCTGCTTGTCATGCACCTGCCAAAGCATGATAAAGTGCGGTTAGCTTTATTGATCACTTTGTCACATTGACAACTCATGTTCATTTTGGAGTTAACAGTAACCCCAAAATCCTTTCCGCTGCTGCTGAGAATGTCCTCCGCTAGCCGAGTGATTCCTTTTTCCTAGGTGCAGCACCTTGCACTTGTCCTTAGTGAACTGCATCTTATTCTGTTCTGCCCATTTTTCCAACCTGTCCAGATCTGCTTGGATTCATTCCCTACCTTCTGGTTTGTTAACTTTATCCCATAATTTAGTATCATCTGCGAATTTGGACAGAGTGCTTTCCACACCCTCATCCAAGTCACTGATGAAGATATTGAACAGGGACTCCACTGCCCACATCTTTCCAGGTCGATGCCAACACATCCACCACCACTCTCTGGGTGCAACCCCTAAGCCGATTTGCCACCCACCTGACAGTGTAATCATCTATGTCATAGCTGCTCAGTTTATCTATAAGAATAAGATAAGATACCGTATGAAAGGCCTTCTTAAAATCCAAGTAGATGACATCCACCTCAATTCCTGCATCTAAGCATTTTGTGACCTAATCATAAAAAGAAACAAGGTTAATCAGCCAGGATCTACCTGCTATGAATCCATGCTGGTTGCCTCCATGCTGGTTGCCCTTTAGCTTTGCTTTCCCCACTGGACTTCCGCAAATGTGATCCTTAATTTTTTTCACAGGTTTTCCTGAGGATAGAGGTGAGACTAACCAGTCTATAGTTACCTGGATCCTCCTTCCTCCCCTTCTTGAAAATAGGGACCACATTGGCCCTTTTCCTGACCTGAGCACCAAGAGTGCCCAAACAGCTGTACCAGTGGCTCTGCTTTTTCTCAGGCCTTAATTTTGACTGTATAAAACTATCTGGAGTTGACTATTGGCTGTAGACTTTTTCAGACAGGGACCTCAACTTGTTCTTATCTGAAAATCTGTCTAAGATCAGTTATTGATAGGAATGAGGAAATGAATCTCCTTGCCTGACTGAGTGAAGACTGTCTTCCAGGGGCATTCTGTAATGCTACTTAACAAGTGGCTCCTTTTTTCTTGGGTTTTGGTACTGGGGTTATTGGCCTAACTCCCATGATAGCACAACATGCTATACCAGCTAAGGAGAAATGACTTCCCCAAGATCTCGGCAGGACCCTTATAGAACAAGCAATTAAATTCATTTTCAGAGGCCCACGGTAGAATCCCACCTCCTGCTCTGGCCTTCCTCTTTTTATTTGCTGTGCTTTAATATTTATACAATGATACAATTCTTAGTGGTGCTTTCAAGCCAAAAACAAGAAAGAATTTGCAATTTAAGGGCTAAATTCTGATTGCTTCACAGCACTGCGATCACAAAACTGTGATAGTGATTGCCTCCATGGTTGGCTATTGTCTAATTGCCAGGCAAACCTGCTTGTCTTAAGTAGTCCCACTGAATGGGAGTGGTTCAAATGTATCAAAAGTGCATGTGTTTGGCATTATTTAGATTTAGATTTATCGTTTCTTACATTTTTATAGTTGTGGTGACAACAGGAGGGGATAGATAGGAGGCTAGAACACATTTGCTGTGCAGAGCAAGGAGAAGGTAAAGTTGGTGTGGCCCATCAGTGGAAATGACTCTGAGTTTCAATTTCTTGTCACTGATGCACAAAATCCAGACTTGCCACAAACTCATTTATGAGCTCTGTGTAATGTATGGACCCAGTGCATGGCTACAATTAAGCTTCATTGAAACCATGTAATCCACAATTTAGCACTAAAAGAGTGGAAGCCCGCTAGAAAATAAGACCGGAAGGAGTGTGTTCTCTTGCTGGCTTCATACTGCTTACATCAAACAGAAATACGTTGTTCTGGTTCCAATTTAGCTCCAGTCTGGCCTGTGGCATAGAATAAATTGGAGAGCACGTCAACCATCTCTTTTTTTTATATATATATATATATGTATGTATGTATGTATGTATGTATGTATGTTATCACAGATCAAAATCATTAAATAAGCAGCTTTCAAATTCTCAGCTGTCTCGGCGAAGACAGGATGGAGTGCAATTTAATTTCTTTTCTTTTTCAGATTGGAAAGTTTGGAAAATGTTCCACAGCTATGGTTGAGTTCACATTGTTTAGTAAGCGCTGTCAGCTGCTCTCTTTGATATGTTAATATGACGAAGGGTTTCCCAGAATTCCCTGTGAGTGGCAGTCCTGTGCTCCGGTGGTCGCAGAAGATTGGGAAATTTCACTGTTGCCTTTGGCTTTTGCCAACTCCCCTGCCAATCAGAGTGCGCCACCCGTAAACTGCCTGCCAATCACGTGTCAGTTTTAAAGGGGGTCTCAGTCAGCTGGGGTGATTTGAGTTTTTGACAATGTAATTATGGCCCTTGCGTCCACAGTAAGAACCTGAGCAGGATTGAGGGAGTTTTATTGATTGTTCAGAAGGGAAATTTATCACTGTCTCTGGCTCTGTTTGCACTTTATTCCCTGAGAAACTCTCCTGACAAGTTTCCTACAAGAAATCTAGCTTGGTGGCCTTGGCTATGCTTGCACCTTTGTCCTTTCCAGCAAAATTGATTTGGACCCATGCTGTGGACTTGGAGCAAGCATTCAGCCTTTAAGAGAGTAGAAGATGGGATAAAAAGGTACAGCATTCACAAGCAGTGCAAATCAAGTGGCTGTGCTGTAAGAGGAGCCAGCCAATCCTTTTTCTGCTGCAAGATATTCAACAGTCTAATTTCACAGGCAAACAAATAGTCCTGTTGTGGATGAGAATAAAGTATTCCCATGGAAATGGTTTACAACCCAGCATTAGAAATCAGATCAACACGCAATGATTTGTTCTCTCTTATGCACATGTAAGCCCCATTAACATGTCCACTGGGGATTTACATGTCTAAGCTATTACTCATTAATTGTGCAACTAGTGATTTTGTCTGCTGTGTGTATGTGTATGCATAAGAAAGACTTGACTTTCTGTTTTCCTATGTTTTGTCTAATGGTAAAAGGAATCAGAACTCTTGGTAGAGGTGATATCTTTTATTAGACCAACTAGATATTTGCAGAAAAAATTATTTATTTGCAAGCTTTCGGGCACATGTGCTTTCCTAAGGAGAGTGCAAAGACTGTAAAATTTCTCTTAGGTGGAAATGAAAATTCATATTGCACAAGAGAGTTGAAAGGTGTTGTAAGGTCTCCTCATTGTCTGATGGCATACACACATACAAAAGGGGGCATATTAGTGATGATTTAGCAATGTTTTGCATCCATTTTCTCCTGATGAATCAGGTATGGAGGTTAAAATGTAGGTATCATATTTGTCTACCACCAGGCAAAGTAAATGCAGTGAGGTTCCTGATCACCCTTACCTCCTCCAATGGCAGGTCACCAGTTTAGGCATAGATCCAAAGGTAGTTTGGTCTCCTATACCCCCAAATGTGCCGTTTTGAGTCAACATCTTCATTATTCTCTGAAGTCTTGTAACATCAGGACAGATATTAAGTTGATCTCTTGAGTCAATGTAGAGCAGAACCAGAGTTAAGCACTGAGTGAAAGCTGATGTTAATTAGCAGACTGTCTCCAGTGTCCAGCCTTTCTGTACTGGTAGGAGCTTCTTGAGGATGCAGACTGGCAATTGGTTATACTAATTACAGCGTTGCAGGGACATACCTGTCCCTAAGTGCACGTCAGCTGATCCATTATAACTGCTTAATTTGTCAGCTCTTATCCTGCAGTAACAGAAGCCAAACCACAATGATTTCCTCTTGAATGAAACAGGTGGGGAATTTCAGTGGTTTAGCTTTCATTTATGGAGAAGAGTATGCAAATTAAACCATTACTCTGCTTAAAGTAAGTCATACTAAATCTCTCCAACCTCCCACCCCCCCATTCTCATTATCATGTCTCTCTATGCCTTCAGCATCTGTAACTACATTCCTAGGTACAATGAATTGCAATAGTTGAGCTTGGAGCTCATGAATGCATAGATCACTGCATAGATCTGTGTCTAGTAGAATGGGGTGGAGTCTGCATGTGAAATTAAGTAGTAGAATTAGAGGGTGTGTTTACACGTGCATTAACGTGCTTTAGTTAATGTGCATTACATCTGCTACCTCCATTGTGAAGTACTAGGAAAATGTGCATTAGCCTATTTTAATGTGCATTAGCTAAAGAGCACATTATTTTAGTGATGCTTTAATGTACATTGAAATAAGCTAGTGCACATTAAAGCACATGTGTCGATTTGTCAAGTTACTTCCTTTGCAGTTCCAATTGTTTTGTTATTGGACAACAATAAGGACTCCAACAGGTCCTTGATGTTTTAGAACATCCCTTCATGCAGTACATAGGGATCATCCATAAAAGATGGTAGCATGGAGGAAGTTTGTTCTTTATAGCTTTTCTTTGTTCCTATCAAATGCTGTCTTGTCTAGATGGGGGATCAATCAGATACTCTTTATTTTTATACCAAATTAAGAATAGTAAAACCTAGGACTTAATGCTATTTGCATCAAATATATAAGAGATTTCAGGATGGGCATTTGTCTGAGTACTGCTTGCAGTGGAGCCTGTGCTTCCTCCTAAATTTAGCACACTGGGGAGATGGCTGGACCTTGTAGGTTTCTACAGATGAAAGTTTTAGACGTGGAAAAACTATTGTCCATCTTGCATTTTTCTTGCATTTTTCATCAAAGCATTTCTTTTGCTTCTGGCTTTCACTGCAACCAGGAAATCAGGGAGAACAACAGCGTACAGCAAAAAACAAAAGCCGAGCAATGGTTTTTCCTAATGGGAAAAGTTTTATTTTGAATTCCAGTTTTTTGGGCCAAGAGGGGAAGAGGGTTCTCCAAAATCTGTGAAGATAAAAAAGTTCTGAGCCTGGATCAAGGCAAGGCAAGGCTGGAATATCTTTTATTAGACGAACTAAACAGTTGAAAAAAATTCCTTGCAAGCTTTTGGGTCCAAACACCTTTCTTTGGGCATTGGGAGACTGCTATTGTTGTTCTGAGTTCTCTGAGGTAGAAAAGAAGCTAAAAGTGTGACAAGACATCTGTGAAAATGTAAATAGGTAGAAGACAATGGGTACAGTAGGAGGGGATCTGGGAAAGGGTCGGGGAAAATTTGTGAAGGAATACAAATGGTAAGCTCCAGGCAGGTACCTGGTGAATCTGATGTTAGGCAGGTTGTAATGCGTCATAAATCCAATGCCTATGTAACCCGGGTACACCCAAGGCATGGGATGGGTAGGCAGGAGGGGGTGCTGTGAGAGGGATGCCAGAATTTTGAGCAGATCCCTCTTTCCTCTATAGAGTTAGCCCAAGCCCCAAACTATATACAATTTATTGAGTTAGAATATACATAATCATAAAGCTAAATATCATATACATATATTTACACAGTGAACATTAACAAATAACCAAGATCAATCCCTGAATAACACTATTTACCCATCACAATAAAAAAATTTCATCAGCATCAACACAATACAACATCACAATACAACACTTCAAATACAAAATATAAGGCACAAACAAGAACAATCTTAATAACATCTATTCCTTAATATAGTCCCTCAGCCATGGCAAGAGATAGTCCTCCTTCCAATGGGGTCCCTTGGGAAGTGTCCAGGAAGCAGCAGGGGCCCCTCCCCTTAGGGCCTTGACTAGGCATGGGGCTGCTTACCCAGCCCCTTCTCTGAGTTTGCCTATCCCAAATGTCTTTCCCCTGTGGGACCCAAGGGCCCAGTGACTTGCGTTCCCTCAGGTGGTTGTGGTCAGGGCACAGCTCAATGGTGTCTCCTCTGCTGGAGCACCTCTCCAGGCCTCTTTTGCACCACTGGGCTCCTCTCCACCCTGTGCCCTGCTCTGGGCACCAAGGGCCCAGCTCGTCTCAGCTGCTGCACCACTGCTGCTGGCTCCTGGGTGCTGGGCCTCATGCTGAAGCACTACTATTTCCCCATGCCCTGGCTCAGCACTGAGGGCTCTTTTAGCACAGGCCAGGCCCTTCAGGCTCTGGCTGTCCATCCTTACGCTGGGTGACTAACCCAAACAGCCTCCACTGCTCCCTGGCTCCGCTCCCTCATGTGCTGCATGTGCACCTCCCTGGCTGCCTGCCGGGGTTACCCACAATGATGCCCGAGCTGCCCTTCCACAGCTCCCAAGGTTCAGGTCCGTGCATTGCCCTGTGCACCACGAGGCCTGCTGGCCCTCTGGGGTTGCAGGCTCGAGCTGCCACTTACAGCTCCCAAAGCCTGGGCTCTGCGCACTGAACTATGCACCATGATGGGCCCAAGCAGTCTCACACCGCTCCTAGGGCTGGGTCTCCGCGCACCATCACTGTGCACCGTCAACAGCCTGAGTGGTCTCGCACCACTCCCAAGGCTGTTCCTCCAGTGGCAGCTTCAGGAGCCTTCAGGCTGTTGCCCGCTGGGGGCGAGCTCCCCAGCTTTTCTCGGTTACACCCTTCTCGAGTCCCTCACGCTGGGCACGCGGCTCCTTTTATACACTCCAGGGCTCCACCCCAAAGTCTTCCAGACCTGACAGTTTACAGTCTTCAATCAGGTCCAGGGGAGCTCTTCGTCCCCTCCTCTCAGGAAAGGGGTGCGACTTTATTTCTCTTGCTGCCTCCTGATTGGTGGATGGACTCCACTAATCAGAACAGCAGGATCTCAAGCCTGGGACTCAACCCAAGCTCTGAAAGGCGAGTCTGCTACATCTATGTTAAATCCATGCTTTTTTTGTATCCAGTACATTTATGACACGACGTTTGTAGGCTCGTCTATGAAAGGTGTTTTGTAAGTCCCCTTTGAGGATTAGTACTGAGAGATGAGAGAGAAAGTGGTTGCCTTGTGACAAGTGTGCACCCACAGGTGATTGGATAGTTTTGTCTTTGATTGATTTTTGGTGCGTGTTCATTCTGGTGTGTAGCTGTTGTTTGGTTTCTCCTACATATCAGGGCATTTCGTGCGCTGGATGAGATATATGACATTTCTGGAGGTGCAGGTGTAAGATCCAGGAACGATGATGGCTCTGTTGTGGGGTGTCGTTATTGTGGGGGTGGTGGAGATGTGTTGGCAGGTTTTACATTTCTTGTCCTGGCATGGTCTGAATTCAAACTTTCCTCAAGGCTCCAGCCAACCAGAGGTCCAGATTAGGACCTATCTTTATTTATCCAGGTTGTTTCATTCTTCTGTCACCAGTTCCTTTGGAAATGACAGAGTCTATGTTTTTTTAATTCCCTTTCATCATGTGGTGGAGATGTAGCTAAGTGATCTTAGCATTTAAATGATCCTTCTCCCCTGCATACTTATTCCAGCAGACAGACATTCCCTATCTTGTTCAGTGGCAGTGTTGTAGATTAACTGGCAATAATGCAAAATGTTAACAGCTGCGTGCAACGACTGATGAGCATGTACAGTACTTAGCTGCCATGTTTGAAATGGTGCAACACTATGTCAGTTCAAAGACGCTTTTCCTACACGTTACTTTTGGTTGCCTGGTGTATTTATGCATGTTGTATTTCAGGTACTGTACTTATTAACTCATTCGTATATGCAAAGGCCTCATAAGAGCTAAGAAATCTCTTTCATCTCTTTGTCCATGGAAGCTGACTAACATAATATGTAGGTGAGTATTAATTTAGGAGATTTAATTTGCATTTGTCAAAGACATTGCAGAAGGAATGTTTTGTAGCTGGTGAAGAGCAACAATGAAGAAGACATCTGTGTATCTGCTTGCTATTTAGCCCACATTATGGTCCTTAAGGGACAGTGCTGGCTGGGCAAGTTTGGGTGGTATGGTTTTCTGTCACATATTGTAGTTTTATAAAAGTCAGAATGTAGAAATGTGCTGATTTTTAGGAAATTCCTGATGGTTTTGGCTTTCATGGTAATGTGAAAATATTTCCTTTTGGGAAGATAAACCAGTTTGGCTTTGTTTTTATTCTGATGTTTTTTATCTCTTTCTAGCTTTTCTAATACTAATGGATAATATTATATCTACAGACATATAATATTAAATAAGAAGCCCACATAAATGGCATTTTGGGGCACTGATGAGGATTTTAGATACTAACCCCCTTGGGAAACCAAGTAACTCTGTACAAATGGCAACAATGGAAGAGAAATGCCCTCCTGATTTTTAACCCAATAACTGGTTAAGGCACCAGGTTGTAGGCCCCTATCAGCCTATGGTGCTTTTGCATCTTGCATTTAATAATCATTAGTTAAAATGGGTAGACTAGAAAGGAGTGGGGAAACTTATGCTGATTGAGCTCTGTATCCAGAACCCAGGACCCCTTCCTTCAAGGTCCATCTTACTGCAGGGGGGTCCTCAATGAGCAGAGCCCATCTCACTGAGCCGTATTTCCTCTGCCTTGCCCCTTGCCCATCCCATATATCTTGGCTGCTTAGTGGGTCAGCTGCTATAGAAGGGGTGGAAGGTACTACTGGCCTTGCTTAGTCTGCGACCTAGTTATGACCAGGGATCCTGGTTTTCTCTGATTTAAAAAAAACCATAATTTTCAGATCATGAGAACTCATGGAAAAACATGGATTTGGGGTAATTTTTTTATATCCAAAGATTTGGCTTGCTTTTTTTTTTTTTTTTAAATCAGAGAAAGCCAGGATCCCTGGTTATGACACGTTGCTGAGCAGCAGGAAATAAACATTTAAACTTCATTTGGGACATAGGGAACTAGAACCTGCATCTCCCATTCCCTGGGCAAGTGGCTTAACAATTAGGCCACTGAGTAATCAAGAAAGCAGGTCAGACAGTGAGTGATCACATTTTTTCTGCAGATAATAAAGGGCAGGGGAGTACGATCTGGAATTCACCCAACACACTCACTTTAGCCCCATAAGTGTTATTTGCACACCTAGTGGGGAGCTGCGACATAATATGTAATGGGGCATCACAGGCCTTTCGGTGCAGAGTGCCGGGGAGAGTTGGATATACTTGTCCTCGGGATCCTAAGGGTTAATGAGCTGTCATAAATAAAAAGGGACCCTGTATTTTACCTCCGGGCGCAAACGAAAAGCTTTCTTGCACTGGCGGTGGCCTAGAAGGGACAGAAAAAAACTGGCTGTTCTTCAATAGGAGCTGCCCACACATGGAAATTTGGCCTGGAGGAGTGTACGGGGGTGGAAAAAGATCACCCACTTTCCGAGCAGAAGAGTCCCTTGGCTTTCAAAGCTGTGTGGCAGGCAAAACCAGAACTCTGTAAGCCCGAGCACAAGACAGCAACGTTGTGCTAAATATCAGGGGATAGACCGAATTAAAGTGAGCAGCAGTGGGGAAATAAACTCAGAAAGATCAAATGAGCTAGGCATACCTTGGTCCAGAAGGTATATGGTGAGAAACTGCTGAGGACTCGATGTTCGGACCTGTGCCTTCAGCCGTATGAGGTATGTAGCTGTGATTTTGCCTGCTCTGTTTTCTGGAGGCTGTCTTCCCTTCAAGGGGAAATGATCCTTATCGCTCCAACAGAGGCTGGCTACAGTGGGAATTAAAGACGGAAACCTTAGAGCAAGCCCCCAGTTCAGGACAACACTTGTTCATGTGTTTTACCTGAATGGTGCTCTTAAGTCCCATTGACTTGAGAGAGATTGAAATGCCTGGCTAAGTGCTGCCCTGTCCTGGGACGCTTTTAGCAGAAAGGCCTAAAAGACACGCTGGTCTTTTGAACGCTGGGAGATTTTTCTACGATTGCTGTGGTGGCTTACTGTAGTCACCAACAAGGATCAAGCTGGTAACTGAAATCCTCTCTCCTTTTCAAGAAAGTCATTTCTAACCGTTGCCTCATGATTTCCTGTCCGAAGCTTGGCAAATTTTAGGGGGGGCAAAATTAGGTTGGGACGAACTGGTGTAAACTGGGTGGGGTGTGAGTGAGGCATAAGGGATTGCATGACCCTGGGGAAATAAGTTGTCTCCCTTAGGTGTGACTTTTTAGAAAATCTGATACTGTGGGGGTTTCATTGGGGTGTGTAATTTTTTGTAAAGAGGATCTAATACCGTTGGTTTAAAACAATGGTTGCTAGAGTCTGCTGGGAAATGGCCGGGGCTGAACCTAGCTTCAGGCAGGGAAGGCTCTGGGTAGGAAGATATGGAAAAGGCGGCGAACCTTTAGCCCGGGAGAAATTTTGCAAGGTAAACGACCTTGCTCTGTGCATCTTGGGCAGGTGGATTATTGGTAAAACATGAAGTAGGGCAGTGGCTCCTTTTTCCTTTCTCTCCTTGCTGGCCCGGGCAGGTGTCCTAAATTCTTGGACACACCTGAGACGGTTTGGGCTAGTAACCTACCTGCTAATACTGCCTAATCTGAGGAGGGATGGGTAAATTGGGCTCCAGCGTCAGGAGAAGAGGCCTTTTGAGAGCTGATGGAAGAAAGAGTTGGAGTGGGCTCTTTCTCTGGGGAGGAAGGAGAAAGTACCTGAGATGATCTGCACATCAGTAGGAGGAAGGCCACAGGGAGCGAATGTGATAATATTTGGAAAGCAGACTACAATAGACCACAAAAGAAGGAGGATACTGTTCTCAGACTCTGCCTGTGAATAGATCATTTCAGGAAGGAAGAGGAAAAGTGAGGCAGAGTGCCTGCAGGACCATTGCTGGCCCTAAGAGTGTGGTCTGAGGCAGTGCCCAGGTATGCAAAGCAAAGGATTGGAAGTTTGGGATTGCATTTGGGTTCCTAATCTGAGAAAAAAAGAAGAAAAATCCATTGTCTTCTCTTCTGTTTTACTGAATATTGGGAGATGCATTCCAGCAAGAACACCCCTTTTTATTATTATTATTTTTTGCATTGTAGACATGCGTCTACTGCAAAGGAGAAGTTGGTAATTGGGCCCTGTGTAGGTATCTAATACCACATATTGTTGTGGTGTGAATTACTGAGAGCACCATAAATCCCTGCCCTATTCAGTGGAGGGCTGTGTCCTGGGGTGTCTTTGCTAGAGCTTCATAGCATCTTAATTTCATAGATTTCAAGTTTTTGCAGTTTCACTCATCATCCTTGGGAAATGACTCTGGTCATTTATAGAGGTTTTTTTTTTTATCAAAACATTTTAATAGAACAAATGGAAACCAAGAAATGTTCAGTATTTTTTTAAAATAGAAGTGGTTTTGAAGGGAAATGTATTTGCTGAAAATCGTTCTTGAAAAGCAAAAAAATAAAAATAAAGGATCATTTTTCATTTGAAATTTTGAAGAAACAGAAAATCCTTTATAAATTCCACATTCAAAATAACTGGCACTTTTTGAGCATCTCTGTCTTTCTTTGGAGTAGTGGAAGGGTTCGAGTGTTGCTGTAGCCATGATAGTCTAGGAAATGTATGAGGGCAAGGATTTGTTGTGATATCTTTTATTGGACCAGTTTTATAGGTGGGAGAGGAGTTGGACAAGCTTTCAGGCTCAAGTAACAGAGAAAACTCCATGTAAATGCAAAAAGTCTGGAGGGACAGACAGAGGCTGTGAACTGGGAGAGAAGTGGAGCCACCCAGAGCCATTATAAGACAAAAGAAGTGCAGTAGAACAGGCAATCTAGTTAGTAGCAGAGCTGGCTCATTAAAGAAAGGATAGGATAGTTATTACCTGTGAAGTGCAGGGAAATTAGTAGCAGTATTTGTTAGGTTGTAATGAGCCATAAAACAACTCTCTGTATTAAGTCCAGCTTTTTTATTGTCCAGTAGGGTTATTAATTTCTTGTCCCAGGCCTGTCTTTTGGAGGTGTCTTGTAAACGCTTGTTGAGCACGAGGATTGTAAAATCTGAAGCGGAGTGATTACACTGTGAAAAATATGTTTCTACTGGTCTTGGTGTGTCTCTCTGCTTTATATTATTTTTTTCTGTGATCATTCATTCTGGTGCATAGCTCCTGTCTAGTCTCCCCCCCAGTTTCCATGTTGGCATGTGGTACACTGGAGGAGACACATCAAGTTCTGTGATATACACTGAATCATAGAGAAGTTGGGCCGGAGGGGACCTCCATTGGTCATCTAGTCCAACCACCCACCTGAGGCAGGATCGTCCCTATCCAAACCATCCTATAAAAATCCATAATGTGTAGGATCCATAGATTCTGATGGTTGTGTTTTGAGGGGTGTTGATTGTTGTGGGGCTGGAGATGCATTGACAGGTTTTGTATTTAGTGTGGAGGATGGTTGTGTCCCATTCACAGTGTACTCATCAGAGGGAAGTTTATTTCCGATGATGAGTTGGGCCATATTTGGGGGTTGCTTGAAGCAAGGAGTGGGGGTCTGGTGTAATCAAGGTCTGATCTTTTGTAGTAGTTTCATAGTTAGTAGGGTCAGAAGGGACCTGAGCAGGTCATCAAGTCCAACCCCCTGCCATGGGCAGGAAAAAGAGCTGGGGTCAAATGACCCCGGCAAGGTGATTATCTAACCTCCTTTTGAAGACCCCCAGGGTAGGAGCGAGCACCACTTCCCTTGGAAGTTGGTTCCAGATCCTAGCCACCCTGACTGTGAAGTAGTGCCTCCTGATGTCTGGCCTGAATCTAATCTCAGTCAATTTATGGCCGTTATTCCTGACTATGATTATAATTTGTAATTGTTTGATGCCTCTTTCCTAAATCTGAGAAAGGATACATGATGCGCGAAAGGTTGTCCAACAACTGTCTTCAACATACTGTTGGTCCAATAAAAGATATCACAAAAAATCCTTTCCTCTATATGTATTTAGGCTCTTGAGGGTCATAGAGCTGCGCACAGCTCACATGGCATACAGGGAAAAGCTGCTTCCCTTTTCTGTTGCACAGTGCTTCTGATGTTACATCTCAAGGTTGTAGTGTTCTCCATTAAAGAGTCAAAAAATAACGCTACAATAATTTCTTGTTCTCCAATGACAACGTGGCTTGTGGAGGCTGAACAAAGAAGTGAGTGTTAGGAAGCCCTGAGAGCTAGTACTTGTTCTGACTTCCTATTCTGAAATCAAATCAGCCTCAGTCAGTTTAGGTATCCAGGTTGTAGCTGTATTGGTCTAGAGGAAAAGGCCATTAGGACTCAGAGTAGAGATGATATCTTTTATTAGATCAATGGGATTTTTGCAAAAAAATTTTCTCAGTCAGTTTAAGCAGATAAACTAATCTAGAATATTATGTAAAAGTTGGGAAACATAATCACTGGCTATGTCTTAGAAAAGTGATTTTCAACCTGGGGTCCACAAAAGATGACTATGATCAATCAAAAGGATGTGAAGTACACACATTTACAATTCAAAGGGGTCTGTCCTTCCATTCAGATTTTTTGGGGGGGTCCACAAATGAAAAAAAAAGGTTGAAAACCACTGCCTGAATGCTTTAAGCCAGTTGTTTGCATATGGAGGGATTATGTTGGCTCACTGCTTTCCTTGGGCGGAGCCTGCCTTCCCAGGCTGCTGCCAGGCTGCCTGCAGGGCTGTTTGCAGAGACACGGAGCTGCACAGAGCCTGGTGCTTCACTCCACAGCTGTAGGGCAGCAAACTAAAACTCCTCCAAGGAGTTTTAGTTTGCTGCACCCCAAGTCATTTAAGGTGCATTATGCCTCCAAATTTCCTACAGCGGCTGGAATTAATGTGCAATACGCTGCCGACACGTGCAAACACCAACACCATTACAGTGGTGCAAAAGCATTTAGCCTGCTTTAAAGTGTCGTGCACACATTCCCCTCGTTTTGTCTACACACGGCCTATGTGTAGATATGGGTTTCAGGCTGTCAATGCTAATCTCGCTGAAGTCTTGGGGGGAAAGCAGGATCTCAGACACATCTATGTTTTCAGCATCTCCCAATGGCTGATTTGCACGTCTCTCTGTGTAGGATGCTGGCTGTTGTGAATCCTGAAACTAGGCACTAAACCCTCTTGCTTTAGAGTATACGGAGGTTAGATGACTAATTTTGGCTTGCACTTTACTTCCAGAGCTGAGGGCCCAAGTATTATGCACAGAAATGCTTAGCACTCCCAAACCTGTGTCTGCTTTGGGACCTGACCCTCCATCTCTCTGTGCCACAGTGCTCATCTGTAGAACAAGGACAGTGTTTTCCTTCTTTTTGGTCTGCCTTGTGTACCCTATTTTCTCACATACAACATGCCCTCAAATAAGATACACATCTTGTTTTTGAAAGGAAGAATGAGGACAAATAGCTTTCCTTGAAAATACCTGTAAGTATGGTAGTTTCCTAGGCAAAACACAAGCAGCTGAAGCTACAGTGTGGAGGAGGGAACAAAGCATTGTAGCTGCTCTGTTAAATCCATAGCTGCAGGACACCACAGGTGCAGTTGGCTGAGCCAGTGCTCAATCCCTCTTCTCTTCTGGAACTGAGCTGGGGAAGCCAGCAGTGCCTGTCAGGTCAGATGAGGGTCCAAACCTAGTTAATAGCACCTGCAGAGCCGCTGAGGGACTTTGTCCTGGCACCTGTGGCTTCCCCCTGCTTTAGAAATACAGTATGAGCCTCTACTGGGAGAAAAAGAAAGCATCCGCATTCCCCAGCCAGCAGCCAGGGAAACCCTTGTGCTCACTGGCCCTGTTGCATTGCTTTCCTTTTCTCCTAGCAGAGGATCAAGCTGCACGAGTTGCTATCATCATATTTCCTTGCTTACATGCACACCCCAATTTCCAGGACCTCATTTTGTACATAGAAATGTAGAACCAGAAGGGACCTGTAGGATCATCAAGTCCAGTCCCCTGCCATGGACAGGAAGTTATCGGGCTCAGATGAGCTCAACAAGGTGCCTATCCAGCCTCATCTTGAACACCTCCAAGGAAGGTAATTGCCCCACCTCTGCCCAGAGTGTGTTTCAGATTCTGGTGACCCTTACAGAGAAGTTTTTTCTTACATCTAGCCTGAATTTATCCTCTATTAGATTATGCCCATTGGTCCTCCTCCTCCCATGAGGTGCCTTCTTAAAGTGTTGTTCCCCTAGATCTTGGTGTTCACCCCTGACATACTTGAAGGCAGCTATCAAGTCACCTCTCAGCCTTCTCTTACTCAGACTGAACAGGCCCAATTCTCAGAGTCTCTCTTGTCCTCCATGCCCTTGACCATACAGGTGGTCCTTCTTTGTACTCCCTCAAGCTTATCCACGTCCTTGAAGTATGGTGCCTAGAACTGAACACAATACTCCAGCTGAGGCCTCACCAGTGGCGAGTAGAGAGGAGGAGTGCCTCCCTGGATCTATTGGCCATGCACCAGCTGATGCATGTCACAGTTTTATTTGCCCTTCTGGCAACCTCATTCCACTACTGGCTCATATTCAACTTTCAGTTGGTTGTGACCTCCAGGTCTCGTTCAGATGCTGTGCCAGCCAGTGGACTACCACCCATTGTGTAGTTGTGGTGAGGGGTCTTCCTACCCAGGTGCAGGACCTTGCACTTATCCCTGTTAAACTTCATCCAATTTCATTCCTCCCAAGATTCTCGTCTGTCAAGGTCATCCTGGATCCTGGCCCTAACCTCCAGTGTGCCCATGTTTCCCTACAGCTTGGTATCATCCACAGACTTAATCATTGAGCTCTCCACCCCCTCATGCAAATCATTAATGAATATATTGAAGATCATGGGTCCAAGCACTGATCCCTGGGGGATACCACTGGAGAAAGCCACCCAGGATGGGGCCATCCCATTAATTGCCACCCTCTGGGAGTGGCCTCTCAGCCAATTGTCCACCCTCCTCACTGTAGACTGGCCCAGCTCAGCAACCTCCAGTTTACTTGAGAGTATCACCTTTTTCTGGGGAAAAGCGCATTTTGTATTCAAGAAATTATGGTATTTAAGCTCCAAACCCATGGCAGTGTGCCTGTGAGTAGTGACTTGAATGATCCAGGTCACACTAAGCTTTTTGGGGCACAGACTTTCTCTTGCTATGTGCATGACCCAAAGCTCAGAGAAATCAGTGAGAGCCCTGCTATTGAATGCAACCAGTCCTGCACCAGGGTCTTCGTGTGTGCACAGTGCTTAATACACTGGTGCCCAGATCTCACTTAGGCCCCTTAGGACTTGCTTTTATATAAAAAATGTATGGTAAACTCCCTACCTAATTTGCTGACCGGTTTCAATCTAGATCTCTCTTGGCATGACTTGTGGCAATGGCTTTTGGAAGACATTTTGTAAGAGGCACGAAGAGTAGGATTTTTTTTTTCCTCAGCTAACGAAGAACAGCTAAAAATGGACTTTTCTCAGACACCCCTCATGGATAGGAAAGATTCTTTAAAAGAGTTTTTCTATTTGGTGCAGTGTTTCCCACTGGGAGGAGAAGGGGGTTCAGGTACGTTGTCTCACAGCTGAGATCAATACTGCTTTGTTTCCTCCTCCTTTTCTTTTCTGGCCTGCTGAGAGGCTGGCAGAAAGGCTGGGCATGTGATCAGTGTTATAAATGAGACAAAGGATGCGGCTGGTGAATAAATGATGCGAGGAAGCACACCATTCTGTCTCAAGGAGACTGGCAGCTTTTCTTGGACACTATTAAGAACAAGAGTTGGAATTTCCCAAAGTTCCTTAAGGGAAATTGAGTCCCAAGAGTAGCTTATGAGTCACAGTCCTTCTGAAAATCCTATTCAACATGGTACATTTTTATGGGCTTAATTTATCAGGGAACCTAACATTAGGGGTATTATTGAGTTGCTTTACATTTCAGAGGCCTGACTTTCAGTCTATAAGTCTTCCCCCAATAATTGCATTGAAGTTAGTGGGAGCTGCAGGTTTTCAGGCTCTCTAAAAATAGGGCAATTCATAGTCAGAAATCTAACTATATACTGCCTTCTATATTCAAAGGAGTGTAAAAACACTAGGAAATTAATAGGGCTCTGCTGCATCCACTATAATCCACAGAAATAATAGAGTTAGTCATCTTGCTTCAGGCATCTGTTAGATTTCCGCCTATAGATTTCTGTCTGTGTATTGGATGTAAGATGAATTCTTTGACAGAAATATGTCGAATTCAGCAAGTCAGCTAAGCATCGGCTTAAAATAAGCACCTAAGTCCATTCAGCAAGGTACTTCATGGTAAGTGAAGGCGTATGAGCTTTGCTCATTAGGAAGGACTTTGTTGCATACCTGCTTTGCTGAGTTGGGGCTTGCTTCTGTTGGAATAGACTGAAAGGCATTTTTGCAAAGGTCAAATACTTCTCCTCTGATTCATTCCAGGAATCCAGAGGAAATCCCCTACTGGCCTGAGTAAGGTTAGAATGATTTCTCCTATATGGAAATTCTGGGAAGAGAGGAAACTAAAAGGTAGGGGTTAAAGAGTTCAAATGAACTGTCTGGGGCACTGACAGATGTGTAGGCCCCTGCTGTAACTCATGGCGCTTTATGTAAAGCACTGTGAGTTAGAGTGCACTTCCCCTGACCCAATAGATGAGGGCAGGGGAAGGGGACCTGTGGGTTGGAGGGAGGAGGGGGAATTAAGCCTGGTGGTGGGGAATTGAGCCTGGCTGCAGGAGCCCAGGAGCCTGCCTTGCAGGGAAGGAGCTGCTCCTCTCACCCAGCCCTCCCTCTTCCAGCTCTGGCGCTGTTTGCAGGAAGGGAGGGGATAGAGGGGAGGGTGTGCAAGCTTCTGCCTGGGGTTTTCCTGGCCTGCGATGGAGGTGGGGAAGGGCCGGGGGGGTATGAGATGGGGGCTCCAATCCATCCCTGCACTACCTCTAGCTCAACCCACAGCTCACTCCCCTTCCCCTCTCCTCCTTTTCTCCAGACAACCCCAGTGGTGGGTGGGCCCAGCCTCAGTCACACCACAAGTTAATCCTAGGGAACACCAGTTCCTTAAAGTGCTCCAAAGTGGAGCACCTTCATCTAATCCCTCATTTGATGTGGGTTAATTTGTCACGTGATTAGCCACTTTAAAAGCAAGTGTGTCATGGCACGGCTGTAGAGCGCTTTCAGGTGGCTGATCACGCGACAAATGTCACTTCTGTCTGTGCCCTTGGTTAAATTTAATGTGAGTATGAAACCAAGCAGGTCAGGACTGCTTTGTTTCTTATGCTGACCCTTGACGCTAATAAAATACTTCACTTTTGCATACAACTTTCCAAATGTAGAAGGGCCATTCATGCAAGAAGTTGAAGTTGAAGTCAGGAGGAATTTGATCCACTGGCTGGATCTCTCTTCACTAATTAACCCAGAAGGAAGTTAAGCCATATTATTGCATTTGTATTCATGGAGAAACTGAGTTACAATGTGCTTAAAGTGGCTGGCTGATAGCAGAGACTGAGCTAATTGTAGAGATAAGATTGGAGCTGAGCTATTCCTTGTGCCTAACTTCAGGATTAATTCACTTTTGGCACGGTCCTTTTGAATCAGTGTCACTCCCTGGCTGTGATTTGGTAGCGCAGTCTATCTTGCGGTACTGTGTTGTATGTAACTCTGTTAATTTAACTCCCTGCAATCTTTTATTTTTTTTTGGATGAAACTGGAATTTTGCATCTCAGGTATGTGAAGTGTCCTTTAACAGTAGAACAGCTGCTTCCTTTCTCCAGGTTTGTTTTCCCAACCTGAGCTCAGTTAATTATTAAAAATGAATTAAATAATGAAGGAGCCATACAGATTCATCTATTTTTCAACACTTTGGAGTGTTTCTAGTTGCAGACTTTTGGGAAAGGATCATTTCAATACATCCCTTATAGCCAATATCCTCGTACCCTCCAAGAAACACCTTTCTATCTGTTTTCCTGGATGATCCCTGTCATTAAGTTTTTCCCCACCACCCCTGATATTTTTGTCAGAAGTGTAATTTTGTTTTAGTGCAAAATGCTAGCAAAAGGCTGAGAGCTCGCAGAAAGGGATTCCCTCCGTGCAGATCTCATTAGGTACCTGCAGAGAGGCAGATTCAGCCATCTCCAGTGGATCATCCATCACCCATCCCTGGTCTCCATAAAGAGCCCTTTGTGCGACCTCTGGCTCAAAGTCAGGGAGGCTGGAGCAGACCCCAGGGACGTGAGCATTATCCACTGCAGGGAGCCTGATCAGGAGTTAATTCTGCTTGAGAATTCATTGCCTTCAGTGTAGCCCGTTTGGACACTAGGTCCCTTGTTTTAATGACGATTACGGGGGTGCTGCTGATGGGAGAAACTCTGCCAGCATCGTTCCACCTCTGCCATGCTGACAGGGGACTGCAGATAATCTGCAGGCTGGCAGCATGAAGGTCTTGGCCCCCAGCACAAACTTCTGTGCATCACCAGGGTCCATACGGATGTGGAGGGACCTGTAAGATATTGGAACTACATGCAGACAGAGGAAACCCTGTTAACCCCCGTGGAAGAGATTGTGGGACCCCCTGAAGGTGGAATAGAGATGGCTATGGTTTGACCTACAGTGACTCGCACCTAGATAGACTATTGATTTCCTTGAGGGAGGCCAAATCCATAAATGTGGAATGGTCCTAAACAGTCATTGATCTCAGGTTTAGAGAGAGAGAGAAAGAGAGAGAGAGAGAGAGAGAGAGAGAGAGAGAGAGTGTGTGTGTGTGTGTGTGTGTGTGTGTGTGTGTGTGTGTGTATGAGCCCTGACTTTTTTCTTTCTTTCTAACAGATGCTAGGACATATATATATATCTTTACCTGGCTTCCTTCAGCTGGGACTGGATACAAATGGCCAAGACACAAAGCCATTTAAACCAGAGTGAATCTGCACTAGTCCTTTTGAAGCTAATGAGACTGATCCTCAGATTTGGCACAGGCAACAGGAAAAACTTGGCTTGAGGCCACATTTCCAGTGTTCTCATCCTGGCTCACGTAAGGGTGCTAAGGCCTGTCACATAACTTACAGCTGCTGTAAGGCTGGAAACAGATGTCCCCTTTCACTGCCTTTGTGCCACCATAAACATTTTTAGGGCAGCACAAAGTGTGGGCCAGTAGATGTCTGCACCTTTTGTTGTGCCACAGTGTGGCCATACAATGAGGGATGGGCTTCTGGGATGGAGAGAGTATATCATAAACCTCTGGTAGGTGTGTTATGAGTATCTTTCTGGACCTGATGCTCTGATATTCATTTATTACAGCTCCAGCAAAGAGGCCCTAGTTCGTTAGGAGCCTAAATGTCCTAAGTCACAAGAAAGCAGTGAAGTGGAGGAAGAGACAACCAGTGTTAGCTGGTTTTCAGAGACACAAACAGGATGGAATAGGGTTGTGTTTAGGCCCCATTAGGTGAAACAGCATCTGGTCCTTTGCATTTTAATCTAAGCTTTCATCTCTGAAGGTTTTGGTTTCAGCCCCCAGCGAGTTTGCCAAGACGGCAACTGTCCTGCAGCCATGATCCCTGCAGGAGTCTGAACCCTGGACTGAGAACTAGCACAAACTGTCTTGGGTGGATCCTCTGCTAGGATAATTTAGCATCATTCAGTTGAACAGTGTTGCTTATGCCAGCTGAGTATCTACTCATTGGGTTATGCATGGGAACA
This sequence comes from Crocodylus porosus, assembly GCF_001723895.1. Classification (NCBI taxonomy): domain Eukaryota; kingdom Metazoa; phylum Chordata; order Crocodylia; family Crocodylidae; genus Crocodylus; species Crocodylus porosus. Next base: position 5,387,957 of record NW_017728918.1, on the reverse strand, counting down.
AAAGTTGGCAAAGGATGAAGACTCTCCTCTGTTCCATTTTATTTTTACTAGGAGAGAAATGGTATTTGAAAAAAAATGGAAGCAGAAGATTGCGTACCTTTTGTTATTTTTTTCATGAAGTACTAAGTGCATCAAGGAATAGACTATTACCATATGTCCCTGATTAAAGCAAGCCCATGAAAGTATCTTGTTATTACATCTCTCTAGTTATTATTAAACAGCATCCAAAAATGTGTTTGTGGAAATTCCTTTTGATATTTTTTTTAGCTGTTTCCTGCAAAAGAAAAACTTTTTTTTTCTTCTTACAATCTAATTTTCTACAGCCAAAAAGCTTTTGATAAAAAGTGTTCAATCAGGCCTACATATTATCAGAGCAAATGGAGGAATGGTAAGTATTCTTTTATGAGAAAAATGGCATATATATTTTTTTTTTAAATCTTTCAAATTAGAAAAAAACCCTGACATTTTGAAATTTTCTTTGGACACTGAAGGACTATTGCTTTCCTGATTTTGTTTTGTACTTGACATTTCTCTCCTTAAATTCTTCCTCATCTAGTGTCAAAGTGGAAAAGGGAAAAAATGGAGTATAGGAACAAAAAAGAAGTAGAAAAGAAAAAACGTAGGCACAAAAAATATGGGGTTTTGAATATTTTATTGAAAAATCAAAACATTTTTTGAAAAACAAAATATTCAAAAACAAAATATTCCCATAAAAAATTTTGCTTCCCCAAAAGTCCATTTTCACCAAGGAATTTTTTGAACAAAAAATGCTGATTCTTTTCACGTACTACCAATATTATTTTACTTTGGACAGTTTATATAAAAGCTGTCTTTGTATGTACACATCATATGTGCATGCAAATGCATGGGCACGTGCTTTTGCTCACACATGTGCACACCCACATACACCGTCTCTGCGTGCCAGATTGCAGAGCTCTGCAGGAGATAGTGCCAAGCAGTGTGCAGTCAGCTGCTGTCAATCTTTCACTTTTACGCGAGTACTAAAAATTCATGAGGTTCACTCAATAAAAGAGGGAAAATGAACAATAATGATGATACTGCTGCTAATAAAAGGCAGAAAATAGACTGACAACTGTTTTTAATGCAAGTCATGGCGGTGAGACTGGGTGCCTCAGAGGGTCTGATTCTTCATTGCCTTGTGCATTGCGGAGTCAAAGTGAGAAGTGAGTTAGAATTGCTACATTAGCTAGATCTAGACGTGTAGGCATGTGTGGTTTTTGGTGGTGCAGACCTCTTTGTAGCACCACAAACTGCACAAGTTGCACATTAATCAGCGTGAAGCACTGCTGGTTGGCAGGCCCAGGGCAAAAGTTGCTGCTGGGATTTCAGAGCAGCAGAAACCCCGCCAAACCAACCAACCAAAAAAAAAAACCCTGGAAAAAAAGCAGTGCAACCTATGCTGAAGCAGCTAGTAATCACTTCAGATTTGGATTTGGCCGATTCGGGAGACAGTGATTCAATTCAGTGATTCGAATCAGTGTCCCGAATTGATTCATCTGAATCTGACTGGGAGATTCAGCTGCTGTCGAATCTCCGAATCACCAAGGCCCATCCCCTGCCCACTTTCACAGCCCCCCAT
>NW_017728918.1:5382696-5385317 GCF_001723895.1 Crocodylus porosus | reverse complement strand
GAGCCCTGATCCCTCAGGCCATGCATTTGTACTGTCTGCTGGGATTGTAAGGGAAGTATTGGAAACAGATACTAGAGTATCTGCAGAGCATCTGTCTAATCCTATGAATGAGGCAAATGCTATATATAAAGCTCTCTTGTTGCTTTCCTGAAGCCCTCTTGGAACTTTGTACTTAAGATTAGAGGCCACCTCTTCATTACAATCAATTTTAATTTTGGTCCTATTTCAGCAAAGCTCTTAAGTATGTCCTTAAGTACATTTCTGTTCAAAGCAACATCCAAGAATGTGCATAAATCCCTTTGGTTTAATGGCATTTCAACATCTCCCCTTAAGAAAATAATCATTTTCTCCTTGAGAAACACTTTTGTCTCTGACACATTTAGCTGAACAGATGTGAAATGAAGTTGTGCCAGTCTTCTTGAAGACCACAGATGGAGAGGGACAGTTGATCCCTAGGAGTGACTATTCTCAGACATGGCTTAAAGCCGAGATGTATGTCATAATTCTCCCTTCCTCAGTTTGCCTCCACTGATCTCAACTTTCCTAGCAGTTTTGACCCTGAAAATCCTCATCCGAGGTGTCTCCTGAGTATTCATTAAAAGTGCAATGTTTATTAGCACTTGAGGCAGCTTCATTGCCTTTGGCCTTCCCAGGTCTTCAGGCTCCAGAGAAAGATGGCTTCTGAATTTCCCAAAGATTCAGGGAGGCACAACGTCTTCTACATCCCTGGATAATTCACCAGAACATACTCAAACCCGATGATCTTCTGGGGCTTCACTATTTGTTGCATCTTGGATCATCACTGGACCTATGCCAAAAGCGTGGAAAATGCCGCCATTCGGATCTGCTACCACGGTGTTCCCTCCTTGCACAGGGGCAAACAGAAGCAAAGTTAGAAGTCATTTGGCAAACTGTGCCCTTTGATTTTAAAACAGCTGGCAGACTTCCCTGCATCACCCAGATTGCCTGCCTTAGCGCTTTAGCTGGAACACAGCTCACTTGTTTTGGCTGAAGATCAGGCCTCCCCTTCCTACCTCCTGGACTTAGCTCAAGCCTGTCCCCGCCCGCTAGCCTCCCACTCTGTCTTGAACAAGAACCATCTCTTCTGCAGCTGCAGGCAGCCAGAACATCCCTTACAGCATCTCCATGCTGTAGCAGGTCTTCATCCATTTTTGAATCCTCATGCTCTGCTTTCCACATTGCTTAGGCCTTTTCATTTCTTTCTCCTTCTGCTTGCTGTCATTGGGGCCAGTGGGGAGATCATCTATTGTGTGTTAAGAAGTTGGATGTGCACCTCAGCGTTTACCTCCCTTTGGTGTTTGTGCAATACCCACTCAATGCCTGTAATTAATTCATCCTAGGGTGCCTTTCCGCCACCACTCTGTCCTTTCCCCGCTCCCCGCTCCTGATTTCTGCCTTCTGTATTATTTAGCTGAGTAAAATGGTTTGGGATGCCACTTTTATGAAAAACGCTTGGCTAAACCAAGTTACATTGCATCGAGAATGAGAGGTGCTGTCTAAAACTATATTTGACTCAATGAACTAGTGAGTCAGTTTTTAATGTAGTGACAGTTGCTACATGTCTTTATTCGATATTGTATTATTTTACCCAGCGCTACTATTGAGAAACATTCGGTGATATTACAGGCTCAGGGCTCGAAGGAAATTTCCTTGAAGAGAAGTCACCAGTTGCGAAAGGCATCAGGCTGACAGCCACGAGAACGGCATACTCTACGTATCTACAAAGCAGGAGGAACAGCAGTGGGAGCAGCGGTGCAGGGTTTCTCCTTGATGCTCTCCCAGCATTTCGCTGCGGTGGTTAGGTGCTAGATGGATTACATTGGATTATCAATGGACTTTGATTATTCATTGGCATTCCCTTTCTCGATACCTGCACATGGCCTCACTATCCTGTCTGTCAAATAGTTCTGTAATACCTGCAACTTCTCTCTCTCTCTTCCTTAGTTTTCACCTCAAGGTGAAGCCTACTGATTCTTACTGCTTGACATCCAAGAGATACAATCTTTGCCCTCAATCTACTCTTGCTGAAGTAGGTTTTCTACAGTCCTGACAGATGCAGTCTGGTTCTGGTTTCACCCATTAAGAATGCCAGTGTAAACATCCCTGTCCCATTCCTCCTATCTCTATGCATCTTTCCAGTGACTCCTCTTCTCTGCTGCATGTCTTCAAGCTCTTACCAGACCTTCCATTTTTCACTCAGTGTCACAAGGCTGAATCCTTTATCTGATGTGTCCACGATGCCAGCCTTTATTACTTGCTTGCTGAATTTTCAAGCCAGTAACTTTGCAGATGTTTATGCAAAGCTCTTCCTAAGTATGAATCCAGAAAAACACAAAGCGTTTCATTATTCTCCTTAAAACTCTCCTTTGCCATGATATCTGCAAAATCTTGCCACTGGTTAGTTTTCTGAGGTTCAGAGACTCCCATCTACCACACTAACCAATACCATTACCTTGTTCTGTTATACTTACCCATCTGCCTATATCCATCTGCCTCTCTTGTCTTACACTAATGGCTATGTCCTATTCTATCCAGTAGATACCAAGTGGACCTACGTACCTAAGTGTGAACCTTATCTATCCTGGGGCACCTGTATATAC
>NW_017728918.1:5374939-5381786 GCF_001723895.1 Crocodylus porosus | reverse complement strand
ATGTCATAACAGTGCCTGATATATTGGGGTCCTCATCCAGAACTAGGGCCCCTGGAGCCTATGGCTATTGTGATACAAATAATTAATTGCAAGGAATCTGAAACACGACTCCACCTTCATTTTTGCTTAGGAACCCTCTCTGATTTCTGCAATTCTCTTTCTTATTTCTAAGTATTGACTGTATAGTTTGGACAAACACGTTACAGCCTGTGGGTCTCTTGACAAAAGGCTCACTTCAAGTATGTTGGTATTGAAAGTAATCTCTAGTGTGTGAGTAGTCTCCTGGCATTTATTCTGTTTCCTAGTAGATGGGGAATAACAGTCTTCCTGACCTGAATTTTGGTGCGAATAATCTTTTTTGCTAAAATCTGAGACTTTACGAACATTTTTACAAATGCAAAACAATCACTGGAATGCTTCCAAATATGATATCTTCATTGGTATTTGTCTTATGGTAGCGTCAAGAGACCTCAGCTGAGATCAGGACCTATATGGCTAGGAACTGCAAGCTGGAAAACGGTGGGCTAGACAGAAGTATTATTAGGTGGATTCATAACTGGTTGAATGGTCAAACTGTTGAAAAACAGAGTAACTATTAATGGATTAATGTCAGACTAGCAGAAGATATGGGGTGGGGGGTCTACAGAGATCTCTGCTGGGTCCAGTGTTGAGACTTGGATACAGGAATAGAGAATATATTGATCAAATTTAGATGACAAAATTGGAAGAGGTTGCCCAGCATTTTGGACAATTTAATTAAAATCTAAAGGGAAAATACTGAATTGGAGAACTGGGCTCTGGACAAAATGAAATTAAAGGAAGACAAACATAAGCTGCTACATCTAGGGGAGAAAAACTACATGAACACATATAGAATAATGGTCTTGGCAGGAGCATACTGAGAAGGATACAAGGGTCCTGGTGGATCACAAGCTCAGCATGAGTCCGCACTGTGACACTGTCACAAAAAATGCTGTCAGGTGCTAATAAGCATCATGCAGTTTTGCATTGCATTTACGGAAGTGTTGCATGCAAGCCATGAGACATGATAGTAGCACCCTGCCTGGTTAGGCCTTGGAGGGCAGTGTCCAGTTTTGGGCACTTGCATTATAGGAAGGAAGCAGAAAAGCTGAAAAGCCACTAGAGGCAAGTGATTCAGATGGTAAAGGCTTGGAACATAAACTGTACAAGGAAAGATTGAAAGGACTAAGACTGTTTCGTCTGGAGAAAAAAAGAGGTAAGGGTGAGGGGTGTGAAAGCAGTTTTCAAATATTTGAAAGGCTGTCATCTAGAAGATGGAGAAACTTTATTCTCCATTCTTCCTTGTTACAGAGGGTGGGGCATACAACAGTGAGTTTATACTGCAGCAAAGCAGATTTAGATTAAATCTGAGGAGAAACTTTCTAGCTGTAAAAACAGCAGGATGATGAAACCAGCTGCCCTGGGAATCTATGGGATCTCATTTGCATGAAATGTTGGAGAAGAAGCTAGAAGGGTGTCATCTCTCTGGGATGAGTTAGTGCATCCTGCATCTGTTGCAAGGTGTTGGACTAGGCAACTCTGGATGTCCCTCTCAGCCCTACCATGCTAATAATAAAAGTCCATTCTCCAAAGGGTTAACACTGAACAAATAAGACAAAGCAAGGTTGATCCCTGTTTTATGGATTGGGACCTACATTGTACAGAGAGTTTCAATGTCTTTCTCAAGTTATAAAGAGAACTGGTATCTGAATCTAATTCTCTGGATTTCCAGCCTGGTGCTTCAACCACATGCCCATCCTTATGAGCCAATCACGTTCCTTTGGATAGTAAATGAGTGAGTGCAATTGGACTGTTTGTCCTCACCCGGATGTATGAGTCCACCTATTTGTTATTTGCCCTTCCAGTTGAACATCTCCTTTTCATGTATCCTTGCCGGCTTTGTGCTGTCAATGATACCAGTCTCAATCGCTGGCATTGTGTGCTTTCCCCTCAAGCACTCTGGTGGGAAGACAAAGTAATTAGCCGGCTGTTTGGTTTTTAATGGATATCATGAAAAAAAGGAGCACGTATGGCAAAAGGGTTCCTAATCCAGTGAATGGCACCCTTATGAAAGTCAATTTACAAATGACAGAATATTTTGGCAGAGTCTTTTTCAATTGTAATCCATGCCAGTCTCAGAAACACGCAGTTCCATTTAGACATGAGGAAGGCTTTCCAAGACGTTTCAGAATGAAGCTAATACAGATTTCACTTGGTAATGTTGGGGTCAATCCATTGTCCGCAATGCAGTTCTCCCTTATTTACATCAGTGTCAACAAGAAGACTTGGGCCCACAGACTACAAGAACCCAGAGAACAAAACAGGAAACAAAGAGGGAAGGTTGCTTAAAATAATTTGAAAATGATTTATTGGGTGCAAACTTTACCCTTAGTGGTTTCTGGTATTATTACTTTTCTTTAGTACAACTAGGGAGGACGGAAACTTGCTGTGGGCTAAAGGTAAATTATGATCTATGGCGAAGGAGTGAAGAAAAAGTGCACTGAAGGATGGTAGATATGAGACACATGCTCCCACTGATGGTGCTGCACGTGTCAGATCAGACTGGAAAAATTGGTTCCAAAGACTGCTGGGGAAATAGAAAGTTGGCACAAAACTCACGTAGCACAGAAGGAGCAATTAAATACAGGAAGTACTGAACAAAAGGGTTCCAAGCTTTACAGTTAGTCCACTATTTCCAACTTTGCTACTGATTTAGAAATTGGCTACCAGGGAAGGAAGGGGTAATTTAGCTTAGCCAGGCCCCTTTTGAAGTCAAGAGAAGATCTGTCATTGACTGAAGCAGGCCTAGCATTTTGCTAGGTTGAAAACCACTGCTCTAGGCGTTCATTGACTTGTTCACTTCAACCGACTCGCTTTTTACCTCTCTAAGCAGTGTCCCCTCCCCAGTTCCTTTCTCTTCTATATAAAACCCTTTCTTTCTGCCAGTTCATTCACAATATCTGATGAAGTAGGCTGTGGTCATGATAGCTCATGCTTCTTTGTACCAATTAGTTTCTGAGAAGCCACCCAGCCCTTCCTTCTGCCTCCCTCTAAAGATCTATCTACCACAGCAGCATATACCCAGGTTGGGTATATGGGCATGACCACCCAACCTTGGCCAACCTGGCTGAAAGCATCATAGGATCACAGGAAAGTAGGGTTGAAAGAGACCTTCTGAGGTCACCTAGACCACCCCCATGCTCAAAGTAGAACCACACCTTTCAAAACCATCCTAGTCAAGTGTCCCAACACTGCAAATCTGGGCATGACTCTCACCTCTGTCACTGCGCCTGCACTGGTGCTACTGTTATTCCAGTTTGGTGCAGAGAATTTAGGAAGTACTCCCAGGACTCTCAGTGCTGCATTTATGCCTCTCTAAGACTGATGTAAGGGTGTATTATAGAAAAAAATTGTCTGTACTTCCTGGGCTCTCCTATGGAAGTGCCCTTAGCCCACCAACATATCTTACTAAGGCATTTCTGTTACTGAATACTGTTTATTTCTTTTGGCTGCAGCTTCTACCAAGTTATAGATCCAGCATAGGTGGACATATCTCATCTTTGCCACTGAAGTGACAGGGCTCTGGCAGTGCCCTGGTCTCCCCTGCTTTTTATTTGTGGTCTGTTTTTGAGTGTTGTTGGTGTTTTTGGTTTTGTGCCTTGCAGCTGTGATGTGGGAGGGTTTGTAATGGGAAATTTTTAGAAATCTTTGGGTAAATGGTTGCCTCTGAATGTAGGGAACCAGAAGCAATGGTGTAGGAGACTGGCTCCTGTGCTAATGACTAGGTTGTTTCTGAAGCAGACAGTTTTGAAGACATCAAAGTGCATTTCAGCAATGGATTCTGACTCTTTAAGAGTGATGGCAGATGTATGAGTGAGCTCATATAAGATGGATGCTGAAGTGCGCAGTGTAGATGTATATGTGGGCCCTAGATATAATCCAGCACTTCTGGGGTAGAGGAGCTAGCAATTATGCAGTCCTGGGATGACTAGGTCTACCTTGACTTCTGGATGAGGAAGGTCTTCTCCATGAAGCTACATGTAGACCTTACTCAACCCCTTCAGTGGTAGAGCACACAAGTGAGAAGGCCATGCTAGCCTAAAAGTGGGTTGCTACTCCTGTGCTGTTTCTATCATGAATACCAAAATGGGATGTACTGGCAAGCTGCCAGGATGCTGAAATGATCTCCTTGGATAAGAAAGGACTTACTCTCTCCGTGACAAGCTCAACTATTTGCCCTTCATGGAGTCTGGTGCCCCTACTGACCAGAGTGGCCTGTCTGTGTTCCCTGACCTCCTCTGTCTCCTACCTCTTGCCTGCCACAACTTGCTGTTAAATAGGTAAAGGGGAGGCAGCCTATGAAAGCTGGGGTGGCCAACTCTTTGGTGCCTTTTAACTCTCTGTTCCTCATCCCATGGGTATTTTTCCTCTTTCAGAGGGCCTAAGTCAGCTCAGGAGCTAGAATCGTGACCTCCACCTGCTACTATAGTCATGCCCATGCCTTGCAGAGGACTCTTAGGGGTCCCTTCACCACAAACCTCTATATCCAAAATAACACTGGGCTTTTGGCACCCAGAGCCCTTGTCTGAGCTTCCACCTGCCCAGCTTCACCCCTTTTTATCTGGCTGAGACCCTTCAGCCTAGGTCCACCACCTCAGACCCTAGTTTACTGAGTCTCAGCTCTCAGATGCCTTGCTCATGGCCTCCTCTACCCCTGAAGCCACAACCCAGTCCCATGGACTGAAGCATTGTAAAAACAGAAACACAAGCAAACTGATTTCCAACTAAAGAGCACCCCACGTTGGCTCCTTGCTTCACTGTATCCCCTTGCTTTCTTCTTGCAGCCCTGGAGGACTTCTTAGGGATCAGCCAGTCCATCTGCTGAAGTCTTCTCCTTCAGAAGATCCTCTTCCTGCTGCCTTCAGGGTCAGACTCACATTAGCTTGATGTGCCCCAGCCCTCCAACCCTTCCTGTCAGCTGGCTCTCTAGTCACATGCAGGGGTTTCTGCTTTGCTTGATAATCATCCTGTCCCTGTCTGCTGCAACTTAGCTCAGCTGCTTCTACTTGATCCAGAAAGATGTCCCTGTTTTTGCTCTGTGCCCTCCAAAGGACTTTAACAGGCCCCAGCCTTGGGGGTCTGTGTTCTTGTTGGGGCCAGCAGTTATAGCTCTTGGCCCTTGTGGACTACAAACATCCTACTCCCCCTCTGATGGCAGTTAACAGGATCAGGATTCCCTGTTGAACCCTCCTATTACCTTTGTTATCCACACGATTCCTGTGTCCATGGTTAGTTTAGAAAGTTCCACCTACTTTCTGCTTCCATGGTTTCCTGAAACCATACCCTGATGGAGAGCATGGCAGAGGAGTGCTTAATTGCCCACTTTGCAGTCACAGTTTGTGCAGTTGGCAGCAGATGGCAAGAGAGGACTGCTTTCAAACGCACTTGGTGTCCAGTGTCAAGAGTATGACTGTGGTGCCTTGTGCTCTCCTCCATGTGCGTGAAGTGCAAGGGCAAATTTTCATCTGTGCTTGGATTAAGACCCTAATGGTTTGAAGGCCGGGCACAGGCTTCCAGATAGCACACCTAGGCTCACAGGGGTCAGGTGCAGGAGAACAAGTGAACTGAAATAAAGGCTGGCTTGTGTGTCCCCATGCCTCCATAAAGGAGCTGCTCCAGATGGGGGAACTCTCTTCTCTACAGTTTAACCAGGTGGTAGGTGTAGGCACACAGACACATAAAAGCTTTGCACAACATTTATACACTCACCATTGCTTTTATATTAGTAAGAGAATACAGGCCATGTGAAGAATGACACCGTTCCTGAAAGCAGAGCACATCCAGCTAGAGCATAATTCCCTGGGAAGTCCTACAGGTCCATCTGTGTACAGGAGAGCTGGTTTTCCTCCGACCTTATTGGGCTCTTGACATAAAAAGTCCATCATCTCTCTGAGCTGCTGAAATGGCTGGAGTGAATGAATGCAAGTTCTGTTCTTCTACAGCTTTCCCGTCCTCCTCTTCCCTGAACTCCCTGATTAGCCTCTCTTAGGTCTTCATGGTGCCAGCCAGGAGACTGTTACCGAAACAACCTCCTCTGATGTTAACCAAGTTTTCCTAGGTAGGAACTAGATTATTGTCTAAGCAGCTCTGTGTTGGGACAAATGATCACCTTCATTTAGTGACCCCTTATGATTAAGTCTATGCTAGTCCTGTCTGATGTTCCAGCCCACCACAGATGTGAAAAGACACCAGAGAGGCTGTCTGCCTATCCAAACCTCAGTTGGCAACTTGGTGGTGGTACCTATAGACTTTCCAACTTTACATGTAATGCTGTTTGGTCACCTTTGTATATCACTGTAGCACTTTATTTGCTGCTGCATCAATGTGATGATAAAAAGTTGACTACTCATTCAAAACTTAGGATACCACGAGTGCCGGATTATGACATGCTGAGGCCTTAAGCTATGTCGAGTTTAAGAGGCCCCATACAATACAAATAATCCACAAAATCCATAACAATGGATTTTCAAGCAATTTTAAGATGAATTATTGTTATTTCTGCACAAATTTATGAACTCAGTATGAATAATAACTGTAGAGCCATATGTATGTATATTTTGGTCATATTAGAATGGAAATGTCCAGGGTTTTTTTTTTCTTATTTAGAGACCTTTCATATTGTGAGGCCCTAAACTGTAGATTTCATAGATTTCATAGACATTAGGGCTGGAAGGGACCTTGGGAGATCATCGAGTCCAGCCCCCTGCCCCAGGGGCAGGAAGTCAGCTGGGGTCATAGGATCCCAGCAAGATAAGCATCCAATTTA
>NW_017728918.1:5372875-5374928 GCF_001723895.1 Crocodylus porosus | reverse complement strand
GTCATAATTCTTTGCACTGAGCAGGAGGACAAGCTCCTCCTGCTTGTTACCCAGGCTCCTGGCATTAGTGTACAGGCAGGCAAGTGTGCCCTTAGGGGCTCTTGCCTTGCCCACAGATTGTTCCAGGGCTGGGGCAGGGGTGGGCTCCCTTAAGTGCCTAACTCTGGCCCTAGACATGACTTCCCAACCTTTCTTACCTGCCTGCCTTCTCAAGCACTCAAGTGCTAATGTGTCATGCCGCCAGTCCAATGTGCTAATAAAGAAGGTATTCAAATAAGAAATGGATCAGTTATCCCTGCTGCCTGTAAACCAAAGGGGATAAAAAAGGGGCACAAGTGTGCAATTGTTAAGGTGGGAGCAGAACTGTCTTCCTCATAATGCAGTTGGATCCCAGAGGCATACCTCTTTCCCTTGACCTATGGTTGAGAGGAGGTGGAGTGGATGGGAAGCATCTGCCCATTCCAGTTCAAGGCCCACCCTTCCAGATGTGCACTGGCTGCCTTGGCAGCAGGAGAGAAGAATCCCTGGCCCTTTTGATGGTGCAGGACCTGGTGTAGAAGCTGGGATGTGTATGTCGATAGCCATCAGGACAAACAGCTGCTCAAACAGCACTTTCTTCAGTCTGTTTTCCTCCTCCATTCTCTAGTGGTGCTCAAGCTACTGCCCCACCATTATATCTCCCCTCTTGGCTACCTTGCTCTCCTACCTGCTCTGCTTTTCCCACTCACTTTGGTGCTCCATTTGTGAGTCTGAGCTGTGCTCAAAATAGATTAATAGATTCATAGACATTAGGGCTGGAAGGGACCTTGTGAGATCATCGCTCCCAGCCCCCTGCCCAAGGGGCAAGAAGTCAGCTGGGGTCAGGTCACCCCAGCAAGGTAGGCATCCAAGTGTTTCTTAAAAGTATCCAGGGTAGGTGCTTGTACTATTTCTGGGGGGAGTCTATTCAAGACTCTGGAGACTCGGACAATAAGCAAGTTTTCCTTATGTCCAGTCTAAAATGGTCTTCCAGCAGTTTGTGACCGTTAGACCTTGTCTTCCCTTGGGGTGCTCTGGTGAACAGATGTTCTCCCAGTTCCTGATACACACTCCTTATATACTTATAGGCTGCCACTGAATCACCCCTTGAACCCTCGCTTCTCCAGGCTGAAGAGTCCCATGCCTCTCAGCCTCTCCTCATAAGGCCTATTCTCTTGACCTCTAATCATGCACGTGGCTCTCCTCTCGACTCTCTCAAGCTTCTCCATATCCTTGACCTTTCTAAAGTGTGGAGCCCAGAATTGGACATAGTACTCCAGCTGTGGCCTCACCAAAGCCAAGTAAAGCAGAAGGATGACTTCTTGGGTCTTGCTTGAGATGCATCAGTAGATGCAAGTCAGAATTTTATTTGCTTTGCCAGCTGCAGCATTGTATTGGTGACTCATGTTCATCTTGTGGTCAGTCATGACTCCCAAGTCCCTTTTGGTTGTGGTGCTAACAAGTGTAGCACTGCCAACCCTATAAGCATGATGTGAGTTTTTTTCTTTCTCAAGGTAGAGTACCTTGCATTTCTCTATGGTGAATGTCATCAGGTTTTGATCCACCTGCCTTGCATACCTGTCCAGGTTGGCCTGAATTACCAGCCTATCCTCTAGCATGACTGCACTGTCCCATAATTTGGTGCCGACTGCGAACTTAGCCAGCCTGCTTCTGACATCTGAATCCAGATCATTTATGAATATTAAAGAGTACTGATCCATGTACTGAGCCCTGGTCACCATATTGACTTGGTTCCATCAACTATCATTCTCTGGGTCTGACCATGGAGTCAGTTCCCCAGCCATTGGACTGTAAGGTTGTCGAGGCCTCAGTTCTCCAATTTTACCATGAAGACATCATGGGAGACCAAGTCAAAGACTTTTCTGAAATCTAAATACATGACATCAACTACTTTTCCTTTGTCCAAGTGGTGTGTCACTTGGTCATAGAAGGAAATGAAGCTGGTCAGGCAAGACCTACCTGCAACGCAGCCATGTTGACTATCTCTCAGAACGTTACTTTCTGCTAGTCTGTT
>NW_017728918.1:5364090-5372735 GCF_001723895.1 Crocodylus porosus | reverse complement strand
CCCCCCCCCCCCTTTTAGCAATTGCTTGAAACTTAGACTGCATCCCCAAGTTGGATAATTTACCTATTCCCCACTTTTCAACCATAAAAACATAAAAATGACCATTTACTGGGTCAGACTATAGGTCCATCTTGCCCAGTGTCCGGTGTTGCACAGTGGCTGAGAGTGGATGCTGAAAGGGCGAGTGAACTGGGTATGACCCGAGGTGTTTCCACGGTTCCTCTCTGACTTGCAGCCCCCAGAATTTCAGGTCTAAGAAGTTCAGGACTCAGAGGCTGTCCCCCTAAATCCCATGCTCAATAGCTATGGATGCCCCTTTCCTCCAAGAATTTGTCCAGTTTTTTTTTGACTCTGGCTAAACTGTCAGATCCCACAACACCTTGTGGCAGTGAGTTCCACGCTTGAATTACAGGCTCTGTAAAAATGAACTTCCTTTATTTAGTGTTATGCTTGCTACCTACTATGTACATTTTATGACCCCCTAGTTCCTATTGTGAGAGGTAATAAAAAATAAATCCCTACTGACTTTCTTTTCACCATTTATTATTTTGTAAACCCTTATCCTGTCCCCCCTCAAGCATTTCCTTTCTAAATTGCACAGGCCTGGCCTCTTCAGTCTCTCCTTATAGGGAACCCCTTCATACCACTAACCATCCTTCTTTCCCTTCCCTGGACCTACTCTAGTTCTTCTATATCCTTTTTGAGATGTGGGGCCCAAAACCGGGCACAGTATTCGAAGTGTGGACACACCATGGATTTAAAAATGGGCATAATAATACTTTCTGTCTCTCTTTCTAACTCTTCCACTTCCTAATTTGGGCATGTGTCACATCTGAATTTGGGTAATTCACTTTGCAATGAAACATGGACCAGTTTGTGTTGCACTGGGCCATTGAGGGGGCCCTCTGCAAGGTGGAAGATGGGCAGCTGGTCCTACATATATGATCCATGAAGTTAATGGGGAAGAGGTTTTTAGTCTCTGGTGACATGGTGTTTTTTGTTACTAACAAGTATTTCTTTCATACCCAGTGTCTGGGAGGGCTGCACATCTTTGCACTTTCACCATTTGTTTTTAATATATGTCTAATAAAGTTTTTAAACTTAAAAAAAAATTATCTCTTTAGTAGTGTTCATGTTAGGTACATTAAAAAGAATCCTGGCTCCATTGCAGTCTCTGACAAATTCCCAGTGATCTCACTGGAGGCCAGGTATTTGCACATTGTCTATATCTATAAAAAAAAACCCATCTTTCACCATAGATTTCAACTTATTTTTATCCTTTGTTGGTCAGTTCTATTCCCTTTGTTTTCTTCTTCAGAGAGAGGTCCCAGTAAAGGAAATACATTTTAAGCATTTCTTTAGTAAGTCAATTTTAACACCTGAAGTCATGTCTATTATAAAGTCCTTTCTGCTGCGGGTCAGAAAGCTAGCCAAGAAACACTGTTATTGAAACAAAACAGGAGCCTCGGACTGTAGAGAGAAGTCCTAATCAAGAGATAAGCTCTGTGTTTCACTTTATTCTTAAAAGTAGTCATCAACTTCTTGGGTTTGATTCCTGGCATATATAAAAAGCCTGGCAGTAGCTTTTTTTAAAAGCCAGAATGATAAATAGGATTTGGTATTTACTATAGCTGCTACATTTCACTGAGAAGAATTCCAGAGCAATTCCATCCAGTCATGTCCTGTGTTGAACATGGCAGCTCTTTTGACAGCTCGCTGTCTTGCAACACCTTAGGAAAGTGAGAAAACAGGATACAAAATGGAGCCTTGCAATGTAAATTAGATCTGTCAAATATAATGGCTTACCCTGAAGCTGGACTGGCATCTTCTGTAAAAACAAATCAAACAAAAATGTGGCAAAATTACAATAATAGCTCATAACCTGGCAGCATCAATATTATTTTGCTCTTTTTTTTTTTTTTCAAATGAAACATAAATGATCTTTAAATGAGAATGTCAATTTTTTTCTAAGTGCAGATGTGACTGGGAATGGAGTAGTTGAGATTTTTCTGTGATTGCTAATCATCTCGCGTGTTGTCCTTAGGCTGGGTACCAAACGTGGTGTACACACACCTGAAATCAGCGGCTCATGTTAATGATACGAGGTTAGTCCTAGCGGAGCCTGTTGACTGGCAATCTGGAGATGAAGTCATTGTAAGTGGAACGGGTCCTGGAGATCGGGAACGGCAAGAGGAAATTGTCACCATTGAAGCTGTGAACAATACTGAACTGTACCTTAGATCACCTCTCAGGTATCTTTGGCAAGTTTCAGGGGTATCTTAATAACAGTAGCTAACTTGATGAAATGTTTGAGTAAAGATCTGGAATTGCATCTATTCTAAGGGGAAGTAATCATGATATTATACAAGTACTGTTGGGCCGTGTTCTTAAAGCTGTTGGGATACCTTTTTCCATTGATTTCCATGTTAAATTTTCCAGCTGTCTTGACATCATCCTTAAATGTGCCTCCAGAGGTATCAGGAGAAAGCCAAGAACCAACCTATGGGCTTTATTATGTCAATTAAATGGTGTAAAACTACCAAGAAACCTCTACAGGCTCAAGCACAAGACTCCACTCACCCAATAATATGATGACTATGAAAAACTGATGGCCAGGTGTATGTCACATATTTCTGCTGCCTTAACTAGCTGCCTTGCCTGGGCAAGATAGCTTTGATGGTATAGGCCCCTAAACAGAGATGCAATCATTCCAGTAAACCTATACTTTCACCAATATATCATATTTTCCTGCAAACAATATGCCCTGTTATATAATACACCCACTTGTTTTTGAAAGGCAGAATGAAGAAATCCACTGCCCCCTCTACCCCCTCACCCCCAGGCCATAATTATGGCTGAATAGAGCAGAGACAGAACCTAATCTTCAGTTGTGTCACCCTACTTTTCTGGCTTAACTAAAGTTGAAGTCCTAGCTGTTGCTGAAGACTGGCTTCCATGGGTGGATCTATGAAAAGGGCTAAAGAGTTTCCAAGGCAGTGAAATAAGAGAGACGTGTATAACAACTACAAAACAGCAACACTAACATAAGAAAGCATGGGTTGATCAGTGAAATATCAAGACCATTAAAATGGAGAAATGATCATTAACACCTCTGGAATGAAAACCAATGAGCCAATGATTCAATTGACTCCCTCAGCTGCCTGAGTAATAATGCAACAGCTGCTGCACTGTGAGCAGGAGTCAAGCAAAGGTGATTCTCACCCAGGCAGAAAATCAGCTTCCTTTCTTAATACACACACCCCAATTTTAGGAAGTCAATTTTTGAGGGATGAGTAAGAAAATAGGGTAGGTTGTTTCGGCCATCTTGAGTGCCTCTACTTTATCTTTACAGAACACTGGTTTTGCCACTATGGCTGCATCTAGAGTAGGCGCACCTTGCTAGTACAGTTTACTGGTGGTAAAGAGCTCTTTGTATAGACATAGCTTTACAGAAAGACAGTGAGTTTAATTTGTGAGGCTGAGCTACTTGTGTTCTATTTCTGGAAAGAATGAGCGACCTGTATATGCTAACGACTAGGACATTCGTTATTTTAAAATGAACGAAAAATCAAAAACCAAGACAACATGGATCAACCTCCCTCCTCCCAAAAAAATCCTAGTGTAATGCAGATATTTCCTCTTTTTGAATCCTGGTTTCTGAAACTCTTTTCCACAGCAAGTTGAGGCATGGTCCTCTTAAGGTCCTCTGAGGACTTGTTAATTAGATACGTCTTTGTCATTGTTGTGATAGGGTATTGGCAGTGCCCCTGTCTGCCCTGCTTTTATTTGTTCCTGATGTTTATGGATTTGAACTTTGTGGTTGTGAAGTGATTTTTAGGAAGCTTTGGGTAAATAGTTATCTGGGAATGCAGGGGCTGAACCTGATGGCTGAGAAGGTCCTTTCCAGGCCTATATTCTTAAGGCAGCACGAGGCACCAAAACCACAACTGCCATGAAGAACCTTAATAGTGCTTCCAGTGAGAAATGCCTTGTACTTGGGCAAAACTACCTCCAACGTTTACTGAAATACCATATTTATTTGAATATAAGACAGCCCCTCCAGTAATTAGATTCTAAATATGGAACATATATAAATTTTTGGTATAATTTTCCAGGCATAGGATGTAAGTATGTGGGGGGGGGGGAGATGTTGTCTTGAGCCCCCCTTCCCCTCCCTGATCTGTTATAGAAGGGAAAGCAGAGTCACAGAAGCCTCCTGCTGTCTCCTCCACTTTGTATGCCAATATAAGACGAGGGATTTCCCCCCCATAATGGCTGGGGGTGGGGGGAAACAAAAACCCTGTCTTATTCAAGTAAATACAGCAGTCTGCTACCCTAACTTTTTCAAACGAAAACATTTGGACTCTCACCTTCAAGAAAAAAACCAACCAAAACCACATGAGAAGCAATTTTGACTTGCTTTATTTCTGAATCTCTAGAGATAGAATGGAGTAATAGCACAAAGGTCTGCTAGGAATGGTTGCAAGAAAACTATAATGCTCAAACTGAGGTGCAGAAGCTGGTGACTGTCTGCCAGTGATTGTAAAAGGGACAGGGTTGGGACCTGTGCCACAGCTGTGTGAAATCCAGAGGTGTTGCTTGAAGGTGAAACTCAACTCAATTCTTGAACAACAGCTTGGACTATGGCTGTCCAGGGCTGGGGGGAGCTCATGTTGAGTGAGCCACACCAGTGGGGTCCACATACCCCAGGGGCTGAACTTGTGTGAGCATGGGAGGGTGCAGCTGGGGCCCCCAGACTGCACCTTCCCATGATGCACCATGTACCAGTGGCTCCTCCCCTTCTCCCCTCCACACACTGTGCGGGCAGCCCCAACCTCAGCCCCCGTGCTGCCTTTTCTGAGAAGGAGAGCCCGAGCAATAGGGGGAGTGGTGGCTGGGAAGGGACTGGGAGGTGGGGAGGAGGGGGGCACATTAACCACTCGTGGGCTTCATGTGTCCCACAGGTTGCCAGTCGCATAGCCCTAGCCTAGACCTTGCCCTGTGTTTGCCAGGACTGTGGTGAACCAGATATAGGCTTTGGGTTCACAATAAAGAAACCCGGTAGATTCAGAATTCACCATGAAAGATTTTTGTATATAGAACGACTTGACTCTTTTATCAACCAACCCACAATCATCTCCACTCTTCTCCATTTTATGTTTCACAGCACCTTGCTACTGTAGTCGAGATATAGAGATGGGCTGAAAAGTAACCTTTGACTCCTAACAAACATGAATTTGGGCAGTTTTTAATTCAGTTCTGAGTTCTCTAAGCTAAGGGGGAATCAAATAGGAGATGGTTTCTCATGGTATTCAGGCTGTGTCTTCCACTGTATCTTTAACAGGTTCCCCCATGGATTTGAGGAGGAGCGGATGGGCGGGCAGCACTTTTCTTTGAGCGCTGTTGTGGCGCTGCTGAGCAGAAGGATTGTTGTCCAAGGAAACGTGACTGATGAGAGGATGTCTCACCTCCGGTTGTGTGCAGCAGCAGGCATTTCAGGAGGTGGGAAGGCTCTTTTAACAAAATGTTGGAAAGAAGTAAATAAAGACTTCATTGTTCCCCTGAAATCACATGATTATATCCTTGTGTTAGGCAATCCTTCTTAGCAGGAAAACTCTAAAATACCTCAATGCCAGGAAAGTGAACGTATCTTTCCAGACGTTGTTTGACATTGAAATATGAGGTCCTGGGAGTCGGACTGAGTCTGCTTGTTGTGTCTCGGATGTATTATTCATGCACTGTTGTTTCAAGCCATCTTGGGAAAGGTCCCCTTCACCCCCACTTATTTTTCCCCAAAGTCTGTGGGTTTAAGAAAGAGACTATCCTTTGAAAATAACATTATCAGCATACATATATTATTTTTTAAACTCTTTTTATAATTTAGCAACTCAAAGATTAAAAACCAATGTTTTCTGTGCTCTTGAGGGTAAAATATCAGGATTCTGCTTAAAAGCGGGGGCTGAAAGAACAAAATAAAAAGGGTGATAGTTGTTCATAGCATTTGGAAAACCTAATAAAACAAGGCTGGTTGGTCCAGTTCTCCTTTCTCTTTCTTTGGCTTTATGCCAGTTGAATACCACTGATTTCAGTGGAGGTGTTCCTGATTTATACCATGTTAAAAGAAAGTGGGAACAGACTCACTGACTGCAATGAGGAGAGAGGCAGGACTGGCGGTTGCTCTGGCATTATGCTTCCTTTAAAAATCAAACGCTTCATGCTTTCAAATTTCAGCATTAGACTTTAGCTGATGTCCAGCAGCTAACTGCTTGTTGTGCACTATGGATTGACAGTCCACCTCATGTGGAGTCTGTAAATATAGTTTCTGAAATGCCCGTGTTGAAAATGATAGAGCTGGATTTATCAGAGGAAGAATGGGAGGAAGATTTGGGTTGGATTTGAGGCTGTTATTTTTCTTTCCAAAAAAGAAAAAAAAATACCGTTCCTGAAAATAACCAGGCAGTATTAGAGACTGAAATTCTTCCTGTATAGCCACTGAGTGGGTACAGCTTTGGCCTTAAAAAGTACACGCCTTCAGTTGCTGCCCACCTGCATGCCTTAAGCAGACCCAGAGGAACCGTTTTGAGGGGCAAGAGGATGATTCAAACCTAGTGCCCATTTGAATCTTCAATCAGGACACCTGGCACCCAACCGTGGCTCCGTCTCTAGCATCGGACAACTAGCCAGCTCACCTCTGTGTCTCCTTTTCCTCACTTGTGACCTGGAGATGATAATACTAATCTACCCACCTCCGAGAGATACTGAGAAAAACTAATGTTCCCGAGGACTTCGGAAGCATTCTCATGGCAGTGTAATTCAAGCACTTCCATGCCCAATCGCCTTTTCACGATTCTGACCCAAGGTAAATCAGTGTCAAATCCATCTTTCCCAGGCACAAGCCTATTTAAAACTGAACAGAGGGAGCTTTTCCGAGCATAAAATGACCACAGCTTCCTGCTGATTTCAATATACATTCTTCCAAAAAAATGAACAGCTCTAATTCAGAGAAGGATGTAGCAGAAGACTTTGCACAGAGCATGGGGTCACTGTGAAGCGGTGCCATTTACAGACTCTCTTTGCCGTGTTTCAGATGCCTCAGGATGTCTGTATAAGAGGAGTGAGAAGAAGCTCGGGTCCCAGGAGATGGGTGCTGTAGTTATGATGCAGGCTTTCCAGGGTGAAGAAAGCCACATCCGCTTGGAAGGGGTCCAGTTCTGGCACGTTGGCCAAGCATTTCAGCAGCATCTAAGTGCCCTGACCATTGCTGGGACTGCCCGTTTGACTGGTGAGATAATTATCTCTTGCACAGCAGAGAGAGGCCCAGGTAGTACCAGGAACCAGGCTTCTACTAGCTAAACTTAGGTGGATTTTGAGAAAATCTGCCCAATTTTACCTCTCCACTGAATGTGTTTCAGAGTAAAGAGGGGTGAATCAATTTGGCAAAAATAAGAAATCCACATTTTGGCCCTGCTAGAGCCCAACCCCTTAAAGAAGTGTTAAAACATTTATAGTATAGTTCATTTTTGCTACAGCTCTCAGTCCACGTGCTTTAGTAGGGTCTGGAAACAGAAGCCCTAAAATATCATGAAAGCCCATTTTAATTATTTCTAGTGCGGCATCTGGAAGAACAGGAAGACTTAAAACCTTCATGGGCATAGGTTGGCAGAGAACTTTAGTAATGTCATGGGATTTATTTTCATTTTGGAACTTGAAATAGCCTTCTTTTAAGGTTTGCCCATCATTATTGTGGCTTGCAAGTGCATTTCTGTGACAAAAGCAGAATACAAGCCAGTTCTCTTGACATAAATAGGAGGTTTTCTGTTGATACTGAATGAGTTGGATCAAGTCCACAAAACAGCTAGCCAGTGGACAAACTTCTTTGTATCCTGAAACAGGCAGTAAATACTGACTTTTCCTCAGTATTGAGTGCAATTGCATTGGGCTGCATTGCACTCTGACTGGTCTTGTAAAGAATTGCCAATGATAAATTAACCGCAGTTGCTAATTTGCACAAAGCTTACTATCTGACAGGTAAATAGTTTCATAGTTTCATAGTTAGTAGGGTCGGAAGGGACCTGAGAAGATCATCAAGTCCGACCCTCTGCCATGGTTAGGAGAGAGTACTTGGAGTCAAACGACCCCAGCCAGATGATTGTCTAGCCTCCTTTTGAAGATCCCCAGGGTAGGAGCGAGCACACTTCTCTTGGAAGTTGGTTCCAGCTCCTGGCCACCCTGATTGTGAAGAAGCGCCTCCTGATATCTAGCCTGAATCTACTCTCCATCAACTTATGGCCATTGTTCCTCATTACTCCAGTAGTGCTCAGGGGAACAGGGACTCTCCCATTGTCTGCTGGTCTCCCTTGGCCAGTTTATAGACAGCCACCAGATCCCCTCTCAGCCTTCTTTTGTGGAGGCTGAACAGGTTCAGGTCCCATCGCCTCTCCTCGTAGGGCCTGCCCTGCAGCCCCCTGATCATGTGAGTGGCCTCCTCTGGACCCTCTCCATGCTGTCCACATCCCTCCTGAAGTGCGGTGCCCAGAACTGGACGCAGTACTCCAGCTGCAGCCTGACCAGTGCCGCACAGAGGGGAGGATCACCTCCCTGGACCTGCTCGAGATGCATCTGTGGATGCAGGACAAGGTGCGGTC
>NW_017728918.1:5345946-5363990 GCF_001723895.1 Crocodylus porosus | reverse complement strand
CCTGTAGGTATGGTGCCGGTTCTTCCTCCCCAGGTGCATCACTTTGCACTTGTTGGTGTTGAATCCCATCCTGTTCTCATCTGCCCATCCCTGTAACCTGTCCAGATCCAATTGCAGCCTGTCCCTCCCTTCTAGCATGCCCACATCCCCCCACATCTTAGTGTCATTAGCAAATTTGAACAGGGTGCTTTTTACTCCCTCATCCAAGTCACTGATGAAGTTGTTGAACAGCGCGGGCCCGAGGACCGAGCCCTGGGGGACCCCACTGCCTACATCCCTCCAGGTCGAAAATGACCCATCCACCACCGCTCTCTGGGTGTGATCCTCCAGCCAGTTGGCAACACATCTGACTGTGTGGGTGTCAACACCACAATCTCCTAATTTTTTTTAATGAGAATAGGGTGAGAGACAGTGTTGAAGGCCTTCCTAAAGTCCAGAAAGACTACGTCCACCCTGACACCTGCATCCAAGGATTTAGTGATCTGGTAGTATGTCACCAGGTTGGTCTGACAGGACCTGCCTCTAATAAACCCATGTTGGTTGCCCCTAAGGATACATTCCCCTGCTTGCACATGTGCACCTGGATAATTTTCTCAATGAGCTTCTCCAGGACCTAGGTAAGACTGACCGGCCTATAGTTCCCCAGGTCCTCCTTCCTCCCTTTTTTGAAAATGGGAACCACATTGGCCCTCTTCCAGTCCTTTGGCACCACACCAGAGCACCATGAGTGCTCGCACAGTCGTGCCAGGCATCCCGCAAGGACCTCTGCTAATTCCCTCAGCGCTCGGGGGTGGAGATTGTCAGATCTCATACTGCTGATCTCGTACTGCTGATGTATTACTTCAAAGACCACTGGATGGCAAATATTCTCCCTCCCCCCCATGTTTGTGCAAAACTTATTACATAGAGTTTGTTGTGCAAGCCATAATCACGTAGTGTCACCATGTTGTGACACAATGTCAGTTAATGGGGTGATGCTATGAAAATTATGGGCTCTTTGCAGGCCTCCTGCCATATTCTGTTGGAATAGCATGATTCTGCTTTCAAACATCATGATGCTGTGCAACGGTAGCACCCTGTTTTATCAGTTCATAGTTATTTCTGCAGGAGGAAAATTCATCCCGGTAGCAATACCTGAAGGCTGGTTCAAAAAAAAAAAAACAATAAAAAACCTCTATGAAGTAAGAGCAGATGGCTTAAATTGCTTGATCTCTTTGACATGTCAGAGCAAGTTGGATCAACCACGTAGCATCAGTAGCTGAATACTTCATGCAAAAGCATTGTGCTTAAAAAAGGGAGCCTGGCTTTTCTATTCCTGCTTTCTTCTCACAGTACTCTTCTATTTCCAGATTCTTACATTCGTGGCTGCTCTATTTGGGATTCCTTTGGCCGGGGACTCAGGATCTCTGGGACCTCGGACCTAAGAGTGGACAACAATGTTTTCTATAACATTTCAGGCCACGGGCTCCTGCTGGGTAAGAGAGAGAGAAAGTTTCAACCAACCTGTGTGTGGCCTTTATGCTAAAGGTGTCATCCATCAAAATTTCCAAAGGGAAAGAAAGTTAGTTTTAGACAGCCCTTGCTGAGTTGCTAACATATATCTGTGCTCTCTGGCAGCTGTCTTGTGGACTATGACTTTCAAGCTTTATCATGTAATGTCGCCATTTCACTATCCTTGCCACTATGCCACTACTTCTTGTCATCATGCATTGCCTACAACTTTTTCTTACAATACACGTGAAACAGCTTCAATTCCCACCCCTGCCTCTTTTCCTTACAATCTAGCAATAGGTAAGAGATTTTTTTTTTAAAGTAATGGATTTGCCTGTAATAGAAAGGGTGTAAAAACAACCTAAAAATAAGCAGAGATGTAAGAACTTGCCTGAACAGGAACTTGAAGTGAAATGGTGAACACCAACATACTTTCGTGGACTAAAATCACTCTCATATTTGCAATATTGCCACCTGAGCAATGGTATTGATTTGTTTTGGCTGCCACCAGTTGTAGGCTCAGGATTATTCATTGCCATTTAAACAGATAAAGAAAAACTTTTCATCCTGCCTCGCAGCTCAGCACACTCATTGAGGCCCGGTGGAGGGTACTTCACTAAATCTAGTAAGACACAGTTTCTGGTCCTCATGGGCTCACAAGCAACTAAAGGATATGGAAGAGTAGTATTATTAGGTATATTTTATAAATGGAGAATTCAGGCATAAAAGAGGTGAGTTTCCCCAGTGGCAAAGGCAGGAAGTGAACACTGATCTCTGACCACCCACAATGCCTCTGATTATTCATACTGAGATGGATGCCTTATGCTCAGGCTGAGCTTAGCATGTCCTCTGAAGGTCTGTGTGAATACACTGTATCCCCAAGACACTTTTAATGATCTCAATGTCAGTAGCTCCAGAGAGTCTGGTAAATGAGTGTATCATTTTGTTACTGAGATCTTAAAGCAGTTTCATCTAAAACCCTTATTTTCTGGGGGCAGGGAGGTGTTGGTTTTTGGGTTGGTTTTTTTTGTTTTTTGCAGGACAGGCATAAAAGCTGCTCTGGGCTTAACATTAATTGGCAAACGAGGCTCTGGCCTAGAAGCCAAGACTTTGTATGCCTCCTTTCAAATCTATATGGCTGTCAAAAGCAGTGGTTCAGGCCCTTGCTTGTGTTCTGACAGTAGCTTTGATTGAAATAAATACCATCCAGAAAGGAAACATTTCTCAGTAGGATATAGTTCCACAAAGAGATAAAAGCCAAAGAGGCCGTGAAGACAGATGAAAAATAAAGCCCCAAACCTGATGCATATTTTCCAGGGGAGCAGCTGCACTTCCGACAGTTGTTATCAGGGCAGGAATGTATTTCCTTGAACTAGGGGGAACTTCAGCTAACATTATTCCAAGGGAGGACCGGGTTCCTTTTAAAGGAAGAGAGATGTGAATCTTTCCTGGACTGGGCTGGCTGTTTTTCCACACAGTTGACAGCTTCCTTACAGTAGAAAATCAAGGGACTGTAACGGGGCTGTCTGCCCCTTTAGGAGCTAAGAACAAGCCTGGAGCAAGACTGGTGGGATGTAGTTAGCTATGTAGTTAGGCGGGCAATTTTTTTGCATGGATGGCCGCTTACCGAGTTTTGGCAAGCTGTCAAGGGCCTCATGGGTAGCCCCGCCCCTTGACAGGGGCCACTCCCCCTGGTTGCCATCTTGTGTTTGAAAGTCCCACCCTCTATTCGCTGGCCTTTGCCACCTGAAGTCCTTCCCTTTGGCCCTGGAAGCACTTCTTTCCTCAAGGGGTTTTGCCATCTCAGAACCAGAAAAATGCCAAATTATATTCTAAAAAGCAAAAGTCTACTGCATTCATTCATTTGATTTTGAAAAATATTTTTGTCCTGATTTACATGTGTTTCTGTAGTGTACATAGAGGTGATCGCACAATAGCTTACAATGAAGTTTTATTCTTGTATATCATAGGGGGTGCATATAGGTTTGTAGGGGACTGTGAGTGTGTGGGTATGTGGGGTGTGGGTGGGTATGGAGTTTGTGGGGAGATGTGTGTGAGGAAAGGGTGGCTGGAGTGTATGAGGAGGTGTGGGGGTCTGCATGTATGGCAGTGCGAGGTGGAATGGGTACATGTGTATGGTGGGGTGTGCTTGTGGGACAAACCCTATGAACATGCATACCCAGACACTCTGTCCCTGCCTGCACACACAAACACACACAGAGACATACTTCCTGTATGCACCCCGGTCCAGCAGTGCAACTGGGAGCCATATGGTGCTGAAGCATGGCAGAGGCAGGAAGAGAGTGAAATGGCTGGGGGTGGGCAGGACTGGGCTGCTCAGTTCTGATGAGGGCTCCCCCTGGGTCCTAAGGCCTGTGGCTCCTGTCAGCTTTCACATGCAGCCAGGAGCAAATAAACATTATTTTACTAATTTTTAGGGGCCCCACAGGCTGGATAGAATGGCCTGGTGGGCCATGTCTAGCCCACAGGCTGTATTTTGCCCACCCCTGTTGTAGGCTAACCAGATGTAGTGTAGCTGGACATACAATGAGAATGATCTAATGATAAGGGTAGGGCTGAGCTAGGAGATTCAAGAGAGCTTTACGGAGAAAGAGGCAAGCAGAATGCACTGGAGCCTGCTGTAGAAGATGAGCAAACCCAGGCTATGGTGTTCCCCAACCCCTTGCCTAGAGGTTAGAAAAGGTAGTAGGGTTTTGGCTTTTTGTTTGCAATGCAGTGGGTCTGAGAATGAAGGCAGAACAGAGCATGGCTGATTCTTAGAGCCCGGCCACTTGGTTAGAGACACCCTACAGGGGGTTTCTTTCCTCTCTTTGCTAACCTACACAATAAGCAGGTTGTAGGACCTTGTTACCACATGCAGGGATGCTGGTGTGATTGGGGGAGTTGGTTGAACTTGCCTGTCCATTGTCTAGTTCATGGCTTTAAAAAAAATAACCTAAGGAATTGAGGTGTATGGTTACAGGAGTTCTGCTGAGATCTATTCATGAATGTCCTGTAAATATGGCTGGCTAAAACGTATTTGACACAGGAGATTGGGTATGATTCCTGGCTCTGTCACAAAGTTCCCCATGTGACCTTTTCCAAGTCACTTCATCTCTCTTGGCCTCCATTCCCCGTTTGTAATTGGGGTATAACAACACTCCCTTTCCCTTCTCTTTCACCTATGTTTAGACTGTAAGCTCTTTAGGGCAGTGGTTCCCAACCTTTTTTTTCTTGTGTACCGGCACGGGAGTGGGGAAGAATGCATGGAGCCAGTTGTCTCCCTTCTGGGGCTTCCCCACCCCCCAGCTTTAACCCCATATGTCACTGCTGGTGGCAGAAGCCACTTGCCCAGGCGGACAGATGGGGATCCGAGCCAAGGGCTCGTGCCACGGCCCTGCACCAACCCTTTGTGGCCCAGCCCGGTGTTTGGGAACCTCTGCTTTAGGGGAAAGAGTGTTTCTTATGTGGACAAGGTTCTTTGGGTAAATCCAATATCTTTTGTTAGACCAAGTAACATAGCTGGAAAAATTCTTTGCAAGCTTTCAGGCACAAACATCCTTCACCAGGCTGAGGAGCATCTGCAGTTGGTCTGTGCTCTTCATGGATGCAATAGCTTTCTTATGTGGAGGTACTCAGAGACCTGTCACCATGGTGCTCTGACCTGGGTCGAGACCTCTCCAAATTTGTGCCCCACTTAGGAATACTAACATTCTCTGCCTTACCCTGTGATCTTAGCTGAGATGTGAACTGTGCACCACCATCACAATCTTTACACTGTGTATTTAGTCCCTTGACACTTTAAGATGATCCTGTCCACCCACATCTCCTCTTCTTTTACTCGACATGGGTTCCCAAGAGCTTTTCAAGCAATATATAGAGCGTCAGGAAATGCAACCATCGCTCTGGTGGGGAGTCAGAAGCAGGCAGTGCATAGCATCATGCACAACAGCCTGGACAGGACTAAAACATGGGGAGTAGGTGATCTACCTAGATGACGGTTTGGAGCTGTAGGTAATGAGTTTCTGTCTGTGACTGCTTTTCAGGAGGATGGTTGGAGCAGGGGAACAAAATCAGGCGCAATATACTGATCGGACTATCTGGAACTGATGGACTTTCCAACCTCGAAGCTGTGTCACCAGCAGGGATCTATATCCAGGCTCCTGCTAATCAGATAGAGGTAAAACAAAATAGCTCCCTATCCAAGAAAAAACATAAAGAGCTGGAAGATTACCTTCCTAAGGTGACAAAATGCAGAATGTTATTGGCTTTAGTGCGTTTTGATATTATGCATATTTATTAGAAATTTCACTTTTCAGCATGGGGAGAAGTGTTTGCAAGAAAATTCCAATCCTCTTAACTCTTTCCAAGTTTTTTGTTTCATTAAAAAAAATCAGAAATTATCTTGGGCTCATCAAAAGACTCAGAAAATATTGGGGGTGAAAAAATCCCAAGACACATGTTTAATCCATTTCTGTCTAGTTTTGTCATTTATATCAAACTCAAGATATAAGATAGTCTGGATGACAAACCAAGTGAGACAAGGCAGTTTCAATCCAGTTCCACATAGTTATGAGACCGAGGAATACCTCAGGGACTCTAAAGTAGGGCTGGAAAGGATGAGATTCTCCATCCAACAAAAATCTTTGAGCTTTACAAAAAAAAAAACCTCATTCCAAAATGTGTTGAAAAATTGAAATCTCAAAATTTTTCATAAAATATCCAAATAGAAAAATATTGATTCAGGTCAATGAAAATCTTTTATTCACCTTCAGACCTCTGTCCACATGAAGGCAGACAGAGCTCAGCTGCCACCACCCATTTCAGGATATATAAGGACTGATTTCCTGTTCACATCATTTTGAACCTTGGTGAGAAGAATCAGCTCCATACTTCTCTGAGTTCCTAGTGCTAGTTGTTTTAATGGCATTTTGAGATTTTTTCAGGATGCTTCAGTGCCTGGTGCAATCAGATCCATACTTGTCTGAGTTCCTAGTGCATTGAAAACCTGGGGCATGGGAAAGCCTCTGCTTGTCCTCCAAATAAGTACTTCCTTGATGTGCTTCAGGCAATAAAGGAAGCACCGTTTAGCATGAGAAGGTGGTCTAGTCTCTACATGAACTGAGCCCTGACTTCTAACCAAGGCTTCAGAGAGGGGTGTTCATTAGTGTTTAAATGGGCACTTCTCCATCAGACCAGTATAAAGACCAACAACTGCAACGCGCTGTCACAACAATGACTGATGTTTCCGTGCTAAAAAAAGTCTTCTACAACCCCTTCCCGATACCATCCAACTAGCCACTCCCTCAGATACAAGACAGAGGACAGGATGCTATTTGGATCTCATCATTTCTCTTGCCACGACATTTGATGAAACCTGCCGCAATGCGAATGCTCACTGACCGCAGACCCATCGGGAATATGTGCCCCACTCTGGCGGGGTCCGAAAGTTGGGGAATAGTCCTCCTGTGTTTTACACTGTGTGAGGAGAGAAAAGCAAGCAGAGGTTTAAAGGCCTAGCATGGTTCATCTAAAGGCATTCATGAAATATTTATATTGTCTCTATTGTACAGTTAAGAGACGCTTGAAACGTCAGCTGGCTTTATTTTACTGACTTCAGATATTCTTCTCCACGTGTCTGGCACACATGGGCAGGCAATTTCTTTTTGGGTTTTTGGCTGTGTGGACATTGGTAATACACTGACTTCCACAAAGAATTGATTTTCACACAAAATTCCCCACTTGCCTAAAACCCCTGCCCTTAAGCCACCGGCTGCCTGAAAAAAATCTGCAGCATTTTTTTTTCTTCTTATGAATCATCCTCAGAATACACAGTTGGAATCGCAAGTAAAAGATCCTGAGCATAATGTGACCTGACTGCAGAAGTATTTTGTTAAAGGAAGGGGATTAGTGGTGGCGCACTCGAAAGAGCAGCGGCTCTGCAAGGAGAGAGAGAAGGCAATGCTTGAGAGAAGGCAAAGCACTGATGTACTTCTGCTTCTTGACTGGGGTCAAGGATCACGACTGCAGGGAACTCACTTGGACGGGTCGGGAGAATGGAGGTGGAATATGGAGGCTTTCACCTCGAGGTCACTGCATGGTTTTGACTTAATCATTCGGGACCAAAACTCGTTACTGTTCAAAAGCAATTCATGCTAAGGAGGGTGGTGGGCCCCAGTCCAGATCCTGGTCAATAAATATCCACTTAAAAAGCACCACTACAATTGCTGCCAACCAACCAGTTGGTTGCTGCCCACGTGGGCCAGGTCTGGACAGTGGTTACACTTGAAGTCCTGGCCCCATAAAATCAGTGACAAAAGTCTGAAGGGTTTCAGCGTGGCAGGATTTCACCCAGCGGCTTCAGAGGTTCAGCATCTTATTGCTTATCCACTCCCTCTGCAAGTAGTGAATTTATGGGCTTTATGGTAGAAGAGTCTAATGCGATAAACTAATTTAACCTCATATTTTAATAACATCAGAAGAACATCACTCAGCAACTTCTGCATGGAGGCTTGCTCATACACATTATCTCAAGCCCGAATTTATCCACGTTCAGTTTCCAGCCTTTTATGCAGCTGTTAACTCTGAATTTGAGGGACCGTTTTCTTTACTCCGACACAGCGTTAACTTGATTTTTTTTGGGTAGAAAATTGCAATTGGATTGCACGTGGTATAGTGGGATTCCTTTTTTGTATAGAAAATATATATGTATATCAAGAAAGAAACATGGTAAGTACTTCAGGTATTCAACAATTGATCTTTAATCAGACAGCTTAGTTACACAGTGAAGTTCAGTGGATAAAAAAAATTAGTCACCTTGGATTTTCTTCACCTGTGTGTTGCAGATCACAATGTGCTTCCATATATGCCTGCTGTTTTTCTAGACACTATAGCTGGTCTGAACGTGCAGTGCTGGCTTCTGCTGTTGGTCTGGGGTGTAAAAGGAAACAGGAGTGAGTGAGGGCGACCGAGCTTGACCAAATATGCATTGACTTCACTAAGAGTCTTACATGAGCTGAGGGATTAGGAACAGAGGGCTGGCCTCTAAAATAAGTTTTGAATTTCCAGGACTCTTGGGGTAACTTGCCGATATCAATGTGTTTTTATATTTCTCTGCAGGGTAACATGGTTTGTGCTGCTGGGGATGGTTATTTCTTTCATCTTTCCCCCAAGGGACCATCTCGAACGCCTGTCCTCTCCTTCAGCAAGAACATAGCTCATTCTTGCACAAGGTATAGTGGGATTCCTTTTGATTCAGGACATTTTGTCCCATACAATGAAAATGGGCTATAATTGCAATAGAAAACTAGAAAAAGTTCTCTCCTTTTAGATATACATTTAAACTTTTGTATTCAGACAGTTATTTTGAATAAGATTTCACTACCTGAGGGTTGTCATCTAGCAGTGATTTAGTTTTGCCTATTTCTTAAGGACTGTTTATAAGTAGTTTTCGTTTTAGCTTCAAAGAGATGCTTCTTTTTCACTGTGGGTTCTCAGCTGCAGTGTAGTTGCCAGCTGTCTTATTAACAGCTGCTGCATATTACCCCAGAGGTGGCTGCCTTGGATTAGCGGATGAAGTGACTCCAGTGCAGATGTAAGGGCACGTGTTAACTAAGCTTTGGATCACCAGTTCAACTGCATGCATGTGACGGATCTCATTTTGTCTGTAAAACTGGTAAAAAAACATGCCAATGTGCTTTATCTGGAGCACATGCACAAATATAAGCACGCATGTAGGTAACCGTCAATCCACTGTATCATGATGCACACATACGAGGGCTAGCCAGGTACCTGATGAATCCACTTGGTGTACAACCATTACACCAAGACCTTTGACACTTATGCCTAGGCAAGAGTATGAAGGCTGCCCAAAGGCCAGGCTGAGTCCAGATGTTCGGTGTCTCAATGGTTGTAGCAGAGAGCAGCAGATAAGAACTGTTGTTGGCTGCCTAAAGCCTCAGGGAGGGTGTGTTTCTGTCAAGGTAATGTCCCTTAGCCTTTCTCCAACCAAGGAACACCTGCAAGGCAGTGGGGGCTAGGGTTTTGAAGCACCCTCTACTCTCCTCACTTTGTAGGTTGCTACACTGTGTTATTTTATAGGACCTACCCCACCACAAGTAGTCAGTCCCACCATGTTGCAACCAGGCCCTCCAGTTGGATGCAGTTTCTGGTCATACCCAGGACCAACATATACTGTTTTGCTAAGTAAGAATGGGATCATTCACAAGCTTTAAATTATGTACTTTGTTTAATTGGAGTCTAGGACTCTGGAGAGACATGCAAAAGAAGTGGCATAGGTTTTGGAGACTGCTAGATATCTCTTTATTATTGATATATGCTAGGATGGATCTCTGCAGAGATCTATGGGAGATTTGTGATTATCTAAGAAAAGCCTGTGCAGAAGTAGCCAGAAAGAAAGTTGAGCGCTCTCAGTCTTCACTTTGTTTCCAGATATGGCCTTCTGGTATACCCAGAATATCAGCCCCAACGTGCAAATGGCCTGGGTCCAGTTCTGTTCCAGAGCTTCATGGCCTGGAGGAATCAAGGTGGGGCTCAGGTATGTGTTTATTTTAATAGTATCTTGAGATTTTTTCAGGATGCATCAGTGTCTGCTGCAAATGTACAGACTGTGTGCACCTGGTTAGTTAATGTTGCCAACTATTAAAAAAAATGAAAGGTCAGAAGGTGTAGAATTGTAGAATTAGAAGAGATTGTGGTTCAACCCCTGCCATTTTAGGATGCTACCCCTGGAAATGTTTGCTTGCAATATAAAATTGATTTGCATGTTGTTACTGTTTCTCTAGCATGCTGACTCAGTTACCCAAACAACTGAATCGATTTATTGTTCTTCGGACCATTATTAGTGACCCGGTGTTTCATAAGAACGAAGTGTATTCTCTCAGCTCTGACCGTGCTGCCTCTCTGTAACTGGCTTCCTAGTGTCACCTGGTTGGATGTCACCAAAATTTTGCTTATCGTGACTACATCTCTATGATGATAAACCCTATTTTTTCTCTTTTTATGCATTTCTCTGTCATTTTAGCCATGTGCATTACTGATGATTAACTCTCATTTCCCCAGTATTTTGTGTGTGTGTGTCAACACAGAAGCGTGTTTTTAACCCTTGTAAGTACAAATAAAATTTAAGGGCGAGATTGTCAAGCTATAATTAAGACAACTCCTATTAACTCCTTAATTCTTTCCCTCTACTATATATTGCTGAAAGGAAAATAACAAACCATAGGATTTTTTTTCTCTCTCTCTCTCTTTTTATTTGAAACAGATTTTTAGAAGCAGCAACCTTGAACTTCAAAATTTTCAGATACATTCTTGCAAGGAGTTTGGAATTGATATAGTAGAAAGCCTTGGAAATACCTCTGTAACGAACAGCTTATTGCTCGGCCACCTCGGGCACAAGGTGTGTGGCTGTTTTTATTCTGTCTTGGGTTTTTTTCCTCCAGCAAATCAGTCTGAGAGCCATTAGGAGTGAGTAAAAAAACAACCCAAACCAAAAACCAACAGGTTCTTCAGCAAAGCTTTACCTTTGTGTCTCAGGAGCAGGTTCAGTTAAGTTCCAACGTTTAAGAAATCTCTATATCATGAATGGTAAGGATTTAGGTATAGCTTCATGGAAATATTTAAACACCAACCCCTTGTTTAGATGCTTTCGTCTCTGGGCTTTCGCTTTCTCCCTCTCCTCTGCAAGATGGTACCTTAAGGGCTGCTGTATTCTCTCATGCCATACTTGGGGCAATATCATTGTCACTCATCCAAGCTGGAGACATCATCGCTTTATCTTCGTCTGTGTTGAAATGGGAAGAGAGCACCCTACAACAATGGCATTTTAAAACTAGATGTATTTGAAACAGCTGGAAAACTAGATAGATGAGAAACTGCAATTCATGCAAGTTTATTGTATAGACCAATATGGGCTGCGGGTTGGACACAGCTTGTCGAGCTGTGTTGTTTGGTTCACAGGGAAGGGGGCAGGAATTCAGAAGAAAGGCAAGTGGAGACAGGACCCACGGCTGAAACGCAGGGCATGGAGTCTGGGTTGAACTCTGTGCCCCAGGCTCCCCTCAGGACCTCCACAAGAGAAGAAAAAGTCAAGTTATGACTAGGACAGAACTACCAAAGCTGTCTAGGAATCAGAATTTTTGGCTTGCAGGAAATCTCACGATTATGAAAGAAAAAAAAAATAAAC
Organism: Crocodylus porosus; assembly: GCF_001723895.1. Classification (NCBI taxonomy): domain Eukaryota; kingdom Metazoa; phylum Chordata; order Crocodylia; family Crocodylidae; genus Crocodylus; species Crocodylus porosus. Next base: position 5,352,295 of record NW_017728918.1, on the reverse strand, counting down.
TGCTGCACTTCACAACGAAATTTGAAAATGTGAAATTTCCTGCAAAACAAGCATTTTGAAACGTTTGATTTGGGGTCATAGGAGTGTTGGATACTATAATATAGCAGTGGTTCTCAGCCTTTTTTTGTACCAGGACCCAGATGTAAGCATCAATGGCCAGTCCTGACCCAGTGCCCCTCACTCCCGACCCGCTGCCCTCAGGCTCCAGCCCCCAGCATGCGGGGAGCAGGGTGGGGGGGTGGGCATGGAGGGCCCCATGCACCCCCGTGCAGGCTAGTACTGTACAAGCCTGCAAGGGAAAAGCCACAGTTTCCAACATTGTTCTTCTTTTAAGAAAAGTCCATTTTTAAAGTTTGTTCACAACCCTTTCATATATCCTTGCAAACCACTTTTGAGTCACAACCCACAGGTTGAGAAACACTGATAATATATTACCCATCTATATATAATATAATTATTTTATATATATATATATAGTACAGTATAACATTAACATATTTTAACACAGGCAAAAACAAATAGCTATTGACCCAAAGAGGCAAGGATTTCTGGGGGTGATATCATGTATTGGACCAACTGCATCGTTGGGATAGAGTTAGACAAGCTTCTGAATGCAAGGCATTCTTCATCAGGTCATCCTTTGAAAGCTTGTCTAACTCTGGCCCAGCTGTATAGTAAGTCCAATAAAAGATATCACCCTACAAAATTCTTGGCTCTTGCATAATTCCTGGACCCTAGTGGCAACAGCATCACTCTGACAGTCATTATATTAAAACAATGTTGACAGTATAAAAAAAAAGGGCTTTTATTTTTCCCCCACCATCAAAAAAATTATGAGGTTTGACATGCTCGATCGGGGTAGGCAATTATTTTGGTCGGAGGGCCGCTTACTAAGTTTTGGCAAGCCATCAAGGGCCACATGACAGGCAGCCAGGGGCAGATAAATATTAATTTTCTAAATTTTTTTAGGGGCCCTGTGGGCCAGATAGAACAGTCTGGAGGGCCACATTTTGCCCACCCCTGTGCTAGATTTTGATGAAACTATATACCCTTTTGTGGAAAACTGTTTTATTTATCATACCTTTTCCAATCACTTCTAATAACCACTAGTCTAAACCTTTTAAAGTTTAATATCATGAGTTGAGCAGAGCATGGATCTGTGAACCAGAAAGTTGGTTTCAGTCCTGGTTTTGCCATTGATTGTGCTAATATAGCTTGGGCACTATTTTCCCCCTACTTTCTCCATCTGGAAAACATGATGCTACTGTCCATCTTTATAGCACGGTATGAGAATTAAGTCATTTTTGGTGATGGAAAAATGCCACGTGCAACAATAATTTATGCTAGTAAGTCAAATCTTCTACTAGGTGTTGGTGTAGGGCCTAGCACTAATAACAGCTAATGATCACAGAAGCTTTGCAATGGCTGATTGCAGCTGACTTGTATTTTCTTTGCTACAGTGTTAAAACTGGCTTGCAATATCTTGACAGTCTGATTGGCTGGTGGGTATTCTTGGAAAAGACTCATTTATAAGCATGGGAGGCCTCTATTTAATATAGTGGGAGGGCCAAGTTTGAATAAAAACAGCCTTAAAGGTTTCCTCTTCCAGCGTTCAAGCCGTACAGTGAGTTTCTCTCAGCTACGAAGGGTGTTGAGTCTCTTCGTTTTTGTTGTCACAGGATCTATGGAAGAACTCCAGTGCGGCACTTGCTAAGAGGTTTAGAGGCGCTCAGATGTGTGTTGTTTCTCAACCCCCCCCAAGGGGGTGATTATCTTTGATTATCTCGTGATAAGAGTCTCCTTGCCATAATTTACATCTTAATTTATGTAATTCCCCCTTTAATAATGATGTCTCCTTAACATCAATTAAAACTTTATGACATTAATTTACCATGAACACTGGGTATTCTACTCTGCCAGCCCTTTAATTTTTTAAAAGGTGCCTTAAAAGCTGATTTTTATTTTTGGAAATAGTGGGAGAATTAAAAATTGAGCCCTTGGCCCCTTCACAGTACGGTACCAGAACCAATCTGTGGTAGGTAAGGGGAAGACTAATGCTCATTTCAGGCAGCTTGATCAGGACTAGCTCTTTCAGTGGGTGACCTGAATGCATATGCACTGGCACATAAGGGAATGTATTTACCTGTATCAAAAGGCAGAATGTCTAAGGCAAGGGACACATGCTTGGCAAGGAAGAAAGGATATTCATCTTTTTTTTCTAAAAATATTTGATAGGGGAAAATATTGAAGACAAAGGATTGAATCAGGCGAGCAGCTGGGGTTGAAATGAATAAAGACATAAGCACATGGAGAGAAAAAAAACCCCTAAGAGTGAGAACTGTTTGGGCTTCTCTGAATGAGCCATTGCTAACATGGGGAGACAGTGATTCAGTAGTGGCTTGGAAAGAAGTGCCTTCCCCCACCCCTAGGATGATTGTAATGGTAAATGTTATGGGGCGGTAGATGAGACTAAAAGCAACCATCTCAACCGAGTTCCTGCCATCTTCTCCTTCATTTCACTCCACTCTTTCTGTGCCTGTTTGTTCCCAGCCATAGCATTGAGGTACAGCATTATTTGTGGTGGAGCCTCCTGACCTGGATTAGCAGGAGACCTAGTCTCTCCCATGTGCCTTTTTATTATATTGTGGGCAGCTACTATTATTTTGTATGTCTGTTTTCTCTTACTGGCCCTCTTTGGGCTCTTTGCCTATCCCTCCTTACCTTTGCTTTCTTCTCCATTTTTATTGATACTTGTATTTTCCAAGGCTTGCGTGCATGTCTGATTTGGGGGGAAATATTGTTTCAGAGTTTATACATGCCTGCAGATCTGTGGCCTTCAACAAAGCTACATTGATATGCATTAGGAGAGGATTTGGATCCTGGATTTACTCCAGAGATGAGGGGGCTCATGTATTTCACTGTTTTCTTATAGCAGAATGGTAGCTGTATGTCAGCAGGACTGAAAACTCCCAAAAGGCGTGAGCTGTTGGTTTCCAATACAAGTTTCATGAACTTTGATAGCAGCATGTGCACTGCCATCAGCACCTGCTCAGGCTGTTCCCGAGGGCAAGGTAAGTTAAATGGATGTAGATTTGCAAAGTCCTTGATATCCCTGCATTACAGAGTTGGGCTTGTGAATGATGAATGTGGATATGCATCACTAGCAACTGCAGTCTGGGTCCTGATGGAAGGATGGACCCTCTTAGGGCAGCTGGCTCACATTTTGCAGTCTGCCTTCAGGTCCCTACATCATCACAGATTTCCTATTTGATTTTTGGACAGGCTACCAACAGCCAGATTTATAAAGTCATTTGGGTGCCTCCCATTGGTTTCAGTGGGTCTTAGGCATCTAAGTACCTTTACAAATCTGGTTACTTGTCCCTGCTGCAGATCCCTCCCTATAAAATTGAATAATTGCACTTCCCCATCTCACAAAAGAGACATACATTAAAGATTGGGAGCTGCATGGATAATGATGGTTAAGGGGTGGGGAGGCCCTGTCTAGATACCTAAGATGGAAAAATTGCATCTTATGCTGCTCTGAAAAGCAAGAAATCTGAGTCTGGATTTTCTGCAGGTTATCATTTTATGTAAGAGCATTTTAATTCCCAACCCTTTACCCATGTATCTGCTCCCTAAGGGATGTTTAAAAGTCCTCCTCAGTGCTCCAGTGTCACTGTTGGATTGAAGCATAAGCATCCCTTTAAAGTCCTTTTCCTGACTTACCAGTTCTGTATTAGATATTCCCAATGAAAGAGCCAGGCTGGGTACCTGATGTCCAGTAACAGTGCATGTATGTGAGATGATGGTGAATTCATTTTACCCTGTTTTCCCCACTTCTTCACATTCTGGACAGGTCTTCAGAAGCTCTTTTGGGAATAGTTTACTCCAGCTCAAGCTCAAGCTACTCCGGAGTTTATTGCTTTAAATTAATTGTACGTGTAGATGCGCCCACTGAAAGATAAATTCATTACTGTTTGTGTTGCATTACTTACTGAAGATACCAGCTAAAATCAGGATGAGTTAGGAGCTGTACATGGAAAATAAAATTGTCTTCACTATAGAGTTTTCTTTATAAACAGAGCAGAAAAGATTTATTATTATTTCTATGGTATGGATCTGGGATAGTGGCATGGACTGATATGGCAATGTGCCTAACATCACACAAGGAGCCTGCCAGAGCCAGTGATTAAGCCTAGATTTGTTGAATCTGAATCCAATGCTCTAACCAGAAGACTTGTCAGAGGCAGGATGCTGATTTAGATAGATCTTGGATGTGATCCAGGATGTCAAATATCATGATCATCCTTTCCCTTTCCTTGTGATTCATTAAGCATCATTGTTTCATTAAGTGAGTCATCTTCCAATCAAGGGATGGAGCTAATAGTATGTGACCAATTACTTATAAGTTCCTTTCTTTCCAACCCAAGCAGCCATTTGTTAAGAGGAAGTTGAATTGAGGTTAACCCTTGTTTACTGGGAAAGCAGGTAATGCCCCTGCATCTTGTCACAGAAATGCAAATCTGAATTTCTGATCTCTTGCTTTTCTCCAGGTGGCTTTACAGTGAGAGCTGAATGGCTGAAATTCCTCAATTCACCCAACCGGGTATTGTTCCCATTTCCTCATTCAGCCATCCTTGAAGATCTGGATGGCTCCATCACAGAGCAGAAAGGAAGTCATCTCCTTGCTTCTTTGAACATACTTGCAACTTCCTGCGTGGTCAGTGCCAACTTCAGTCAAGATGCAGCGAGCAGTGTTTGTGGAAAGGATGTGATTTTTCATCGTATGTCTATTGGACTGTAAGTACCACAGAGCTAATTTTGTACAAAAAGGTGATCAGGCTTTTGTGTTTTATACAGAGAGGAGTAGTAGGTCTGAGAATTAGGGCTCGGAGATTCTGAATTTAATCTCAGGCTGCCACTGCCTTTCTTGGACAGATCCTTTATCCTTATTAACTTGGTTTCCACATCTGTAAAACCTGTGCTTGGCCAAGGCCAGAACTGGATCTTAATATCTGATTCTTATTTATGTTAAACCCATTCACACAGCTTTTAGCAATGTAAAGGGCCTTTAATGTGCTATTCTAATTTAGGCCTACATTAGGCTCTCCACCCAGTCAGAGTGCTGGGCCTTATTGTAAATGAGAATTAGGGTCTGTGCCTTACCAGTTGGACCTTGAAATTGAGCTACCCAGTGTGGTTGGACACTTTTGGCCTAAGTGACTTATGAAAAGTCAGAATTGGAAATTCAGCTCAGACCTCCTGACTGCTAAACTGCAAGTATACCTCTGTAGAATTAGGAGGGCAACACAGGCAACACAGGAATAAAAAATGAAACTCCAGATCTTGGTAAAAGAAACCTGGTGATAGATGATGCAAAAAAGGCTGAAGTATCCAATGCCTTTTTTTTTACCTCAGTCATCACAGGCAAGGTCAGCTCCTAGACTATTGCACCTGGCAGCAAAGTCTGGGGAGAAGTTGAGTAGCAAACAGTGGTGAAAGAAAAGGTTAAGGACTATTTAGAAAAGCTGGACGTGTACAAGACCATGGGGCCAGATGTGATACATCTGTATGTGTCAAGGAAGTTGACTAATGTGAATGGCCATCATCTTTGAAAACTCATGGTGATCAGGAAAGGTCCCAGATAGTTGGAAAAGGGCAAATATAATGCCCACCTTTAAGAAGGAGAAGAAGGAGAATCCAGGGAACTACAAACCAGTCAGCCTCAGCTCAGTCCCTGGCAAGATCATGGAGTAGGTCCTCAAGGAATCCATATCTAAACACATGGAGAAGGTGGTGGTTAGGAACAACCAGCATGAATTCACAAAAGGCAAGTCATGCCCGACTGACCTGTTTGTTTTCAATGATGAGATGACTGGCACTGTGGATGTGAGAAGAGCAGAAGACACGATATGCCTTGACTTTAGCAAGGGTTTGATATGATCCCCCACAAAATTCTTGCAAGCAACCAAGGGAAGTATGAGTTGGGTGAATAGGCTGAAAAGTGGATAGAAAGCTGGCTGGATTGTTGGGCTAAAAGTATAGTAGTAAATGGCTCAATACAAAGTGCCCCAAGGCTCAGTCCTGAGGTTGGTTTTGTTCAATATCTTCATCAACAATCTGGAAGACAGGATGAACTGCACCCTCAGCAAGTTTGCAGATGACACCAAGCTGTGGGGAGTTGTAGATTCATTGGAGAGTAGAGCTAGGATTGAGGGAGACCTTGACAAATTGGAGGTTGGACCAAAAGAAATGAGGTTCAATAAGGATGAGTGCAAAGTCATATATTTTGACTGATGTCATATATCTTGACTTGATGTCATATATCTTGACTTCAAAAAAGCTTTTA
>NW_017728918.1:5343451-5345166 GCF_001723895.1 Crocodylus porosus | reverse complement strand
CTGCCAGCGGAGGTGGTTCAAGCACCTACATTGAACACCTTCAAGAGTAAATTGGATGCTTATCTTGCTGGGATCCTATGAACCCAGCTGACGTCCTGCCGTTTGGGCAGGGGGCTGGACTCGATGATCTCCCGAGGTCCCTTCCAGCCCTAATGTCTATGAATCTATGAAACTTAAGACAGAACACTTCCATTTACTGGTACAGACTGGGGACTGACTGGTGAAGCAGCAGCTTGGCCAGAAAGGACCTGGGGTTTATAGTGGACAATAATAAGAGCCAACAGTGTGCCCTTGTTGTGAAGAAGGGTTATGGCATGCTGGCCTGCATTGGTAGGAGTGCTGTCAGTATATTGAGGGAAGTGATTCTTCCCCTCTGTTTGGCACTGGTGGGGCCACATCTGAAGTGCTGTGTCCAGTTTTGGGCCCTCCACTACAGAAAGGATGTGGACAAATTGAAGAGAGTTCAGTGGAGGGTGACAGAAATGGTGAGAGGGCTGGAGGACATGACTTAAGAAGACAGGCTGAGGGAACAGGGCTTATTTATTCTGGGGAAGAGAAGACTGAGAGGGGATTTAATAGCAGCCTTCAACTTCCTGATGGGGGGTTGCAAAGAGGATGGAGCTGGGCTGTTCTCAGCAGTGACAGATGAGAAAACAAGGAGCAATGGGCTCAAGCTGCAGCCAGGGAGGTTTAGGTTAGATATTAGGAAAAGGTCTTTCATAAGGAGTGTAGTAAAGCACTGGAACAGGTTACTGAGTGAGGCTGTGGGAGTTTTTAAAGACCTGTTTAAATAAAGACCATGCTGGATGATGTTGTTGGGGAATGGTCCTGTTTTGAGCAAGGGGTTGGGCTAGATGTGACATCCTGAAGTCCCTTCCAACCCTAATTTTTATGTTTCTGTGAGTCTATGATCTTGAATTAATTTAGATTAAAAAGCTCTGGAGAATATTCTCTGATATATTCACCATTTTGCTTTAAAGAGCTCCCAGTGTGTTGCTGCTGATTGGTCATGCCTATTACTTGGAAACTCGCTTCAGCCTAATTCATTTTCCATGTTAATTTCATGAACTATCAGATTCACATAATGCATTTTCTATTAATATTGGAGCCAACATTTCATGGTTGCATAGCCCAAGCTACTCCTAGGTGTAAGCAGCTGCTAACATAATTAACAAAAATGAATAAAAAACGGTTAAGGTAGGTCAGCACTTGGATGGGTAAGTAGGAGTCAGCAACAATAACTAACCAGGCACAGCACGGTACAGCAACCCTTGTTCTGTTCATTGGACTCCTCATGGATCATAGAGTCAAGTTCAGGTTTTCAGCCCTCATCTTCAGACGCAATTATGGGACTGGCCCTGGCTTCCCAAAGAACTTGCTTCACCTACACAACTTTGAATTCCCACCACAGTTGTAAAATAAGCCATTTGAAGACATACATCTCCCTTGGTGGGTAGGTGTTTGTGAGTGTTTTCTTGTTATCTGGCCCACTGCTTTGAAACTCAGTTCTGGATACCACATCCACAGTGGTATTTAGGCAACTATCTCCTATTGGTGTCAATCCCACCACTTTCAGACAGAAAAGGAAAACCTACTTCCCTGACCTAGACACAATTGAGATCCCAGGTCCTTCAAAATCATAGAATCATAGAATCATAGAAGTCGGGTCAAAGGGTCCTTGTAGATCTTCAAGTCCGACCCTCTGCCTGGGTGGG
>NW_017728918.1:5311474-5342651 GCF_001723895.1 Crocodylus porosus | reverse complement strand
GCTCTTCTTTGAGCCAATACTAACCAATGCCCCAGCATTATACTTCGGGACAAAATTAAATATGATAGGTCTGTCCACTCATGAGTGATTCCTTGATGCTTTTCACAAGGGAGTAGAAGTTACACATTACTCAATATTTGTATTGCCCAGATACCAGCAAGGTTGGGGCTGCCATTATACTAGGTACTGTACAGACCTATAATACATGGTCATCCCTGTTCCAGTCTAAAAGAAAGACATACTTCTTCTTTCATCTGGCTGATGTAGGTACAGAGCAGCAACTATAATTTTACATTTAGGTGGTTGAACCAGACAATTGCGTCAGGAGCAGCAAAGGGCATCACTGTGGTACCTCTTTCATATTTGTGGGTAGGGCATTGAGTAGTTATATGGTCCGGATCTATCACAAGATGTTTGTTTGGGACTTCCTGGGTGCATCTACATGTGACACTCACTGCATTAGCCTAATAACACTGTGCAGTAATGTGTCATGGCAAAAACTGTGCTAATAACCTACTGTGCAGTGTTATCACGCTAATGCACAATACGCGTCACTAAATAACTGCGCCCACACTATTGCACAGTAACTCTAGGTGCTACACATTTATTTAGTATTTTATTTAAAAAGTACTAAACTAGCTGTGCAGTATCTAAGGCACATGAATGAACATGTAGTCGTGCTCCCTGTGAACTCCATTCAGTTTTCCAAGCTTCATCAGGCTTGAAGTCACATCGTTGAGGTTGAGCTTGTGGATCTAGAAGGGCTTGCATGACTTTAGGTGATGGTGAGGGGCATTGTTGAGGTCCTGGTGGATGGGGAGACATTTTTTTTTCCTTAACTCACTGAACTTTCCGTGCAGATGTTGCCTCGCGACATACTCAGTGGTTGAGCCAAACACGTGAATGGAGTTTGGACCAGTGAAACTGGGTAACAATAATAACAGTGTATATGTTACTTAGCTAGGCAAGAGTAGCAATTCTGTCTTGCCTCTACAATATATTTTTCCCTTTGTGGAGGAAACTGGAGGCAGAATTAAACTACAAGGACACTCTTTTTTAAATTTATTTCTGTTTGAATTGCATTGCCTAAGTCATGTAACCAGTTGCCATTTGCGCTAAGTCTACTTTATGCCACTGGATTATACTACAGTGACGCATACAGTATTAGCATGTTATATAAGGTAGAATAGCAGCCAAAATTCACCTCAGGGCCTCTTTTCACTGCCAGAGCGTTGGAAGGTGGCCATAGGGGAAATGAGCAATTCATAAAGTCCAATATCCTAGTGGTACTTGTATGTTATCATGGTCCAGCCTTGCAGTCCAGCCAGACCTTTGCATGAGTTTTGATAAATGTTTAGCTCTTCATTTCTATCCTAGTTCATAACTATTTGCTACAGCTGACTCTGTGAGCTGGGCCGGTGCCTGCATTTAAGTAGCTGGCAGCTAAATACAGCCAATGGAGAAATGTTGCTTAGCCAACTACTGCTGCTACTGCTGTTAGAGGGAAGATACATTTGAAATGTTTTCTCTTTAAAAAAAAGTGTTTTAACAGATCAAAAAAAATCAATCCAGCTTTTTGATTGCCCCTGCAATACTGCCATTACCTTTTCTGTTTAGTGTACAAATCTGTACCGTTTTCCATTTTTGCTGTTTCAAGTGGATAGCACACAGGCAGCAGCACTGCATAGTGCTGTCAGATGGATGTAAATAATTCAGAGCCTCCATATTATTCATGTTGCAGAAGGAGGAAGAATGTTTTCAAATAGGAGGGGGAAAAGTTACTCCATAGTCTGCCGAAGAGGGGGAACATCTCTCTATGCCATCAGTTTGCATGAGGCTTTCCACGCAAATACTATTTCTTCTCATTTCCTTGAGACCAAAAGTCTGTAATCCATGGAAGGAGGAAGCAGTGTGGTTTAATGCTAGGGGACTGATGTGCCAGGTAGGAGAAGCTGGTTCCATTCCTGGCTCTGCCCCCATCTGCTCTGTGACCTCAGGCAAGTCACTTCCCTTCTCATCCTTTGTTTATCTGACTTGTATCCAAGGTCATCTCTGTCTATGGAGTCTACCCCCAGCTTGCATGTGGGCCAGTGAACTTTCACAACGTGAATCATAATTTTGCATAAAAAAGGAAGATGTTTATGCATTGGGCAAAAATGGGAGTTATCCAAAATCAGTGATCCCAGGAAACTTGAACTTTGGGCAAGTTTGAGTCTAGCACCAAAGTTTGCCCTTCTGAAGAAGTGAGGGGCTGCTCACATCAGGGTGCTTTGGCAGCTTTAAGCCATCTCTTCATTTCAGGCTACCTCTCCCTCTTGGCAGTCAAAAGCAGGGAGTCAACTTTTGCCAGAGATATTTGGCAGCAGCACTTCTTGAGGCCAGCTGCTAGCCCGTGCTTCAGAAAAGGACAATACTGAACTGTGCCGAACTGAGTGACCCTCGACCTTGGAGATGAAGAGCATCCTCTCTCTGCTGCTTTCATATCTTGTCCTCCTGTGAGTATGTGCTACCTGCCAAATAGCCATTGTGTGAAGTTAAAGGATCATCAGCATGCAGCCAGGCGTATTAGCCAACACACTATCCGTCATTCAAATAGATGATGGGTGACATGGGCATTGTTCAGAGGGACAGTGCTTCAGAGAGTGCTTCAAAACAGACTCTTTGGACAAACATGGTGGGAAGTATAAAAAAGAGGAACAGTTAAAAGTAAATGTAAAAAATCTCTACAGCAGGACCTGCAGATGTTTTATGAGATGGTGGATTCCCTCCACAGGTAAGTGAAGAGTGTTGACAGTTTGCAACTGGTACAAGAGAGTGGGCAGAGGAGCAACATAGATAAATTGAGCAATGGAAAATCTAGGCTCAAAAAGAGAACGCATTTCCCGATAAAGGTCTGATGGACTTAATCTCCCAGGGGAAGGACGAAAGTATCAGCATTTGAGTCATTTAAAACTGGAATGAGCAGAGCACCTAAAAAACATTGTAGGTAGCCATCCTGCACTGCCTATGAGCATGAATGACATGTGCCCCTGGCAGCTGGGGGAGGGAAGATGGTGATAGGAGGGAGGCGGTGGGAGCATGGCAGCAGTAAGTGGCGAGCTCCCGCAGATGCCGCTGGCAGTGTCGGCAGCAGTGGGGAGAGGGGGCGGTGAGTGCCGAGCAGGGGTTGGCAGCCACCCACAGATGCTGCTGGCAGTGTTGGCGGTAGCCAGCAGTGATTGGTGGTCGGCAGTAGGTTGGAGGGAGATGGTGAGTAGCGACCACCTGCAGGTGCCACCGACAGGGTTGGTGGTGCCTTTTCATAGGGGGTACACGTGTACCCGTGTGCACCCCCTATGCGTCGCCAGTGCCCATGAGCTAGATGACCTAATCATCTCCTCTCTAATTGCAGAACTGCTGGTGCTGCCCAAATCTTCCTTATGGCTACAAGATACAAGAGACAAGGTTGTTACTATGGGTGTGCAAAGTGGGCCCTATTCGACTTGGATTCGGATTCAGCCTGAATCGGGGAGAGTGATTCAGTTCATTGGTTTGGATCACTGTCCCCGATCTGATTCTGCCAAATATGAATCTGAAGATTCGATGCTGATTTGGGGAATCAGTGATTTGGCCATAGACACAGCTTTAAAAGTTTTTTCTACATACATTGAGGTACCTGTGTGGCTTGTGAACACTGCGACACTGGGGCACATGGAGCATCCCACAGGAGTGCAGGGGGTCCCCCCATGTGCTCGGCGGCGAGCCTGGAAGTGGACCAGAAGTACATTGAGTTCACTTTCAGGTCTTCCAGGGAGTGCTCTTGGGGTCCCCCCAGCTCGGCAATTGCCCATGGGGGGGCCCGGGGTGCCACAGGGGGACCCTGCACCCCGCCCTCCAGTAGACCAGTGCTTCTGGTCCACTTCTGGGTCTGCTAAGGAGCCCCCCGTGCTTCTGTGGGACACGCCATGCCCCCCATCATTGCAGCATTCACGAGCCCCTGCTACCTAGAGGTATGTAGAAAAATCATTTAAAGCTGTGTCTATGTCCGAATTGCCAAATCTGTCCGAATCGATTTGGAGGGTTTTGATTCAATTCGGAGAGATTAAAGGGTCTCCCGATTTGATTCGGCTTCAGAGATTCATCCACTGAATCGGGCTGAATCTCCGCCAGATTGAATCAGGGACCGAAGCATCACGCAGCCCTAGTTGCTACCTCTTGATGCCATAGGAGTTAATGTTAGGATTTGAACCCAGATGATCTTAGTCCCAGCCCAAAGCCTTAGCCGCAATTTTATCCTCCCTGTCTTATGCAGCCACAACATAAAGGATGGAAACTTCACCCTCAGTATTCAGGGAAGATGGTCAAATATTGCAAAGTCCTTCCCTTAGAATCTCTTCTTATTACAGTGTTGGCTATCCTGTGTGCTTTTTTTTTTTTTTTTGAACCAGCACAGGATATAACAACAACAACAACAATAATTGCTTTTATTGCTGCTGCTGTTATTATTACCATCCCATTTTATCCAAAAAATGTATTTTTCCTTAAAAATATGTTAAGTGGAAAATGTTCTCCCTGCTCTGTCTGAACCTAAACACCTGAGAACTTTGTCAGGCATTAGATCTAGCTCCAAACTTTGCAGGCTTGACCCACATCTCCCCAAAGAGAACTTTCTCTGTCAAGTCCAGGTGAAAGTTAAACTAATGTGTCACTTAAGCACCTTTTAAAAGGCTCGTTACATTCTTTTAAAAATGTAATTGAAGCTTATAAAAGTCTTTATAAATTTATATGCGAGGAAGTTATTGAGTGCTGTGAAGAGCGGCTTATGCTGTGGTGCAGCCCTGAGTGGCTGCAGGCTAGATACGGTCGCTCAAAATGCCACCGCTACCCATATTATCTTGAAAATATGAGTCGCTATTAATATTAAAACAAATTCTCATTAAAAAATTGTCATAACGTGATGAAGTGACTTTAAAAGTTTCTTCACATTATGCATAATTTTTACAAGAGCAGAGTATTAGAATAATCTCCATTCATGCAGGACCTCCCATCCACAGGGATTCCACAACCCTTGGCAAACTTTATTTCAGAAATTGTTTCACTTCTCAGTTTCAGTCACTTTCCTTTCAGAGTTTTGAAACCGTGCCTCTTCGCTCAGCCCCGGTCTTGAAACTGAGCCTGACATTGGTTCACTCTTTTATTCTGCTGCAGAGAAAAAAGTTCAGCTCTCTTTATAGCCTCAATTATTAAATCTGGCCTAATATTATCTCCTGCAGTGCATGCATTCACTTGCTACAAACAGAGCAATGCATGATGTGTTAGTGTGAAAAGAACAGGTCTACAGATGAGTATAGTTATGCTACTTCTGCTTTTCCCTTGATAGTGGCCTGGATTTCCCTATAACATTTCTCTATAACATGTCTATGTAACACATTCACAGTCATGCTTTCCAGTCATTATTTATATGCCCTGTTTTTCTCTGTGCACCCACCTTCCCTATAGACAAGCATGTAGTCATGCAGCTATTTTACACATTCTTCCTTTTATTTGAACTTGGGCTCAGGTGATGGGATGTGAGCACTTAACTGCTAAATAGTAGCTACTTAATTAGTCAGCATACCTACCTCAGTTCCCTAGCCTTGTCTCAGTTGCTGCACTGGATTTCTTACATAATAGGACCATACTAACCTTGAAATGATTTTAGAGTAATGCTTATGAACGTGGACAGTACTGGGAATCATGAAATCAGGGTTGAAAGGCACCTTAGGGAAACCTAGTTCAAGCAAGTTGCCCAGATGCAAGAAGCTACAAGGATATCCAGCCACATTTTCAGTGTCAAATTAAGTACTTTACTTTCTGCAACTTGATACACCTGGAGCCTGATTTTCAGACTGTATTTCACATAATGACTCCTCTGCATTTCTGGAAATGAGACATGAGGATCCTAACTCTTCTTGTCCATAAGGAGGTTGAGCACATCAGTGGTGCTCAACCTCCAGTCTGTGGGCCAGATCCAGTCCATGAGGCCATGTTGTTCAGCCTGTGGGTCCCCCCACAGATCAAGAAATGCGGTGATGGAGGAGCGGTGGAAGCATTAATCGCTGCTTTCCTGCTGCCAAATTTCCAGACCTGGGTGGAGCCCTATGGCTGTCCAACATCTTGACAGATGAAAGGAGATGTGACAAAGTCAGTCAGTCAGTGGTGCTTGGCAGCGGTATGGGAGAAGAGCCCACTGCGCGAGAGGCAAGACTGCCGACAGTGGCTACAGGTCCACTTATCAGGTGAAGGTTGAAGCATACTCTGGTTCCTGGCTCTCCTGTGGGCCTCAGCCTGTGCTCTCTGATGGCTCTCTAACTTTGATCTGGCTTCTCCAGACCGAGTGGTTGTGGGCAGGGTTCTCCCAGGTGTCAGTGGGAAAGCTGAATGTCTTGAGACCTTGCTCAGCCTTGTTGCTACTTTGGAGCTTTGGCCTTCCTCTGCAGTGCGGGTGGTTCTTGAGTTGGCCATAGAGCACAGCCTTCAGCAGATGATCATGAGTCCACGTGTCCCAGCCAGCAAAGCCTGTGAGCATCCAGCATTGTCTGCATAGACTATGGGCCAGCCCTCTCAAGGATCTTGTTGTTGGTAATCTGTTGGTCCCGAGGGATGCCAAAGACTTTTCTGAGACCGTGGAAGTGGAAGCTGTTCAATCTCTGCTCCTGCTTGGAGTATGTATGCCCTAGGTGCTGTGAGAAACAGACTCTGCTGTGGCTGAGGTTATGGGATTTGCACCGGCGCACAGTATGGCTCATGCATAGGGCTGCTTTGAGGCTGGATCCAGCACTTAGGGTTAGGCTGGAGTGTGGCAGGATCTGGTGCATGGAGCTGGGCCGGTACATAGCCAAGTCACACAAGCAGACTAATCTCACGTATTGACCCTGTGCTGGGTCAGGCCCATGGACCGACCCTGTTGTCCCACAGGGCCAGAAGGTCGAGCACTGATTTATGTGGCATAAATATGATATGAATTGTGTTCTCAGCCTTTCCTCTTGGCCTGGCACCAGTGGTAAATACAATCTCTCACTGATTAAATAAAATTTCCTCGCATCTAAACTTTAAAGAGTCTCCTGTGCTCATCATCTGTATTTAGCCTCTGGTTGTCCAGCAGTAGACTCACGTACTGATACAAAGAGGCTACATGCATTTTACAGTTAGTTGCTGCTTTGCTTCCTCTTTTAGGAGAGGCATAATCAGAATGGATTATTCCACAAATGTACCAAACAAAGCATTTAGAGCTAAACACAGTGTCTGCCTTAATACACACAGATATGGACCCTTAGGATAAGTAAGCTAATGGTAAACATAAACAGGAGAGTTAATATTTGTTCTACTTGATGCTGTTGATTGGTTTAACAAATCCTTTGTGGGCCATCTCTGTTCAACAGTTCCGCACAACACACTTGAGCTAAATACATAACAGCTTATACAATTGCAACCGGTAAATTGTTACTCAGATTGTAAAATTCATCTCGTAATCCTGCCATATTTCTAAAGCAAATTGCTCCTTAATTGAAACCTGCTTTGATATAAAAATACAGCCTTCTCGATGAGTCATCCATTTTTTTTTGGATACAGTTTGCAAAGGCTTCCAACAGCTTAAAGCGAGGGTTAATTTTGCATTAAGACCATTGCCTCCCGGTTTCTTTCAAATAAAGCCAAAGGAAGTTCAGAGAAAGGCTCTTTCCTCTGGTAATGAAGCTCTCTCATGTTAATGATCCATGCAGGCTCCCTCAGATCCTCTGAATTAGAAATACTTGCGTGTGCATGCTACTCTGCTTCATTAACATTAAAGAGAGGTAGATTGGTGGCTATTTAGGGCAGAATGAAATCACTGGCTATTTAGGGCAAACCAGTGCTAATTGTTTCTGGTAATTCTGTGAGTGACGTATTTCTGTTTTGGTGTCAGCTTGGCAAAAGCGTGGTGAAAAGCACAAAAGGAACATGGTTTCACATTCAGCATTACCACAGGCAATCTAAGTTTTGCATCGAAGAGCAAAGGTTTTTCAAACACTGGGTTACGTTTGTCTTTGGCACTGGTTCAGGGTTAGCACAAATGCAGGAAAGCATCTCAACCAAGACTGGAACGAAAGGCATGGGAGAGAGGGACAGCATATTTTGGGTTGAGGAAAGCTAATTGTGGAACAGACTCCCAAAGGAAGTTAAGAGAATCAAGAGATCAAGAGTCTGAGGATCATTAGGAAACAGCAGGCCCTTCCTCTTCTTCATAATGGCCTCTACCATAAGAATGATGCTGATAGTATTGACACATCTTTATGCCCCCCCCCCAATTGAGACAGCTAAACCCAACCAACTCAAGATATATTAATAAAACATTAAATATATCAAGCCAACAAGCTCTATACCAAGCTGACTTTTTCCCTCAGAATAGGAGAAAAATAGGAGAAATGCCATGGGGATAACTATGGACTTTGCTGCTATTAGTGGCTCTACCAAGAAGAAGATACTTAGAGACTACGATGATGGACACCAGTATGAAGCCCAAGATGGAAACACCTTACCCAGACTAATTGATCCATCCTTGTTTGTCCTTCCACTTTGATACCTTTTAAAGGATGTTAGTTGAGAACTCCCAGAAAAGTAGTCCAAAAATTAGTGCGAAATACCTGTGAGTAAAAATGATAAGAGATGATTAAAGAATGCCAAGGAGTATGGCCTTGGGTTTTTTCTCAGCTGCTGAGGCTTTACATTGTCATAACTGCAATGATTTCACTGGAATATCTTCTGATTCACATGGAAATGAGAGAAGGTGGCCCTTGAGCTCATTGTTCTTTTATAGGAAACAATCATGGTATCCTTTCCAAAGGTGGCAGGAGTCAAAATGGCAGCAACTGCTGTTGGCAGGCTGATGAAAGTCACAGTTTGTCTTCAACATAAAAGGAAAAAAGCTGCAAACTAAAAATACCAATGAACAGGCGTTTATGCAGCCTCAATTCTATTTTATCAGCCTTGTTTACTGGGGGCTACATGCAAGCTGCAACTCTGCACATCAGCCTGGGATATCTAGTGGCTGCATTAACATATTGGAAGTAAAAACATCAGTTTGGTGCCTGCTAAAAAGAAGGAGAGAGTATCTTAAAATCAGTCTCCACCCAAAATAGCACCTAAACTTTCCTTGAGGACAGCATCATAGTTTGCCTGGCTTTATTTGTTCTTCCACATTTACTATCTTCTTTCATCAAGCACTTCCTGCAAGTTGACTCTTCTAAATTCTTACGCATTACCCTATACATAAGTCCGCTTTCTATTTGGAAGCTATCAGTTATGATAGTGGGAGGTCATTTTATCCAATGTAAAAAAATGGCCAGGATTGATTTAATTTGATTAAAAAAATCATTCCCATCCCACAATTTTGGGAACCAGAAGGGGAAGGGAAGACTGTCCTAGAGAAGAAAGCTGTTCAAAAGGTGGGGGGTAGCTAGCATGGTTGAATGAAATGGTTCTTTATGCTTTTAATTCTCTTTTCCTGAGGTTATGACATAAACACCAGTTAGGGGTTCAGTTACTACCACGTTGCCATTATTGCTGTTGATTGTTGAGTGGCTTTTGTTGGATTGGCATGAGGGGGGAGAGAAGTGGGGAGAGACAGAGGATAGGGAAGTATCTTAGTTTTCATTTAGAGGATCCAATGAATGTTTCCTTATATTTTCACTTATTCATATGAAACTGAACAATGATTAACTATTACATTTTCACTCTATTACTTATTTTTCTTATGGGAGATGGAACATGTATCTGCGAGTCTAAACGACTTGTTTTCTACTCTTTAATGTCCCACTTAAAGCATATTATTTGTAAGTCTGGTCCCACCTGAGGAGTTAACATAGTGGAATGTTATATAATGATACTGTGCTTTTTATCCCAAGGTCTCAGAGAACTATGCAAACACTAATGCTTTAAGCCTCATGGCAGCTCTGTGCGTTAAGTATTAGCTGCATTTTAGAGACAAAGTAAGTGAAGCACAGAGAACTTAAGTGACTTATCGGATGGTAGTGGCCGAGGTAGGAAACAAAACAAGAAATGGGGTGCTGACAAATGTGCAGCTTCCCACTGTAACTCATGGCACTTCACAGAAAGTGCCATAAGTTATAGAAACTCCCCTGACCCAACAGACATTTGCTGCTGGGTCAGGCAAGGTGTGGGGATTGAGCTCCACTTTGGAGTCAATCCAGGAAGAGCTGTGTGTCCGCAGGCTCTTTCCCCTAGCTTCACCTTCCCTCCCACCCCAGCTCCAGTATTGTCTGCAGGATGGGAGGGAGGGGGTGGGAGAGGGAGATCTGGACTGTACTGGGGTGGGGAGCAGGGGAGCACAGTTGCACTGGAGGGTGGGGGGAGGGTAGATTGGAACCCCACACCTCGGGGTGGGGGGTTAAGGTTTTTCAAGGGGCCAGTTGTGTGACAAATGTCACTTCTGTCACCACACCTGCACCCCTGGGTCCTGATATAGAGGCCACTGAAATCAGGGTTCAGACCCTGATTTCTGCATGCTTTGGATAAGGCCCTAACAGGATAAAAATGCCCCATATAATATGCCAGATATCACAATTCAGATATAGTGATTTTAGGAAGTGATTGTGTAGAAAACTTTTTAATCAACTGCATAAACGCTAGAGATGACCAGACAGCAAGTATTGTTGGAAACATCATTGTTTAAGAATTCAGTTTCATTCCACATTGGAAGTGCTTGTCATCTTTTAAAACCATATCTCCTAACATGCTAATGTCCAGGCTGATAAAAATATTGATTTATTGCACAGATCAAATTCATCCTTGAAAACAGGACTAATAAAACATTTTTTTTGTCATTACAGGAAAAGTGCCAAAAAGTTTTGCTTGGACCTTAAGCAACTTTGGAGCCTATAAACATGCAGCAAGGCTTCTCCAATGCATTGTAATTACAGCATGTTGGAGTAGACTCGATTAATCAAATCTGCTGGATTGTAGTAATTATTGTGCTCCAGCAGACTCCAGCATCATGTGTATTAGTGTCCTCACACTGAAAAATGGCAGGGGCACTTTAACTAAAACTTGTTCGACACGCTTTAGTTAAAGCACCCCCACCCCAATTTGTCATGGGGGGATGTTTATATGTGTGAAACTCTAGGTGGCTCTTGGATCCACTCTAATTAAAGCACCCTCCTGCCCCCCCCACACACATATGCACTCCCAGAGCACATCTATAAATGCCCTGAGTATTTAACATCTTTCTACCCCACTCACGGAAATCCAGCTTATAACATTATAACAGATACATAAATATCTGGCTACTTGCATAAGAATTAAAATCCTGTTGCCTTATGACCTGTTCTGAGAACCCAGTGGGATCTACTTCCAGCTTTGCCACTCACTTTGTGTGACTTTGAACACATCCTTTCACTTCTCTGTGCTTCTGTTTCCTGCTTCTCTTTGTCTCCTTTGTCTTTTAACAGTTTTTCAGAGCATAGAGTATCTTTTACAATGTATTTGCTCTGTGCTTAGCACAATGGGACCCTAATCCCAGATTGGGTCCTTCTATAATTCAAATAAAAAATGTTAAGACGAAGCATTCCAAGGTGAAGAATTTGAACACAGACGTGTAATATATTTTTCCCTTCAGAAAAGAGGCCCCAGATGCTCCTTATAATTTAACTGTGACTGACAATAATAATAAGACAACCACAGTCAATTATGTCTCTGATACTCTATCAAACCTCTACGGCTGGATGGCTCTACTCTTGGATAAGGAAGCTTATACTCTGACATTCGACAACCCTTTGTTCAACAAACAACTGCAGGTAACGTAGGTGGTTTCTATTATTCATAAGTAGTTTTTGTAAAGGATGAATCAACTCACCACAGAAGGAAGGAAGCGAAGCCCTCTTAAAGTTTCAGGATGGAAAAAGTAGGAAAAGGATAAAGGGTGAGATTCACAAAGGAACTTAGATACTTAAACTGCAAAATAGGAGTCATTTAGCCACCCAAATCATAGAATCATAAAAAAAGTAAGATGGGAAGGGATCTCAGGAGGTCACATCTAGTCCAACCCCCTGCTCAAAGTAGGATCAGCCCTGACTAGATCATTCCAGCCAGGGCTTTGCGTAGCTGGGTCTTAGAAACCTCCAAGGATGGAGATTCCACAGCCTCAGTTAGGCACATGATAGCTGTCAGGTATGTTAGCTTTCTGGCAAAAATTTCCTTAGGTGACTAAAGGTCAAGTACTATGCGTGCACTGAGAAACAGCCAAATGTTTAATGGGTATATGTCTTCCTGACATAAAGTCCGTACACTGTAATCTATATGAACAACCACACGGGCACATTCATGTTGTGTGTCGCAGGCATGTTGGTGTTCTGGGAACCTCTTGGAATAGATTCAAACTGAGTTGGCAACCCTAGTTGGGGGAGTGCTCCCCTCACAGGACTACAGAGTCAGCTTCACTTTTTGCTTGGGTTCCATGTTGGCTGTGTGACATTGTCATTCCTTTGTACCCAGTATCTCAGTGGATGTGTCTACACATGCATTAGATCCAGGAGCAGTTTACTTGTGAGTAAAGTACTTGCATGTAAATGCTCCTGAGTAGGCATCTACATGTGTAGGGAAGTGGGAGCAAATTTGCTGCTAATGACAGCAAATTGCTCTTCCTTCCTGGGGCCCTGCAATGGACCCCTATGGCCACCAGGGGGTGCTCTAGCCCTATCTCTCCTCTGCTAGGCCAGGGGCTGGCAGGGAGCACTGGGCCAACAGACAGTTGTCTCCTGGTCAGAGCTGGGACACTGCCCCCTGCCTGCTGCTGGGTCGGGGACAATGTCCCTCTTGCCCGGGAAGCAGGGAGTTCCCATCTCCAGCTCCCTGATTGGGGCTGGGGACTTGGAAAGAGCTTCGGGGGAGGGTCAGGTCCCAGCCCTCTCCTTCAATTGGTGGAGAAGCTAGTAGTGAGCCCTGGCTACTAGCTGCCTCACCACTGGAATGGGGCAGGGGGCTGGGTCTTGCCTCATCCCTGCAGCTCTTTCCAAGCTCTGTGCCTCAATGGCCTGATTGGGGTGTGGGGCTGGGACCTGCCCCTGACTGGGTCAGTTCCAAGCCCTTGCTCCCCAGCTGTGGGGCAGGGGCTGGAGAGCCTGTTCCCCACTCAGCTCTGCAAGCACAACACTGGTTGGAGAACAGGCTGGGGATCAGGTGCTAACCATAAGGATCTTTGCCATCATAATCGGGGAACGGGGGGCTGGGAGATCTTGCCCCTCCCCTGCAGCTCTTTCCAAGTCCCCTGGCCCAATCAGGGAGCTGGCAGTTCCCTGCTGCCGGGGCAGAGGGACTTGTCCTCCCCTGGCAGCAGGCAGTTCCAGGGGGCAGGGAGCAATATCCTGCCCCTGATCCCTGGCTGACTGGGAACAGATTTGTTCCCAATTATGGATCAAGAGTGGTATTGCACAGTAACTACTTGCGAGGAAATCCGCTACTTACATTTTTAAGTACCAACTTTACTTGCAATTAGCAAGGTTTACTGTACAGTAAGCATGCACATGTATAGATGCACATGCTTACTGCACAGTAACCTATGTTACTTCACAATAAAGTATCTCATGTAGACTCACCCAAAAAGCAAAAAGAAAGCTTCTGTTACTCAAAGTAAGCTTCTCTTGGCTGGAATAATATAATCAGAAATGCTTCTGCATTGAGCAGAGGTGGGATAAGATAACCTCAGGACTGTAGGGTGTGGCCTAAATGTCACTTATGTTTGGGAAAATAGTAGGAATCAAGATGCACATTCCTCTTATGTTCTTCCTTCTGGCTGGCTTAGGCATCCACTGCTTGGTATGCTGAGCACTGTGCATCCCACTCTCAGCTACGTAAATCTCTTTATTTAAAGGGTAGGGGACTTAGTCACCTGCCTCAGGATTGTGCATTCTACTCCTGAAATGCAACAGCTTCCTGCTAGGGGTGGAGAATCTGAACACCCCCATACCTAAGTCCCTCTATGCATCTCACCTTAAGTGAGAACGGGCTATCTTTTTAGTGCCCAGAGCATATATGCACTCTCTTTACGAGTCCCTCACAGTCAACTATGATTGTCTTCCTTGATTGTCCTATCTGTGAGTCTGAATATGGTTGCTGAGGCCAATTTGGGATCGACAGACTGTTGCAACTTGGGCACGTGTTTCTGTGTGGGGAGGGTAATTCTGGATTTTTTCTTCAGTCCATGACAAGTTCTTTATGCCACTTCCACTTTTTCATTTCCCGTGGCCATCGTAAGGTTTCAAAGTACTGAGATCTTTGCAGCAGACACTTCCTCCATTTGGAGCAGTCCTGGGTAGCTTGATATGCACTAGCCTCTCTCCAAAATACCTCTGAGCTGGTAGAGCATTTTGGACACTATACACAGAAATTCCTCGTAGTGCACAGGGACAGCAAAAAATATACATACCACTTAAGACCTCCTGAAGTTTGTCTTGATGGTCCATAATCTCTATGTACAATTTAAGGTGTTCCAGATAATTGATTCTGCAGACACTTCCCAGATTAACTTGCATGATCTGAACATGTCCACTCTGTGTTTCTAATGCCAGTTCACAGCATAATGTTTTATTGCTTCAGGAAGAGTATTTTTATTTGTATTTCATAGCAGTTAGGAGACCTAATTATAGAGAGGCATGCTTTTTACATTTCTCTCTCATCTAGTACTCTGCGACATTTGATAACTTCGCCGATGGGAATTATTTACTAATGGAACATAGGAATCTATCATCCAACATTGAGGTCACGGTGCTTTGCGGGACAAGGTGGGGGCAGCCACTGCAGTCACTCCCTTCACACATTTATCATAAGAGCTGTGACTGGTTTTTCAGTCGCAAACTGGGGAAGCTAACCTATTTGGGTAAGTGCAATGTAAGTAATAAAGTTTATATATACACGTACCTTTTTGCCCAGTAGCTGTGCTGGAGGTGACATTCCTTCAACTTAAAGCCCTGTTTTTTAAATGATTTTAAGACAATAGGGCTACTGAATAATTAAAGGTATGCATATGCTTAAACCGATTCAGCATCAAAAGCTAATTTATTCTTCCAAGGAATGTAGCATGCTTGGCGGAAATATAATACTGGGTGAATCTGTACAAGTGTGTTGGCAGTGGTAAGGTGGTAGGATGTGTGGCTGGTTCCTTGAGTCCACTATTTCCCCACCATACATGTGATCCACCAGTCCTCCAAAGCCTGTTAACCAGGCCCCCACGGAAGACAATTGTGTTATTCTTTTGAGTTAGGATCACTCAGATGAGGATCACATTCTAAATCGGGAGCTCTCGTAGGCTTTTTAGCCCCCTAAACTTGAAAATACTGCCTTTCGCCTCTAGTTTTTGGAGTGTGAATATGACTTTTCAAAGTATTGCAGCTCTTTATTGGTTTTTGTTGGGATTACCCATATCTGCCAGCTTTGTGATTTGTGATAAGAAAAATCTTCAAAACCTGGGGCTTCCCCCTTGTTCTGGTTCTCCAGCAAACCAGCCGTTCTGGTGCTAAATTCTGGATTCGACAGGAGAAGTAATAATTATGGCTATTATCAGCCATGACAGAACCATAACTCATAAAAACCTCACAATGCCCTCGGGAGGTAGGTAGTGTCATCACCATTTAACACAGAGAAGCTAAAACAGGGAGGGCTGGGTTCCCACTCACTTGAGACTGTTTTGACGTTTGTACAACTTTGTTGGCTCTAATGAGTTGCTCTTGATTTGCACTGGTGAGGTGGCAGCCAGGCCTAGAGAATTTAAACAATTCCCCCAAGGCTGTGCTAGAAAATTATGGCAGAACAAGGAACCCTTTTTCTTTGCAATTAGCAAACCATAAGGGAGGGAAAAGATACAGCTACCTGGAAATCCAAGGCAGTCCCTCACTGAAGATCTATTATTTCAAATCCAAGTATGTCAACTCTTGGACAGTGTGGTCATTCTACACAAAATATTCAGATAGAGAAGCATGGGAAAGCTTAAAAATGTGACCTGTTTCTCGGCATCTTACCACTGCAAAGAGTAATGGATTCAGTTGAAACGGTAATAGTGAGATATAATGATTCATTCAGCATGTTTTAGCATTATAAAGAATTGTTTATATTGCTACCCTTCCTTGCAGCTTATTTTTGCTTTAATTTTATTATCTTATGATCATCTCTTTTTAACCTAGAGAATAATACAGAGAAAAATAATATGGGGATATAGAAAAAGATTGGGAAAATATAGAGGGAAAAAGAACTACAGGCAGTCCTCGGTATTATGACATAATTGGTTCCTGGAAACGGCATCCTAAGTTGAAATGCTGCAGCTCAGAACCGTTTTTCCCATAGGAAACAGTGTTATAAATGGGGATTGGTTCCTGAGCCAAGGCCCAATACCCTTTTTTCACCAAAAATAACCCAGAATTTTGTACTCGATCAGTTATAGATAAGTAATATAGCTACATTAATGTATTTGTATTGTAAATAGCAATTATATTGATTTGGGAGGACTTCTTTGAGTTGACTTTGCTAGACTTTTTGAAGGGCGCTTGGCTGGAGTCTTCTCAGAAGTCTTGGCTGTAGGTTTTTCTGGAGTCTTGTCTGCTTTCTTAAAGAAAGTGTCCAAGCAAGTTTGGACAGATGTTCTCCAGGGACATGGGCGATGCGGTGAACTTGTTCACTAGTGTGGCGTCGCATCGGATCAAGCATTGTGAAGTTGAAACTGACATCAGAAAGTTGTCAATTTATAAACATTGTAAGTGTGAAACATTGTAACTTGAAACGTTGTAAGTCGAGGGCTGCCTGTATATAAGTTGCATTCAAATTAATGGAAATATCTTGCATGTATTATCCATACTCAGATTTGACCTGTTTCCAGCGAGGAGCACGTGGGTGGTTGCTAGTTTGGACATAATGTAAATTGAAAGGATTCTCAACTCAGATATGTGATTTGCTCACTATCCTGTGCTCTGTAGTACATGTCACTGGAGGTTGAAGTGGTATGCAAATTCCATTTGGCAAGAAGGCACATATTTGCAACTGGAACAACTATGGCAGGATTTTCCAGGACTTCACATCCTTAAATCAAATTTGGGTCTTTCTGGCTATAAGCAAGTACTAAATGACTGCACAGTAACTGTGCAGTACTGTCTCCATGCTTTTTTTCCCGATGCTACTGCACAGCAATGTTGCGTCAAGATTAGTGCTTGGCAATGCTATTGCCCAATAGCAACGAGCAACAAGCGCAGTAGCTCGTTCCTACTGCGCTGTAGCGTCTCATGTAGATGCGCCCTCTGAAAACTACTCTTTAGCTCTATCGCTGGTTATTCAAAGAGTGACAGGATGACTTCTTTGGCCAATGCCGTGCAATAGTTCAGATGTGGTGGTCTCAGCAATCCCTTCCAGGCATAAAAATCTATAAATCTCAACGCTGAGAGAGAGGGAGGACAAAACTTTTGGTTTCCGTCCTGAGAATGCTTGGCTGTTTAACGTTGTGAGCTGTTTTTATTTTTTAGTTACATTTAACTGTATGAAATAATTAGTCAACTAATTAATCCCATTTACAAGCTTTGTAGGATTCTTCAGCTGTCACTCATGTCCAAGCCTGAGGCCTAGGTTTAGTCTCAGCTCTCTTGTTCATGTGACTCGGTCTCCATAGCTACAGGCTGCATCTGCTGACACCCCACTCTCTATTTACTGCTTAATTAAGAATTTCACGCTCAGCCCTTATCTGCTGCTAAGAACAAGAACACACTGTTAAGAAATTCCAAATTTAGGCTGCTGCACAAGGAAAGCCTTTCTTGTAGGCCTGACTGCGTGGAGCCTCTTTAACTACCCTCTTGGCAACTGAGCTGCCACCCTTCAATCAAAAATCATTAAATGGGGCAGAGATAATGAGCATGTAGCATATCAAAAGGAGGATGTTTGCTTGGGCTAAGGAGGAAAAGCTGTAAGGGCCTATAAGCAGCCGCCACTTCAAAGGAAGAGGGGGCTGCCCCATCAGCAGGGCTGATAAAGAATCATTTGTTCCTGTTTGACTTATGTAAAAGGTCTGGTATGTTAGAGTCCCGTCTTGCAGACGCGATTCCCCGCTCTCGGTGTTCGTGTGTCAGCAGTTAGGCAGCTGGGCCCAAACAGCATCGTCCAGAGCATATAATCACTTGACTCCATCCCAACAATGGACACTTGTAGGGGGTGGCTAGGGGGAGGTCTCCGAGACAATAGGAACACAATTATTGCAGCTGCTAGGGAGGGCCATAATTCTTCCTGAAGAAAGTAGCAGGCCCTTGTGGAGCTGGGGGAAGAACTTGAGTGTATTATTCATATTCTGACTTTTGGAAGCACTTTGCCATACCAGTGGGGTTCCAGCAGCTGCTCGTGTACCGCCTCTTTCTAATAATTGTACATTCTGTTAGGGGTCAACTTACTTTTGACCCTTTCCCTTTGTGCCAGTTAAAAGGCTTTTTAGGGCAAACTGCTGGGTAGTGGCAGGGGTGCATTAAATCCAAAATGAACGTCGGGAAGTACATATCAGATGCCGGCTCATTCACAGGCAGGCTCCTAAATTCACACACAGCCCTTTGCTCAGACCCAGTGGAAATAAATAATAATCATAAAAAGGGACCCGACCACGGAGAAGACATTGTTATTTAAAAAAGCCAAACAGCTGAACGAATCTGCCGTGGTCGGCAGCGGGGATTGTTCATGTTTGGCTCAGATGCTTTGCACGCCCCCCTCGTCCAATCAGACACGGAATTAGGCCAGCCTCACATAAGCGCTCATCTCTGGGGAATAAACGTCTTGGAGAGGAGGTAATGTTGGGGGGGGGGGACAAGACATTTTAGTCCCCTGGATGTTTTCTTTATTTGTCATCTTGAAGTTTAGATCTTGGTTCAAACAATATGGGGGCTGAATGTGGAAGGGCACTTACAATAGGGTGGTAAATTGAACCCAGGATCCAATGTTTTTGGTGGATCCAGGATACATGCAATGATCCTTTTAACCAAGGCACTTAACTGCTACCTACATACATCACTTGTGTTAACTAAGTCCTATGCATCACATCTTTTCAGAGCATTCACAACACAGGCAGATTATTCCCCTGTTCCTCTGGGTCTCAGGGAGGATGACTGTGGCCTCCTGAGCTGAAGGAATGTAGGATCATCTCATTCATATCTCTTTAACTATGTCCTTTAGGGTTGTCTTGCCTCCTTTGTGGGGTCGACCTGTTTTCCTCTGCGGCACCTGAATCCCAGAAGAAGTACTCCTGCCGTGACACGTCGTAACAGCAGCGTTGATGTAATATCACCACATTGTGGCATATTGTGCTCATGTAATGATATGGTGATATAAAGCGCACTTGAAGGCACGTTTGGACAGTGGCCCTTAATAGAGGGGTCCTATGTAAACAGCAGTCATGATGTTGCTTAAACTGCAAGCTTTTGGGGCATTTACACATGTACATTTTTGTGCCTGGACACTCTGGAGATCTGGCACGTCAGAGCAGATTCAGTTAATCGAGTCTGCCCCACATGCAAGTGGATTGCTTGCAGCTGTATAAGTAGCAACGTGCGCATTGGCACGTTGAAAGTGGTGGCGGTGTGCTTTTGAACTTAAACACCGTCTATGTGTTTTAGATCAAAAACGGATCACTGCCATTTTTTGGTGTGCTGACACTCATTTCACCGCTTATACAAGCACGAGCGACACAGCAGTGGGCACTTTTCAAAGTGCCCAGCATGGTGGCACTTCCATGTGTGAAAATGGAGTTTGAGGCCAAGTGTGTCTTTTCTAAAGATGGCATAAAATGCCTACCAGAGCGGGGCCCTGATCCTTGATCGAAGTCGCTGAACGCTTCAACATAAAAAAAATAATTATTAGAGCCAGTTGGAATAAGCATCTTTTCCCCCCCAGAAAAAAACATTGACATGTTCAAGCTATTTTAATTTTGAAAGGTTCTAAGTATGCATTAATTTTAAATTTCTCGTGGTCTTTTTAATTAAAGTATTTGCCAGAAACCTTGAAAATATTATGGAAACAGTTGTCCCATGCATGTATCTTAAAATCCATTTCTTTTCAGTAAATCAAACTTTGTGCATGAGGATTGTCCCGTTGACTTCAGGGGAACAACTCATGTGAAAAGGGTCAAGCCAGATCGTGGCCTAATATTGTATAAATGTGGTGTCAAAATCAGGTTTGTAGTTTACTTAGATTTTTTTTATTATTATTATTGTTGATTCCCAAGGCCTGATCATACTTCCATTATAGTCAACAGCATTTCTGAATTGATTTTTTGTGGAAAAGCAGGCCTCTAAAATGTTTGCTCTTTATGGTGAAATATATGGTTTAAATAAAACAAAGAGGATTCCTTTGTCTTTATTGCTCAAAGTTCAAGGGGCATTTGGGGTGAGAGATTTGATGCAGGGAGCTGGCTGACTCAGGGGACCGGTAAAGCAAGAATTAGCCTTTAATGTCTATTGAGGCTGAATTCAGGTTAGGTCAGTTGTTACTAAAGGTCATTTGACCATACGAAGGCTGTTTGGTGGCCTAGGTGAAATGACTTAGAGTCATAAGGTTGGAAGGGATCTCAAGGGTCATCTGGTCAAATCCCACAATTAATCCATTGAGTCTTTTTTGGTTCCTAATAGACTAGTGCCCCGTGTATTGATGTGCAGGAGGGGGAAAAAAATCACCTAAAGCACTAAATGCCATTTTTACTGACACATTCAGCAGAGAGCAGAGACAAATGGAACAAGGAAGCGCACTAATTTGTAGGGATGGTCTTTGTTTTTCTGGCTGGAAGCTCATGAACAGGACAGCCTGATGAAACACATGCTCCATCTTTGCTGCAGCTAGTACAAATGCACTAAGAGAGATGTCAGCCTCAGTTTGCCAAATCTTAGGGTTTTTTATCGCGTACTTTTTCCTGTAGTGTCCACATGCACGTCATAATGCTACTCTGAGAACCTAGCGAAGATGACCTCCCAACACAGAGCGCAGCAAATGCCGTGTAGATGTTGTCATTTATAAAAGTTTGATTCCTTGTGCTAGCTTTGGTTTTACTGATGTTGAATTGCATAGTGTTACTTCTTCCTTGTGAGTCAGGCTATGAGAGACATTTATCCTAGCTTCTCTTTCTAACAACCACCGGCAAAATTTTCTGTCACCACACAGCTGATGAAAGACTAGGTTGCTCCTCCTTCGAATCAACTCACCGGCAATGGAAAGAAAGAAGAAAATGTTAAGATCATTGAATTCAGGAAAGCCTATATGATTCAGAGCCCAAGGATACAGGGAGGGCTGTAAGTGGATGGAAAACTTATGGGCCTTATAAGGGTTTTATACAACAAGGATGTGGAACCTTATAGCTGCATTTTGTGAAGAAGTGCCTTATCGAGCATTTACTAATGATATCCTTTATCTGTGTGGACTGCATCTTGTCCTATTGCTTACCTAAATATATATATATATATTTGAGATGTAACCAAAACCATCCAAGAACTATAGTTCCTCTTCTCAACTCTTGGGGCTCAAATCTCTACTGATGTGTACCTGGTCTACACATTTATGCCTATGCAAAGTTGGGATGCAGTCCTACCAGATCAAAATCCTTGTGCTTTACACCTGCTTTGTCTTGCGCAGGTACAAATAATATTGCAAGGTATAATCCAACAAAGAATCCCGCTGTGTAGTTTTTAACCAAGCTGGTAACAAGTTAGTGGTATGGTCTTCTCTCAACATGGCTTGGATTATTACCTAACCTGGCTAATTACTGTGGCAGCTAAATATGGGTCTCTTTTGCCATTAGGCTACTCTTCTATATGGTTGCCTTCTATATAATCAGGTTGTAAAGGTATTAGTTTACTATACAGATTGGATCTCCTCTCCAGCTCTCTATAATCAGATGGACAAAGTGCCTTTTGTTTCCTCTTGTGCACTCTGTGTGGTAGTCTGTCTGAGGGATGTCCTGCCCTCTGCAGGATGGGCTAATGGGGCAGATTTTCCCAGAATGCACTGAAAGAAACATGAAGTGAAGTTAGACCATGAAGAAAAGTAGGGTTTCTTGCAAAAGTATGGTTGCAGGGTTCAATTCCCCTCTCACAGGGCATGTCTACATGTTCCTTAATGCGCAGTAGTTACTGCACTTTTAGTTTAGTAATTGTTTAATGAAATATGTACTAACTAAATATGCAGTAATGCTGGCTCTGGTCTTTTGTGACGCTTACATGTGCGGTAGTCTAATAACATTGTGCAATAGCATATTAGCATGGTTTTAGAGCGTCACACTACTGCACAGTGTTATTAGGTGACTGAAGTAAGCATATCATATAGAGGTGTCCCCAGTAAGTTATTTTATCCTGGTCTTAACTCCAGTGGAGTTACTCCATATTTACCCTGGCTTAAGTGAGAAGAGAACAAGGGCCAAAGTGAATAGACCAGCTTACAAAGGGTGACCAAGACCACTTCAGTTAGCTCACAAGTTGCTTCAGATTGTCCTATTTCCCAGGCCTCTCCTATGATCAGAGAGTATTTGTCCCATAGTTTGTATCCAGGTTACCTTCTGCCCCCAAACTAATTCCTGCCAGCGTTAGAAATAAGCCTCGATCCAGCATTATTAAAAAAAAACCCATGGATGACATGCCTGTTATTTCAGGCATTTCACAGCCAGCTTCCTTTTCTCTGGGTTTAATTTTGCTGCCAATGTTTTATTTGCTTCTCATCTTTAAAGCTCTGGCAAAGCAGTATTGAGAGGCATACTTAATCTCTCTCTGCCATTTAACTTAACATCAGTCACTGAAGTGCTCACAGTCTTCTGTCCTGTAAGGGGGTACTGCTGTCATTCCTATTTACAGAAGGGGGGTTGCACTTACGGAGAAACTGAGGTCCATGTGCTCACAGAAATTGGGTGCATCTACGTGTGGCCATATGGTGCCATTACTGCGCCATCATTTAGTACTTCCTTTTGGAAGTAATAAAAAATAGTACAGTAACAGTCCATACTGTGGCATACTGGTGGTGCACAGTTATTTTTCACTGCTACATCACTGTAGCAAGCGCTATAGCAAGGGAGTGCATAGCTATGGTGATGTAGTGGCAGCATCATGTTTTTTTCCCAATGGACGCTACGGCGCTGTAGCATCTTGTGTTGATACACCCATTGAGCACCTCACTCTGTAAGGATCTGGTCTTAAGGGACTTGCTGTGTCTCCACCATTGCACCATTCTCCCTTTCCAAATAGAAACCCATCTCACCACAGCAAACGTGGAAGACTCTGCTCCATCAAGTCAATCCGTGCAATTTCCGTATTGTGGTTCTTTGGGTAAATCTGATATCTTTTATTAAAGATAAATAAAAAGATTTACCCAAAGAGCCTTATCTGCTTATGTCCATAGACCACCATGGCTACAACCTATACCTATACCCCCATATTGTAGTTCTGCACTTGAGGTTGGCTTGGGCCAATAAGGGATTGAATTGTAAGTAGCCTTTAGGAGACAAGGTGATGCTGAAGAGCAGGGCTGTAGTACTTGGTTTCTAAATAATCCAGCATGAGAAAAACTTTGTGGAATCCATTCAATTTTAATTATGGAAGCCTCATTCAGCCTACTAGCATAGGCTGCTAATGCCTTCCAGTGCATTACCCTGATACCAAATAGTAATTATCAGACAGATTCAAGTATTTTGATTATTCAGACTAATTTATTGAATACTGAAATGTAATGAACTTAAGCCTATTTAATTATGCTCAGTTGCACTGGGAGATGGGAGGGGAGGTAGGGGAGGATGGTTCTCATGATTGAAAAGGACAAAGACTTGTTTAAGGATAACATAAGGAAATTACAGTATAGCCTGGACTCCCTTTGGAGGGCTGAGGTACGCGGGGGGAGGGTAACAGAGAGTTCTTGAATGGATAGCTGGGAAGCGTTTGTGTTTAAGCACCTGAGAAGAGTCAGGTAGGCTGAGAGCCTTCCATTTTCTTTGACGCACAAATGTTAAAGTTAAAAGATGCCCCCATATCAGTGCTGTAACCTGCAGCTCTAGGGAATAAGGAGCTCTCTGATTTTAAGAATCACAGAGATGCTTCTTCTGCATTAGCTTTTTACCCAGAATCTGAGACAGACAGAAACCAGAGAAGGGAAGGAGTTCTCCATCTTTACCTATTGGTTAACAGAGGGATGGATGATAACAGTAATCACTTCCTTCACATAACCTCTCTACCCAGGTTTCCTTCTGTAACACTATGGGAGTCAATGTAAGAGATCCCAAACTTAGGATTAGTTAGTAAAACTGACTTGATATTTATATAAGATCAGATCTGGAAGGGACTTGAGGTGGTCATCTAATCTCAGAGGCATAGCTATCAAGTTAGCCACTCTGCAAAACTTCCTGGAGGCAGGGAGAAGTTCTGAGCACCAGAGAGTACAAGGAGGGGAAGTGGGAGGAAAGTAATCAGTCTCACCTGCCCCAGCTCCTGTGATGAGGTGGCATGCGTCTTCTTCCTTGTCTCTGCACCCAGAACCTACATTTGGGTGGCATGGGAGTGTGTCAGGCTGGCTCCCATAGCTGGGGAGTGTGGGGTTTTTCCTGACATAGTAAGGACTTGGGGGGAATGCCAGTTTGGTGCCCCACTAGGGCTGGTGCTTCAGTTATAGTACTATCTAATCCAATAGTTTTACCACCTCATTTTTGGGTTTGGGTCAGGCAAAGAAGAGCAAGTGGATAAGGTCTGCTCATAAGCTGTGCCGAGAATGCAGGGGACGTGGTGTAGACATGGTCTTAGAGTCCAGGAAGATACAAATGGACAGTAACTGTATGTGGGTTATAGTCTAGTTTCTGATCACAGATATTCCATTGTAAATCCAGAGCAACTCATGAGTGTCATTGCACAGAAGTCAAAAAGCTAATGGGGACTTGATGACCTACATAAGATCAATGTGCAGACTATAGATTGAGTGTATGGTGCATTTTTTTCTTAGCTAAGTGTCAAGAGACCTTCAGTGTTTACAAATATAAATGAATGTACTGTTTAAGAAAAATACTAAAAGAAAATTGTGGAACAGGATCTACCATTGCCCTAAGTTTTGAGAAACATTTTCCCATTAGAAATTTGAATCATTAGTGGAAAATGTAACATTGGGGAGTATTAAAGACTCACTTTTGAACATTTTAGTTGTCTATAACCCATTCTCTGTGTTCAGTTACAGGTGAAGACCTAATTCAGGTGACATTCAAGGAGGAGGAAAGGGTCTCTATACCTACACGAGGTGTGTATCAGTTTCTCTTTAAGAGTCACAGCAATTCTTTTCCCTA
This sequence comes from Crocodylus porosus, assembly GCF_001723895.1. Taxonomy (NCBI): domain Eukaryota; kingdom Metazoa; phylum Chordata; order Crocodylia; family Crocodylidae; genus Crocodylus; species Crocodylus porosus. The sequence continues at coordinate 5,317,345 of NW_017728918.1, read as the reverse complement.
CATTCCCAAAAATGCAATATTAAAGATCACCTCTGCTTTTTACTTCTATTAACCCACTAGGGGCTGTAGGTATTCATTTAAACCAGGGGCGGGCATGTATTCAGGTGGCGGCTGTTTACCCGGTTTTGGCAAGCTGTCGAGGGCCACATGGGTAGCCCTGCCCCTTGGTCACTGTCTTGGGACCGATGTCCTAAAGTCTTGGGACCAATGTCTCAGGGCCAGCACTGGTGGGGCCAAAGCAGAGCACAGGCTGGCAGGGGTCTGTAGAGCCAGAAGGGACCAGCAAGCATTGGGGGAGTCCCTGCTCCCCCGAGCACCGCCAGGAGTGACCAGGAATAACGGTCACAAGCTGGCAGAGGGTAGATTCAGGCTAGATATCAGGAGGCGTGACTTCACAGTCAGGGCAGCTAGGATCTGGGACCAACTTCCAAGCAAAGTGGTGCTGGCTTCTACCTGGGGGGGTTTTAAGAGGAGGTTAGATGAACATCTTGCTGGGGTCGTTTGACCCCAGTACTCTTTCCTGCCATGGCAGGGGGTCGGACTAGATGATCTGCTCAGGTCCCTTCCGACCCTAGAAACTATGAAACTATGAGCCAGGCTGGGCTGCACCAGCAGGGAGAGGGGGGAGCTGGCCCGGCTCCATACAACTCCTACCAGCTGGGACCCTGTACACCTGTGCCCTGCTCTGGGCCCCGCTGGCACTGGCACTGGACCTGGGACACCAGTGTGGGCCCAGTGCTCCCATTGACTCCTGCACCCACTCACTCCCAGTGCCCCCTCAGCCCCGCGGTACATGTGGGGGGCACCATGCAGCCCCGTCCCCCTGCTCACTGGCAGGGAAGGACCTGGTGTGGACCACAGAGAAAAGCGGCCCCTCTCTCACCCTGTGGCCAGTGCTTCCTGCTGCAGCCGCTTGCAGCCCACGCAGCTGGCACAGGCACAGGCAGCCCCACGCGGGCGATGAGTGGCGCAGGGTGGGGCACTGGCCATGTGGCGGGGGCGGGTCCGCTTTTCCCCACGCTCAGCACCAGCTTGTAACCTGCCCCCGCTGCCAGCCTGGGCCCTGCGTCAGCTCTGGGCTTGCCTATTGGGGCTGCGCCACGGCGGCAGCAGCTGCTCAGCATGGAGGAAAGTGGCTCCCATGCTTGCTGTGCCGGGCAGTGTTTGCCACCACCGCCTCTGTGCTGCCCAGCGTGCGAGCTCCAGGTGGGCAGCAGCAGCACCCATCTTCCTGGCACTGGGCGAGGGCTGCGCCCAGCACTGGTCCCAGGCAGCAGCAGCAGCCTCCTGTCATCTGTCAGGCAGATTGGGAGCCTGCCTGCACCCCAGGGAGGGCTACTGGGCTGTGCTGGACTCCTCCCAGGGGTGCGGGCCCCTGATCTGCCTCTTGGATGACAGGAAGCTGCTCCTGCCACCTGGGACGGCACTGGGCGCAGTCCGCACCTGGCACTGGGAAGACTGGTACTGCCGCTGACCCCAGCTGGCAGCAGCAGCATGCTGTCATCCGGCGCACAGAGCCAGGCGCCCACACCCCCCAGGAGGGCTGGGGGCTGTGCCAGAATCTTCCTGGGGGGCACGACCCCCGGATCTGCAGGGGATGACAGGAGGCTGCTGCGGCCAGCTGGGATTGGTGCTCAAGCCAAGCCTGGCTTTGAAACTGGAAACGTTTCAAAACTTTCAAAACATTTTGAGTGCCCTTGTTTCATTTTGAAGCTGTTTTGAACGCTTTTGTTTTGTTTGGATTTTTCTGTTTCGAGCTCGAAACGCATAGGAACGGCTTCGGAACTAAACCCCTGGCGAAATTGTAAGAGACTATAAACTCTTGTTAAGAAATACCATACTGGATCCCAAAGGTCATGGAGACTGTAAGTCTTCTTCTATACTTTTAGGAATACCGGTAGGGTGGTACGTTCATAATTTAACCATTTTTAATTTATAATAGGGTGATAATGCTTGAGGCGTGTGACTATCTAAGAAATGCCGGGACTCCCAAATCCCATATAAATCATCCTGTGTGTGTCCTTTTCTTCCAGCTCCTTCCGATGGCATTTTGAAATGGTCAATGCCTGAATCGTGGAGCGGTGTGGGCAGGGGCTGGGGTGGATACAATCACAGCATTCCAGCCCCTGGAGAGGACGTCATCATCTTGCCTAGTAAGTAAAAGAGAGGACAAACAGTCAATTGGTCCAAGGGCGTGACTATCCTGCCGAAGTCAGCTGTATTTTAGCAAGTCCTAATTAATGTGTGAATTCTCACATGTGCAGAAATACACTGGAACATTTGTTCCTGGCCAATGCTTGATCCGAGTCTGCGTCATAAGTCGGTGAGGTCTGAACAAAGACGGTTCTCATTCTCACTTTCTTCTTTCACACACAACATGGACTTGCCAGCAGACTATACACACCCAGTTATATGGGGGGGAGTGGGGGCAGGGGGGGTTATCTTTGAGGCCAAGCAGCAGTAATTGCAGATTTGCCATATCAAAGCTAATGAGGAATGTATCTTTCCACTTACCTTGTGGCATTGCTGGGGACTGTATTTTGCCTATGTTTCCAAGTCTAGGCTGGCTGCCCTTTTGCTTTTTTGTTGCTTTTCTGTGTGTCAATTTTAATTTCTAAATTCATTTGCAGTTTGGGTTGAGAGTCTAGCTTCCTCTTTGGATTTTACTTTACCAGCGCGAAGAAGCTGAAAGGTAGTCTCTGACATGTCTCTGAGGAGATTCAAGTTCAAATCCCTGTACGGTCAAGAATTTGTGGCTGGAGGCAGAAGTTACACACAAACTGGTTTAAGTCATCAGAAACTGGTTTCAACTTGTACCAGAACAAAAGTTCAGTGCACATAAACCAGTTGCAAAATGCCTGAAACTGGATTAGATGAACCTGGTTGAATGCAGTATCCAACTTAACTGATTTGGGTCAAACTGGTTTATGAAACTTCTGTCCCAGGCCTGCGTGAGGCTGGGCCAGGCTGCCTCCTCTCAATACAAATGCTATATAACAGTAATAACAGCATTCAAGCTGTCAGCCCCTGGAGCTGTTTATCCCGAGAAGCTGGGTGCAAGGCAGTCACAGTAAAATGTCCTGTGAATTCAGCCCACGCTAACTTGTGCTGACAAAGCCTGAGATGTCTTATCTTCCCTGTCTCTTTATTCCAGCCTCGGAGGAGCTTGCTTTGGCTTTCTGGTTTTGTGGTCTGGGTTCTTGTTGGTGCCCGTTTTAATATCAAACAAGTTAAGATGATCGCTCTTGTATTTATTTTTCTACTCTGAAATGTTTTATAGGAACCGCTTGTAGATAAGGAGTACTTCAACAAACTTCTCTGTGTCCCCTAATAACAAGTTGAATTCAGGACAGAACTGTACTTTCTGACGATTTCTGGGGCTGAGAAAATACACAGCCACTCTTGCAATACCCTGCCCAGAGCTCTGGCACATAAGCAATTAGGATGAGAGCTACAAGGGGTTTTTTTGGTTTGTTTTTTGGAAACCTTTTTGTTTTTGTGCCAAAATATGCTGTCTTGAGGTAGAATCATAGACTCATAGGGCTGGAAGGGACCCTGAAGGATCATCGGGTCCAGCCCCCTGCCTAAGCAGGAAAGACATCTGAGGTCAGACGAGCCCAGCCAGGTGACCGTCCAGTCTGCTCCTGAAGACCTCTAGGGCAGATGATTTAACCACCTCTGGGGGGAGCTTGTTCGATAGTCTGGACACCCTAGCTGTAAAGAAGTTTTTCCTAATGTTCAGCCTGAAACTATCTTTAAGAGGAGGTTAGATGAACACCTTGTTGGGGTCGTCTGACCCCAGTACTCTTTCCTGCCATGGCAGGGGGTCGGACTCGATGATCTGCTCAGGTCCCTTCCGACCCTAGAAACTATGATACTATCTTCCAGGAATTTGTGGCCATTGCTTCTAGTTTTCCCGCAGGGTCCCCTGGTGAACCGGTGCTTACCAAGCCCCTGCTGTATGCCTATGATATAGCGGTAAGCCACAATCAGCTCCCCTCTCAGCCTTCGCTTCTTTAGGCTGAAGAATTCGAGATCCCTCCATCTCTCCGCGTATGGCTTGCCATGCAAGTCCCTGATCATATGGGCAGCCCTTCTCTGGAGCATCTCAAACTTTGGCACGCCTTTGTTGAAGTGCGGCGCCCAGAACTGGACGCAATACTCCAGCTGCAGCCGCACCAATGTTAGTAAAGTGGAAGAATTAATTCTTTGGATTTACTGGAGATGCATTGACAGATGCATGCCAGACTTTTATTGGCCCGAGCGGCGACTGCGTTGCATTACCAGCTCATATTCATGTTGGGGTCTATTGTTACCCCCAGATCCCTTTCATTTGTAGTCAAGTTAGCGATGCCCTGCCTGTAGGTGTGCTGGGGGGTCTTCCTTCCCATAAGCAGCACTTTGCATTTCTCTACATTGAACCTCATCTGGTTCCCTTCCACCCAACATGCCAGCCTGTCTAGGTCTGCTTGTACTTGCAGCCTATCTGCGGGTGTGTCCGCACAACCCCATATCTTGGTGTCATCTGCGAACTTGGCCAACGTGATCAAAACTTTTTATACATTTATTTTTTATTTTAAAAAGTTGGTTCTGCTGGATAAGGAAGACCCGTAAAAATAATTAAAAAAAACAACCCTTTTCACAGTGTCAGGATAAAACGTTTGATTAAAGACGCATTTAATTGTAAAAGTTAGTTAACTTTTATTTTTATTAAAATCTTCCAAAAATGGCACTTTTTCCCCCAAGTCAGTGGAATTTGCTCTGTCTGAAATATTGCCATTTATATTTTGGGCAAATTCAAAAAAAGATTCTTTCTGAGTCAAGTTGAATGTTTCTCCTCTCCTCGCCTCCCAGTTTCTTGGATCTTCCACTGAATTGAAAAATCAGGGGTTTAGTTCTCATTCATATACAGGAGGTATGCAACTTTGCTCAAATCTGTACTCCAACTGGGTGAAGCATGCATGCACACAAGAACATGGAAAATGCCATTTATTGTATCAGGCCACATAGGTCCATCTAGCCCACTATCCTGTCTCACGCTGGCAGAGATTGGATGGTTGCAGGGAAGGTGAAAAGGGTGAAGAGGATTTGCCACTACAGAGTAAAGAGGATATGCCCCAACGACACCACTGTGCCCTTCGGGACAGGAAAAAGGCCTCTACCTAGTTCCTAGTTCCTGCAGTGGGGTTGGTTAGTTGTGGCTTGGGAGATTCTCAGTTTTTCCAGTTGGATCATCTTATATGAACTTAAACACTCACCAGCTAAAAAGAACTTTATAAATCAGACTATGCTTCAAAACAGGTTGAGAACAGCACTCCCTCCCTGGCAGGTTCATCAAAATGTTTTTCTTCAACTATTGCTCATGGATTGTTAATATTGTCTGTTATTTTTATTGGAATATGCCTAGTGCTCATGCACATACATTGCTGCTTAAATTGTGCCGCTAAGCACATGCAAGATAGCTTGTCAACGTCTATGCAAAGAAACGAAGTGTATAACATGTATGTCGAAATAGCTAACAGTAAAGAAGAAGAAAAGTTAGAAGTCAAAAGATTAATGGCTATAAATATCTAGTATGTTGGACCTTCCATACCAAAAAAAACCAAGGACGGAAAGTTGAAGTAGATTCATCCAGGCCCCTCTAACTTGACTATAAATTTATCCAGGTCTCTATCCAACTACAGATTTATCCAGGCCTCTATCTTAACTAAGAAATAAGATTGAAGAAAAAAAAATGGTCTTGCTTCATATTTTAAAATGTTTTCAAATAAGAAAAACTCCTCCACTTATTATGACTCCATGAACAGTTCTGTTGGAACAAATGTTCTTCCTTTCCTAAAAACAAAAAGGTGATAACAGTTTTCAGAACAA
>NW_017728918.1:5283317-5311374 GCF_001723895.1 Crocodylus porosus | reverse complement strand
CCCAAGTCAGTGGAATTTGCTCTGTCTGAAATATTGCCATTTATATTTTGGGCAAATTCAAAAAAAGATTCTTTCTGAGTCAAGTTGAATGTTTCTCCTCTCCTCGCCTCCCAGTTTCTTGGATCTTCCACTGAATTGAAAAATCAGGGGTTTAGTTCTCATTCATATACAGGAGGTATGCAACTTTGCTCAAATCTGTACTCCAACTGGGTGAAGCATGCATGCACACAAGAACATGGAAAATGCCATTTATTGTATCAGGCCACATAGGTCCATCTAGCCCACTATCCTGTCTCACGCTGGCAGAGATTGGATGGTTGCAGGGAAGGTGAAAAGGGTGAAGAGGATTTGCCACTACAGAGTAAAGAGGATATGCCCCAACGACACCACTGTGCCCTTCGGGACAGGAAAAAGGCCTCTACCTAGTTCCTAGTTCCTGCAGTGGGGTTGGTTAGTTGTGGCTTGGGAGATTCTCAGTTTTTCCAGTTGGATCATCTTATATGAACTTAAACACTCACCAGCTAAAAAGAACTTTATAAATCAGACTATGCTTCAAAACAGGTTGAGAACAGCACTCCCTCCCTGGCAGGTTCATCAAAATGTTTTTCTTCAACTATTGCTCATGGATTGTTAATATTGTCTGTTATTTTTATTGGAATATGCCTAGTGCTCATGCACATACATTGCTGCTTAAATTGTGCCGCTAAGCACATGCAAGATAGCTTGTCAACGTCTATGCAAAGAAACGAAGTGTATAACATGTATGTCGAAATAGCTAACAGTAAAGAAGAAGAAAAGTTAGAAGTCAAAAGATTAATGGCTATAAATATCTAGTATGTTGGACCTTCCATACCAAAAAAAACCAAGGACGGAAAGTTGAAGTAGATTCATCCAGGCCCCTCTAACTTGACTATAAATTTATCCAGGTCTCTATCCAACTACAGATTTATCCAGGCCTCTATCTTAACTAAGAAATAAGAGTGAAGAAAAAAAAATGGTCTTGCTTCATATTTTAAAATGTTTTCAAATAAGAAAAACTCCTCCACTTATTATGACTCCATGAACAGTTCTGTTGGAACAAATGTTCTTCCTTTCCTAAAAACAAAAAGGTGATAACAGTTTTCAGAACAAAACTTGTTGCTGAGCAAGCAACTGTTATGATTTACCCCTGACTTTCTTTTAAAGGATGCTTGGTTTAAACAATTTTAAATATTATCTCAGTTGCCTTAATCTTGTTTCATAACTAAGCTGGTTGTGGGGCTCTACTTCATTCTCCTGCTGCTGAGCATGGTCCTCTCCAAAATCCACCTGCTCTCGGCTGTATAGCTTTTTATTTCCCAGTGTTTGCACATGTGTATGTGTCAGTAGGGGACCCCTGGGTTTCCCGCTGTTGCTCTTTACAAAGACCTCCAGGCATAGCTACTCCTAGATCATCCCTAACCAGTACTTACCCAGCCTCTTCCTGAAAACCTCCAGCGATGAAGATTTCGCAACTTCCCTCGGTCAGGTGATATTCTGTATGTAGCACTAAAATTAATCCCATTTCCATGGGATCTGATCTTTTCCTGTTATTTTTGTGTATTTGCCCTCACAACATCCCTCTGAGATAGGGAAGTGCCAGTTCTCAATTTTATGGAGGAAACATTGAGGCACAGAGAAGCTAAATGACTTGACCAAGGTTGCAAAAGAACTGCGTGGCCAGATGTGTATCCCAGCAACGTATAACCCCAGCAATTTTATTGACCAGCAATTGCGGCACCCTGGGTAGAGTATGGATTTTGTGCTGAGCTCTGGAAAACAGGGGGAGTCATGGCATGGGCTCATTGCATTTCATCTGCTGCTGCTGCTGAGGTGTGGGCTCATGCTGCCGTGTGGACAGGCTCACTGCATGCTGGCTGCATTAGGCCTCTCGGCGTGGGCTCTCCAGGGGCTGCCATTCTGTTTCCTCCTCTAAATCACTGCTGGTGCCCCCACTTGCCATCCTCTAGTTATGGTACAGTGTACAAAAAAAGCTTGAATCCAGATACCCCAAGTTGAGCCCACCCTGCTATTTCACTACAGCAGGTGAACTATTCCCATACCTTAGGTTTTCAACGTACTGTAGAGATGACTGAATTTCTTTTTTTCACATTGAAAATGGCGACTGAGAAACAGGGAAGCTATATTTGACCAAAGTTTTTGCAAATCCATTCTCTCCTGTTTTTCCTAAAGGCTTTACTACAGAAATCGCCACTGCAAAGATAAAAGTTGGCACAATTGGTGTAAATCATGAGCTATTCATTTGAAATTCCCAAGGAGAAGCACGTTGGCCTTTTTCTATTTTGTGCTAAGTAGGTTCTTGTACCACTCATGTCTGAGTGCCTCCCAATCATGTGTTAAGCAATGTGACTAACTTCTTCTTATGTGTGGCTCATTTCAATCCCTCTCCCATCCTTTCCCCAAGGGGAGAACTGTCCTTGTAGTGGAGTAATTTGCTTTTCATAGTTTCATGGAGCTTCAGGGTGGCAGGGATATCTCCAGAGTGATCTGTCCCCTCTTCAGGACCCTCCTCACTCACCTTTATAGGTTTAGAGATGCTGGAGGAAACATCTCCAAGCTTTCTGTTCAATAGCCATTAATAGACCTACCATGAATTTATCCAGTCCCATTTTGAACCCATATTACCCACTTCCAGCACCGTCTGTGGCAATTACTCCCACAAATTCACTAAGCATTGTATAAAAAAGTACTGCTGTATTGGGGAAGCAGGGACCAGGAGAAGGCAACGTAGTAAAAAAACTGTGTCTGCCTATACAATAGTTTAAAAATTGTAAGTAAGTTAAGAGTTTATTGCTACTTAAAGGTATCCAGTATTTTATTTGGTGTGCTTATTGCAGTCATAGTCTCTCGACTTTGACCTCCTTCCCTAAAGTACAGTCATCTTTTGAGGCGCACCACTGTTGAAATAGAGACCACTTAATATTGCGCATTTTCCACTAACTCTAATTTTTACAAGAGTCCGTTAGAATTGCTGAATTGCACTAAGATGCAAAACAGGAGTTTGGGGTTTAAACCTGTCCTTGCAATCGGCATGCTATGTGATGCTGGGAAAGTTATTGTAACCAAAAAGATCAGCTTAGGCTTTAGGGGTGTCTCATGGGGCGTTTAGCTCTAAGTCAATTCCAGAGGAAAAATAGAGCAAACACAATGTGTGGTATTTACTTTGGAGGAGATGCTGTTTGCCAGTGCAAAGTTACTTCTGAGGAAGCAGGAAGTAAATTTACACTCGTGAATATTATACCAGTTTGTGTCGTGTGTCCTCTACCAGGGTCCATTTTAATCCAGGGCATCCAGTTTCCTCTGCCCTAGTGACCAGGTGCTATAATATGGCCTACTGCAGACAGTCAGCTTGGGAGAGACGGTCATGTGTCCATGCTTTACTGCAAAGTAAATTTTCTGTGAAACAGAAACTGAAGGAAATAACTCCAGGATAATCCTATTAGGCATCTGTGTCCCAAGTAAATCTGGCCCATTTTTCTAGCAGCTTGGAATCGACGGGCCTCTGAAACCAGGCAGTATTTTTGTTGCTGTCTGTCTTTTGAAATGCAGCGAGAAGTCGGTCTCATGAGAAGTAGGAACCGCGAGTTCTGGTTCTGTTCCTTGGGTTGCTCCATCTTGCCTCTGTGACGTGGGGCAAGTTTCCTTACCTTGATTTTTCGGAGTTTGGTAGTGTCGGCACTGAAGTCTGAACAAAAGGGGCTCCTATAGATGTGCGGAGAGCTGGCTTCAACGCGCTGGAAATCCAGCAAGTTGGAGCAGATTCGATGAATCGAGTCTGCTGGAGTGCGGAAATTACTGTGCTCCAGCAGACTCTAGCATCACATGTATCAGTGTCCCTGTGCTCAGCACCATACCTAGACTCCTATGGCCCCGGATGATCGGGCCCCCCTGCGCTGGAGATAATGATAATAATAATGATAATCCAACAAAAAACATACCATTTTCAGGCCCCCTTTCTGCCCCAGCCCAGTTCACCCATACCTGTGTCTGTCTCTGCATGTACTGAAAAACGGAGGCTAGGCACTCTGAACTAAAGCTTGTTCGATGAGCACCCCGCCACCATTTTTCATCATGGAGGATGCTGATACGCATAATGCATGGACCCTTTTAATTAGTGTGGCTTGCTAATTAAAGCACCTCCCTGTGTCACCCGGAGCACGTGTAAAAATGCCCAGGGACATTAAACACTCTCCATGCTTCGGTTTCCTCATCTGTCAAATGGGAGTTGGAAGGCCTACCTCCCAGGCTTACATTGCTAAGATCAAGGGAGCAGGAATCCTCTCTAGGAAACAGCATCGCTAAACATGATTATTATAGGAATAGCATATTTTTGTCTGCGGTTTTCAATCAGATTTACGCTTAGAAACCCATGCACAGTGTTTGGGAGGTGTTGCTTTTCTTGAGTGGGCCCTGGGTCATTTAACCCTTTAGCACAGGGGTGAATTTTACCTGTGTTGACTACCTGAATGACCCCTCTTGCACACGTTTGACCTGCTTCTGAGGGCGTATCACAGATCCCCCCCTCCCTCTGTGCTTGTCCACAGAGAACGTGCATGTGTTTCAGTCCCAGCTGGAGCGTTTTAGCTCCCTGGAGGTCTCTGATTTTACTCCCTGGCACTGCAGCCGGTACACAAGCACCCCTCGCACAACAAATGGCGGCCCACTCTGATTCGTTTTCTTCTTTTGGGCCTCTCACCTGCCAAACCCCTATTTGCATGACCTGGGAAAACAAGACAGCTGAGTTGATTCGTGACATACCGCCGACCAGCAGCAGCCTTCAGTCTAGGCCAGCCGGTGGAATGCGTTGGCTCCTGAAGCCCTTGGATTTGCAAGGCTTTGGTTTATGGTTTCCAGTATGACATACTCCTGACACCGAGCATGTTGGGTGGAAGGAGAACGCGTTATAATTTGAGGCAATGGAATGTTGTTTTGAAGGCTCGAGATATGATATCATGTAGCCTCTGGCGATTTTTTCTTCCTTTTCTTTCTTTTTTTTTTTTTTTAGTGGTGGAATCCACTCTGTTATTCATTTTCTGATTTTGATTTGCTTTGAACTTTTTCTGTTTGAAGAGATGAATGCTGGAGTACTGTATCTCATATAATAGCTCCTCTGTTGTGTCTGATTTCCATTCAATGGCATGCTATGGTGTTTTATATAGCAGGGCGGTTGATCAAAGGCATTTTATGTCATTGCTGGAGTCATTAGTGAGTTCTCAGTGTTGTCTGTCCAAGCATTAGGACTGTGGTGTACCTGGGAGCTGTTGTTTGATGGAAGTACACATAAAATGCCAGGTAGCCCTTGAATTCTCATTTTAGGGAAGCTGTTGTTTGTTGTAATGTTAATTTGTTGGGGGAAAAATACAAATAAATGAATACAACTTTTTTTTTTCTCTTCTCTGGAGGCAGATCCCTGGCTAGACATGATGCCAAAGTTGTGGTCTTTGGTAGTAGCTGGTCAGTGTGCTGTGTTTTGTACCAAATCTCTCAGGAAGCAGCAAGGGAAGGGGTGTAAGAAGTGCGTCGGTTCCCTTATCTCCCCAAGAGGAGCTTACTCTGCAATGAAGCCCCCTGCTTTTCTTAGGAAGTGGATTTCTCTCCGTCTCTCACACAGACACGCTGGCCACATTCATATTCAGACTTCTCTCGTGCTAGTGAAGCCTCCTCAGGTCTGCGGAGGTATCTCTGAATGTGCAAATGTCTCCTGTTGCTGTTTTAGGTTCGCATGTAGCAGGCCATCGGTACAGAGCAGTCAGCATTTCTAGTATAAAGTCTTATTTCTAAGGATGTGCAACTCAGCAAAAAAATAAAAGATCTGTTCCAGGCTGAAACTCAACAGAAATATTTTGCCTGGGAGCCCATTTTTCTTCCTTATAAAAATGTCCCTCCGTATGTGTAATGAATAGACTCGCGATTTGTCAGCTGCAGTATTTTACCCCGTTTTGCAGCACAACATGAACTCCCCCACAAGATGATTTCAACCATATTTTCCACCCTCTCCTTTTCTCTCTGTTACGTTTCGTTGTGGACTCAGTGTCTATTGCATGGTTATCTGGGAAATGAATGACCCAGGTCGTCCCCACCAGTCTTATGTCCCTATGAGTTGTGTCTTTCCTGCTGAGTTTGATTTTAAGCTCTGCAGGGCACTGGGAGATGCTTCTCATGTAAAGATCCTTTTGCACAAGAGTTTCACCATTTTTGTGAAAATTCTCCCATGTCACGAGCCTCACACCCGCTCAGTAGAGATGCGTTGGAGATTGGCAGTTAAATCCCATGGTGGGTCCATATGCTGCATTTCGGGGATATAGGGGCTGAGCAGTACTTTTCTCTGTTATTCATTATTTTAGTAGTCAGTGGTGCTGGGTATTGGACATGAGAACAGAGACACCATGGGTGCATCCAAACAAGTGTGCACACGCATTTCCCCGGGGACAAACAGCAGTGGCACATAATTGTCCCTGGGGTACACTTGGGCGTGTGTACTCTGGCATGCAGCAAGTTGCCCCGGGTGGGGTAGGGGAGGCTAGGGCCAGCACCAGGGTTGGCCCAAGCTGTCTTACCTTGGGTTCTGGAGGCTTTCTGGGGCTCCAGTGGTGGCAATCTGGTGTGCAGAGCCTGAAGCATGGCTCTAGTTTCAGGCAGCTTCCACTGCTGCCACAAGCACCAGCTTGCTTTTTTTAGGCATGGGGTTTTTTTTGGACACTGAATCTATAGGATCAATAACTGGCCTTCAGCTCTTATGCAAGCAGCGCTGGAACTGAAATCAGTGGGATTTGTACCAGAACAAGGATGGAGAAAATACTTTTGGATATTTTCCACATGTGCCAAAAGCCAGTCACTTTAGGGTTACTTTGATCTATATAAAACCTTTCATTCCCCATGGGGAGAGACAATCCAGGGAGGAGGAAAAAACAATGCTCCCTGGTCCAGTTTTCACAGGACACACGATTAACTTGTGCAGCCCTTTCCCACAAGACGTCACTGAAGCCAAGGGCTCACCAGGACATCACTGCAGGGTAGCCATCGTGGACCAGATTCTGTTACACCTATTAAGCATCTAAGTGGACATAGGTGCCCAAGTGTGCTTCTATTCCACACTGTTCAAGCCCCAAAAATCCACAAATGGACCTACATTTGTAATATGCCAACATCTGACCCCTAAAGAATGAATCATACTGAAGCAACGAGCAGGTAGAGGACCCACGCACATGTTGCGTTAACTATTCTTCAGGGCCTTGAGCAGGATGGATGAGGATCACACTGTAGCCACTCAAGAATATATTAGATGGAAAAGAATCTGGCCCTAAGTGAGTTTCAAGAACAGCCAGAGCAAGAAGAGTAGCCGATAGAAATCTCAAGATTATTGTGAAATATCCATGCTTGGAGGTTTTTAAGATCCGGCTAGATGAAGCTTTGGCTGGGATGATCTAGTTGGGGATAGTCCTGCTTTGAACAGAGGGTTGGGCTAGATGTGACCTCCTGAGGTCACTTCAACCCTCATTTTTTATGATTCTGTGATGATGATTATTTTTTATGGAATGGAAAATACACTTCTGGGATGAAGGGTTTAAATCAACTTCTAGCTACTGGTAATTAGGAAGACAAACTCCCCCCTTGGGGTTAAATGTGCCTGCCTACTGGGGTGCTCTCTTGTTCTTTCTGAAGCAGCCACTGCAGGTCATGGTCAGAGAGCTGGACCCGGCTCTCATGTAGTGGGGTGGTTTCCTTGTTCTAATCTGAAGGTGTTTGAAGCCTCTAGTCCAAACTCCGGATTCAAGTCAGTTGAAAAATGTGCATGGTTCCTTGAAACGTCCCAGTTCTGTATATTTATCCCTGGCAGGAATGGAGCTCAGAGGGAAGAAAACCATAGCATATCCCAGCGTTGGGACCGACAGCTGTCATTACCTTTCCTGACGCTGAAAATTCTCGCCAGGTGTAAACTGCTTGTGCATAAAACAAACTGCATCTTCAACCCATGTTTTTGCACTATGAGCCAACAATGTGTGCAGAAAGCTATCAGTGACATAGGGGTGTTGTCATTAGGTCCCTTGTAAAGAAAGCATTTAGATTTTCATTTGTTCAGAAGCATCCAGTGATACAGAGATAGCTATATGCCACACCTAGAAGCCATTATTCTTGCAGAGAATAGCTAGAAGTAGCTAGAAACTGTGAAGAAAGGGCCCAAGCTGGTTTCAGCTATAGGCTCAAAGGCACCATTTGACTTTAAAGAGAATTAGATGGAGACTTTAGGATAGAATTTTCTTCTGTACAGTAGGCCAGGTGAAGCCACCTCTGCCACTTCATTGCATTTGTGGCCTATTATGAACACTAAGTGGGTTGTTGGCTGTGCACTGGCAGCTTTTGGAAGCAATTGTATTAGTCTAGGATTTTCCAAAATGCTGTGAGCACACCTAATTAGAGGTGGTTCTCACCAGTCACAGGGTTCATGGAGAAAGAAGTAGAGAGCAGTTCAGCCTAAGCCCTAGTTTAGTGAGCTATCACTGGATCTCAACACCTCGGTACCATTAGCTTGACAGATCCGGGTAGTGGCCAGTGTTTACATTTCTGTTGACTGCTGTGGCAAGCAAAATGGGCCAATGCAGGTATTCCTACTGTTATTACTAGTAATTTGTGGCAGCAAGGGGATTGCTGAGGGTGTATACTGTGGGACATCTCTTCTATGTCTTCAGTTTAATGGCTCATATTTTATTGGGTGTAATAAAAAAAAAATGTAACTTGGATCATGTTTAGCTTCCGTTTCAAAATTTGTCTTACTAAACTGGATGAATGAGTTCTGTTTGCACAGTTAGGTTTATAGGCAGCAAGTCACTGGGCACATTTTACTGAAGTCAACAGACCTGAAGCCCTCGCTTAAGTGCTTTGCTGAGCAAGACCACGCGGAATGATAATGATAACTTTTAGCTTGAAGTGAAAATCAATGTGTCCGCACAAACGGTTTACTGTGCATTAGTAATCTAATGCACAGTAAAGCATTACTGTCTACACATGCACAACAATTACTGTGCAATAGATTACTCTAATGCCCTATTTTCTAGTACCTGTAGATACAGGTCCTAGAAATAGCTGCATTAAACTAATTAATTAAACGCATGTGTAGACGCTGACCAGAAGCAAATTACTTCCAGTCAGCCTAGGCAGCAAGGGGCCACAGGGAGCAGAGAGAGCTGCCTTGGCTTAGTGGGACATTGCCTTCTAGCTACTTGGAGATCTGGATGCAACCTGGATGGTCCCAATCTCCATACGGCTGGGAGGCAGTTGTCCAGAGCCAGGACATGTCTTCATGCTGCGCAGAGATCGGGAAAGTCCTGAGC
This sequence comes from Crocodylus porosus, assembly GCF_001723895.1. Lineage (NCBI taxonomy): Eukaryota > Metazoa > Chordata > Crocodylia > Crocodylidae > Crocodylus > Crocodylus porosus. Next base: position 5,302,006 of record NW_017728918.1, on the reverse strand, counting down.
TGTGGGGGGCTGGCAGGCAGCTGCCTACCAAGCCAGGACAGCCCCCCTCCCCCCGCTTTCCCCTGGAGCCCATCCAATCTCCCCACAACTGGCAGGGAGCTGCTCGCCCAGCTGGGACAGCTTCCCTTCTCCCTCCCACCTCCCCCAACCCTGTGCAGTTCAGGGCTGCCCCAGACCTGGGACAGCTAGGGGCTAACACCCAAGGGAGCCTGGACTTTCCTTGGCTGCTGCAGGGGGGCTCAGAAGGGGTTGAGTATCCATGGACCAAGCTGCTCCTCTCAGAGGCAATTTTTTCCTGAAGTGGGCACTCATATGGATATGCACCTGGGAGCACTTTAATAAGCCTCAGTTTTCTGCAGAGAAAATTCAGGCCTATTAATTGCCCGTGTAGATTTGCCCAGTGTGACTTAAGCATGCCATACTAATCACTCCTTGCTACTTGCATTGCAGTAGCCCTAAAGAACCACGGATAAGGACAGCATTGTGGTAGGTGCTATAGAAAAACATAAGACGTTTCTGCCCCAAAGAGTTTGCAGTCTAAATACAGTTAAGCACATGCTTAAGTGTCCAGAATCTCAAGGTGTTTTCCCCTTGTTTTCCAGCTTTGTATCATGTGTTTAAAACTTAGTGTTGCTGTGTTGGACTACATTACCACTGTTCTCCATATCTACCCTGTTTCTCAGACAGAGCCATCCTGGTGGATACAACTCTTCCTCCTTTGAGAGGTCTCTATGTCATGGGACGCCTGGAATTCCCAGTCAACTCCAGCAACGTCCTTAGTGCAGCCTGTGTAGTGGTTGCAGGTGGTGAGTTGAAAGTGGGTAAGTGAGTAGCAGAAATTCCTGATGCTTGGATTTAAACTTACTGATTTGAGAAAAAAAATGGCAAGGATGCTAGGCCTACTAGTAAAATAAGGTTACCTCTTCTACCTCTTCTCCTGTGATACAGTCAAGGCAAGAGCTGTGAGGAGGGGTAGACTGTGCGGTGGGACTAATATATGTGTGTGTGTATACATATACCTATACATGCATGCACACACATACGTGCACACACATATCTGTCAGTTGAAATCGATTTGGCTGGGATGATCTAGCTGGGGCTGGTCCTGCTTGGAGCAAGGGGTTGGACTAGATGTGACCTCCTGAGGTCCTGTCAAGCCCTAACTTTCTGTGATTCTGATCCCATTGAAAACAATACAAAACTCCCATTGATTTCCTTGGGGCCAAGATTTGACCCGTCCTATATAAAAGTGCTGAGTTTTGATTGTATCCTTCTACCCTTCATCAGTTATATGTTCTTCAAAGCAGAGTTTCTTACCCGGTGCAGATGTAGGCCCAGCCTCACATTATGTGTGCTGCCATAAGTGGCACAAAGCACATTTCAATACAAACTCATGCAGTCCCACATGACATAGGAGCCAGGATATGGGATAAAGCTGGCACAGCTGGGTTGATGTCGCCAGGCCTGTCCCTGTTACTGCACAGGGTGTCAGAGACTGTCATAGGACACAGTGCTGGCACTGCTGCTTATGTCCTGAGTAGCACCAATGTCATTGGGGCTGTTCTATAGCGTCAGCAATGAGAAAATCATTGCCTTTCCCTGGAAAAGTAATTACTCACATAATTCTCTTTAAACACGAAGCTTCATAAAGTCGAGGATTTTATTTACTTACCAGAATCCTTCGGACTCTCAGCTCACCATGTTGGTCACTCCCTGACCTCTCTCAAGATTGGTTTTATGAACTTTCAAACGAGAATTTGTTTGAGTAATCACCTTTCCAAGAAGTCTGCTTCGAGATTTTTTTGTTGTTAATCTCAAGGGACTGGCTAGTTAATACAGCTTTGGCAAAAGAGATCTTTTATTGCCTTGAGTTTTGCTTTGAAAGAAAAAAAAAGAGGCCTAGAAACTAGCAAAGGAGGTCAGCGCATTTTTAAATATGCCTGCTAGTTCGCTGCTCTGACCCTTTTGCCATTTAAAGGTGATTTGAGATTGATTTGAAGGAAATGAATGTTTCTCGCTGCCTAAGCGCAGTTAACAGCACAGAGGACTTCACTGCTGTATAGATTCTCAGAGAGCAAATGCCTGTGGATCGAGGGTGGCATTAGGAGGCAAACAGGTATCTGCAGCTGTACGATGTCCTCCAGAGAAATAGCCTCTTTCCAATTTCAGCAGCAAAGGCGATAGATGGATATCATCTTTCCACTCTGCTCGCAAACTCCTCTAGTGGCTTTGACACTCATCTGTAAAATGGGGAGGGAACAATCCCCCCCCCCGCCCCCTCCCATGTGTTCCAGGCCCGAAGGTAACTTCTCGGAGCCCATCTGTCCAATCCTGTGTGTGCCATGCCCGAAGGAAGGTTTTTCATCCCATCTGTCCAATTCTACCACACCCTAAAGAAATCCTGACACAAGATAGATAATGAGACAGTTTAGTAAACAAAGTTAATCGATGTGGACATCAGCACTCAGCATCGCCCAAATAGCAGCCTAAGACGGACGCCATCTGATCCAAACCCCAGCATCCTCCCTGCGGGGCAGCGGCTCAGTGCTCTTGCAGCCATTGTTGGCTAAATCGCCTTGCTCCCGCTCTGCAGAATGGCAAGCTGAGGCGTGAGGTGGCTAAAGGACCTGTCCGGGCCATCTCAATGACCCATGGCAGAGTCAAAAATAAGACCCACTGCTTGGATTTCCTAGTTCTCCACTCTGTGTCGTGATTCTTAGTTTTTGGTTGGCACCATTGAGAACGCAGGTCCTCATAGCAGCGAGAAGGAGGGTTAAAGCACAGGACTGATAGCACATAGGAGCACTGGACTAGAAGGGACCTGTTGCATCATTGAGTCCAGTCATTGTATAGGCAGTAATAGATTTCAAGCCAAGAGAAATGTTCATTGCAATAAAATTCAAGGCTGGACAATTTCTGGCGTTAAGTCTTTGAGAGAGCTGATTTTCTTTTCTTTTGGCCAAAATTGTGGTTGGGGAAAGGTACTGTAGATGAATCAGCTCTTGGCTCCCAGCTCTTAACACCCTTTTGACATTGAAGGCCTTCCTGTCATTTTGCCTGCTTACACAGTTTGTAACTCATTGGTCATTTTGTTTTCTGGGTCTTCCTCTTTACCTGGTTGACAAGGGAGGATAACCTGTTATAGCTCTTGGCCATGGAGGGTAGCCTTTTAGCTTAAGTCCCTGAGACAATGATTAGCATTGCAATGGCATTTCAGGAACGCTATAGTCATGTTCCAGAATATCTCTGTCTTACAAAATAGAGAATGATCCACATTTTCATAGATTCATAGAAGTTCGGGGCTGGAAGGGACCTGACAGCTGACAGATAGGGAAAGCGAGGCTCAGTGAAGTTAACTGACTCGCTAAAGGTCACTAGCAAGTCAGTGCCAGACAAAAACACCCAGAAAATATTGACCTTAACCTCTCAGCAGATTTAACTAGGCTTCACTTTGGGCTCAATACCCCACATTCAGAGTTGACATGCAACCCCTCTTGAATTACAACTGATTCAAATGTCTGTAATATTCCCTTGCTAAGCAAAGCCACTAATTCCACCCCCCCCCATGTCTGATTAGGAGGTGTTGAAATGCTGATGTCATTTGCACCAGCGTCAGCTCATCAGACTTATTTCTGTTTCCTTTCAGCATCCAGCTGTTCTTTGCCGGCAGACTATTTTTGCCTGTCACAACAAAGTAAACTGGAACAACGCCCCTGCACTCACCAATTATCCAGATAGACTTTTTTAGTCTCAAACTTGTCATATATTGTTTTAGATATCTGGTGAGGGCTGCTTGTCAGTCTTGTTCTTTTATTCCAGGCAAGACGCCTGAGGTCATCATTAGTTCATGACTTGATTGTCTGGAGATGAAGCACCAGACATTGCTGAAGTCTCTATCATTGCTTTCAGCATGAGAGCTGCGTGGCACTGACTTGCCTGCTTTTTCTATGAATGGGAAATTTCAGAAGCAGTAAGCTCCCCCCGTCTTGTCTTCTCAGTTGGCAGGTCATAAGAGATTTGTGAGATGACCACATCATTGTGCAGGGTAGTGCCTGACCTGAGGGGCACTCAGTGCACCTGATAGATATGTGACAGCTCTGTAGCATAGCCCGGCGTCTCCAAGCTCTCCTGTTTCTCCATCATGTGGATCACAGTTTGATGGGAAGATTGTTTCACGGGCCCCACCTCCCATCACATTGGAAGTTGTACAACATCCCTGTGATAGTGTGATAACTAACTATGGCAAGGCAAAGAAACATACCTCCTACAGGCTCAGTGGTGCCAGCTTGACTAGCACCATGACTGAAAGGGAGCTAGGGCAATGATCATTGCATGAACATGGGTCGGCAGCGCAATACTGTAGCCAGCCGAGCAAAGAGTACGCTGGCATGCATCAACCGATGCATCTCCAGCAAGACCAAGGAGGTGATTCTTCTGCTTTACTCAGCATCGGTGAGACCACAGCTGGAGGACTGCGTCCAGTTCTGGGCACCGCACTTTAACAAGGACGTGGACAGGCTTGAGAGAGTCCAAAGAAGAGCCACCCGTATGATCAGAGACTTGCACAGCCAGCCGTCCGAGGAAAGGCTGAGGGAACTGGGACTCTTCAGCCTGAAGGAAAAAAGGCTGAGAAGGGACCTGGTAGCAGCTTACCACTATAACAGGGGCTCGGTGAACAACTGGTCACCAGGGCACCCTTGGGGAAAACCAGGAGTAATGGCCACAGACTCCTGGAAGACCATTTCAGACTCAACATTAGGAAAAACTTTACCGCTAGGGTGTCCATATTGTGGACTTATCCCCCTGCAGGGCAGTGCAGTCGCCTACCCTGGAAATCTTCACGAGGAGACTGGACGGTCACTTCGCTGGGGTCACCCGGCCCCAGTTGTCTTTCCTGCTTGGTGCAGGGGGATGGACCCAGTGATCTTACAAGGTCCCTTCCAGTCTATGAATCTATGAATATCAAGACATTTTTAATTGTCATGAATGTGATGAGCATTTTGTTCCATTTGAAAAAAGATGTTTATGGCACCGTCTGCTTTAGTCAATCAGTTCTCACCAACTTCTGTTTGGTCCTTGTTCTCCCCTTGGGGTATACCCTACCTATCTCATTTCCATCTCTTGGGGTATACCCTACCTATCTCATTTCCATCTCTTGGACAGCCAGCAGCTCCACTCTTGCTGTGGCTCAAGGTCATGGCAGCAGCCCTGGGTTTCAGCTACTTCTTTCATGTGGCAAAAGCCGCTAGTGGAGGAAGATGGCTTGGTCGTCTTCCTCCTTTAAAGGTGCTTTTACAGGCATCTAGATCCACAGTGAAGAGCCCCTGACAAACCAGCAGGAAAAGAGGAATGGTCCATGCCATCTGATGAGCTGATTACCAGCAAATGTCCCACCGACCCCTTGTTGCCTGTAAACCATAGACGCGGCGGGGAGTCAGCCTAGTCAAATCCCCAAAGGCTTGCATTCAGGTAATAAAAACTGACACCAGAGTTGCTTCAGTTCACACAGTAAAATATATTTGCCAGTGAGAAAATCCATGAAGAAAAATCAGAAGCACGGAGATTGTTTCCTATTTACAACAGCTGTCCTGGAGAACCAGACTGCGAAAGCAGAGGTGGTGGGGAAAGGAAACACCCGGCATCCTGCGAAAGACTTGAACGGCTTTGTTATGAAGGGAAAACAAAAATAACGTGAGGCACAACATCTGGAAGCAAACTGGGATCTGAAAACAATGGAAAAAAAATAAACTGCTGGAACACAATGACAAAATTCGGTTCAGGCTGCAATCTGGAAAGGAACAAATTTCAGGTACAAAAAGAGATTACTCTGAGCAGGGTAGAAAATAGACTGTCATGTCCTAATCCCTCTCATGTAATGGGCACGGTGTATGGTGGATCTCTGTCCTCACCGGTGAATTGAGGTGTTGGGATCTGCTATGGCCTTTGAGCTTAGCTTGGCCATTCATAACGCAGGCCTGCCACTTGCCGTCCTTGCTGCTGCTGACCTTTATTGCTATGGCATCCGAGTCTAAAATTCAGTCACATGTAAAATGAAACCATGAGTTTAGTTGACTGGTGTTTGGCTCCTTTTTTTTTTTCAGTAGACCCTCCTTTGCAGGCATTGAGGCTCCAGTTCACCTGCTGTGACACTAGGAGTGATCTACAGGAGTAACCTGACACATGTGAATAGAGCTGGGCAAACTATAACATCCTTTTCTCTGAAGGAAATTGTCCTTTTTTATTTTTTATTTTTTTTCATCTGGAAAGTCAAACCTGATTTTTTTTTTTAATTTTATGGGAGAAGTTTATCAAAAAAGTTCTCTTTGGGGAGAAGCAAAGTAGAACCTGGCAGCTTGCTGCAGAGTGCACAGGAACCTTTCCGGTGGTAGCTATGAAGCTGGCATTACTGTGTTCCCAAATGGAAAATGTTGGTTTTCCCTTGAAAAATGTTGGTTTTACAAAAGGGTTTCTTTTCCCATTGGACTCCCTCTGCTGGAAAATTCCTTATTAGCTCACCTGGTGCGCAGCCCTATTGAGTGAATCCATACCTTTAATCCTTAGCGCTGCAGTCTGGCAGCTCACTGTGAAAACATTCACAAAACAGATCTCACCAAGTTGATAAAAAGACAGTGCCAGGTAATCCATTGATTCATGGTTATGAAATCCAAAAAAGACAGTTTTATAATTTCATAGTTTCATAGATTTCATAGACATTAGGGCTGGAAGGGACCTCGGAAGATCATTGAGTCCAGCCCCCGCCTGAAGAGCAGGAAGCCAGCTGGGGTCATAGGATCCCAGCAAGGTAATCATCCATAAGTTGCTAGGGGCTGGGGGGGGACCTTACAGATCATCAGGTCCAGCCCCCGCTGCACTTGGATCAGATGACCCCAGCAAGATGATCAGCAAGTTGTGATCATCCAGTCTGACTTCTTGTATAAAACAGGATTGCCCTGAATTAATTTCTGTTGGAATGAGCAAATATCTTTTGGAAAAATATCCAGTCTGGATTTTAAAAATTGCCAGTGATGAAAAATCCATAGTAATCCTTGGGAATTAATTACCCTGACAGTTAAAAATTTGCACTGTCTTGCTAGTCTGATTTTCCTAGCCAACCATTGCACAGAATCATAGAAGATGAGTGTTGGAAGGGACCTTCCGAGGTCATCTAATCCAACCTGCTGCTCAAAGCAGGACCATCCAGCTATATTATCCCAACCAAGGCTATCTACCTGGGTCTTAAAAGCCTCAAAGGAGGGAGGTCCCACAACCTCTCTGGGTAACCTGTTCCAGTGCGCTGCTACCCTCCTAGTGAGAAAGCTTTTCTTGATATCCTACCTAAACTTTCCTTGCTGCAACTTGAGCCCATTGCTCCTTGTCCTGTCATCTGCCACCACTGAGAACAGCCCAGCTCCATCCTCTTTGCAACCCCCTGCAGGGAGTTGAAGGCTGCTATTACCCTCCCCCCACAAAAATCAGGCTTCTTTTCCCCAGAATAAATAGGCCCGGTTCCCTCAGCCTTTCCTTATAAATCACGTGCCCCAGGCCCCTAATCATCATTTTGTTTTGTTTTGTTACTCTCTGCTGGACTCTCTCCAGCATCTCTCTAGCATTTTATCTGCTAAACTGAAGAAACCTCTATGATCAAAGTGTTCTCCTTTATAAAGATATTTACTACGTGATCACATCACACCTTAACCTTTTCTTTAATAAACTAAAAAGATCTGGTTCCTGGCATTTCTCCCTTCCCAGTGTTAATCATCACTCTAGTTTTCCTATGAGCCCCCAGCCGATTATCAACATCCTTTGTGAATTTTTGGCACCAGAACTGGTTACAGTATTGCTGTGATATAACCTTTTCTGCCTAGTTCTTCTTTTCTTCTGCATTTGCTCTGAAGTTCTAGATCCTACCGTGGTCAGACCAAGAGGACTCTAGTTGCTGGAGTCCCTTTATTCTCCTTCCTTAAATATATGCGTTACATTTGTCAAGCTCCAATCATATGGTAGCAGCCCAGACACTGATAGAGTTATTAAAGATAATAGCAATTGGAGCTGTAATAGGGTGAACCCATTCCAAATGCTGGAATAGCCTAGTCTGGTCACCCCAACTTGGGCTATGGAGCCCTTTGACCAAGATTCTCCACTTATTAAGCATTTGAGTAGACCTTATTGCTTAAGAGAGATTTTGTTCCACTCTGTTTGGTTCCCTGGAAATCCATCAATACATATAATTTTCTAACATCTCAACATCTTACCCTTAAGACCGAGTCCCCAAAAAAGTAGCAAAAAGGAGGACGACCTGTCCACTTCTTGCACTGACTGCTTTTAGGGACTTGAGGAGAGCAGAATGGGATCTCATGTAGGTGCCTAAGTTCACCTACATGTCTAATAGGTGGATCTGCCCTTGATGTATTGCTTTCAGATTGGCTGGGGCAATTTTGTTTCCGGACCTTCATTCCTCTTAGATATCTTGCCTTTGCTTCCATATTCCAGCATATCACCCTGCGTGAAAACTGAGGCAAAGTACTCCACGATTTTTGGGGACATGCCTAGATTGTTTTTCATCTCTACTCTATTGTCTCTTCAGAGTGGTCCCACTTCTTCTTTCCTTAGAATTTTTTCCCCACTTATATAGTAGAAGAACGATTTGCTATTTATTTTAATTTCTTTTGCAAGGTCTAACTTGGGTTGACTCTTGGCAATTCTCACTCGATCCCCACCCTACCTGATCTCTAATATTTACCCTTCTTTGCTGATCAGTTTTTTTTTTTTTTCTGCATTGGTTTTAGGCATAGGCAGATCTGGGAATGGGATCACACCCTTCCCTGGCAAAATAGACACAGTCAAGTCTCGGAGTTCACTGACTTGTCAACACAGACCCAGAAATGACACGGTAGCACCCTGGGGTACCTCCCCCCCCCACATTGCTTGGGACTGAATTCAGAGGCAGGAGAAAAGTGGGGTGAGCAGCAGCATCCCCCCCCTGGATCCACCCATGATTATAAGCTCTATCTTAGTATTCTTCCAGATTATTAATAAAAGTTTTAGTTTTTGGGTCCACAAACAAGTTGTTAACTAGTATAAGCTTAAATTGTGTCAGCATGCCCAAGGTAAGTGCTCAGGCGCATGTTTTAACCCAAGTGCAGCCCAAAGTTAGGTTACCTTCCTGTTAAGGTCTCAGTCTAAAAGATTAGCTGCCTTGTTGTGAGGTCACACCCTGGCTGACCTTGTTCACATATGACTGGAACCCAGAGTGATGCCTGTTGGACCCCATTTGCAAAAATGATCATCGTTCACACTTACACCTGCATTTCAGGATCTATCAGGTAGCTAGTTAGGCACATGTTGAGTTTGGTTTGCTGTAGTTTCTAAATCAAAACATCGTTTAGTACTATCTCCAGTGCCTTACTGAAATTTTAGGGCTTTGATTTAAGGCAGCTTAAGGAGCTCTTCTTAAGCCCTAGATTGTCCACACATTAAGACACGTAAACTAGTTTTAAGCACCCTTTAGGCATCTAAACATTACGCCACTCCAGGGCAGGTTTATCTCTGATCCACATTACCTGCCTCATCCACAAATGTGTGGCCACTCCCCAGATGTAAACCACCCAAGTTTCAATCTTCCAGTATCCCAGGATGCAGTGTCCCCTCGCCCTCCCCTTCTGTCCTGTGTGGACAGCTCAGAGCTGTAGTTCCTAGTCAGGCCCTTGCTCATCAGCTTCCAGTGACAAGTCACAACTCTGGGGTGGGGACAGCCAGAGAAAGTTTTTAGCCTGAACATGTAACTATTTTAATTTTAACTATTTTTTATAATTTTTTTATAAAATACTTTTTTTTGGACTATTCAGACTTACACCAATCACCATTTGAGAAGCTTAACATGCAATGTGCAATAAGACCCTTAGTATACTCCTCTAACCAAATTTGTAAGCTTAGTGGGAAAAGATACAAAACTAGTTTGATGGGTTTTTTGCCCTAAACCCATGTTGATGGTCATTAGTTATGTCATATTCTCTTATTTCTTTTTTCTATGGTGTCTTGCATCAGCCATTCCATTCGATGCCCAGGACTGATGTTAGACCAGCAGATGGGCTGTCATTTTTGTCATTGTTCAATAATGGGCACAATGCGAGGTTTCTTTCTGCCTTTTGGAATTTCCTCTGCTGCTCCAAGACTTATTGAGCATAACAGTAATAGTACAGTCAGCTCCTGGACCATCTTTTTAAAAAGTCTTGAATGCAGTCCCACTGACTCCAAAATGTCTGATTTTAGTGCTGGCTGCTGAATGAGAAGTGCTTAGTTGTCGGGCTGCGGTATTACTATTTGTTCTACATTTTCCCAGCGAAAAAACATCTATTAAATACTTCTGCTGTTTCTTTTGCAGCAGAATACTGTCCTTTGGCTCTCAACTCTGCTGGCCATAGATGTTTCCTGCGTCCTTTTGCTTCCTTTGCCTTTTTTTTTAAACTTACCTTCTCATTTGTATGTTTTACCATTATCTCTCCCTTCATCCATTGGCTTTTTATTTGCATCTTCCACTTCTTGTTTTTATAGCTGCCATTGCTTCACCTCCAATCCAGGGTGCATTTTAACAAATGAAATTGTCCCTAAGCATTGCTCATATAGTTTTTCTTGATTCTGAAAACTTGTGAGAGTTTTAAAAGATTATAGTTCTTTCCCTTTTTAAACTTTCTTTTCAAATTCAAACTTGATTTCATTTATTAGGGTTCTTATTTTCAAGCTTTTCCCCATAACCATTAATGCTAGAAATATGTTGTTTTGTTGTTTTTTTTTAAATTAAAGATGGGATATTATTATTTTTATGCAATTCTTTTTACTAGACACACATGCACACGCACACACATGCGTGCACACACTCACATGCAAGCACACTGGTTTATGAAAAAAAAAGAAGGTAATTTAATTTTTTTGTTAATACCAGTAAAAAAGCTGGTAAAAAAAAAACTGTAAAAAAAAAAGAGTATCAAAAACTATAAGCCTCAAACTCCATGGGGTATGGCTAGGGTCAGGAAGAGTTCATAATGGGTGAGCTGTAACATCACTATGCTCCCAAGAGGTATGTGTAGAGGGGCGGGGGGTCTTCAGTATACTCTAGAAAACCACCCAAAAGAGTAAGGATGAGTTGGAAGACGAGGGCTGAGAAATAAAGCTTAAGGTGCAGATCACTAGCTTTCTCATCTGTTGTCCGTCTGTTGTCCTTTCCGAAATGTATCTTTGGTCGCAGTCCAATCCCTAGGGGCAGGTGTTCACACCACAGTTATCACCAGTCTCAGCAGAGAGGCCAGGGACTGAATGGATGATGAAGGAGCCAATTTGTCCCCTGCCTCTAGAGGAAGAACCTCAGTATGCAGATGAGCTGCCTTAGCTGGAAAGGCTGTGGAAATATTGCAGTGCCTGTCCTATTGATGCTTCGGGGACTTTGATAGATACATAAGGGACTTAAATCTCCAGTGATATCAATCTGGCCCTTTAGGAAACATTGCAGTTTCTTATTTAGTTTAATTGATTTTAATTTAAAAGAGTCTTAAACAATAATGTTTCTTTGGGATACAAAATCAGCTATCTCACTAGTTTTCTCTGTGTGGATATTCCAAGATGGTAATTTTTATATATTAAAGGGACATAGCATACTGGCTAATTTTATAGTTCTATAGATCTATCTATCTATCTATCTAGAGATAGATATTTATCTATATACAGATACATATATATATATAGAGAGAGAGATCTATAGATATATATAGATAGATACTGATATATCTATATTGATATATAGATATCTATATATACAGTATATCTATATATCTATATATCTATCTATGTAGATCTCTCTCTCTCTCTCTCTCTCTCTCTATATATATATATATATATATAATTCTACATCTGCTGCAGTTTTGTGTTGCATAATTTATTTCATCTCTAATTTTAAAGGAACACTGAACTCTTTTACTGGACTCTGTATACATTTCTCTAGGGCAAAAACTGTCCTACTTTTTCCTCCCTGGTATCTGTTTAGTGCTAGGCCATTTTCTTCTGAAACTGTAAACTACCCTTGGTGAAATAAATGAAGTCACAGTTGGAATACAGTTTACTGTACAGACTTATCACCGCAAGATAAGAGCGACATGACACACACCAAAACTTTCTTAGTATTTTTCCTCTCTTCTGCTCTATTAACATCTTTCTGTTAGCTTGGAAGAATACTCATTGCAGAATTGGTGCCATTACATCCAAACAGCAAGGATAGGGACAGAAGTGACTAGAGGAGAAGGGTAATTCAGTGGTTAGTGTATTAGCTTGTGACTGGCTATTAGCACTCTGATTTCTTGGGCAGCTGAGGGCAAATCTCCCGGGACTGAGGGCAAATCTCCACAAAAGGGACTGGAGTGTTCCCGTGCCTGGCCACCTAGTGAAATCACAACCGAGGCTCCCTAGATTGTGTGGAGCATGCTGGGCACCTGGGCAGAAGCTAGCAAAGTCAGCAGGAGTCACCTACTTCAGCCAAGAGAAGATAAAATGGCACTGCCAAATGGAAGCAGATCAGGTATGGTGGGATGCATCCCACCACACCCGATCCTCTTTCTTGGGCAAAACACACCTCACACATTGTCAGCAGCCTGACGCAGGACAACAGGCAAAGTGTTCCCTTTGCTTGGGGAGTCCACCCTCGCTGTCCCTTGCCTCCTTGCCAGGTATTTCTGGGCTCCTGTGCTGCCCTGTGCCTGCTTGTTGGGACCCACACCAACCTGTGCTTCGTGCAAAGGCACAGGGCAGTGTGGGACAGTGTGGAGGTGCTAGGTGGTGCAGGAACCAGTGAATACCTGGCATCCCATGCCGCCGTGTTAGGGCCCATGCTGATCTTTGCCTCTGTGTGAAGCACAGGTTGGCAGAGATCCCAGGGCATGACTCAGTAATCAGGGAAAGCCAGGCAGATGTCCCAAGAGCTTGAGGGGCCCCAATGCTGCCCAGAAATTTCCAGGGTGCACAGGATCAGGCCCCTCGAGCCCCTGCCATAAGCAGATACATGGCTGCTGCAATAAAGCAGCAAAGATTATTAGTATCTTCTGTCCTGGCCATAAATTTGGACATTTATGGTGTGACAAAAGGTAGGGACAACTTTGTTTTTGCTTTGTGCTTCTCTAAAAATGTTTATGGAGGTGCAAAGGTGACCTCTGTTTTCATCCTACAGACATACACGCCCATTGTCCAGCTTTAAGTACCTGTAGGGTACTTAGATAACACTTTTCTTCCCAGGTCTAATTTGAATTACTGGTAAATGTCATTAAGACTGTACACTCTGTGCTGTTTTGATGCAAGTCAAAGCCCGGGACAGTTAAACCCAGGATAAACCGATGTCTGTCCTTAGCCTTTCTGATTTCTACAAGTATGTACTGAACCTGGAGGTACGCAGTACCTCCACCTCCTCTTTGTCTAAAAGTTGCACACCCGAAACTCTTGTATTTAGGGTCTTGCTGAATCTGATTCAGTAAGTGGGAGAGGTGAAAACACAGTACACATAGCCTGACTCCTGGTTGTAGTCACAAGACTTTGCCATCATCATCCCTTGGATGTGCTTTATTATCATAGTATGAACTCTTCTTGCTTAATTGATACAGTACTGCTCGGGAGATGAGCCACAAAGCTTTCTTTGTAGTTTGTCATGTGTATCATAGATTTTGCAAAGCTGGATGTAAACTGATTTGAAAACAATATTTGTATACTTATTTAAATAGGATAATATTTGCAGGCTCTAATATTTTGCTGCTTTCCATCCAATTTTATCCCTGTGTTTGTTTAATTGGATCTCAGTGCAGAATCTCTCTGTCACTATAGGATAATGAGGGCTGGTAAGTGTTTCTCACTTATTTCTATACAGTATCAATATATGTATTTGCATCACATATTTTTTAACGTTGTCAGCATCCCATTACTTCATCTGTCCTACTTTTGAGGACCTGTAACTTAGCAAGTGGGGTTGTGACCCAGAAAACAAGTCTATTTTATAGCCTTTATTCCACAAAATGCTTCAGTGGGTATGTCTATACATGCAATTAATTCAAAGCAATAAACTCCGGTGCATATTGTGTTGGAGTTTATTGCTCCTGGGTGTGCCATTTGAACATGTGCGTGGGACTTTAGCATGTTGAGCTAGGTTGGATCAGCCCCAGCTGGCAGGGGATCTGGCGGGGTCAGCCTGCCAACCTGGGACTGTTTCGACCCGGCTCAACGTGCTTTGGAGGGGATGGCTGGGGCATGAAGGTCTCCAGTGTGGGAGCTAGCTGGCAGGTAACCCCCACACTGAAGCACCCTCATACTCCAGCTAGACCCATCAGCATCTATATGTGCATTGCAGCTCATTAAAATGCTGTCATAGGATCATATTTATGTTGACAAATACTAACCAATAGTGCTGTTTATTAGTTTCCTGCGGCCTAATAGGGCTACACATGTGGATGCAGAGACTATGGCAGAACAAATTAGGCAGCTCTGCAGTAAATGCCCTGTGTAGAAATGCCCTGTATGTGCTTAATCCCAGTGAAGTCCATGTGATGTTAAGTATGTGCTTAAAAGCTTTGCTGAACAAAGGTGCAAATAAACATATCCTTACATTTAAGCACCTGTGTAAAACTTGTAGTTAGTAGGAACTTAAACTACTAAACTCAAGTTCCCCAGATCCATAGATCATAAAGCCAGAATTTACTCTGTGATTATCTATTCGATAGGGCTTGTCTGAATTCCTTCCTCTGTGAACTGAACATATCTTTTAGAAAAAAGATCTACACCTTCTGATAAGTACCTTCTTCACCAAAAAAATGGACAGTTGTGGGTTTTTTCTTCTTTTTTTTTTGCAGGTACTTTTCATCATCCCCTAGAAAGAGGACTAAACCTGCTCATCTTTCTTCGAGCATCTGATGGAATTTATTGTGATCGGTTGGATGGAATAAATGTCTACCCAGGCACTATTGGTATGCTTTTTCTTGGGGACAAAAAATCCCCTGTGTTCAATGGAATAGTCAAATTTACAGCCCAGTACTACGTAGGGTCACTATAACCTATTTGTGGAAGAGTTTTGACCAGGCTATCAGCAAATGTAATAATTGCATTGCTATCAGATGATACTGACTCAAAATATTTCAGTTTGTTGAACTGACCTGGACCATTTGTTTTGAGTGAGTTCCATATAAGACTACATTCTTCCATGGTGGCAACATGGCCTTGTGGGTATTGTAGTTCCAGTGCCTGATATGCATACTTTCTTCAGTTTCCTTAGCTGAACTATGTGTCCCATGATGCGATTCGGTCTTCCCCTGACAAAGCAGCATGGTAGATCATGGGAATCATGTGACCGAGGATCATAGAGTGATAGAAAGTGAGGGTTGAAGGGACCTCAGGAGGTCACATCTAGTCCAACCCTCTGCTCAAAGCACGACCAGCTCCAACTACAGCATCCCACCCAGGGCCTTGTTGAGCTGGGGCTTAAAAACCTCCAAGGGTGGAGGGTCCACCACCTCTCTAGGTAACCTGTTCCAGATGCATCCAAGGAGAGGTAATCTGGAGAGGGGTGTTAATCCATGGGGAAATGGAAGTGTACTTCCAGGCACCAGAACTGCAACCCCAAAGAGACAATGTGTCACCATAGGGAAATGCAGTTTAATGATGATTTGGCTCAGTGTTTAACTATAATATGGGAGCAATTCTGTTACCCCTTCTGGGTAGGCATGAGCCATCTTTAGAGAGAATAAAGACCTTAAATGCTGGAGGGTACAAGTGAGAGAGGAACAGTGACAAAAAACCTTGGTCATACCCTGTTGGCTCTCCCTTTCAGCATCCACTCCTTGCCACTGTGTGACACAGGATACCAGGCAAGATGGACCTATGGATGGTCTCATCCAGTAAATGGCAGTTCTTACGTTTTATAGAAAGAATCACCCTCTCAAGATGTGCAGATAGCTCCTTAATCCTATAATGGGAACACTTACATGCCAGAGGAGGTAACAGAACTGCTCCTACACGTTAATCAGGTAACAGGGTTGGCCGCACTGTGGTTGTCCACAGAGTGAAACAGTGGGCAGTTCAACAAATTGGAAAAAAAAAATCAGTGCAGGAACTTGAACATGTTTCATTTTAACAGGAAATTGAATCAGTGCAGGAACACAAACGTGTTTCATTTTAACAGCCAAACATTATGACGTTTCCAAACTGAATGTTTTACAACAGTTCTTAATGTGAAAAGTTTCAATATTAAAACCCTTGGTCCTGATTTTAGAACTGTAATTTTTTTTTCAAATCCACTTTGGCATTTCACTACATAGCTCTATGATTTAAATTATTGGGAGTTTCATTGCAAGTCTCCCACTAATCATCTAGATCTAGCTTACCAGGTGAGTCTGCGGCTGCCCATTAATGCGCTTTTGCTACTGTGCATTAAATTTGGTATCTCTGGGCACTTTTATACATACTCTGAGGGCAGGGGACATGGTGCTTTAATTAGAGCAGCTCTGAGAGTTGCTTTAATCAAAGCACCGCTGTGTCTCACATATCATCATTCTTATGCTTAAAAATGCCAGTTGTGCTTGAACTAAAGCTCATTCAGTAAGATT
Source organism: Crocodylus porosus (assembly GCF_001723895.1). NCBI lineage: Eukaryota > Metazoa > Chordata > Crocodylia > Crocodylidae > Crocodylus > Crocodylus porosus. Next base: position 5,285,387 of record NW_017728918.1, on the reverse strand, counting down.
TAGTTCAAGCACAACCACTGCCATTTTTATGCATGGGGACACTGATACATGAGATTCAGGAAGCTGCTGGAGCATGGCAATGAACTCTGCATGCCAGTCATGGCAATCAATTAATCAAGTCTGGAATTCAGTCTTGTCAGAGCAGCTGCCGTGCTCGTGTATAGCTGCCCTCTAATGTGAGGTACTAAGTAAATGTGCATTAGGCTGCCCTAATGTGCAGTAGTGAAAGCAGCTGCTTTTTTAGTGATGCTTGATGTGCTGTAAGCTAATTTTACTGCACGTTGGCGTATTAGCACGGTTTTTGCCATGACACTCTACTGCACAGTAAAATATGCTACTGTGCATTAAAGCGCACATGTAAATGCGCCAACTGTGGGGTCAACCTTCCCTGTCAAACTGAAATGAATATTCATTTGCTATTCTCACAGGATCAGTCCAGATGAAAAACATGCAGAAATGTTCAAAAGACTTTTGAAAAGAGAAGACTCAAAAATGGCTCTTCATTAAGGCACAAGTTTTTTATGTTCACTGGTCTTATGTTTTCCTTTGTTCCAGGGGTTTATGGGAAGGTCCAGATTCACAGTGCTTATCCTAAGAAATCCTGGACACATCTTGGAGCTGACATTGCTCCTGGGAATGAAAGGTGAGGGTGTTCCTCAAAGTGAGTAATTTGGTGTTCTTTGGTTGGTGAGGGGTTTTTTTTGTTTTTGTTTTTTTATAATGTATTGTCACATACAGATTTTAAAACTAGAACAAAGGCCTCAGTGTGATGGACAGTGTACAGACCATAGTTCCTTAACACAAACAAGAAAATGAAAACCCCCAGGGTTTTAACATTTTTATTCATTTCAGTCCATAATGAAACATTAAGTAGTCACTGAAGCAACAACTGTCTCTGCAGGGTGGTGGTGAAAGCACTTTCTGGTGGTATGCAGGATCATAGGAAAGTAGGGCTGAAAGGGACCTCATAACTTCATCGAGTTCAGCCCTCTGCTCAAGGCAGGGTCATCCCTGACTACACCATCCCAGCCAAATGTCTGTTTAACTTGTTCTCAAAAACTTCCAGAAATGGAGATCCCACACCACAGGAGGCCCAGGTTTAAAGCTCCTGTTTTAAATGACTCTGCAGACATTGAATCCTAGATCCTACATCAGTGTGCTACTCATGGGACAATTAGCTATGCTAAGGATGCATATCTCCCTTTGGAAGTTTTATTCTGGACTGGAGAAGTCTTCTTTATGACGTTCTCATTGAAACTTATATATGGCCACAACATAAGTCCATGCAAATTGGCATTTTTTTTTCAATAGAAAAAAAAGAAAAGGTTCATTGAAAATGTTTTAACTGCTGCAGTTCAAACACATAGGGTAATAAAAAAATTCATAACTGAAGTAGATATGAGAGATCACAGCTTGGAGAAAGAAATTTATTTCATTTTAGGAAAGGAAAGCTGAGTCTCAAGGAGAGTAGGTAGCTTTCCCAAGGTCACATAACAGAACTGTAACAAAGACCTTAGATCTACCAAGTCCCAGGCTACTACTCTAACCATAAGGATCACCCCATTTTTTATATAATTTTCTCTAATTCTTCTTTCTTGAATGGAAAGCTGTTCAATAAAGACTAATGTAGTATCTCAAATGTGGTCATTTATAAAAAGGATGCTTGATAGGCAAGAAGTCATGATGTATGTGCTGACATCACTTATAGTGCAGGGAGGGAGGTCCCTCTACTGATGGCCAAGACACAGGTCTCATTAACTAATGTGGAGACACCAGAAGGAAAGAAACCCCTATAGAGAATGGCACTGAGAATGAACTGGAGAACATCTCATTTCCTTCTACGACCAGGTGACCTATCACCTGGACCAGGAAGAAGAGATTCATGTCATATATCTTGACTTCAGAAAAGCCTTCGATCTGGCATCCCATGATCACCTCTTGACAAAACTGGCCAATTGTGGCCTTGGGTCCACCATGATCCGCTGGCTGGGAAATTGGCTCTGTGGTGGTTGATAGAAGTCAATTGTCATGGTACCTTGTGACCAGTGGGGTCCCTCAAGGCTCTGTCCT
>NW_017728918.1:5219989-5282628 GCF_001723895.1 Crocodylus porosus | reverse complement strand
GGAGGTGGTGTAAGCACCTACTCTAAACACCTTCAAGAGCAAATTGGATGCTTATCTTGCTGGGATCCTATGACCCCAGCTGACTTCCTGCCCTTCAGGTGGGGGCCTGGACTCGATGATCTTCTGAGGTCCCTTCCAGCCCTAATGTCTATGACATCTATGAACAGAAGAGTTAAAAGTCACTGAGCAAATGGAGGTAAGCTTATGGGTAAAAACAGACATTGGATTTCTCTTGGGACATAACCTTTTATTTGGGGATCCTACAGACCTACAAGCCCATTGCCCCACTTTAAGTACCTGTGAAATCTCTGAGAAACCACTTTTTCCCAGGACAGTTGGAGCTAATTTGAGTTAATTGCCATCCAAGCTGCATGCGGAAATGAAGGTTTTGCTCCTGTTCCAACACAAGTCAAAGGCTGGGATAATCACACCCGAGATAAATGCAAGGTCTGTTTTTTCCCTATGTGTTTCATTGAGTATTTTGTCTGAGATTTGCCTTGGCAAGTTCTTCATTCTTCTTTGAAATGTCTCTGAATATAAACTTGCTCATTGCTGTTATTAACTTTTGTGGGGCTCAAGGATTTTGCTCGCAGATGAAGTGGACTGGAGTCATGGTGGAAACATTGTCATCAGTTCCTCCTCTTACGAGCCTCACCAAGCTGAGGTAGTCACGGTTAAAGAGATCAGGAACCATAGCATTAAAATCCATGAGCGCCTTCTCCATAGGCATATAGGTAAGAAACTTGTCTTTCATTCTCCCTTTTATCCCTTCCCATGTTTTTGTTGCTTTGTTGCATGACAACTCCATCATCTGGCCCACTATTCCTGTATAGCTTTGTCTTAGAATCATTATTGAATGACAGTGAGAGATTTTGCCTCCACCTTCCTGCTGATGTGTCTTTATTTCTTTTTTCTGTATGCTTCTTCATACCTGTACTAAAGGGCAGGATGTTCAAAGCAGAGTAGGCAATGTAATTTGACTATTGATTTGAATGATAAAGTTAACCATGTCTGAAAATCCCACTCCGGCTGTGTATGTATGTATATAAATTAGAGCTGTCAAAATAAAGAGGGAGGAAAAATTGGTTTCATTGCAAAATATATTTTGAAATATGAAATTTCAGAAAATGTGGACAACCTCTAGTAGAGGGGGTGATCAGAATCACGAAACTTTCGTTGTGAGTTTTTAATTTTGACATGTGAATTATTGATTCAATTTTACACCTTGAGACATGTTGACAGGTTTTAACATGGATACAAAATGCATAGATACAAAATATATATATATGACACATATATACTTATATAATCTCACATATATCAGGACCTACTTAAATTATAGCAAGGCAAAGGGGTTTTTGCGGCCTGCTTATAGTACGCAGAGCCCGCTGTGTCCCTCAGCGCTGATTGGTGGAGAGGCCCTGGTGGGGAGGTGGGATGAGTGGCCAACATCTTGATTGCTGGTTGCCCTTCATGCTGCCTCAACCCTTGGTGCTGATTGGTGGAGAGGGCCAGGCAAGTGGGGGAGGGACAAGGGGGCAGTCACCATCTCATCTACTGCCTTTTATGTCACCCCACGAGCCAATGCCTTCCACTCCCAGCAATGAAGCCTGCTGGCTCCCACTGGGAAGCCAACATTTTATTTTTATTAATTTCATTTTGTGGACAATCCTGGATTTCGCAGGTTCTGTGAAATCTGCAAAACTAGAAATTAAGTGTGTGTGTGTGTGTGTGTGTGTGTACACACACACACACACATGCATGCATATATATATACACACACATGCACACATATACATACACACATATACACACATATGCTCGCACTCATACATACATATACATAATTATATATATATAAATATATATATATATATACACACACACATATATATATAAACCACATATTTTTATAATATGTATAGAGGTAAATAATTTATCGATACCTAATGTTTTGCTATCATGTTACCCAGGGATATAATTATTTCTGTACAAATTATGATGGTATATTTGTATATAACAGGTGGGTCAAACCAGCTTGGTCTCCTGGGCTAGATAGGATCTGGATTTACTTGTAGTGGTGGTGACAGCAGCAGGGTGGGTAGTGGCAGGAAGCTGGGGAGCTTAACACAACCATTGCTCACCCCCTACCATAAAAGCACATTCCCAGCGGAGCTCCATGTTCTGGATTTTGGCAGCAGGCCCTACCCACACTAATCCGGCCTTGAATTCCTGGTTTTTCTAGGAGCCCCATGGAATGCATGACATGACTTCATGGGCCGGATCTGGCCCAGAGACTATACATTTGACACCCCTGGAATATAACATGTTATTTACCATATTTACTCAAATCCAAGATGAGCCTCCCCGCATTAACTTGTCTTGGATTTGAGTATGAGATAGTGGAGAGGAGCAGGTAACTTCTGCAGCTCTGGCTCTGGCTCCAGCTCTGGCTTTGGCTCTGACCTGGGGTTGGAGCCACACCTGCCACTGCCTCTGCCCTTCCAAATCTCTCCATCTTGCAGACTCAGGTCCCTTGCATCCCTGCCCCATCTTTCTCCCCATAGCCTCCCTCACAAGCCAGGAGCAGTTCCCCAACATGGCCTTGTATAAGCAGCAGCAGCAGCAGCAGCAGCTCTGTCCAGTCTTGGAGCTGGGGCCAGAGCTGCTACACTGCCACTACTGCTAGGGTGACAACCTTTTCAAAAACCAAGCATGCCTGCCCATCCCCTCCCTACTACCCCCCACCTGTGGAGGCAGCACAGCTGGAGAAGAGCACAGTGGAGCCTGTGGGAGGTGGAGGAAGATGTGGGCTGCAGTCCTCAGGGGTCCCCACCCTGCTGCCACCTGAGCAGCACTGCAAAGATGTGCCCCCTGCTGCTGCTGATTGGGCAGGGGTGGCATGGCTGGCATGGAGCTCCCAGCGGAAGTGGCAGCCCCAAGCCTCCTTGCTCCACTCCATCCTCCGATGCTGGGTCCTTCCTGCTGGGCTATGGAGGCCTTGGGGGAGGGAAACAGGGTGGGAAGCCTCTAGCACACAGTGGACAGCCTGCATCCTCCCCTGTGCCTTGCACAAATCTGGGGGGTATTTTCCCTCCTATTTACCCATCCCTGGGAGTGTGCAGAGCAGTGGGGAGCCGGCCTGCCTGCTGCCCCCCAGATAAGCTGCCTGTGGCTCCATCGCACTCCCCTCGCCAGGCCATGCTGATCCATCTCATCCCTGGAATCTACTCGTGGCCCCTTGATCGCTGAGTGACTTAGCCACTCACAACTCGATATTGCAGGTCTTTAAATCAAGAAGGGATATCTTTCAGAAAGATTTACTGAGGTTCAGTTGGGCTTACTATGGAACATACTTAATGCGGCACGCAGGTCAAATAAGATAAATCTAGTGGTCCTTTCTGACCTACAAAGTTGGAACCTATTTTTGCAAGGTTGTGGTGTCAAATTTATGTTTAGATGGATATAGTGTCATCAAGCTGGGGGGAGTAGTAGATACACGGGAGGGCAGGGCTAGGATTTAGAGTGACCTAGACTCTTAGGATTGGATGAAAAGGAGTGTCATGAGGTTCAACAAGGACAAGTGCAAAGTCCTGCACTTAGGACAGAGCAATCCCACGCACCGCTACAGGCTGGGGGCTGACTGGCTGGGCACCAGGTCTGCAGAAAAGGCTGTGGGGGTGAAAGTGGACAGTGAGCTTAGCATGAGCCAGCAGCGTGCCCTTGTTGCCAAGAAAACTAATGGCGTCCTGGGCTGCATCGGTTGGAGTGCTGCCAGCAGATCAAAGGAAGTGATTCTTCCCCTCTGTTCAGCACTGGTGAGGCCACATTTGGCATCCTGTGTTTTTGGAGGTTTTCAAAACCATCTGGACAAAGCCTTGGCTGGGATGATCTAGCTGGGGATGGCCCTGCCTTGAGCAGGTGATTGGACTAGGTGTGACCTCCTGAGGTCCCTTCCAACCCTAACTTTCTATGATTGTATGGTTGGACATAGGGGTGTTCAGATCTTTTGTTATGGTTTGTAGTATTTTGTGTAGTCAGGTTATTTTGAGCAATTGGGTGCTCATAAAGCAAACTTAAGTAAAGAAAGAAATGGCCTGTCACCTCTAGATTGTCATGTGACCAAAAGTCTTTGCCATCAGGTTAATTCGTTTCCTTGTCCAATGGTATTAGTTTCAGGCTATGTCTATACTGCTTCCCTGCCCAGCTGGAACCGCTGCTGAGAAATAATCACTCCCACTGCATATATATATCCAAATCCAGCAGTTAGGCAGAGTAGATGATATAACAGGGTCTTGAGAATGTGTCTTGGTGCTGCCGCTATGCAGAGGAAGCCTGGGACGTGCCTGCTCTAAAGTTCCCAACACAGTAGCATCAACTTCTGCTTCCAGCAAGCTTTTGGCCAAGCTCCTCCAAGTCTTGTGCTTCCATAATTTGGCTTACGCTGAATCTGCAGCCAGTGCTATCAATAGTACCACTTTTAGCTCTGTTTGCTTTAGAATTACACCGAGCTAAAGGGAGAAGGAGGAGAATGAACTATGAAACTTGGTTTTTGTTAAACGGGGCAAAGCTTGACTCTGCCTAGCTTGGTTACGTAGGCTGAGAGCCACACGTTCCGTGCAGCGTGCCATAGAGCACAATATGCAGTTTCATTTATAAGGAATCTTTGCTTGTATTATTCAGTACTAAGGGGCACAGAACCAACTTCAGGTCAAATCCTGGCTCTGGTGAAGACAACGGGAATTTTCCATGGATTCAGGAGAGGCCTGGTTTCACCCTGTGCGGTTTTGCTGGAGTAAGCGGCTATGGTTCCCTACAACCACACTGAAATGGCTCATCACAAATCCAAGGGAGCTTGCCTGAACAAGGAGATGGGACCTGGTGAATGTCTGCTTCCCAGTGTAGAAGGGCTTCCCAAAGTCCTGTGCACTGTTTAGGACTCAAGGGGAGATTAAGCATGATTTGAAGCCTTGTGAACTGGAATCAATTTCTTACACTTTACATGCAACGTTAGTACAAAGTTTTATAATAGTAAATTGATTTTAGCAACGGCATCAGGCTGATCACTGTGTGAACTTGTAGCCTCAGGAAAGACCAGCTTTGGCTTACAGGATGCTAAGGCACAATGTCTCCAGTACGTTTAGTTGAAGAGCACAGAGTGGGAATTTTCCTGTTGGCTCAGGAGGTGCTTACCCTATTGAGCAGACATGGCACTCTCTTTTTGAGAGATCGATATCCATTGTAAATAGTGACGTTCAGGTGGGCTTTTTGCTTCTCTGTTTGTGCTTCTGGACCGTGCTGAGGACGAATGAATCTGAACGGCAGTGCAGCTGCTGAGGGGAAACCAGGCACTTGCTGCTAGAGTGGACGTCCCGAAAATATTGATTTCCAAAATCTCATACGTAGTGATCATATTTCTCCCCTTGCGATTCCCCAGGGCGTTCCCATAACACAGAAGATGGTAGACAGCTGCCTTTGGCTGCAGAGGTTGGGCTTCTGACACGGAGTATACAGATCAAGTCTGACACCGTTTGCGCTGGAAGGCTTCTAGTAGGACGCTTTAGAAATGCCAATGGAGTGGAATATGCAGGTGGGTAAAACTCACCCACTTGGCTCTGTTGCAGCAATCCGGCCCAGTTTAGCCCAGGCCAGTACTCTGGAAACTGGCTGTAACTTGTTCTATTTGCTGTATAGTACTGAGCCTTCAGAAAAAAATCCAAAAAACTAGTAGTGTAGTAATAATAACCTGAAAACCTATCCAGATTTTGTACCGGCATTTTGTCTCGCTTTGTAAACAAATGCCGGGTTTGTGCCTTGCGTTTGTATGGCGTTCCGTTTCTCATCTAGTTCTTCGCAAGTTTTCCATGGGTTGGTTCTTAGATAGTACTGTGGAAATTATGGTTATTCTGGCTATTACTACTGATGATGATGATGAAACAGTCTGTCTCCAATTACTTTTATCTCACTGCATTTATCACACTGCAGGTGCCCTTCAGCTCTTAAATGTTGAACTTCTGAACTTTGGGCCTTCGCACCTTCCTGCCATTGACTTCAGAAATGTATCGCAGGGTTCTGCAGTAATCGCTTCCAGCATTCACCAGACCTGCGGGGGTGGCATTCAGTCAGTTGCAAGCCATGGCATCGTACTGCGTGATAATGTAATGTTCAGTACAGTTGGCCCTGGCATTGACTTGGAAGGCCAAAACCACTCTCTTACAAGGAACCTTATCATTCTGAGCAAGCAACCAGAAGGGTCACCAAACTGGGTTGCTGGTATCAAAGTAAACCTCATAGACGGTGCCTATTTACTGGGTAATGTTGTGGCAGGATCTGAACGAATAGCCTTTCACATCAAGGGGCAAGAGTGTTCCCTTGCCAGAGATCAGTACATTGAAAATGTAGCCCATTCGAGCCTTCATGGTGTCCATTTATACCGAGGAGATGGGTTTCAAAACTGTACCAGGATCACTGGTTTCCTGTCCTACAAGAATTATGACTATGGTGTCACGTTCCATCTTGAAAGCAGTGTCGTGATGGACAATATGATGCTGGTAGACAATGCGGTGGGCGTCCTGGCTGTGGTGGTGCGCCGCTCTTTTGAGCAGCACTCCTTAAGGAAAGAATACATCAAATTTAGGACCTCTGTCATTGTTGCTACAAGCAAAACATTTGACTGCATTAAGGACAGAATCAAGCCCCTCTCAGGTGACTCGACTTCCAGGGACCGAGCTCCACGTTACCCTCAAAGAGGCCGCATTGGGATTCTATGGCCTGCATTCGCCTCCGATACTAGCCGATGGCCTGATGAAGCATGGCACAAAATAAGAAACGATCCATCAGTCTCAGGAATCATGAAGCTACAAGGTTGGTCTTTTGTTGGCATTAGCTTGAATATCCTAGCAAAATATCCCATCCAGAGTCATTATTTTCTGCCTATTTATGTACCACCCTGTCCTGCAATCTGAAATGGATACAGTGAGTGAAATTCTGGTCCCACTGAAGTTAATGACAAAATGTCTTTTGACTTCACTGGAGCCTAGAGGTTGGCCAGGGTTCCTCCACGGATGCCTAACTGTTGTATTGTACTCTGTGGCACTGCACAGCTTGCACATATACTCCAAAAGAGCCTTTATTTCAGGGGTTGAGGAAGTGGTTTCTCTATTTGATATACCTGCCTAATCTATTGGTATCTATGGCTGGATAAAGATAACAAGGATGTCAACTGCTTTACAGATTTTGTTTACTGTGTTCATAGATTCATAGATATTAGGGTCGGAAGGGACCTCAGCAGATCGTCGAGTCCGAGGCCTGGAGGGCGCCATGTTCAGAATCGGTAACCTGTATTGTGGTTCTGTTTAGTAAACACTGCTATAAAAAAGCCAGACAATAATAATACTTATTATTATTACAATGGTTAATGACAGTAAATAACTTCAGTGGAAGTATGTAAAACTCACTTAATGAATGATTGTAGCCTTTTATCCTTTGTGTTCTTGGGTTAAACAGAATGTGCATTACAAATAACACAAGAGTTTGCATTACAGAAGCATGCAGATGACTGTGTAGTTTCAGATCTGCCTATCCAAGGCCAGTGGTTCTTAACCAGGGTGCTACAGCACCCCGGGGTGCCTCGAGGTGCTATAGCATGCCATGCAATATTAGCACTGTTAGGTATGCAAACATTATTCAAAGGATAAAAAACCCAGAGATTTCGAATAGGAATCCATAGTATTATAAATATCCTGACTTGCTGTGGCCCTTCAGAAGTCTTTGCCACAGAAAGATTGCTCTCTTATTTTTCTGTAGTCAGAAAATGAGTGAAAACGAAGAGCTGGTATTTTCTAAGGGGTGCCTGGAGCCTTTCAGGGGTGCCTTGAGTCTAAAAAGGTTGATAAGAACTGTCTTAGGCTTTGATATGACCCCCCATTATGTAGGTGTCTGAGCACCTTGCAGTCTTGTATCTTTATGACACATTTATATTAGGAAGTGCTATTAGCCTCATGGGGGTCTCTAGCACTATTTTCAACTTCAGGTGAGTTAAACCCCAGTTAGAGCAGAGGCACATGAGCAAGGCACTGTGAGGCAAACGAAGCAGCGCTTTACTGTACATCACTTTGTCATTTGTATCTCCTTGCCCACGGGAAATGAAATATAGCCCACTATAGCTTAGTCCTCAGTGAAGGAAGGCTCGGCTGCCGTGGATTAATTCTCATTCACTGCCATATCAGAGCATGCGCACAGGCAATTACTGCAAAACAACTGCCTTGGCATAAGGGCTCACCCTCCCATGTCTCCCAGTAGTTTGTCTGTGTGGTTATACCTTTAGTAAAGTGGCAAGCCTGAAACCAATTTAAATTCTTAGAGGGGTTGCATTAATGTTGAGGTTTTTGGGTTTTTTTTCCACAGAAGTCACCTTTACTGGTTTTACAAAGAGTTGCTATAGTGACGACATGGACATCTGCATCATGTCAAATCCTGATAGCACTGGCATCATGCACCCAATCACATCTGAGAAGATGAGAATGCTACATGTCAATGAGAAGAACAAGCTTTACTTTCATATGCTGCAAGCAAGGTGGTGTGCTTTCTTCTTATTAAGAAGATACTCTCCCCCCCACCAATGTTTATAATGCATGTGTGGCACCAGTTCCCCACCTGGTCATATGTTTCTCTGTCTTTAGCACTCATCACTACAGAATTAGCATATTTAAGTACCGCTTACATCTATTTCTAATGAGTTTCATTTTTTCGTTAGGAGCATGGGAGTTAGAAGCTGGACATGAGTCTAAACCAAAATTCGTGGGGATAGTCAAAATCTAAACTCAGGCCCAAACCTGAGTACTATAATTGACTGAATTGTTATAAAGTACTGAACTAATTTTTTTGATCCAAACTACCCTTTTAAATTGAGCTCTCTGTTTCTCTACCTGCTCTTGTACTGATCATGTATGGGACCAGAACTGGAAAAATCTGAGCATCTAATTATTTATCTTAACTTGGGATGCAAGGCTCAGATCGTTTGTTTTCAAACTTCCCCCAAACCAAACTTCCTGGAGTCCTACCACTACCTTCTGGGTAGGAAAAGTAGGTTCTGATATTTGGTCTTGAGCACAGTTGACTTCTCAAGTGCTGGCAGCAAACAACATCAGGGGCTCCAGAAAAGAAAAAAATTGGTGATGGATATATCATCCTTTCTGGCATGAGAAAAAGAGTTGGTTTTTCGCCTGTGAAATCACATCACTGATGCTGAGTAGTTACAAGAAGGTTGTGAGATGGCAGATAAGTGCCAGCCATCCTCATGCCCAGAGAGGTAATCTCCTGAACATATTGGAATAGGGATCAAGAAGAAATGTGTCTGCAACCCTTAGGAGTCGACCATTCAGATGCACTCAATCTTCTGGAAACACAGGCTGATTTATGTTTTGATTTGTATGGAGTACTGGAATACAGGGACTCGCCCCGCCATGAAACTTTTGCAGAAGAAGTGAAACCCAATGACAAAAAATAATCAGAGGTACTTCACACCGCTCCAGTCTACAGCCCCTTAAGTGACCTGTGAATGCTTTCATTTTTTTTTTTTTTTTTTGCTCCAGGCATTAGTTTGCATGTGGATTTCTGAGCACTGTCCAGCTTGTCATCTCCCATTATTCTTAACTTCTGAATCCGGTCCATTGTATTATGCTGTTTGCGACCTGCTACCGCACAAAGCATTGCAAAAGCTGATGATTTGCAGACGTGCCTGATGGACACGCGTAATGCAAAGTGTTTTCTCAGTATTCTGCTAAGCCTCTGGATAGGGTCCAGGCTTTTTGCCTCTGCATCTTTTGCATGCATTTTTTAAATCCAAGCTTGCAAAAACTATGCACTATTCAAGGCCAGAGCCTGTTCCATCGCTTGGGGACTTAAGTGGATTGGACACCTAAGTGTGATTGTATTCCATCCCGCTCAACTCCCTGGAAACCGATAATATGTCTACTTTTGTAACATCCTGTGGTCTAAGCCTTAAGACTAAGTCACAAAAATGCCCCAGGGTGGAGGAGAACCCACACATCTTTGGCATGAACAGTTTTTCAGGGACCTGAGCAGCATGAATAGTATTGCATGCCTGCTTTGGCACCTAAGAGGTGCAATGGGATCAGTCCTTTGTGGCCCATGAGATAGCTTCATTGTGCTGCCTCAGCATTGAAAAGGGACCACAAAGGGACTTGGAGAGAGGAGCTGGGGCTTCTCCTGGAGTAGGGGCATGTGGGCATATGAGGGCAGGGCTGTCCAACTTCTAAGCAACTAGGGGCCACAGTACCAGGGATTGCATGCCATGCAGGCCACACCAGTGTGAGCCATTGCCCCCCCTGGGAATCATGCTACATAGATGCCCTCCCCACAACTGCACTGTATATAGGGGCATCCTGGATTCACCTCCCTCCCTACACAGTACTGCATGGGTACCTAGCTCGGCAGGTTCCCCCAGCACCATGGGCTGGGCTGTGCTACACCATGTCAGGCTGTGCAGTCCTCTGGGATGGGGACAAGAAGTGGAAGTCAGAGGAGGGCGAGGGAGCCTGGAGACCCCAGTTACTGCTGCCTCTGGAGTAATGGGGGAGTGGTGGCCAGGTGGGAGCCTGGGGGCTGCACATCAATCTCTTGGGGGCCACGTACAGCCCACAGGCAATCAGTTCAACAGCCCCAGGTTAGGGGTCGAACCAACCCAGGGAACCGTGCAGAATTGTGTCTCACGGTCATTTCCATCCTGGTCTGAGAGATACAGGAATTAAAACACTGTGGATTCTGGTGGCTGGAGTATGAGGCACTATGGTTTGTCTGCAACATTCAATTATTTGAAAACACGTGCTGAATCAAAATTGGAAATGTTTCTGGGCAATAGAGGTACTCAGAACGCAACCCTGGAACTGGATCCAAATGTTGTGGCTGGCCTTATCTATAATGGCCTGAGCCAAAATCTTGAGGTTCTCCAACAAAGAGGAGAATGGGAATTACTTGGAGGAGAAATATGTTTCTGAATATGATCATTCTTAGCATTTGGGAGGTTGGGATCCAGATCTGCGTTTTGCTCATTGGGCCTGGTCTCAAGGAAATTACACGTTGCTACAGAGTTTGGTGACAAAGCCAATCAGACCGCTTGTTCGCTCAGCAGATTTTACTAATTCTCCCCTATTTACCCACTTCCATTTTGGAAGTATCACCGTGATATGCATTTATGAGCAATGAAAAAACCTTTAAACGCCACTACCATCTGATTTTTCCTACTGTCTCCCTGATGATGATATTGATTCTTCTGCTTTTCAGCAGCAATGAATACGAGGATACGGTGGTTCCTGAGATAAGATGTGAAAGCTCAAGGAAGGCTCTCTTCAAGGATTTGGATGGAAGCGCTCTGGGTCTGGAACCACCCGTGTCCGCTTTTCCGAAGTCAGATTTGGAGTGGCCGCAGTTTTATTTGCATGCTGGTAAGACTTTGCAATATCTGTCAAGTTTGCTGTACCATGGGGGGAAGCCAGGCCAGAATGACGGCCTGCCCCAGGCCCAAGAAGGGTCGGTCTTGTCTGCGGCTCTGAAAGGTTGCTGGCCAAGGCATAGAAGAAGGGCTTGGTAGTCGTGCTTCTGGGTTCCCATGTTCAGTAATGTCTTTCTGACCATCGGCAAAGCAAGTCTTCTAAATTGACTTAATTTTCCTATGCTTTAATGTGTCCCTTTATAAAGCAAGACTAACATTTATCCACCTATTTAGAGTGCAGTGAGATCCTTCGATGAGAGGTGCTCTGCATGTTGAAAATAGCAGCATTAACTGGCTCAGCGTAGATTTTATTTGTGCCCTACTAAGAGGGCAGTCGGGTTGAAAATCCATGCCAGAAGCTTAACGAACACTTCCTCTGGCTTAAAAAGACCCATTTTGCTCTATAACCACATTCGGCAAGTTCACACAGCACGGCTCCGTTCTCCTCCTGATTACAACCCTGCGCTGTGATTCCAAATAAACTCTTTAATTACAATTAGCATTTCCTCAGCCGGCTGCTGACAGCGGCCATTTTGCAGAAAAGTCGCATCATTTGTGACTCCGGCAGTATGGGAGGCTGATGCGAGGGACTGTAATTAATCCCGTTTTCCATCCTGCTCGAAAACTGATTAAACACGAGAAGAACTTTAATCTTTAAACAAAATGTCTAATGTGTACCCAGTAAAGGCTTTCCTCTAAGGATCGCTCTCTCACTGGCTGCTTAGAGGGCTGATTAATACATTGTCTAGGCATAAACATGCTCTTTTTTTCCACCCCCCTCTACCTTCTCTGCCCTGATTATGAATCACAAGCCAATGCTAATATCCCAGCAGGCTCTGTGTACCATTTAGCACCAGCTTTTTCAAGCACGCATTCATGCACACACAGTGTCTGATCATTTTGGATGCATGTTACATTTTCACAGGCACGCGGTAGTCATACGTGCCAGGAATCCCCCACCATCTCAATGGCACTAATGGGGCAACCTGCACTCCACAGGGTTTATCTCCTTATGCAATGATGCCAGCAGCATATGGTAAATGCTGCCTGCCTCTCAGGCTGCCAAAAAATGGTAGCATTTTCTTCTTACTGCCCAAAGAAGAATGGGATTTTTATCTGCCCAAATCTGTCTGTAATTTCTGTGCATTCCTCTGTCAGAGGTCTTCAGCTCCATCGCTTTTGAAGCTTCACCTGTGGAAAAGCACAGATTGAACGGAGGATGCATTCATTCTCATTTTGCTTTTCCCTGACCCTCTACCAATATTTAGCTGAGTGCACTGCGGGCTTTTCCGACACTGGCTTCGTCCATACAACTTTCACCTTGCCTCTGTGCTAGGAGTGCGAGTCCAGATGAACTGCCCTGTAGACGAACAGTATTATTTTCAGCTTTATGCTGATACCCCCTTGGAAGTTTACCTCTCACATTCCAGGTTGCAGAGATCAAGGCGACTGCCATCTAACTAATCAACACCCAGCCTCTGTCCCTCTGTTTTGTATAGTCACCTGTTAGCTACTGAACACCCAGGCCTTCTGCTCAACTCCAGCAGCTTGATCAGATTGCTGCACTGCAGTTTTTAAGCCTCTGCTAACAACTAAGCACTCAAGTCATCAGGTTAATATGCAGCATCCCCGCTGTTGTCAATCTAGGGACACGTGGTTTCTCAAATGCAGCTGAAAACAACAGTTCTCCAGCTTTTGGCATCCTCTGAATCACCCCTTCCAGTCTGGATGTCCGACTTATAAACATTGCCTTCTGTCAGCAGTTCCCTGGGATCACAGCCACCACAAAAGAAAGTCTCCTGGGAGAAAAGATTGAGTGAAATGCAGGGATCTAGTCCATCAAGATAGCATTAAATGGGTGGCTAGGTGGGGTCTGCTTCTGGATGCACAACTGGGTTATTTCCCATTTAATCCACACAGTAACCCCCAAAGGTTCAAAATGCAAGAAATGAGATGTGTCTCCTTGTCTGCTCAGTCTATCTGTCTCTTCTCTCTCATCTCTTCCCTCGATTGTAATCTCTTTAGGCCAAAGGATATCTCTTTGTTCTGTGTTCCCATAGAGCTGCACAAATACTTGATTTTTTTCCCCCTTTCACTGGCTTACCCAAAAATTCAGGGGGGAAATACTTCTTATTTTTGGGTTGATCCAAAACAAAAGGCGTTTCAGTTTTTCAAGTGAAACAGATGATGGGGGAAAAAAGGAAAAGCAAAGGCTTTGCTTTATTTTTTTCTTATCTATTCATTACAATTACTTATAACCCTACCTCTTTTTTTTTTTTAAGGATTTTTTTTTTCCCCAAAGGATTGATTTTTTTTTTATAGGGTTTTTTTTTCCTCCAAATTTTTGCTTGGGTTTGATTTGGCTGGGAAAAAAAAAAGACAAGGAGAGCACAGATGCGTGGATCCTTTTTGCTCACATTTCATTTGGAAACTTTCACTCCGCACAATAGGGTCCCAATCCATGGCTCAAGCTCCATGTGCTGCTATAGTGCAAATAATAAATAACAGCATCACTGGCTAATGGCATGTAAGTACTACACAATAATTAACTGCTTCCAGAGGTCTTTTGCTCCCTAGCTAGAGGGGAAAATCCCATTCTCTTTTCCCAAGCAATTATAGACTCAAGAGATTGAAAGTTGCTATGTGGCTGTTTAATCTCAGCAGATATTTATGGGTAAACATTAGTGTTCGAGGATTCCAGATGTCAGGATATTAAAGCATAGAGGCACAGTGATGTCCCGGAAAATATTACAGTCTTCGGGATGTCTGCCTTGGTGTGTTGTCTCTAGAAGAGCGCAGGATTCAGCTCTCAGTTTTCTTTGAGAAAACCAAGAGAAACTTATTGGGTCTCTTCCCTTTTTCACATCTCTGAATTTAGCAAGAAATCGAAGCTGTGCAGTGTCGTTAGTGTATTATTATGTGCCAGAGAGGCAAGAATTTGTGTAAGTGATACCTTTTATCGGAGCGGCAGAATTAGTATTTATTTGTCAGCGCCTCCAGAATGGCTGCCTTTCCGAGTTCACAAAGAGATGAGAGAAATGTCTTTTGCATATTCCCTGTCAGCATAATTTAACCATTTCTGGGCCTGATCCTACAAACACATATATCTCTTTACTCAACTCAGTAAGTCCATCATGTAGGCCTAAATGCTTATGGGATCGGCAGGACTCATCCCTGCTCCCCCAGCCCCCACCAACCCCTGCCCATTCCCCCTGCTCCCCCATGGCTGTCCTGCCTGCCCCAACTCCTGGTGCTTTAAAAAATAGCCCCCACTCACCGGGTGCTGTCAGTTGGGGATGTGATCCCTGCTGTCCACCCCCCATCATGAGCCCCCCACTCCCCCAGCCTGCCTCAGCTCCGGCCCCTTAAGAACCCCCCGCCCCCCCGGAAAATAACCCTGAACTCACCAGCTCCTGCAGCAACCTTGAGGCTTTGGTGGGGGGGGTCATGGAAGAGCCCCCCACACAGCAGGGGGCAGCAGAGGGCAGCAGGAATGCTCCCCTCCCTGCCCCACTCCGGGCACAAACCAGTGAGTTTGGTAGTTTTTTATTTTTTATTTTCTTAAAGTGCCAGAGCTGGGGTGGGTGGGGCAGACATGTGTGGGGGGGGGCACAGGGGGCTCATAGAAGAGCCCTCCAAGCAGCATGGGGCAGTGGGGGACAGTGGAGATTGCCCCCCACGGGGCAGTATCTGGTGAGTCAGGGCTTTTTTTTTTTCAAAGTGCTGGGGCTGCAAGAGTGGCCAGGGATGGGCAGGGATGGGCAGGGATGGGCAGGGCCTGGGTGATTCGGAGATTCGGCTGCTGCCAAATTGATTCAGCTGAATCGATTTGGGGGCAGTGATTCAAACCACCGAATCAAATCACTGTCGCCCGAATCGCCCAAATACGAAGCCGATACTAGCCACTTTGCACAGGCTTACTGACTGGCTTTCCCCACCGGCAGAGACATGCCCTAGAGATCCTGGGAGACTTGTCTCGGTGTAAGTGGGGAACGTGTTGCCCGTTGTCTAACTAGTGACACCTTTGGTTAAAGGAAGGCAGCAGGTCCTTTGCCTCTAGCAGTTTTGTGTGTCTAGCCCTGAACATCACATCCACCCAGAAGGTGGCAAATTTAATCAAAATTTAAAAAGATTCTCAATAAATGACACCTGGAAAAAGAAATGACTAGCTCTAGTTAATATAGTGAAGACATTTGATTTGAGGTACCATAAAATCTTTGTTATCCAGCATTCCCGGTAAGGGGATGGGGGTAAGGGGATTTCCGGTTATGCAAGAAATTATATATATCTTTAATTGTTCATAAAAGTTCATAAAAGTAGGAGCCAAATCTGTGATGGGGATTTGCCAAGGCTATATTGAGTGTTTGGGTGCTTGTTTTACTTCAGAAATGAGCTAAAAACAGGTTTAGAAGTAGTTCAAAGGGATTCAGATCTAGGAGTTTGATTCAGTTTTATCTCTAGTCAATAAAATTCTGAAATTATTCTAATGAAATGATCATAACACCAAAAAATACCAAGGTGATTTAAGTGTAGGATTGTATATTTACTTATAATCTTTTTAGAAAAGAAAATGGTTTGTCAACTAAAGAAAACATTTAAAAAAAATTCTCATTTTTGACAGAAACATTTGGGTTTGTGTTGAGACGAACACTGACTTTTTTTAGATTTGTGGGAAAAATTGAAGATTTTTTTTAGATGAAAGCAAACATAAATCACAGGATGAAAAATCACAACTATGCTTAAGGGTACACGTCATAGAAAATCAATGAGACTCATGCTCCTTAATCACATATAAACTTTTGGAAATCTTACCTATTTGTATTTGGCTATTTTTTATATGGAGGCTGAGCAGTGAGCAGAGAGCAGTTGCTACAGGAGAAGCAGCTTGCGTGTGGGACTAGCTTGAAGAGGTTTTTCTCTGTGCCAGCGACTTAGGGGCTAGGGGCAGAAGTTACATTTCAACCGGTTTAAATAATCAGAAACTGGTTTCAGCCTGTAACAGAACAGAAGTTCAGTGCACATAAACCAGTTTCAAAATAGCTGAAACTGGTTTGAGATAAATCTGGTTGGATGTAGTATCAGACTTAACTGATTTAGGTCAAACTGGTTTATGAAATGTCTGCCCCAGACCAGGGTGGCTGATTGGTGCTAGAGTGTTTGCCTAGTGCTTGGTGTCTGTGTGTTTGGTTTTTTATTTATTTTTTCCTTTTTCCTCTACCATATGTGTTTGCTTTCTCCTTTTCTTTTCTTTTCTTCCTCTCTTGAGTGACTGAGTGACAGGGCTTGCTCTGAGTGGGGCTGGTTTAGATAACAGGGGTGGAGCTAGGATAGGCAGCCTTTTAAAAAGGCAACCTCCAGTAAACTGTGGGACCAGAAGAAAATGGCAAGAAATAAAAAATGAGTAATACTTAAGGGCAACAAGAAGACAGCAAGTAGAGAGGGAGTTTGCTTAGGGAGTTCACGGTAGAAGGGAGCCAGGGAGCAGAATATGCTCTGTATGTGTGTGTGTGTGTATGTGTGTGTGTGTGTGTGTGTGTGTGCATGCATGTGCACATGTGCATGCACAAGTGCCCTGATACAGGTCCTTGCACTGTGATCTGGTTCACCTGTTGTGACATGTCATGTCTGTGTTCCTCTCAGACAGTTAGGAGCATTTCTTCTGCACCACGTGTAAGCTGGGTTGGAAGCATGGGTATCCATGGGTATCCATGCTGCATTGCATCTGGGACCAGAAAGATTACTTGGACAAGAATTATGAGAAGCTGGTATTGGAGCAGCCAAAGGGTAATGACAAGAAGTGGCAGCATGTATTACTGCATGAAGAAGGAAGTTCCCCGTAATTAAAGAGCAGTGGATTGAAGTCAGCAACCCCTTTCAAGCACTCTGCTGAGGAAAAGGCAGAGGAATAGGCATCTGCAGGCATAAGGCAGAGGAGGAAACAGCTTAGAGAGCAGAAAGTAGAAGGCCACAAGGACAGGGGCTTCAGGACCATTGCACCAAGAAGGAAGAGGAGAATGATGGTGGTGGGTGACTCTCCTCCGAGGGATGGAGGCACCACTTTGTCATCCAGATTTGGGGGCTCAGAGGTATGCTTCCTGCCTAGAAATGAATTCAGGATGTCACACAGAGTCTGCCAAAGGTCATCCATCCTTGAACAACTACCCCTTCCTGTTTGTCCATGCAAGTACCAACAATAATGTCATTCTGACACTGAGCAGATCACAGGTGACTACGAGGCTTTTGGCAGGAGGACTAACGAGCGTGGAGCACAAGTGGTGTTCTCATCGATTCTTCCCATGGAAGGCCACAGTCTAGATTGAGACCACCACATCCTGGAAGTGAATGTGTGGCTGAGATGGTCATGTCAACATGAAGGCTTTGACTCCTCTGACAACAAAGATGTTCTTTGGAAGAGGACTGCTCTCAAGAAATGGGATCCATTTGGTGAGAATGGGGAAGAGCTTCTTTGGGCATTATCTAGACAACCTAGTTAGGAGGACTTCAAATTCGCTACCATGGGGGATGCTGGCCAAAACCCTCCAGCAACAGAGCCTGCAATGCAGAGGGGAAAGGACTCAAAGAAGCAACTCGACTCTGGAGAAGAGCCAGAAAGCCACAGGACTGCAAGGAGTGGCACAAAAGGGAGGTGTGTAGGTCAAAATTCAAAATCCATCTGATGCCTGCTTACATAGCTATAGGGTTGGGTAAAAAGGTGGTGGTGTTGCCTTGCATGTCAAAAACATATAAATGTGTTCCCTGGTTCAGGAGGAAGAAGATAGCAAAGCAGAATGCATCTGGGTGAAGATGAAAGGGAAAAGATGGAGCACCGATATAATAGAGGAGGTGGATCAGAGGAGGTGGATAATAATAGATTTATTATAGGCCGCCTAATCAGGAAGAGGAGGTGGAAGAGGCACTCTTCAAGCAGGTGACAAATCTATCCAAAAGCTATGGGATGTTACTGATAAAACACTTCAGTTTTCTGGATTTTGCTGGAAGAACAATGCAGACAAACATAAAATGTCAAGTTGGCTTCTTACTTGTGTGGACAACTTTCTTTTCCAGGAAGGGGAGGATACAACTAGGGCAGTTATTTTGGGTGGAGGGCCACTTACTGAGTTTTGGCAAGCTATCGAGGGCCTCATGACAGGCAGCCAGGGGCAGATAAATATTAATTTTCTAAATTTTTTAGGGGCCCCATGGGCCAGATAGAATGGCCTGGCAGGCTGCATCTGGTCCCTGGTCCGCATTTTGCCCACCCCTGAACTAGGGGGTCATCTGTCTTGGATCTTGTCCTGATCAATGGGAAAGAATTGGTGGGCAACTTTCTTTTCCAGAAAGGGGAGGATACATCTAGGGGGGCATCTGTCTTGGATCTTGTCCTGACTGACAGGGAGAAATTGGTGGAGGATATAAAGGTGATGGGTAACTTGGGAAGAAGCAATCACAATACAGTAGAATACTGGATCCTGCGACAGGGAAAGCATGAGGTCAACGAAATCAGGATGCTGGCTGGCAAAAAAGCACATTTCATCTGGCTCAGGGAGTTAATAGGCATCATAGGAGGACAGAGGTGCCCAGGAGGGCTGGGAGCTTCTCAAGGGCACAGTATTCCAAGCCCAATAAAAAACCATTCCAACATGATGAAACCACATGAAGAATGGCAAGAGACCAAAGTGACAGCACAAGGAGCTTCTAGGATACATCAGATGCAAAAGGAAAGCATATAGGCAATGGAAGAATGGGGAGGTCACCGAGGATGCATACCAGGAAATAGCAAGAACTTGCAGGGAAAAAATCAGGAAGGCAACAATAAAAACCCAGCTACACCTGGCAAAGGAGGTTAAGGACAGCAAGAAGAGGTTCTGTACGTCTGTTGGCCAGAAAAGAAGGACCCAGGTGCCCATGGGTCCTCTGCTAACAAGCCAGGGAGAACTCCTAACTGAAGATGCAAAAAAGGCAGAGCTGCTTAACAGCTACTTTGCCTCAGTCTTTACCAAAAAAAACCAACGTTGCAGCTAGACACCTAATAAGGATGATCTGGATAAAGAAGGGAGCATGCTGAGTGAGGAGATTAAAAAAAAAAAAGATGTTTAGAGAGTTTCTGTTGGTTTGAATGAATTCAGGGGAGCAGGCCTGGATGCCTGGATGAGCTTTATCCCAGGGGACTGAAGGAACTGGTAGAGGAGATCTTTTAGCCCTTGGCAATGATCTTCATGAAGTTCTGGGAGACAGGCCTAGTACTAGAGGGCTGGAAAAGGGCCGATGCAGTGCCCTTCTTTAAAAAAGACAAAAAGGAGGACTCAGGGAACTATAAACCACTTAGTCTCACCTCAATACCTGGGAAGTTACTGGAGCATATCCCAAGGAGGGTCATTTGCAAGCATCTGGAGGAGGAAAGGCTGATCACAAGCAGCCAGCATGGATTTCTTAAAAATAAATCATGTCAAACAAACTTGATCTCCAACTTTGACACTAACTACTTGGCTCAAAGAAAGGAAAACTATGGATATAGTGTACCTGGACTTCAACGAGGCTTTTGACAAGGTCCAGCGTGACCTTCTTATAAACAAATTGGAGAAATGTGAGCTGGATAAAGCTATTACAGGGTGGATGGATAACTGGCTCAACAGCTGCAAGCAAAGGGTAATTATTAATAGGTCCGTGTTAAAATGGCAGGAGGTTTTGAGTGGAGTCCCTCTGGGGTTTGTCCTGGGCCTGGTGCTGTTCAACATTTTTATTAATGATTCTGATGCTGGCATAGAAAGCTTCTTGAGCACGTTTGCAGATGACATGAAACTAGGAAGGATTTTGAACATGGTGGAGGGTGCAAGCGCAACTCAGAGGGATCTTGAGAGATTGGAAAGTTGGGCTAGAGATAACAGGTTGAAGTGCCATGCCAACAAATGCAAGGCGCTATGCAGCTGCACAAATGGTGAATGTGGTTTTGGGACGCATTAGTAGAAGCAGTAGATAAAAGACATGGGAGGTGATAATGCCTCTGTGCCCAGCACTGGCTAGGCCCCATCTGGATACTGTAAACAGTTTTACATTTTTAAAAGGATCTGGAGAAGATATAGAGGAGTCCAGAGGTGGGTAACAAAGATGATCACTGGCTTGGAAAGCCAGTCTTGTAAAGAGAGGCTGAAGGACCTACACGTATTTAGCTTGTGGAATAGGTGCATAAGAGGGGACATGATAGCAGTCTTCAAGTACTTGAAAGAAGAGGGAAACACCTTTTCTCGCTTGCTGCAGAGAGGGGGACATGGACCAAAGGCTTGAGGTTGCAGCAAATAAATTTAGATGGACTATATGGAAAAGAAAACCTTCTTCGCTGTTCGGATAGTGAGGCAATGGAAAAGGACGGCTAGGGAAGTTCTGGCCTCTCCGTCACTGGGGGTGTCCAAGAAGAGGCTGGATAGCCACTGGTTGGGGATGATCGAGGCATAGTGATGCCTATGTTCCACTATGGGTATTTTCCATGCTTCTGGGTTTTGCTGTTTACCCCCGCCCCTCCCCCCCCCTCTCTGCCACACGTCTCTGGGTGTTTCTAAGCCTTCCTCAGAGGCATTGGGTGTTGACTACAGCCAAGGCTGGGCACTTGGACTGCAGTGTTACAATGCTCCTGCTGGGACCAAAGCCAAAGTTTCCTGGCTAGAGGGTTTTTCCTTTCCGCTCAGGGTCACACTGATCACCATATTTTGGGGCCAGGAAAGTATTTTACCCCATGGTCAGAGTGGTATGGACTGTGAAGGTTTTTTGCCTTCCTCTAGCAGGGATCATGGCCCTCTCCCCTAGATCTCTTGAGCATATATTGACAACATTTAATAGAAGCAGGACTTTGGCTACTGTGGTTCCCCTCCTTTACCTGTGCCAGGGTCGGGTGGCAGGTCTGCGTTGTGTCAGGACTGACGGTAGCCTTATGTGGAGTTTAGTTTATGGACTGTATGTTTGGTTAGGGGTGATCCTGCCTCAGGCCAGGGGGTTGGACTCTGGAGGTCGCTTCCAGCCCGACTTCTCTATGATAAGATGCAGTTTTCTGTCCAAGTATGTCTCCAGTTCAGTTTCTGAAAAGGGGAATTATAGTCTTATAGTCTATAGTCTTATACAGAATCCAAGACTAAAAGAAAAGTTTTAGTCTCTCTCCATTTCCTGTCATTCCAATGAGGGCAGTGTTTTTTATTCAACAAATAGACATTTTTGTGCAGTGCTTCCAGTTCAAACATTGCACTTGCTAACTAAGAACCTTTCAAAAACTGGCTGCTATGAACACAGCTGTAAGTAAGTAAAGCATTTGCACTGCCCAAGCGATGTTAAATAGCAAAAAAACAGGACAAATGGCACGTTAAAAAAATGCCTTCCTGTTTTAGTAATCAGGTACATTGCTTGGGTCTCAGTGAATCATTATGTATTTCAGAAATGTTAGTTTTCAATCTGACTGTGTCCCTATAATGCCATTAGAGTTTATTTTTCTATGTCGGGGCTGTCCAACTGTTGGCCCGTGGGCCGCATTCAGCCTGTGAAGGGTTTAACACGTGGTTCTCCACTGACTCCATTGTTTATGCTGCAAGATCTCTCTTGGCAGTTTACTTAATCTCCTCACAGCTTACAGAGGATGTTTCATGGGGGGTTTCCAGCAGAATTTGTTTTTTGTGAATTTTGAAGGGGTGGGTCAGGATTGGAGATATAGGAGGGGCCACCTGCGTCAGAACGGGGCCCTCTGAGTGCAAATACCACTGCTGCATTTGGAAAACTGTCAGACATCATCTTTGGAGATCCTCTGTATCTTAGCAAGCCAGGCACAAAAGCCGGTTGCCTATGACTGGGGTACTAGTTCCTTAGCTATAATGCATTAGTATTTGCCATGTGACAAGAAGGACCCACCTGTAGTCAGTACTACCAGCGTGAAGGCATAAAAGAAAAAAATAATTCTGCAGCTGCCCAGCCATCAGTGCCCAGGGCTTTCATAGATGCCATAGAGAGCTGATGCACAATCCAAACTCAAAGCCATACCAGCATTAAGTTCATCCTATAGGACAGATGTCCTGAGAAAGGGAATAAGCTTGTAAAGGAGCATGCTTTCTTCACCCACTGGCTGAATAAAAGAGCCCGAGGAATCTGCCTACCATGCACAAGCTCCCGTTACCTTCCTCTTCTTCCATGCATCAAGAAGGAAACAGAGTCAATAGCTTTCCTGGTGATGACTCCACTTTGCCCAGATTCATCCCTTCATTGCAGGACGTGCAGTTGGACCAGGGGGTGGTTTGGCCCACTGCTTCTGTTTCTTGCTTCTCAGTTCCTTCTAGCTACTTTCTGCCAGTCTTCAAGGCTGGAGGTTTAACAAAGCTGACAGTAAAGACGAAGCAGAGGAAGAAGCGAAGGTGCCTTCCTATTCCAGGAGAATGTAATGCCTGCCTTGGGGATTTTGTCACCAGTCGTGTACAAAACAGACACCAGTCATGGACAAAATTTTGTCACCCGTCATGTACAAAATAGGATTTGGAGCTAGCAATTGGTAGTTTCTCACTTTAGCGTTGACACAAACTGTCCCAGGGACAAGGTCACTGAGGATAACCCTTTGAAATTAGGCACCTCAATTTTAGACACCTTAAGAAAGTGGCTGATTGTCAGAGGTGCTGAGCCTTCGCACTTCTCCTTTACTGGCTGGACTGCCTAAACAGACCTTGAGCCAGTGACTGCCCCTTAACTCTAGCTCAAGTTGTAGTGGCCTTTGGGCCGTGTCAGCCTTGTTGCACGTTACACTTAGCACGTGTTAACTGCACTTTAAACTCTAGCATCTGACCATTCAAGCACTGAACATGTGCTAAGTGCCATTATGGCATAGCAGAGTTCACACTTTTCTGGCGAGGAGTATCCCCAGGTTGTGTTACTTAAAATGTGTTGAGTTGAAGTCCGACTGCTCCACGGTGGTGATACAGCCAGAAGACTCCAGCGGGGTGCAGGGGCTGGACCTGACAAACAGCTGTTTTATTCAAGTCATAGTACACGTTACCATGCAACTGGTCCAAAAGCTTTCTAGCTCTTAGTAATGCTTACTATAATCTAATTAAACTCATGATACGCATTCTGCGTGACAAGGCCTTTAGCAGCCCAGTCATTAGAGCAAGTTACCCAGGACTGGGATCTAGAGGCCATGGGTGAAGCCCCCAGTTGTGCTGTTCCATCTCCCTTTGGGCTGCAGTCGCTGAACCCAGAAATGCCATGCTCAGCACCCATGAAATCGAGTCACCCTTATCCAGGCACCTTCGTCACCCTTATAGAGGCACCCGGCTGTCAATTTGGCCCCCGCATTTAAATATATGTTCTGAGCCCAGGCAATATCTTCTGTAGCTGGAAAAGGAGGAATTGGAGGGTGATGTCACGCATTGAACTGAACACTTACTACCTACAGCTAAAATGCAAGCAGACGCATGTTCAAACAGCGTTGCACATGTCAAGTGCCATCGGGGCAATGCAAAGCAGCTCCCTTTCAGGTGAGGATTATCTAACGTACTTCCTTGAATCTGTCACAGCATTTCGGTGATATGCGGCTGTTGCAAGTGAGCATGAGACTATACCCTCATATGCCACCGTGCTGGGAGGCAGGGGAGGCGTTCTGGTAACTGGGAAAGGGAGAGGGTATAGCTACACTGGTTCTGTGCTTTTCCGTGCTGCTGAAAAGCCTTGCCTGTCTGCATGCTCCAGTCCCAGAAATATAGCAGCGAGGACGCCCCCCGAGTACCTGACCTGGCTGCTCCTGAGATCTCCAGAGACCAAGATCCTGAAAGTGGTAGGGGCAGGTGTGTGTGGAGCATTGTCCAGTCTGAGTTTGGGTTGTGCGGAGCAGGAGCAGGCGGGCAGGCTTTCTTTTCTGGGTAATGGCCTAAAGAGTCACAGGGAGCCAGTATAGACACCCCCTCTCTCTGCTATGGGGAGCGGGGCTCAGACATGATGATCTACTGAGGTCCTTTCTGACCCTAAAAATCTATAAAATCTCTAGAGTAACCCCGAGATAACAAGAGAGGTGAGGAGTAGTTTGTAAAGTTTCTCTGCCCTGAGCCATGCGCCCAAGCCCACTCAGCCAATATACTGCCATGGTTGCTGAATCCTGGTCTATCAGTCAGGCTGGGCACTGGAAGTGGGAAGATGGATCACCCACAAAGTAGTGGCTGGGGGCTCAGGAGATCTTATAGCAGGTGGGAGGCCGGGTGGAGGGAGAGACCTAACTTAGAAACTTCTCCTTATCTCCTTGAGTAACTCTTCTGTTCTTTCTCCTCAAAAAGTAGCCCTAGCTTAAGTGACAGCTTCGTTATGAGGACAAGGTTCTTTGGGTAAATATGATATTTTTTTATTATTCCCCTCTCCCTTCATTGCCCACCTATCTGCCATCCATTGACTCTTCAGTTTACACTGTCACTGACTGGCTTCCTTGCATGCAGACCAGCCTCTGGCTTCTTTACTATTCCTTCCTTCCAAGAAAAGCACAGACCAACTGCAGACATTTCCTCAGCCTGACAAAGGGTGTTTGTGCCCGAAAGCTTGCAAAGAGGGATTTTTCCCAACTATTTGAGTTGGTCTAATAAAAGATATCCGGGTTGGTAAAAGATACCCACATTCTGGGTTGCCAGAATCTGGAATGGGCTTCCAAGGGTGCACTCCCCTACCTTGGGGGTCTCTAGGAGGAGGCTGGGCATGCACCTGGTTGGGGTTGTCTGACCCCAGTGCTCTTTCCTGCCCGTGGCAGGGGGTCGGACTCGATGAGCTACTGAAGTCCCTTCTGACCTTAACGTCTATGAATCTATAGCAGATTTACCCAAAGAACCTTGTCTGCCTATATCCTTAGATGGCTGCAACCTATACCCCGGTTTCATTACAAGGCACTGTGATGATGCCTACTGTGTGGCAATCCGTTCCTCAAATAACGGACAGTATTAAAAGACAGAGAGCAGGAAGTGCTGAGAGGTAAAGCAACTTGCCCAAGGTGACAGAACACATCAGTAGCAGAGTGAAGAATAAAGTTGATTAATCCCAACTCCTTTTCTGCTAGATCACACCACCGCTGAAGGGTTAATGGGGAGGACACTTCTGCATCAGAGAGAGATGAGGTCCTCGGGTCCAGGCGATTATGGTGCCCATGAACTGTATCTCAAAGCAAACAGTATTCATTTCCGTAGCTTTTCCAGGCATATCCGTAACTCGACCAAACTGCTGAGTGCGAGTTTGCAGGGCTTTGCAAGGGAAACACTGCATTTTGCAACAATTAATTTGGCAGAGGAAGCAGCCTGTTTAAAGATGCCTGCAGCAGTTACTAAAATATGTGTTGTTTTTCAAGGCCACCAGACACACAGTTGACTAGGTTGGCTAATAAACAAAACAACAATGCAAAACCCCAGCCTCGTGGGGTTTGCAGGGAGAGGGGATGAGAAGTAAAATGAATAATGCTTACCTGCTAGGGGTGGGTGAAGACTGTAATTGTTTTGCCCCCAGCAGATCCCTGCAAGGGTTAAAAATGACAAAGATATTAGTTGGCGATTGCTAAGATTGTTGGTTTGGAGCTTTCGGCAAAATGCAGACTGTTATTTACCGGACTTGGTCGATTTACTTCTTAATGCAATAATGACCTGTGAAATGAAACGTGAGCTAGACAATTGTTCCTCATTGTTTCCAGTAAAACATCCTTTCATACCCCATTAAACCACCATTAATTCCATATGAAAGAGAGGCAAACACTAGCACCAAGGGATCTTTCTCTCTGTTTCTCCCCGTGGGCCTGATCCAGAGTCTACTGGCAGCAGTGAAAATCCTGTTATTAACTTCATTGAGCTTTTGGATCAGGACCCCAATAGGGACTGGATTTTCACTGGAGACCTTGCACCCAGCAGGCACCACTCTGATAGACCCCCGGCTCAGTACCCAACATGCTGAGCTACTCTGAAAACTCAGGTTACATACTTTGATGCTTAAATTGAAGTTGTTCTTTTTTTTTTAAACTGGCTCCGTTTGTGCGTGCTGAGTCCTTTTGTAAACCTATGAAATCATTTTTTAAAAGCAGTTTTTCCTTCCGTGCTTTCCCCATCTGATTCCACTCCCTGATTGTCCCTGCTTCTGTTCTTTCTCCACAGTATGTTGGCTAATAATTGTCAAATAATGGCAATGTAAAGTTACATCTCTAGTAGCACTATCAAATCAATGTTTATAAGATGTTATTTGGTAATAGAGGAATTCGGTTTGTTTTTTAAGCCAAAGGAAACTAGAACAAGAGAGGGCGAACTCCCAGGGTCTGTAATTAGAAAACGAGAGGATTTTTCTGTCATCCTGCAGAAAATTTTAAGGATAACGGAAGATTAACTGGCTTTTCAGTTAGCTGGAGACAAATTTTGAATACTGGTGGTTTTTGTTTTTTTGTTTTTTAATATGAAATTGAAAGCCTCGGGGCCAAACCACTTTCGATTTTTGATTTAAAAAAAAAAGTTTACATTTTCTACAGAAAACAGGCACTTTTGAAAAAGTTTGAGTAAAAAAAAAAAAGGTTTTTTGAAATAAATGGTATCAAGAGATCGTTTCAATCAGCCTAATCATCTTGCTTAATTCAGGAACATTTCAGCCCCCAATTCTGATTTCACTCATACTGGCATGAATGTGGTATCTAGTAACGCCAGGCTGGCTACCATGGACTTACACAACCAACCCCTTAATGCCTGAAACGTTGTAATTTGTCAGAAAACCTCTGCAAAGGTGAGACTTCGGGTGCATTAATCGCTAATCAGCCAGTTAATAGCCATGTTTATTTGTAGCTGTCAAAAAAAATTAGAAACCCAGGAAACTGTTATTAAATTGTCATTGTTGTTAAAACCCTTTAAGAAAGTATAGGGGGGAAAAGTCAGCAACAATCGTGATGGAAGGTAGGGCGAGGTAGATCACATGCATACCTATATAATCTGCCATTGCATTGGCATGAATACGAAGAGGACACCAGAGAGCCCTAAAATGATCAAAGTTATTCTATTGCAGGTTAAAGTCACTCCTCTGAAAGTCAGGAATAATGATACAATAATGATGCTCCGGTGTAATTACATCATAATATGGGTCATGTATCCACAGCTGTAGCCAGTCTCATCAGTGCCACCATGTGCCACCACCGGGGGTGGTGACACACTATAACAGTATCTACGCCAGGGAGCGATGTCAAAAGAGCTGTTCGTCTGTCTGCAATGGACACTGGTTTATTTTATACTGGTATAAATATGTCTAAACCCTAAACGTCTATGAACAATAATGCATGGTTTTTGGTTGTAGCTATGTTGCTCTAAGGACATTGGCAGGCAAGTTTCTTTGGGTAGATGCGATATCTTTTATTAGACTGACTGATGAAATCTTAGACCAAGAGAGTCTCCCTATGCCTGAAGAAGGGTGCTTGTGCCCAAAAGCTTGCAAAGAACTTTTTTCCAACTACTCAGTTGGTCTAATAAAAAATACCACATCTACCCAAAGAAGCTTGCCTGCCTATGAAAACTGCCATCCCCTTTGCTCGGGAGCCTTCACATGGCAAAAGCCAAATAGATAAGAACTTCTCTGTAATTTGAAGCTAACATTACTTTGGGTGAGCCATGTTAATTGAAGGCAAAGGCTCTAGAAGTTACCTTACCCTAGCTTAGATCATGCTGGTAATGTTTTCATGGTTAACTAATGACAATTTATTTATTTGTTTTGGTGCTTCTCTGAAAACCCATGTTTTTATGCTTCTAATTACTCTGAAGAGAAACTCATCAGGACTTCATGGTGTAATTAGGCTAGCTTGTTTGTGTAAGGGCTATTTTTGACTTACCTGCAAGCCATCTATTTGTGGAGCATGCCTAGTTTTCTATGGGAATGACCTGAGAGAAAGTCTTGTGTGACTGGGCTTCTGCTTTTTCTATGATGTAGATGCAGGAGGATTTTCTTGCTCAGAGGGTGCATCTACACGAGGCAGTAACTGTGCAGTAGCCTAATAACACCGTGCAGCAGTGTCCTGGGCAAAACCTGTGCTAATACACTAATGCGCAGTAGTATCAAGCTACTGCACAATTAGCATCTGTAAACACCCATGCACCAGTACTACTGCGCAGTTGCACCAGTTACTGCATATTGATTTAGTACTTGGCTATCCAAGTAGTAAGCTTAATGTGCAGTAATTACAGTGCATTAATAAATGTGTAGACATGCCCAGAATAACTGAGGAGGCAACACTGGGCTGAAATGTCATTGTTTTAATGACACTTTATTAAGGACTCAGTTCAAAGCTTGAGTGCTATCCATGGGGAGAAATAAGGCAGCATAAGCCCCTGCTTGCATACGCCACCCCCATTACCACCCTCTGTGCATGTTGCAGGCAGTTAACCAACTACAGATGGCTACCCCTATGGTACAAGTAGGTTGCCAGGAACAAAGAGTGAATAGACTCCAAATTCACTGGCCATAGGAAGGGCCGATATAACTTATTGTCCCCATAGAGCTAGACTGGGAAATATGGACTTTTCCTGTGCTGGACTGCAGGGTGCCCATCAAAAGGGAAGTCTTTTGGGTCAGGACAGCCTCTAGCACATTGAGATTTTGGTCTCACTTGACACTTCAGGTGACTGCTATGCAAAGAATAAACACAATGTGAAAGAAACAGCTAAGAGATAATGAATAACTTCTTTAAAATCAGACATATTTCTAAATAGTCTTACTGAGAGCATCTACATCAGGGGTGGACAAAATGCAGCCAGATGCGGCCTGGCAGACCATTCTATCCAGCCCACGTGGCCCCTAAAAATTTTAGAAAATTTATATTTATCTGCCCCTGGCTGCCTGTCGTGCAGCCCTCAATGGCTTGCAAAACTCAGTAAGCGGCCCTCCACTCAAAATAATTCCCCGCCCCTAATCCATATGCAGGGCCATCCCTGGGGGGCACAAATTGGGGCGACTGCCCCGGACCCGTGGAGCCGGGTACAGTGAAACAGTGACTTCATGCTGCCACCAGCTTCAAGTCCAACTGCTTCCTTGCATCTGGGGGCAAGGCCCTGCACACGCTGATTTGCCCTGGGCCCTGCACCCTGCTCGAATCATCTCTGTCTACATGTGTACTTTACTGTTGAGTTGACTAATTAGCTCCACACTAAAGTGTCAGTGTCTACATGTGTGCCAATATTAGGGTGCAGGAAATTAATTAACTAGTATTAATAGTAATAGTAATATTGAGGTCAGTATCTCATGACACAGTTACTTCACCAAAATGCACATGTAGACAGTGACAGGAGCTGGCTGGGGCATTAGGGTGCTAAAGTGCGGGGGGCTGCCTGCCACATGGCTCTGTACTTTAGCACTCTCGTGTCCTAACCAGCGCTTCTATTGCCTGATGCTGCCACTCAGATCCCGGGGCTGCCCCCAAAGCCTACTGCCACCCTGGGGCTGCTTTGCCTCGGCCTGAACTGCTGCCGACCCAGGTGCATATATGCAGATGCTGAGCCCGGGAGCAGCTGACTCTGGCACAAACTGCACTGGAGTTTACCACGTTGCCTTAACGGCACATGCAGATGCACCCATTGGGGGTGACAGTCAAAGCCTGTAGGCTTCCATGTGTCCACTGTGACTTTAGCCAGCTGGCTTGAATCTCAGAAAACAAAGATTTGTCATAGAAAGAATGACATATAAACTTTAAAACTTGTGAACTAAAGTTTTGGTGAATGCTTTATTACTTGCATACATGCTTGCATGTGATTTTGCATATCTTCCTATTCCTTTAGGGCCGAATCCTACTTAATGCTTTCTCAAGACAAAACTTCCACTGAAGTCAGTGGGGAATTTAGCCTGTGTGACTGAGTGATTAGTCCTAAGAAGCTATTCTCTCTCATTCAAAAGGATAGCAGCATGTATATAACATGTACCCGTATCTTGAATGGATCTTATCTAGCAGAGAAGTCTGTTGCTTCTTAGGCTGGGGTAGTTAGTTGCTTCTTAGGCTGTGTCAGTTAGTTTGCCCATAAATCTCATCAAATTAAATGGTTACACATAAGGGCACACTGTGTTCAATACTGATTAATTTTGCAATAAGCAGTGGGCTAGATTTTCAGCGGACCTGTTTCTGTTGCAGTTAAGGGTCCAGTGCGTTCCATCATCAGCCCCAGTGTTCAGTTGCTTTTTTTTGTTCATGATGAAAATTCCTCCTTTGCTACCGATGCATCCTTTGCCTGATTTTTGTCCTGGAACAAACTTTCTTGGAAAGTTTTATCAAGAGGGGTTCAGATGTAGTGACCCAAAAGAGTTTTTCTCAGAGCTGGAAAGCTATTTCTGACATCTAAGGTTAGGGACAGAAACTGGTGTAAGTGACTGGAAACCAGTTCAACTCTGTAGCATAACAGAAGTTCAGTGCACATAAACCACTTTCAAAATGGCTGAAACTGGTTTGAGATAAACCTGGATGGATGCAGTATCAGACTTGATTGAGATTAAGTTGTTTTATTGAGCTATTGCTCTGGATGGATGCAGTATCTTGATTGAGGTTGAATTGTTTTATTGAACTATTTTAAATTAACTCAGTCCCCCAGCACCTCAGGATGCTTCGTACCTCCCCTGCAAACCCCACCCCGCAGAGTGGGT
Source organism: Crocodylus porosus (assembly GCF_001723895.1). Lineage (NCBI taxonomy): Eukaryota > Metazoa > Chordata > Crocodylia > Crocodylidae > Crocodylus > Crocodylus porosus. The sequence goes on along the minus strand of NW_017728918.1, from coordinate 5,251,499 downwards.
GGGCTAGACGTGGCTCAAGCTGTCTGCTCCAGCTGAGCAGAGAGGCAAGTTTTAGCACACCCTGGCTTCTACTTCAGGCATGTGGCTGCATTTCCAGAATCAAAAGTGAATGTCTGTTCACTTGCTTATCAGTTCAATCTACACAGCTTAGACTAGCCTGCAAAGACTGAATCTATTCAGCCCCAGGCTTTTTTATTGAGTAAGGCCTTCACCTCTGCTTTAGGAGGTAGGCAAACGTCATTCCCCATTTTTATACATGTAGTAACTAGGGATGCATGTCAAGGTCAGCTCTCACAGAGCTGGGAACAAAACTTAATGCTAACAAAAGTGTTACAGATTGGGGACATGCAAGATAGAGTTGACAAATCTACACTGGCATTAAGGTATATAGTTTAGTCCATTTTTTTCCTCATATGGTATGCTACATGGAGCTGCTTTAGAAAGCTCACTGTTCCCTGGATCCAGATATGGTAACCACATGGATAGAAAATCAAGGCCCTAGCAGTTTGAATTAATCCTCATAAAAGTATTCCACTGGAATTCAGACAAATGTAGAAAAAATGTGGAGGGGCATGTGAATATTTGCTACCGGCATGCATAGAAATTGCCTGGGAAAACAGGTCCCTTTTTTTCCCTTTCCTGCTGTTCCCGTCCCCCCTCCTCCCCACCCCAGGTAGCAAGGTTAGTAATAAAGAAGAAACAGGAATATTTGTGTGTGAGTGTGTGCACTGTCCTTGCAACTGCATTTGGAAGTATTTCATCATTTTTTCCCCCTTGTCTTCCAAATATTAGCATTTAATGAAATACACATTTCCTGCATTTATTTTGAACCTGCTCCAAAGCCAGCAAATACCAGAACCTCAAATGTTATGATAGGATAGGTTCTTTATTGGTTTGTTTTCTTTTCATTCTTTTGTTTTCACTGTGATTTTTTTTTTTTTTTTAAATTATAAATCCTTATGTTTGCAGCTCAAGGAGCCTGGATCCCAACTGAGGTAGACAAATATTACAAAAAAATAAATAAAAAAGTGTCCCTGAGATTCATCCGGTGCCAACAGCTGTGTACCAAACAGGAAATTGAGGCAGCCAGGTTCATCAGAGACACAGGATTTCCTTTGTGGATATTTCAGATAAGGCATCTTTAATTTTTGCAACTAATTCAATGTTTCAAAAGGCCAATGAGAAAAGGAAAGTGGAAGAGGGTCACTCTGATATTGGAGAGAGATGGTAGCATTGGAGCATAAGTAGGTGATAATCTGTCACTGGTGTGACCTCACCTCAGTACTGGAAACAGCTGCGTACAGAAAAGGGTGGGCTTTTAAGATGTTGATTATGTAAAAAATATGGAGAATAGTTTTGTGATTAAGGCACTGAAATGGGGGACTTGGGAGATCTGGATTTGCCAGATTTCACATGCGACTTTGGATATGTCTCTGTGTATCTTCATTTGGTGTCTCTGAAACGAAGCTTATCTCTCTTTTCCTCCACTTTTTTCTGACACTGTCAGTTTAGACTGTAATGTTGTTAAGACATGACTTCCTTTATGTATGTACAGCACCCGGCACAATAGCAGCCAGACTTCAGTGGAGACCTCTGCGCTACTGTAGTGTAAATAATAATTGCACACAAAACAATACTGAAATATAATTATTAACCAAAGTCAAGTGCCTAAAAGTTAGGAAAACCAAGAATTAAAGTTGCCCATGTCATCTTAACTTGCCTTGTATATGTACAAGGCATGACTATATGGCTATGATACAGCTGTTAATTATGTCATCCCATTCTGCCTTTTTCCACAAGACCTGCATCATGTAGTGTGCAGAATGGACTTGGTCTGGAGATATGTCAAGGTTGTGTAGGGAAAGAAACTCTTGTCTGTAGGACTCTTGACTCATTGTGATCCCTGATTTGATCGCTGCCGACAGTGGAATATGTATGGTGAATGATGCAGGGGTTTGCAGAGAGAGCCAGGCCAGTCTCATGGTAAGGCAGGTAAATGCTGCCTGGGGGAATTAGACTTTGTCTTTGACTGCTCCCAAACACCTGGGGCATTTGTACATACCACGTTTTTTGCCTTTTCTTGCACTGCAACGGCGTGACTGTTTGCACGAAGGGGTTTTCCGGACGCTTTTAAAGTTTTTCTGGTTTACTAAAGTAAAACTCCTCAGATGTAGTTTAATTTGGCTCTCTGCGAATTAAAGTGCTGTGTTCATGGAGTTATTGTGTGCAAAGAGAAAGGCACTGAAACATGTAATGAACCTCTTTGTCCCCCAGATGGCACTGTGACGTTTTTGTAGCTCACCCCTTCAAATGACTTCTGCTTTCAAATTGCTTTTTTTTTTTCTTGTGCTGTTTGCCAGCTCCCTGCTTCCACAGCTGTGTGCAGGGCACAGGGTGGGGGGCCCTGGGCTGGGCGGGGGCAGTGCTGGACCATCCCATTCTCCTGCAGCACCAAGGACTGGGCTTAATTCATTTGAAAACCTAGTACGTGCAAACACTAAAGTGATGCTCCAAAGCTTAATTTGTTTGAAAATCTCATGTGTGCAAACACTGATGTGACAATCAAAAATAAGCAAGTTTAAATTTTATAAACCTGTTTAATTTAATGAAGATTAAACCTTGTGGTGTGTATAGGCGCTCCTAGATAGTGCTACTTATATCACTTAAGCCAGGCTTTTATTGTTGGCACACCTGTTCCTTTTGTGTTTGAATCGGGTATCTTTCTTCTCAGCCCTGCCTGAGTCTGGCAGGAGGAGATATGAAGAGAGATAGGCCCCAGGTCAAGTGTCCATATCTTAGGCAGCCCAGATCCTCACAGAGCTGCAGTAGCAGAGGAAATCCTGCTCAGCCCTGGTGTATTACGTGTGCAGAAGTGATGGCTTCTTCTGGGAACTTAGCTGCTAACACCTAAGAGCCTTGCACTGAGTGTGGCGAAACTGTGATTTTCCCAAGGTTTTTAGTTTAGCCAAATTGGTTGGATTTTCACTGCCACCACAAAAGGTATACTGCTGTTCCACATCTCACCTCCCTACCAAATCACAGGTCTCTGGAACATTTGAACCCTAGAGCTTTACAAAGAAAAGTTCATTAGAAATTTTCAGCCCAGGAGTGGTTGGTCCAATAAAAGATATCACTCTAAGAAATTCTTGCCTCTTGCAATGAAAATCGAGGAAGAAACCTGACAGTTAAAGTTTTACCCCTCAAAGTTACAGTTTGCCAACCCAACTGAAAACGAGGCAACATTGAGCATACTTTATCATGGACCATGCAACCAGTTCTGCCTATAGTAATAAGGCAAGATACTCAGAGATCTTAATGATGCATATAATAATTCAGGGTTGTCCAAATTTAGTGTGGTGGTGGGCTGCACTCAGCGCTAGAATATGGCCCCCAGGACAATCAAACACCGTGTGGGTTATGCACTATGTGGTGGGCTGCCAGGATTTACCCTGCCCTGCCATGAACCAGTAAGAGATGTGCCTGCAGGGGCCCACAGGCCACAGATTAATGGCTCATGGGCTTCATGTGATCCATGGGCCATCAGTTGAACAAGCCCTATAATAATTCATTTATTCATTTATTTATATATGGCTTAATAATGCATCATAATTTATACTTTGAATTATGTACTATTAATAATCATTATTGCCAATACTTTACAGTCAAGGGTGATTGTCTTCCATGACTGCCTTATCTGTGGATCTGAAGATGTCTGACAAGCCCAATCTGGGATCGACAGGTTCTATCGCAACTCAGGCACATGCGTCTTTATGGGGTGGGATGCTGATTCAAACACAGAAGGAACAGGTGTGCCAATAACAAAAGCCTGGCTTAAGTGATGTAAGTAGCACTATCCAGGAGCATCTATACATACCATGGGGTTTAATCCTCATTACATTAAATAGGTTTATAAAATTTGAACTTGTTTATTTTGGATTGTCACATCAGTGTTTGCACACACAAGGTTTTCACACATGTGTCTTTGTGGGGTGGGTGGATTCTCATTTTGGTATGCAACCCGCTGTTACTGCAATTCCCTCTTTTTTGTCTCCTGTTGTCATCGTGAGGTTTCAAAGTATGGACTATTAATAACAGACTGACCATAATAATCATAATAATAGATTGATCACAACAACAACAATAGTAATACTACTACCACTACTACATTTCAAGGAATGTATTGTTCAGTCGTACAGAAACAAAAGCAGGCCTTTTACCATATGCTGTACATGATACGTACGTGATTAAGCATATAAGAGTTCTTTTTAGTTCTGAAGTTGCAACATTTTTCGATCAGTTCTACCCCAATGACATAAGAAGGGGTCTCACACTGAGATTAACCTAACTACAGATCAAGGTTGTTATTGAAGCTGCTTTCTTTCCAGGTAGCTTCTTCTTTCATAGAGATGCACTAGATTGGGATCACTCATGGCAGGGACTAGCTCCAGTTGGGATCTTTCGCATCTCTTTCTTTTCTTTTTGCTTTTTACACTTCTGTGTAGTTGCACGTCCAGTTCGGTTTCTAGAGGCCCTATTTTCTGGTTGCTTGAATTAGGCAGGTTTTACGATAATTTTGGCAAAAATCTCATTCAACAAACCAGTCAAGAATTTAACTTCTATATTTGACAAACTAACTGGCCAGTGTTTAAAGTCATCCGGTGTCCAACAAAAGTATATGCAAATAATTAGAAACAGCTAATTGTGGAGAAAGCTTCATTCTTAAAATCTCCTCTTAGTCACTAATGCACTTTGTTTCTGCAAAGTTCCTGGTTTATCTGACATTAATGAATTGACTGCAAACTAGAGTGAGTTCTTTTATGCTTTCTTCTCATGCTCACTAGGCTGCAACAATTATTGGAACAATAAAGGATGTTTTATCTTTACAAGACCTAAACTGAAAGACACTAAAATTTTCCACGGTGAGTTTAGCTTTAGATAGTCAGAGGTAATTGGAGTGTTTTAATTCGTAGGATTATAGTCCTGGATACACCAGCAGTGAATAAAAAGGAAGATTAGTAATATATTGTAGTCATTAAAGAAGTGTAGTCATTAAAGACTCTTAATACAGAAACATTTCCTAATGGTGGGGAACTGGGTTTCCTGGATTCAGGTCTGACTTCCGCTGCTGTTTTGGTGTGTTCTTTGGCAAATCACTTAACCTCTCTGGTTCTGTTTCCCAGTCCAACCAGTCACCTACATCACGGGGTGTCATGCGATGTAACTAAGTAAGCATCCAGTCTAACTCCTAGTGAAGTTAATAAGAGATTCACCAACAGGGCCATGCACTGATTTAGGGAAGTCCTTTGGCTGTGAGACTTTAAATGGAGAAGTGCCCAATCTTATGATTATGAGTGTATCTGAGCCAAGTCTTTTAAAATTGTAGATAAGGTTAGGATATCTTAGACATTCACCACTAAAGCCCAGATCCTCAGCTGCTGACTGGAGCACAGTTCACGTGCCTGAGTTAGGCACCTCAGATGTCCTTCACAATGCCTATGGAGAGTAAGACGTATAAAAATGGGATTCACTGGGAAAAGGACTGTCAGTGCCAGCCAGGAGGGGTGTTACAGCAGGGAGGTATATCTGAAATCCTGCCTCTCTTCTGGATTTATGCACTTGTGTGACATTGGGATTTACAGGTCAAAATGCCCTCCTTGCCTGGGGCCTAAGTCCTGCCTTTGGGTATGGAATATATGATCACTTTTAAAATGTGGCCAGGGCAGGAGCTTCTGCTATTCTTACAGCTGTTCGCTTGTGGCATAGTATCCTAGTGGTTCGAGCACTTACTCAGGAAGTGGGAAACCAGAGTACTAGGCCCTCCTCAGCCTAAGGAGGGTAAAAGCTATGCTTCCCCCAGGGGAATGACCTGAATGAGTGCTGTCACCACTAGGCCAGTGGGTCAAAGGTGGGCTCCTCTCCTGCCTCTGGCTGCATTTCTGAACGCAAGTGACTGTGGCTGTTGTGCCTCAGGTTGAACTCGGTGCTGTCAGGGCATGTTAAGCACACTCATCAAATCAGGCCCTTCAGGGGGCTTCGGTGTGAGGGGACCTCATCTGTGAGGCTCAAGTGTCCTTAGGCATGATACGGAGGCCGAGATGCTCAGGTCAGCCAGGATGGCAGCACCTCCGGCCATTAGGGCTGTGCGAGGTTTCGGACAGAGCTTTGGATACGGAGAAACTTCGGACGCTTCGGGGTCCAAAGCAGCACATCCGGGTCCAAGCCCTGCCTCGTTCGGCTTCCCCAAGCGCTTCGGAGCCGCCTCCGAGATCCGGCCATAGGGTACGATGAGGAAACAATACAATATCTGTAACTTTATTGTTTTTTGTCTGATTTGGATGAAATTTTCAGGGGTGGTAGACTCCACAGAGAGAACGAAGTCTGAAAGTTTCATGAAGATCAGGGTGCCGGGTTTGGGGGGAACGGCACCCCAAATTCTTGAAAACAAAACTCAAGTCACCTCTAGGTGTTACAACATAGCGGGGTGAAAACTGCAGGGATGGTAGCTCTTTCTGAGGCCACAAAGTCTGCCAAGTTTCAAGAGGATTGGTGCAGAGATTTGTGGGGAACTTCCCCTCAAGCTGCGGGCAAGCAAAACTGGTGCCATGGGTGCTTGTGGGGCTGGCTGTGTCGGTTTTGGGGCAGGAGGGGGGACACTGCTGCCGGCCTGGCTGCGAAGCTGCTGTGTTCCCAATCAATCCATCATGATTCACTCAGGGCCCAGCTCAATACACAGGACCTAGCTACTACATAATCACTTAAGGAGCGTCAATTAGCACCTACAAAACCAGGCTAAGGAGAGGAAAGACTCAATACAGACAATCAACTGCCCCAAGACAGACAGTCTTGGTGGGAGTTTTGTTTGTCAGCAGCTAGAGGTGCAGGGCCCCAGACCCCTCCTGCACTGATCTCCTCCACTGCTGGCAGGCATCCTGGCCGCAGCAGGGGCTACCATCCCTGCAGCTGTCACCCCGCTGCGCCTGAACACACGTAGTGTCACCCGTGGCACCAGTTTTGCTTGTCCACAGCTTGAGGGGCAGTTCCCCCAAACCCCTGCACCCATCCCCTTGAAACTTGGCAGGCTTTGTGGCCTCAGTAAGAGCTACCAGCCCTGCAGTTTTGACCCCCCTGTGGTGTGACGCACAGCCGTAACAGGAGTTTGGCTTTCAAGGATTTGGGGTACAGTTGCTCCAAAACTGCTGCACCTACCTTCTTAAAACGTGGTAGGTTTCATGCTCTCAGGAGAGGCTACCATTCCTGCAGGCTTCATCTAAAGTGGACAAAAAATAAAGTTTTTGATATTTCATTGATTCCCCATTATACCTGATGGCCAGATCTCCGAGGCGGCTCTGAAGCTGCGGCCAGATCGAGTTGTAAACCTGGTCCAGAGCTCCGGATCGGATAGTGGCCATCCAGAGCAGCCGGATCTGAAACCAAATCGGATCGCTGCTGACTTGCACAGGCCCACTGGCCATACATAGTACTGGAACTATAGGCCCCAAATCTGCCTCTACTGTTAGGTGTCTAATTAGTAGACATATCTACATAAGATGCTACAAGTGCAGTAGACTTTAACTCTACTGATCACTAACACGTCACAGCAAGAGCCATGCTAATGCGCTAATGTGCAGTAGAATTAGTCTACTGCACATTAGCATCACATCAAATATGTGTGTTGGCAGTACTGCATAGTAGTGCTGATTATGGCGCATGAAGTTCAATACCTGTTATTACAGGTACTGAACTCAATGCAGCATAATTATAGTGCTTTGTGCATGTGTCGACATGCCCAGTGTCATTTCTGCAGATTTTAGACCCCGCACCCACCTGTGCAACGAGCACTGTCCTTCGGAGCGTACTCACAAGGGATCTGCTGTAGCCACTTTTGCTCCATTGCAATCCTACTTCACCTGTAAAAGTATTAGTTCCCTCAAACTTTAGTCAGAGGAAAATCAAGAGTGGTTGACAGGGAAACATCTCCCAATAGACTGCCAAGGAACTGGGAAAAACTACCACTCCTACTTCTTGGTAAAGAGCCCTAATACCCAAGCCATGCCCTAGGCAGGGCCTAAAACACCTTCCATTCCACTTGTTGAAGGTGGGTTATTGGGCAGCCAATGTGGGGGTAATACATGAGGGGCAGAAGGACATCAAGCAACAAGGTGTTTTGGGGGGGGGGGGTTCTGTGTCTTAGTGGACTGGGCATTCCTCTGGAGGAGTTATAAACTGAGTTATAATTCCAGTGCTATTTATCCAATGAGTATTTCAGGCAAAAAGTACAACCACATATATTTCCCTCTTGGATCCCAACCTAATTTGCATTTAGTGCTGTTATGGAGGCAGGCTTTATGCTCTCGCCTGGAATAGGAAGATGGCACAATGGAAGTTGGTGGGAATAGCGAAGCCACTGGAATCACTCACAGGTAGTACGTAAAGCAGTTTTTACAGGGTTGTGAGATCTTAGGTAGTGAGCTCTTTCTCTTTCTGCCCACGTGTCCAATGATCAACGCAGTAGGGCTTCAGATGCGGGGGCTACAAATATAGCAGTCCCAACTCTGAGCAAGCAGAAATCATGAGGAATTAGGTTTTCTGTTGCTTTCCTTAGGGTTTTTCCAGGCTTAAAATGCCCTTGTGTTACATCCTTTCCTCCGCAGCCAGGAAGACTTGAACTTGAATTCTGGTTTGTTTTTTCAGCTGAAACTGAGATGCTCACTTACGTAATCACTTGACTCCAGGACTGGGAGCTTTAAAAAAAAAGGCAATATAATCAAAGCCTTGGAAAAAACCAAGAAAGCTGGCAGCCCTGCGAATCATTAATAACAGTAAATACTAGCCTCCTCAAATCATAGCTAATTTCCACCAGTCACTCTTATTCTGAAAAGTACTGACATTTTGGTTTATTTGCTTTGCTAGTCCAGCACGTCTGATTGTAGCAAAGAGACTAAAGTATGAACCTGATTTATTGGAAAGAAGCATACAAAAACAATGTGTTTACCTTGATTTCTTTAACTGAACTAACTTGTAGGTTGTACTTTCCCCAAACGCCCTTTATAACCAATAATTCTTCACTGCACCCCTAGAGGGTTCACAAGTTATGGGATGGTGGATTATGGAGAGGGTGGGAAAAAGTCAATAATAATACTAATAAAAAGGCCATCTTTCTGATCAAAGGAGAGAATGCTTGAATAAAGATTATATTAAAAAAGAAAAAAAGGTTAGAAGTCTTGTTAAAACCATTGGATTACTGTCCAGTTATGTGGATTTTCCCTCTAGTGCTTATTCTGGCATTCATTAAATGCTGGTAGGTTACGCCGAACTGCTTGAAAGAATGATTAGAAAAGTTATGTGTGAATAATAGAATTGCTTAAAGGGGAATGGAAACTCTTAAAGGGAAATGCATGTTGACATGGAAAGTGGACGTTGGTAATTTTTCTCATTGCTCAGGATCCCCATCCCGTTCCTTACTTTTGGGTTCAATCTGTAAATATTTCTTTTTGCAGTCAATTTGTTCTTGAGCATCTTTAGGGACTAATATTGCCATTCAGTTGACTCCAGCAGGAGCTGGGAGAGTGAAGGACTTCTTAAAAATAAGATGCTTTATACAATGTTAGGTGCCTAATGTTAAGCATTTGAGCTGGGATTTTCAAAGCTGCCTAAGAGTTAAATACCGGGTCTGTCAGATAAGTCTACTCTATCTTACAAGCGTGGCCCATCCGAACATGCCCTGCCTACCCATTCCAGTATGCATGCTCCAAATGTGAAAATATGCCAGTAAATCTGCTCCTGGGTCATCCTCAGTGGCTGCTCTGAAGTACACTGAGAATGGTCACAGGGATGCCCTAGAGCAGGGGTGACCAACCTGTGCCATCGGTGCCACAAGTGACATGAGCCAATTGGGGATGGGACAGGCAGCACAGCAACAGATAGGGCAGGGAGCAGAAAGCAGAGCAAGCCCAGTGAATGCATGGCCAAGAGGCACCTCTGCTCTCCACTCACCCACTAGAGGGTCTTTCCTGGAACATTTCTACATACGGGGTATGCAAGTGGGCAAGAACAGTTTGGCCAGGACTCACTGCCACCATGCTGTAGTCACAGGGATTCAGAGGACGTTGGTACCAGGCATGTTACTCCCTTAGTCTTCTCAGTGAATCCTAACTCCTCATCTGGAAATCCTGGGGGAAAGGACTTGGGAACGGCTAAAGAAACTGGAGCAACCAGCAATACAAGTAAAATAAATGTAAATGTCTTTGGATTTTATGCGGCAGCCTACCACAAATGTATCTGAGCACGTCCAAACGATAGCTCAGCGAGCTATCTGCCCCACGTAGGTGCAGGAGGGCGAATCTAAGTGGCTGGAAGATATTAATGGTATTGTTATAAAAGGAAGTAAGGGAAGAGGATGCCTTGACATGAGGAATACAAATAGGATCCCGTATCAGTAAAGCAACATTGGAGCCTATGTTTTGAATTTCACAAGGGAAAGATGTGGCAAGGACTTGTTTCAAAATAGATATGTAGGATTTCAAAGGGGAAAAAAATGCGCATGCACATGTATGTATTACTGATTACCTGTACTGCAGTAGGACAGAGTCCCCAAGGAGAAAGGAGCCTCGTTGTGCTGTACAGGAACACATGGTGAATAGCAGTCCCTGCTGCAAGGAGCTTAAATATCAAGGAGAAATGTAGGCGCCGAAAAAATGGAGTCATTCTCCCAAGGACAACAAAACAGGCCTGTGACAAAGCCATCTGTCTCTCAAGTCATGTTAGGATGCTTGAACATAGGAGTCTCTTCTCTACCAGAAGTGCTTCATTGACCACATGCTTCATTGAAGAGTGGCAATTGCAGTGCTAAGATCCTCAGTAGGCATGTCTGCGTTCCTACACCCTCCTTCCCTCCCAGGAGAACTGAAAAGGGAAAAGCTAACTGTAGCAAGTGGAAAGCATCCCCACCTGCAGTGCCTCTGGGAGGTTTTTGTCTTAGAGATAACATTACTCCAGGCACTCCTGCTTGCTTAGTGCTTCCCTGCCCACCCCCTGGTGTGGCTCTCCTTTGCAAGGGGCATAATTAAGCCCAGTAAAACAATCTGAGTACTGAGTGCCCAGAAATACAAGCCATAAAAAGTTAAATTGAACTGAAGCCATGGCCACAAGAGCAAATGCTCTTCTTTTCTTTGGTCTTCGTGTTACAGGAATAATATATTAGCGCGGTGAAGTCACAGCTCACGGTAACAGAGCTGATCCTGTGGTTGAGTTACTCAGGCGAATTATACAAGCTCTAATCTAAACTGTGGGATAACGAGATGCAAAAGGATTTTCCTGAAGTGCACTGCTCACCACATCGTGTTTATTTAGCTAGGAAATGAGTGTTTTCAATGAGATAAAAAATGTAGCTTTGGTTGAGGGAAGTTTCAAATCAGGCCTTCCGTACTTTAAGCTATGGTGATTTAGAGAGCTGCGTACAAATATTTTTAAAGTCCTCTCTATTTGGTTGGGTTTTGGGTTCTACCCCAGCTAATACTCTCCTAGTGTAATTTCTTCCTTTGCTTATTTTTGTCCTATGAGATTTGAACAAGCACAGTTTTCTTTTCTTTTCTTTTCTTTTTTTTTTTTGTACTGGTTTTTGATATGGAGACTAAGTATCTGTGATTCTAAGGGAGAAGTCCTGGCCTCACTGGAATCAGTGTGGGCGCTTGTACACGTGACGGGTGTCACGATGTACATATGACAAAATATCATTCGTATGGCTTAATAGTATCACACATTACACAGATGCCAGTTTTTTGATTGGGTTTGCATCATTGCAAACTAAACTACATCTGGATGTAGTTTAGTTCGAAATGATACGTTGCAGCTGTCAGCTCGCCCCCCAGCCGCAGGAGAGGTGGGCTGGCTCCGCAGAATAAAAGGATCGGGCCCCTTGCTGCTTCTGCTTTTAGAAGCAGCAAGGGGCCCAAACCTGCTTCCGATGGAGCCTGCCCACCTCGCTTGGCTAGGACAGTGGGGACCAACCTTATTAACAGGTATGGCACAAATAAAGCCTTGTGCCCTCCACAAGAGCCACTGGGATTCCCCTGCCCGATCTGCTGCTCGCTTTCTGCCCCCTGCTTGATCTGCCACAGTGCTGCCCACCCCCTTCCCTGACCTGCTGCATGCTATGCACAGAGGCTGTCCATGCCATCTGTGGCCTGTGGGACGTGGGTTGGCCCCCGCCTGGGCTAGAATTTCACTTTCTTGATCAGGATGGATTTTTTGTTTTAAGATAGTTTCCAAGTTAGAATGCAGATGACTTTCAGAAAGACGATTTGTGTTGGCTGGTGCACCACTTCTCCAGGAGCGGTCCAGTCATAGCTATCAGATGGTACATGGGTTTGGAGTCTAGTATCAAACAGGGCTCAGTTCTAACTGCATTGGTTAGAATGACAAAAGCAGGTAAAATGAGACACCAGGTACTTTTGTGATTTGCACGTAATATGCTACGAATTAAGGCTGTTATTTGCAAAGGGCAATTAGGCACCCAATTCCCTTTCAAATGCCATGGGACTTAGATAGGTAAGACCATTAGGTCCATTTGAAAACCTCAAGGCTATGAAGCTTAACCACTGCTAGTACAGCAGCTAATCCACAGGAGTGGGAATCGTTGCTGTGGGGCATTGTTTTTAACTCTTCCACTCATTTTGTCATCTCTCTGCCTTTACTTCCACTGTTGCAGCCCAGAGGATAATACATTCTTCATTTTCTTGATATCTTTTTCACATACAATTTCCATTTTCCCCCCGAACTCATGGGGGGGGAAATCCACTAAATACCAGTTTCAGTTTTTCGTGTATTTTTCCCACCTTTTCTGTTACTTTTTTTCCTTCTTCCCCCCTTTCCCTCTTTCTATCCTTTTTTATATTAAATGAAGAATCAGAAGAGAAAGGGAAAGAAAAAAACAAACTGAACATTTAATTTGAAAGGTGATCAGTTTTTTATTATTATTATTTGTTTGGCTTCTGTAATTATACTGTAATATCTAAAAATTAAAAGAAACCTTGTGTTTGACAATATTCAGCTTCCAAAAAGGACATTTTTATTTTTTTTTAAAAAAGGTTATAAGTGAAAAATTCTGAGCTGCTCTTGTTTCTACATTTGTAAAATGGAATTGATTACAAACCCAGGGAAAGGGCTTTGAATATATTTAGAGACTGGCCTTCTTAAGTGCCTTAAATTCCAACAAAATATGCTGTTGACCACCACAGTAGAAGCACTGAGTATTTTCATGAGCGAGGCTATGCAAGTAGGAATGCGCCTGCAAATGAAATAGTATCTCTGCATTATGAGAGCTAGCCGGAGTTAGGCTTGCACCTAACCATAGATAACCCTACACAGGGGACTTGGAGTAAATCCTGACTCTAGTGCTGTTGATGGCAAACTCCCATTGAATCCAGAGGATGGGTTTCTGCAACTTGTGCTTTCCTAATGCCTCGGAGCTGCTGAGTGGTTAGTCAGTAGAAGTCATCAATGTGCCTAGGCATTTTGGGCATGCACATGTGTGTGTGTGTGCATGTAGGTGAGTAAGGACAGAAGTAGGGGAGGCTTCCAGCATCCCTAAATGTTCTCCGCCATGGCTTAGATTTAATTCATTGAGTGTTTTTGCACGCCCATGAATTTGCACTCCATGATAGCGCAGACTGGGCTCTTTAACCCTGGTCAGCAGCCAGTCTAGGAGACAGTAGACAGGCCTGTGGCCAGGCTGGTTTCAAATATACCGGCACCTGCCTTCCTGTTGGATTAAACCAGCAAGGCTGAGAGTGGGACACTGGTGTGCGGGCAGCTCCATGTCCCCATAGACACTGCCCAGGCTTTTGCGCCCTGGAGAGGTCATTCCAGCTTCACTTTTTCTTTTAAGTGAAGATTAAGCTCAGTGAACTGATGTCTCACTCACTCGGCTTAATTCTATTGTCTTGCAAGATACACAGATGCCTACTACTAATTTGTGGTGATGGAAATTATTACCAACTCCCATCCATCACAGGGGGTGGCTAGTGCAATCACTGACTTTATGTAAATATGATTGTCCTGATTGCCATTAAACTCTACTTTTCCCACTTTGTAAGCTGATACTATTCCTTCTATTCCTGCCAGTCACAGTATATATTACAAAGGAAATATTGCTAGTGTAACTATGCCACGAACTATTTCCACGTGTTGTATGTTTTTACACATATAGAGAACATGCATAATAGTGAAATATAACATAACATACGTATTTAGAGTATAATGTAACAGCATATGGAAAAAAATACGCTATAGGGCTCTGCTTTTTTTGATGTGCATTTTATTAACATGATACAACCTCCCTATCCCCATCACTCACACTCAATAACCCCTCTGCAATCCAATGATCTCAGAAACAGGGATAGCTGGTGACAAAGCATCATACGGAGGCTGAAATCCGTGTGGCATGTGACATAGAGAAAAGGTCACATTGCCCTGCATCAGCCCTTGCTTAAGTCAAGTTAATTAATGGCTCTTTTTTTTTCTAATTCAACTGGATGGGCCCCCAGGCAAAGTGCAGTTTGCAACGGCATTGCGATCCAGCATCATGCAGGCTGACACTTTCTCTACCCACCCCATCCCTACGCTGCAAGTTCAGGAGACATAAGGGAACCGTTGGACTGACTTTGTAGGTGTGTGCATCACTTTTGTGTCACCCTGCAAGGAGAAAAGGTGGCTGAAATGCCTTTCTGCAGAGAGCCCACATGCCAGCATGTGCAACACTGGGAAAATGAGGAATCAGATGCCAAGACAGTGTGTCCCTTCAAGAGCTGTGTCTTCAGCCTGACTTGCTCCTATGCAGCTCCATGGCTTGCTACAGCCTGGTTGCCTTAACCTACCACAACAGTCTCCCTTCCACTCTCCATCCTTCCTTTCCCCTATGCTGCTTTCCATGGTGGCTTGGCTTATTCTCTCCATATCGTGGAGGGAGAAGGTGCTGTGGATAGTATTCACCCATTATACCTTGATCTCTGCATCTTATGACTATATTGACACAAATCTCCAAGTATTGGCTATATCCATGCAGAAAGCTTTGCAGAACTCTCCATGGGGGAAAAAAAAAAGGAGCTCCAGCCAATTAATCTCTTCAATCAGAGGAAGCAGACTGCTTGCTTTTCACTGTTGCATAACAGAATAGCAAGGTCTGCTAGGACGAAGAAATTAAACAACATCAAGCTATATCTGGAGGCTGCCAGATATTTAATAGGAGCATCTTCTGGATCTGCTATATTTGTGGGTGCCACATGGGCTTATACTAATTCCACCTTCATTATGAGGTTAGATTACATGATTTACATGCTTAGATAAATCCAGCATTTATGCACCAGGCATTGACTTTTATAGGGAACAACTGAACCTAAGTGTGGTTGTCCTTTAAAAATGTCTGGCTAATGGCAGGCCACAGTAACTCTCTCCAGAGATGGTTGTTAAAGTGCATTAACTGTCCTTTCAAGAATGTCCCTTGCTTGCGTTACAGATTCGATTGCGCTGTAGTCTCAGTTCTCAGTTGTAGCCAGATTGCAGCCGGCTGCTTCTGGCTTTAAAGAACGTTCTTGTCTTTTGAGCTGCTGTTAGCTAATCGCTTGCAAGGATGGTTTGGGTAGGGACATTTCTGCCTTGAGCAGGGGGCTGAACTAGATGACCTCCTGAGTGCCCTTCCAGCCCTACTTTTCTGTGATCCTGCATCTGATATGAGGACCAACTCCTGAACTTCAAACTTCAACTGCATCATTTCAGTCTGATCGGTCCTGAAGTGTGCCTGAACTCTCTAGGCTGGCTGTTTTATTGTTAGCTCCCAAAAACTATAGGTGTGATGGAGGCCACCAGACAGGGATGGTCCAGGTTGCGGCATATTTTCCTGTGCATTCAAATCCCTAGCGTTTCTGTTGTGAGTACATTTCTTCTGCCTTTTTGCCTGCTGCTGTTGTACGGTGGTGAATCTGTGGAGATAAAAACACTCTCCTATACCCAAGCAGCACACTCATCAGCTAAACTGCACCTGTCCTTGAGAAATAGATCTTGGGGTCTCTGATTCACCAAGGAAGCTGATGACCCATGTTACTGTGGCTTGCAGACCTTGCCCTGGGCTCAGACCAGTGGGTTTTTTGGAGTGAAACAGGGTGGTGGAATATCTTTTTGGAAGAACAACTATGAACCCAGCGGTTCTGCTCGGCATGATGGCTCTGCTTGCAGGTGCCACATGCAGATGACAGCGATAAGAAGATGGAGCAGACCTGTGCCCTTTGGTAGTGTAGAGCAGGTCTCTGACTTCTAGGCTGTTTGAACCTGTGGGGCTTAGCCCACTCCCCCTGAATCGCCCCCTCCCACTGACCGGGGTTTGGTGTTGATGGACTTCAGAGGAGAGCCTTGGCTGGAAGGTGAGGGCA
Source organism: Crocodylus porosus (assembly GCF_001723895.1). Taxonomy (NCBI): domain Eukaryota; kingdom Metazoa; phylum Chordata; order Crocodylia; family Crocodylidae; genus Crocodylus; species Crocodylus porosus. The sequence goes on along the minus strand of NW_017728918.1, from coordinate 5,235,078 downwards.
GTGCAAAGTGGGCAATGAGGCAGGAATGGAAAGCTGGAAAGCTGTGCCCCTCCCTGGTGCATTACCCTGATCTTTCCCTGGGGGTCAGTAGAATGGGTCCAAGCAATGCAGACTGGGAGGCGAAATGGGTCGCATACGTGAATCTCTCTTTGTAAAAGAACCATGAAAGAAACAGCTGCTGAACCCCTGGACTGGGTGGCATCCATCTGTATGAGGATATTTTCCATCTCTCCATTCTGAGGGGCAAGGATTCTGCCATTCCCCTGCTTTTCACACCTGCTATCCAAACACATTGCCTCGCATAGCGTACAGATGCATAACCTGCACCCCCTCAATGGCACGTTTTGGCTCCTTGAGTGGGTGCACCACCCCACAGTGGTGATTGGACCTCATAATGAATCTAAGGAGTCTTGACCAACAGAGTTGGATCTTCCAGCTCCACTAGTAGCAGTTCATGCTTTTAGGACCAGATGTCTGAGGTTGAGTCCTCACTGCTCACCCAGGACCGTGGCATTAGACATGCATCTCCTTGCAATGTGAGACTGCTCCCGAGACACGAGTCTATCCAACAAACATTACTGCTCTGTTCTGCCGTAGCACAGACGCTGGAGCAAGAGCCCAGCAGCACGGGGGTTAACACCGCTGCTGCATCTTGCAGTCTAGTGGAAAGCACGCCTGGCATGTTGTCCTTATCCCCTCCACCCAGCCCCTGATGGAAGTATATCTCCGTGGTGACTCAGGCCTTTGTTCTGTTTTTTCTTATAAAGTCTGCTATGCATGAAAAACAAAAACATGGTGTCATGAGGATATTGAGCTGGATTTGTTATAAACTCAGGGATAATCCAGCTCCTATATGAACTCGGTCATTCCTAGCCGCTGTGCTCATGGCTCAGCCCCGTGAGGTCCATGGATATTCAGCTCGTTCTGGCGTCTTTGGGAGCTGAGCGTGCTGACCAGTACCCAAGAGATGCTCGGCATCTTGAAGGCGGGGGAGCTGTTTGCAACAGCAGGCTCAATCCTGCTGATCCTTTGGACACATAACAGAGAGGGGGATGTTAATGGGAAGCAGAGTGAAGACAAGACCAGCGGCTGAATGAAGCTTCCTGTTCCTCTGATCTGACTGCCCAGGCTCCAACGCAGGAGAAGACACGAGAGGCTGAGAGTATCCGAAACAGATGCTTATGTTGATGCCCCTAGTTGGGTTATTCCCAGAGACCTCACCAGGGCAACTCTAGGTCTAAATTCATGAGTTGAAGGGATCCAGAGGTAAAACCTATTGGTGGGTTGGACTTTTTGAGAGCCAGGAGGGCTCTGAGATCTAGGCTGTTTGAACCTGTGGGGATTAGCTCACTACCCCCGAGTCTCCCCCTCCTGCTAACTGGGGTGTGGGGTTGATGGATTTCAGAGGAGAGCCTCGGCCGGAAGGTGCCGAAGTGGGCAATGAAAGGAGAAAGGAAATCCCAAGAAGTCTGGCCCTCCCAAAGCCTGCTTCAGTGTGTGCTCACTGTGCTGGGCTCAGCCATTTGTGTCTACCCTGAAAAACACTTCCCGCCGGGCACAAATGATATTCAGGATCTATTTCTTACACCACTGTTTATCTCCACCGAGTCTTAGGAGGCCTTTGCCGCTGGCAGAGAACAAAAGTCCCTGCCTTTCAGATCCAGCTGTAGCAAACACTTCCTGTGATACCTTGGTCAATTCACTTAAGCTGAAGATTGGAAGATAGGTTCTAGGCTGTCTCAAAGTCCGGACCTGCTGCCCATCTAGATTGTAAGCCCTTAGCTTTACCCATGGTAACAGTCCAGCCCAAACCTTGGAAACTTTGATGAACTGATAGTTAAGAGGTCAACGCTAGCCCTATTCACCTTCCCTCTCTGCAGTGTGGTGGGACCTTATCCATGCACTGCAAACCACAAGCACAAGAAGTCTTCCAGCAGCCATCCCACAATTCCTTGCTCCTGACTGCAGGTCATGCTGTTTCCCCCTTTCCTCTTGCTGCCGCTCATAAGTGCAGAGAAGCTGAAAAGGAGGGGCAAGGCATCTGCAGACGCATTCAAGGGAAGTCTGCGAGGGAACCAGGGATGCTCAAGAAATGAGTACAATGTGGATGCTTTGGTGTGGGCTTTAAGGTACAAATTACTTGGAAAAAGGGGGGCTCTTTTGGATGAGGCTGGTGGAAGGTGGCCTCAGGGTTGCCCCTAAATGTCACAGTAGACTTCCCCTAGCTTGGTCTGTGCCTCGGTTCCCAATCAATATAATGGAATTACTTCAATGTCCTTTCTTTTGTTTTGCTGTATTTACACTGTCAGCTCTCAAGGCATCTTACAGGTTGCCCTGCTAGCAGCAAAGTGAGTGCTGATCTCAATAGCGGCCCCTTCTCAGTACTTCAGTGCAAACAACGATACTGTTGAGACACTATGCCTGGGACAGAAACACCCTGGGGTTTCAACTGGCAAGTGCTCGTTTCTTCTGAGCTGTGGAAACTAGACCGAGAGACTGTATAAGAGCGATCAAATACAGTCACCGTACCGTTCCTTGCCAGCCACTCGTACGGCGGAGATGGACAGTAATGTCTAGTGTTAAGCGTGTCCATGTACCCCTCAGATGCACGGTGGATGACTGTGCAAAGGTCAGATGTCTTGTGTGCCCTCCCAGAGGCTTTTAATAGGGTGAGCTACTAGCTTTCATTTTTCTCTTATAATTTTACAAGGCAGAATCCCCCTCCCCCAGGCAAGAGTCAGCCTGCCGCTAAGTATTCACTGTAGGATGATGATGAAGCTTGAAATAAAACACAGCCATGGACTGAACTCACTAACCACCAGTCCAGAGGTATTAAGGCTCCTGGTTGATAGTGACAATATTGGGTTCTTGGAAATATTTTGCTTCTAGCACCGTGGGTGATTAGGAAGAGGGGCTCCAGCAAAAAAGATAATGATTTCATATTTTCTGGGAAAATGGCAAATGCAATTAGCCTTGCCAACTGAGTTGTGATCAAAATTCTGATTAATTACTTACTGCTATTTCACAGAAAAGAAATTAGTCCATATCTAATTGGTGTTACTGAAATGTATTCTGTTTCTAGTCTGCCTAAATTAATGTAAAGAACATATCTATTTTCTCTCTCTCTCTCTCTCTGTGTGCTTGTGTGCATTAGAGAGAAAAAGCGTGTACTCTTTGGGGGAGATTTTCAGCTGGTGTAAATTGGTATTTCTCCATTAAAGTTACTGGGACAATGCCAGGATTCAGCAGCTAAGGAGATGAAGTCAGTTGTGTGTAAATATAGGCTTGGGTCCAAATCCCAGCACCAGTTTTAGAGGGGCCAACAGCATTTAGGCAACTAACCTTAGCTGCATCAGTCACATTTCAGACCCCTCTCATTGATTTTAGATTCTACTTCCCCTAGAAAGTTTTGTAATGCTATACAAGTCTCAAAAGCAACAGAAGAGGAGGAGGATCGTTTAGCCCAATAGCTCTGTCATCACAGGAGTTGCATGCAGATGCAGGGTCAAGGCCCACTTCCCAGAACGGTGCTATAATCACCAGACCATGGACTAGTCAGGCCCAAATGCACTGTATGCCCCTGCTGTTGACACAGGCAGACAAGAGGGGAAGATGTGTGAAGCCAAAAGGAGCACAAGCTAGAAACAGTGTGGCCCAGTGAGATGGGGATTCCCTTGTGAGAATTAGTGCCATGTGCTCCATTCTCTATGCCTGCTCCCAGTTGCATTTCTGCATTTTGTCTTCAATAGTCATGGGATATAGTGGATAGATCACAGTGGAGTAGCTTCTCAACTTTGCAGGCAAGGGCCTGAACTGAAGGGCCCCCTCCTTTTGAGAGCAACATTGTTCTCACTACACGTGCCATTAGGGAGCAGCAAGTTTATTGCTCCCAGGTGTGCCATCTGCAATTGCGCCCAGGACTGCAGCATGTTGAGGTTCGACGGAGCAGCCCTAGCTGGGGGGTGGCCTGGGGCTGCTCCGCAGCAGCCTCCAGAGCAGCCTGCCAGCCGGAGGCTGCTTGGACCAGGCTCAACGTGCTTTGGAAGGGTTGGTTCAGGCATGAGAGTGCTCCAGCGCGGGGCTAGCTGGCAGGCAGCCCCTGCACTGAAGCACCTTCATGGCCCAGCCAGCCTAGTCCCCATCTATACATGCTCATATATTTCAAAGATACACCTCAAAGATCATCAAGTCCAGCCCCCTGCTGCAGTGCACAAAATGCCTCCCAGGGTACCACTCTTGTTGAGCAAGACGACCCTGTGGTGGCGTTTGTTAGTCTACTGTGACCTTGTCACAGAGCGGAGTCCTGGGCGTGGCCATGATCTTTCCTAGTGCCCCCTATCATGCCAAGTTCACGTTAAAGCACCCTCATTCGCGCCCACCACACCTTGATCTTTTATATGTAAAAGGGAGGCTGGCTTTTGTCCCCTTGGACACGGTGCTCTGTTCTATCCTGGTCCCTGTTCTGCATTGTGTGACTTGGTGCACCCCAGCCTTATGGGCTATGCGTGGCTCCAGCTGCCCCTGTACCATGCTCCAAGCCTCACAGATATCCCGGACCTTGTTTGGTCTGTCTGGCTCTCTGCACCCTCTCTGGCGCTTGGGCTCTCCACAGCCCTTGTCTCGCAACCCTGCACCCCACAGGCACTCTGGGGCCTCCTCGCTCCATCCCCTTTGCCATGGGGCGCTTAGCACACTGCCCCCTGCTCTGGGGTTACCGCAGCCTTGGGGCTCAGGTGGCCATAGCCATGCCTGGCCCCAAGTCTCCTCCTCGGGGTCTCGAACCCCCTGCAGGGCTCAGGCAGCCTCAGCCTTACCTGGCCTCTGATTCTCCTCTCCTTCTCGGGGCTGGGGTCGGTGCACCCCTGAATGCTGCACCCGCTCTGGCGCCGGGGTCCCCACGTAACCGTGGAGCCCCTATGAGACCTCCTCCAACCCTTAATAGCCTCACCCAGTCCTCCGGTTGTAAACAGTAAGCCATCAACACAAACTCAAGCCCCTTGGCTACAACATAAATTCAAGCCATCCGGCTATAACCACATTCAAGTTCATCAGAGGGCTTCTCCCTCTCTCACCCATAACAACTGCCCGAGTATCCTGGCCTCTTCCTTTTCCTCTCTCCAGCAGAGCTCCCACCCCTATGGCTGCTGGCAGGGAACTGCCTCCTTGGCCTCAGCCTGGGTTTATATATAGGTCAGGCCCCGCCCCTTCTGGTCAGCTGACTCGGCGGTTCCCCGGGCAACCCACAGCTGTGCTTCTTTATTACTACTGTGGCTGCCCTGGTAGCCAGCAGCTGAGCTCCCCACTCCCTGCTGGGGCCCTCTGCCTAGCTGTTTCCACCCTAAGGAGCAGGGCACCTGTGTGCTCTGCGACAGACCTATTTATTAGTCTATAGTGGCATTTTACTACAGAGCTAATCAGTCAGCTCCACGGTAAACACCTTGTGTAGATGCACCCACTGAGTCTCACTCCTTGTTTGCCTTCTGTCTAGTCCCACATACATTCGTCCTCCTGGCTGACCAATGGGTCATAGTATCATAGTACTTAGGGTCAGAAGGGACCTTAACAGATCATCAGGTCTGACCCCCTGCCCTGGGCTTCATCAGAAGTTGTGGGGGGTCCCCTTGGCTCTGCCTAGCCCATAGCATGGTGTTTGTGCGCTTGTTGGGAAGTGGGAGATGTAGGTTCAAAACCATGCCGGGTAAGGGTGGACCACTTCCTGGGCAAGTTCCATAGCCATTAGGATGTTGCACTAAAAAATAAGAAATCCCTCTCCTTTGAATCATCACTTGCTGTGGTTTGCCTGTGACTAACATTTCTGGGATTTACATGGAGGCTATGTGTCTTCCCAAGTGGAATGGGATCACAGCAGAGTGTAAGTGGCCTAAGCAGGTCACTCTGAGAAAAGTCGGATGTAAAATTCATTTAAGCATCTGGAATTGCCACTTGTGTTGCTATCTTTAGCTGCGTGTTACATACCTGTCTAAAGAGGAGCTGAATTTGAGCCTCAGTGCCTGCCTATTAGGTGAGGCTTTCTGGCTTGAGTTTAGACTACATGCTCATAATGGTCCATCTTCTAGCCTCAAAATCAATGAGCCTCTGATTTTCTCTATCAAAACCAATCAGAGCAGTATGAAATCCCACGCCTAGCTGGTGAAAATGCTGTATTTCCCATCTACCATATCATTAGAGACCTTCTATTGCATGATTTTCGTTTGCTCATTTATTTCAATTTCAGCTCCCCGGGTGCTCTAGACAGATGTACAATAACAGCAATTACACGTTACAGAAAACACATCAATAATTTTAGTATTAAGCATAAGGGAAAACTCAGAACAACTCCCAGATTTTAACTGGGAAGACCGCATTGGATCAGGAAAGCACAGTCCATGGACCACTGATTATTTGAATTCCTCTCTTGCCATCCCACCACCATCTTACCATGTTCCTTGAAATAAAACTAACATGTTTAAAATGTATCTGAATGTATTTTCCCTCGGGTGTTTTCTTCATTTTTCTAGGAAACCGAATCTTACAAAAACGAGCTAAGGAGCTTTAGCAATGCCCTTGTTCCCAGTAAGAAGTCCATTTCCTATCTTTCAGATGGGCCCCACCCCCCTCCCTTATTTGATATCAAAGGGGGAAAGATCCACACTTTATTTTCCAAGTAAACTGGTAGAGAACCTGCCAAAATGGTGAAGGGGGAGGAAGAGATGTAAAGATACTTCAATTTGCTTTATCTGTAGTGTAGACTACTTACATAGAAAAAAGGTTTGCTTTTACAAGCTTGGGTCGGATTCTACTTCTGTACTGATTTCACAGTGACATAATTGTGATAGCTCCAGACGACCCCCACTTCATTTACACCCATAAAAGTGAAAGTGGATTGAAGCTATTTTACACGTTCATTTTGTGGATGGATGAAGCAATTGCAGCTTTTCAAAGGGGCAGAGAATTTGATTGCTTATGAGTGTGTGTCAGCTGATGCATTGAACCTCGGGGGGAAAACCAGCATGTGAGTAAAATTTTGTTTAATTTCTGACACCTGAAAGCATGTTGTTAACCTGCTTCTTAGAGCTTGGACTAGAGCAGTGATCCTCAGCCAGGGTGATGTAGCACCCAGCGGGGTCATGAGATCCTTTTGAGGGTGCTGCGGGGTGCCACACAATATTAGTATTATTAGGTATGCAAATACTTACACATTATTCTCAAAATAAACCCAAGATTTCAAGTAGGAATCCATAGTATCAAAAACAGTCTAACCTGTTGTAGTCTTTCTGAGTCCTTTGCAACAGGAGAATGGCTCTGTATTTTTACCCATAGCTGAAAAATGACTGAAAGCTATGAGCTGGCATTTTTGAGGGGTGCCTTAAGTCTAGTGAGGGGGTTCCTTGAGTTTCAAACAGTTGAGAACCATTGGCCTAGCATGGATTCACTCCAGTTGGAAGCCTGAAAGCTCTTCCTGTGGTAACCATTGGTAAATATAGTAGCCAGAGATTTGTTCAAGACCCAGATAAGACAAGAGTAGCATCCACAAGGCCATCTTGATTGGACATTGCCAAATCACAATAGAGGTGGTTGATCCAAATCATCTACTTTCCATTCTGGAAGTGCCTAAGAAGGTGACCTACTGAACCTGAATGGGGTTTCTATATGCTCCTGGAATAAAAATATTTCATAGTGAAAATGATTTCAGTCCACTGTCCATGTTACACAAATCCCACAATTATTGGGATTAACAGCACTCTCTGCTCAGAAGGGGCATGAGACCCAAAATAACTTTTAATTTATTAAGAACGTCCTGTAGGTTTCAGTCAAGACACTTCAACAGGGCATGAGGTGGAAATGTGGCACTGCCTTACCTAGGTTGTAACAGTCCTGTGACTTATTTATTTACATAGTGTATGCAGTTTTGCGTATTGTGTCAGCTATCTTAAGGTGATGTCGTCACCAGTGTGAAGAACTTGAAGGCCACCAGGTATCATCACTAATGGACACAAGCCAGCAATGTGGGACATGGTTTGAACTTGTCCATAAGGGCATTTGTTGTCATTGTGAAGGCCCCATTGGTATAGATCTGAGGCACAGTGAGCCTGTCCAGTTCAAAAAACAGTTGAGAAGTACCCAAAAATGGTGTGTCCAGTTAAATCGTGGTTGAATGAGTGTATGGTCAGAGATGATATAGTGATTGGTTGGTGTTTGTGCTGACCGTTCTTCATGCCATTGAGTAAATAAGGAAAAGTCAAAGGGTTTTGAAAAGGTGGACCACACTGGGCATCTTGCAGGGAGCTGAACTATTGGTGGGTGTAATATGTCCCAGTGCACTGGCAGCGTAGGATTATCCTGGAGTCTGGCTAGTAAGTTTACTTCAACTTTTGTGCAATGGAGGTGAGGGGGAGCAATGTTACTCAGGACTGATAACCATAGGAGTGGAGTGGGGCACAACGTGCCTGATGCAAGATGCACTGTAGCATGTGGCTTACATTGACTCATCAATTGTGGCTTACACTGCCTCTCTGTTTCCAGAGCTATCTGCAGGTTTCTGATATCTGGTGCTGGCCAGCCTCTGGGACAAGATACTAGCCTAGATTTATCAGTGGTGTACTTCAGTCTGGCAATTCCAGGGGTTAGCAGCCAGACTAGAGAAATGAAATTGGACTTGACCTGAACTAAGCTAGACAAATGGGCAGGTTTAGAGTTACGGTCTTTTCACCTGCTGATGAATACTCCAAGATGCTGAGCATTCTTAATCTCCATGATAGCCCAGCAACTTCCAGGGCCCTGTTCTTGCATTATAAACCTTCCTTAGCTGGTCCAGCATGAACACAGCCTCCTCACACAATGCCCAATCCTCAGCCAGTCGACGTGACTGGAACTCTAAGCTCTGGAAGTGGAGAACAGAGCCCAGCAAGAGTGATTTTGAACCAACCAAAGGAAGAAACAAAGTGGAATAAGTTGCCCACCAGAAATTACAGGGCAAAAATAGAACAGCAAGTGGACTTTGGTTTTGAAAGCCTTCGAGCACTAGACAGTGGGCTGTTGTTGCACTACTTTGTCTTTCCCGTTGCAGACTGGGACGTTTTCAGACTAAACAAACTCATGTAACCAGAACTTAGCCATCATTTATGGAAGTGCCTTGTGCAACAAGGTTAATAAATAAAAAGTTAAGAAAAATAAAAAGACAGCCTTACTGCTATTAACAAAAGACTCTTCAAAGCTGTTCTTTTGCTCTGGGCTTTTACAATAATAAACTGGGAAAAAATACATTAGAGAATGCACTGCTTTCTAGCCACTTCATATTTCATTTTGCCTCTTGCTTGTCTATTTATTTTCATGTCTTTCCTGATTACTTCTCAACTGTAGAAGACAACATTAGGCAAAATGAGTTTTAAATATACTCCCTGCCCAGAACTCCTTGGGTTGTCTGCAGTTTCAGGTTTCTCACTAGAAAGTCTGGGCAAGATGTAAAGGGAGTGTGGTATAATAGCTAAAGCAAACGAGGGCAGCATTTTTGGTTATATTCCCTGCTTTACTATACATAACGTGCCTAGTCTTCAGCGTGCATGGGTACTAGGAGGGTATGAGCTAACGAATGAATATTTGTGCTGAGCATTGAAGATGTCCAGTGTCATCTTAGGGAATCTGACCTTGTCCAGCCGAGTTGTTTTGTTGACTTTGCCGGGAGAAGGATCAGGCATTAGTTTGGTCACATTTAGTTGAGTATCAAATAATTTAATCAGTATCTGCAGTAGTGACCACTGAAATCATTTGAGACCCAGTTGTGTGGACAAGTATATGTGAAGAGGAAGTCATGCACACTCATGCGTTTTGACCTGAAGGTCTCGTTGAAACTAGCACGTGACATCAGAGGCTTCACTGGTTTACATCATCTTCGAGTTTTTGTCTTCCCATGTCCAGCACAGCTCAAGCAGTGGATGCACTTGTGATTTCTGTTGATTATGCAGTGATATTTAGGAATATATGCTGTGAATATCAAAACAGATGCTCCTGATTTTCCTGGAGCTGCTGCTTAGAATCAGCCCTTTGTTCCCTCAATGCCTGCAACATTTCTAAAGGCTAGAGATGAAAAGAACTGTATAACTTGTTGTTCTTTCCCCAGATTTTCAAATGGGAGGCCAGGTTCAAGGGTTTGGGTCAGACCATGGAGATACAGGGGCCAGCTGCAGTTTGGGTCCAGGCCCAAGCTTTTTCAAAGGCTAATTGTAAAAGCTGGTCAGGGTACATGCGTTGTTGAAATGATCAGCAGTGGAAGATGCAGAAATAGATAGACACTCCACCAGATGTGAAGAGCGTGGGTGTCTGTTTTTTTAACACTAGAGTTGAACATGCTATCTTTCTTTCATTCTTTCTTTCTTGTTTGCTTGCTTTTAGACTTTTTCTTACTCAAACGTCGTAGTCTCTATGTGTGAACCTGATTCAGGCTCAGGTTTGGACACCCAGTGAAACAGTATTGGGCAAGCTGAACGTGAGTTTGAATTGTTGCCATGCTTTGTCAGTGCATTAAATAGAATGAAAAGGGCTCTGTTTAGGGTGATCCCAACCTGTTCAGGGTAACCCCGACCAAGTGCAGATACATTATAAAACCCTCTGCAGAACAGTGGGGCATGAAGGATGGGGACACTCTTTGTGTTTGTCATATGTACTGTGGGGAACAATATTAAATCTTACAAGAAATGGCATTAGATGTCTCTCTCCTAGAATAACCTAAAAGAACAATGATTGTCTTCTACCTTTCTGCTGAAGGCTGATCTAATGCAGGAACTCCTATTGAAGACAATTTCTAGCGTCCATTACCGAGGGCCTTTGAACACGATGCTCCATTTCTGCAGGACACGGGAAATGTAAGATTCCAGGTCTGTCCGTTCTGTAGGAAGTCTTGGTAGGCAAAGATTTGGCATGCATGTGTCTATGGTACTCCATATGGGCTGATCAATTGGAAAGCTGGGCTAGAGACAACAGAATTAAGTTCAACGCATTCAAGTATCAGATGCTACAATTCAGGAAGGAGAACTGAGGGTGGATCCAGGGGGGTGAGGTTCCAGGGGGTTAGGTAGTGTGGTTACACCCTCCTTTGGCTGTGCTGTGCATGTGAAGTGAGCTCTGAGCTCACCACCTGGTCAGCATTATGAGCTCATCAGCTGAACACCATGGGCTCTGGCCAGAGACAGCTTTTCGGTGCAGCTCCAAAACCCAGGGAGTGAGCACAGCTGCTGTTTTCTCTCCCCCTACCCTGCTGAATTCAGCAGCAGAGGAATGGGGGGGCTGGGGGGATGAGAAGCAGCAGCACTCATCCCCTGCTCTGGAGCACAAAAGTAGTGGCTCTGGTAAGAGCCTGCACCAACCAGCTGGTGAGCTCATAGAGCTGACTGCCTATGGGCAACATGGCCGAAGGGAGGTGTGGCCATAACCACTCCTGAATCTGCTGTTGAGACTAACCAAATGCACAAATACAGAATGGGGGGATAACTGGCAAAGTAGTAGTGTTACGAAAAGGATCTGGGGGATTTGTTGGATCACACACTTGTCATGAATCAGCAGTGCGATGCAAAAAAATAAAAGCAAGAGTTGTTTTGCATCAGCAGGAATATTAGGTGTAAGACAGGGGAAGTGATAGTGCCCTTCTACTCAGTGCTGGCGAAGCCTAATCTAGAGTATTGGGTACAGTTTGGGGCTTTGGTTTTCAAGAAAGATGTTCAGAAATTGGAGAGGTTCCAAAGGCAAGCAGCAAAAATGACAGAGATATCAGAAGTCAGGTCATACAAAGAAAGGTTAAGAGAGCTAGGTATGCTTAGCTTAGAGAAAAGGAGATTAAGTGTGGGGCATATGATAGTAGTGTTCAAATATTTGAAAGGCTGCCATACAAAAAAAGAACTGTTTTCCATTGCCACGAGAGGCAGGACAGAATGCAATGGTTTGAAATTGCAGCAAAGCAAATTTTAGGTCCAATCTCAGGAAAAGTATCTTTATTTTTCAAAGAGCATGGCAGTAGATGGTTCAAAGAGCATGGCAGCCATGCCCTAGGGAATCTGCTGAATCTCCATCACTGGAGGTTTCCAGGAAGATGCTGGGTAAGCATTGAACAGGCATGGTTTAGGAATATCATTGCTGCATTTGTGCTGGGGCTTAAATCAGATAACCCTTGAGATCCCATCCAGGTCTTTGATTCTATGCGGGATGTTCTCACTGCATCAGTGGCTGGTGGCATGTTTTCCCCCAACGCTTCAGAAGAGAGAGTTGCTCATATCTTTTTCTTTCCTGCTTACCCCTCCCCCCCACGCTTCAGATGACTGGTTCTGCAGCTCAGGGTGAGATTATGTGGCTGGGACACACATCTGGTGGTTGTGTAACTATCCTATTAAAGACATTTGAGTGAGCAGTTGTAGTATGGTCACACCTAAAGACTCCAACCAGTATCACAGCCTTGTTGTTCTAGATGCTGTGCACAAAAGTGGTAAAAAGCAGTCCATGTCTGAAAGAGCTTACAGTCTGAATTTAAAAGTCCCCTATAAATGAGAACCTGGGGTACAGAGAGATGCAGTGTCTTGCTTAATCACAGCAACTTTACAGCAGAGCCAAGAAATAAATGTGGTTCACCTACATCTTAATCCAAGGCCTTTACCATCAAATCACTGGTGTATATGCTGAGAAAGTTTAATGAACCTGTTCAAACCTGCACAGTTGGAACTTATTCAAAGGTAACATGTAGATGGGGGAAAGGCCTATGTAAACCTCTGGCTGCATACGCACATTCAAATAATCTGGGAGAATTCTCCCAGGTTTGTTCTCATGGTAGAAAAATGTACCAAGAACCACACATATAGACATTCAAATATTGAGGCCCTGAAAAGTAGAGAGAAATGTCAGTGCTGAGAGAAATGTCAGCTTATTTTTCTCACAAAGTGGCTATTTTTATGCTGGGAGAAAAGCCTGACAACAGAATACTCGTGGTTTTTCCTAGGAGAGCAAGCATCTCCCAGGAGAAACTGCATGTCTGTACAAAGCCATAGCCTGCAGGAAATGAGTAGGTGTCTGGAAGTGCCCTAGCAATAATCTTTCTCACAATATTTTAGTTATACCCATTTCTTGTCCAGCAGAGAACCAAGAAGTTCGAAGGTGAACATGAAAAATAATGTGGTGACATTTTTTCTTAGCTTTGTTCATATTAGTTGGCATAATTGAAGGCTATACATGATGTATCCTAATTTTCTTTTTAGCTTAAGATGATGGAAATTAGAGGACATGAATAAGATTGGGGCAAAGCAATATTGGGTACACAGCTAATCCATGTGAAAGTGTGCTGGTGCCATTGTTTTCTGGTCCTTCATTATGATCTAACTATCTGGATGTTTTACTAGTTGTGGTATATTATTTAAATAGAATGTTAAATCCTTCAGTTCAGGGACTGTTCCCAAAAAATAAATTTATAAAGCTGCTGGGCGGAGGGGGGGCTGGAATAAATTGCTCCTGCCCTATAAAATTTCAACATATTGAAAACACTTTTTAGACTAAATCAGAAAAAAAGCATCATTTTTTTTAACAGAACAACAAATGTGAGACACACTGAATCAGGAAAAAAATGACAGTTCAATATTTTGTAAGATAATTTTGTTCTTTTGAAAACCTCCAAGATTTTTTATTTCTTATTTGAAATTGAACTTTTGCCATAAAAATGCTGTTTTATTTTGGAGTATCAATTCAAACTGATGTTTTGGTTTGATTCTCCTGTTTGGAAAATTAAGACATTAATTTTTTGTGAAAATGTTCATTTTCCAGTTTAGAAAATTAACATTTTCTCGTGTTGATAGCATTATATTTTTCTAATGGGAATTTTTTTATTGTAATTTGTTTTAACCAATCTGTATCTAATAATCCCTGGTTGGACCCTCTAAATACTGGTACAGTACAAGTAGACTTAAATTTAGAAATATATATCTGTTTTTGGTGTCTCTGTTTAACCCCAAGCTTTAAAAAACCTCAGCATTTGTGGAGGCATCCTGAATTACTTGTCACTTTTGAAAACAGTGAATAGTGATAAATCAGCCAATTCACATCTGTGAATAGCATTTCAGTTCTGGAAATAAACTACAGATTGTTGTAATATTTTTGCTAATATATATATTTTTTAAGGAAAAAAGACTTTTCAGCAGAACAAACATTGTCACTCACACCTTTTGTTTGGGTCAAACATTGTTAATTTCTCAGTGGGAAACTGAAAACAGGTAAATGTGAAAACTTTTGGGTTTTCAAAAGAACAACAATATCTTGTAAAGGATTGAACCCAAAAAATAGACTTTCTCTCTCAAACTGTCCATGAAAACAAGTGGCATCTCCCCAACCTGGGTAACTCCAGTGTCTGCACATGTTTCTATGTCCAATTTTGTTTCTGATTGATCTCTAATGGAAAGTTGCGGTAACAAAACCTTTTTTCTGGAAAAAAAGAAATCACTTCTGCACACTTTGCTGAGGTTATTTGACCCCAGCAGTCTTTCCTGCCCGGAGCAGGGGGGGCTGGACCCGACGATCTCATGAGGTCCCTTCCAGCCCTCAACGTCTGTGAATCTGTGAACTCATAATGTGAGCTCGTTCCCATCATTGAGAAACTATTCTCATTAGGAGGCAAGAATAATAATCGCCTGGAATTTCCCTGGAATTTTATTTTGGAGTATTCATTTTCTTCTCAAACTTTATTTTTACAGAAGAAAAGGACAATTTATCCCTGCACTTAACTGCAGGCCAGGCAGGAGGAGAGAAGCTGAGAACCGTTTACTCCTTAATAAAACCTGGCAACAATAGCTTTAATCGAGTTCAAGTTTATTTGACTAATTCTTTCACCACTTGTCACAGAACATACTTTTGTTTGTGGTAACAGAACAAGCCCTTTCCTCTCCCATTTCTCCAGTGAGCAGTACAGGCACTTGTGGTGAGCACACATTACTGCTAACTGTTATGATGTTTGCTGTCAAACTCATTTATTTATGCAACTGCTGTGGAAAGGCCTCGGGCCGATAAGCAGCCATGAAAGATTTCAGAGTCCTGGTGTGGGGTCATGAAAGGGAAAGCAAGGGAGGGGT
>NW_017728918.1:5208306-5219024 GCF_001723895.1 Crocodylus porosus | reverse complement strand
CCTACATTGAACACCTTCAAGAGCAAATTGGATGCTTATCTTGCTGGGATCCTATGACCCCAGCTGACTTCCTGCCCTTTGGGTGCGGGGGCTGGACTCGATGATCTCCCGAGGTCCCTTCCAGCCCTGATGTCTATGAAATCTATGAAATGCAGCCCCCCGCTATGCTATTTCAGCATAAGTAGACTAAGATGCCAGCCTTGGGCTTGTCTGCACTGGGCAGTAGGACCTAGGTAGGACAGGGCCAAGCATGCCCTACCTTCCTGCACTTACAGATCTCTCCAGACCCAGAAATTAAGGTGCTCTGGATTTGTTCCTCTCCCCACACTCTCCAGATCTGTCTTTGGAGCACTTAAGCACAACTATTGGGGCTAAGCACAGAGTGGCCTCACTGGGCACATCTATGCCAAAATTATGGCACAATACGGGCATGTGTCTACACATGGATGCCCATACCATGCAGTAAATATGGCAACTTATGTTGACTTCAGCATAAATTTGATACCTGCATCATGCATGTATCAAATTTACACCTGATTATTTACTGTGCAGTAACGTACATGTAGACATGTTACTGTGCAGTAACATTGTGTGTAGACTGACTTGGGACTAATGGGACTAAATTTAGTCCCAAGGCAGTCCACACACAGTGTTACCTCACAGCAAGGTGTCTACATGTGCATTATTACACAGTAACTAATTGGGTCTAAATTTGATACCTGCATGATACAGGTATCAAATTTACACTGAAGTAAGTGGCAAATGCAAGGACTAAATTTAGTCCCGAGTCAGTCCACACACAGCGTTAATGCGCTTTAATGCCTGCACATGTAGATGCTGTCCAATGCCCACTTACTAGACTGTAACTTACTGCACAGTAAATTTAAGCCAGCATAAATGCACATGTAGACACACCCAGTGTACATAAGCCCACTTTGGTTCCAGATGCCATGGGACCAAAGCTGTAGCTCCTAGTCAAGTGATTCCACAAGAGTCACAAGTCACACGTGTGAAGCTTGTGATTTGGGAGAGAAGCTTGGGAGTGTGAAGGGAGTAGAGTCTCAAGGCTCCCAACCCTTTCATTCCCTTTTTAACCTAATGTTTTTTTTTAAACCAGCCTCATGACTGCCTCATTGTTTGGGAGGACTCATGTTAGGCGGTATTGCTGTAGGGTGAGCTAGTAGGATATATTAATGATCTGCAACTGGCAGGGAAGTTTTAGGTCATAAAAACTCTCAGTCTTCCAGGTGATAGGACATCCAGCTAGACTGTGCGCTGAACCTTTCAGGGGAGACTGCATCATCAAGAAAGGGAGGGGAAGGAGATCTCAGTGCCATAGTCATACCATGTGAATGCTGGGCTGTAAGAAGAGTCCCAGTGCAAATGAGAACAACTCTGAAGGCCAGAGTACATGAAATCAAAATGTTCCAGCCATGATCCCTTCCCCACCTTGGATACATCAATGCAGTCAGATTGAATGGGTGGGTTTGCTGACTCGAGGGATCTCTTATACCACTGTGGTCCTATGTTCCTGTGCACTGACCACTTGTAACACTACAGCATGTGAACTTCAGTGCATCTGGTCTGATAGGGCCACAGGCTCTGTAATCTCCAGATATGCCATTCTGTCCCACTTTTGGCCAAAGTGTGAGTAAGGTAGGGTCTAATTGGCTTCAAGGTCAGGAACAAAGTATTACTCTATGTGGGCTGCTTAGAGCTAGGCAAGTCTATTATTTGCTCTTGACTTGTTGATGAGATTTAGTATACTCTGACATGTATGTGTGTTGCTTATCCTTTCTGTACAGTACCTAGCACAGTGAAGCCCTGAACATGGGTGCTATCACAATGAATAAACAGTGTGAATAATGCACCTAAATAATTATGCAGATAGCAGATAATGTTATTATGTGCCCAGACCATTGCACACACCTTTAAAGCCAAAAAAGTAGTATGACAAAAACCAAAAATCAAAGGATTTAATATTCTTAGTTGTTTATTTCCCAGAATCTATAAATACCTGTGCAAGTATATGCATTGATTTATCATGGTGTGCATGCATGCATACCGGTGAGGGAATGTGTGCAAAAAAGTGTGTTCATACATGTATTCAATCACAATTGTTTCTACACTCTAGAGCAATCAAACATGCATCCTGGCCCAGAGTTGTGCACACATTCATCTATAAGAGGCCAAACAGGTTCCCATATTGGTACCAGCTCCTGCACAAAGATGCTCATGTTCATTCATAGACCTACATGCAATCAGGGGAATGTTCAAGAAGAGTTCAGCGTTGGTCTAGCTGCACCTACTGAACTCCATGGGACTGCTCACATGAATTGAGTCACTGGTATGTGTATAGAGTTGATCAATGCCTCTAGGGCCATTAGCTTCAGCAGAACCCCCGTAGGGATCAAACAGAATGTGTTGCAGTCAAAATTCAGAATGGCAAATGTGAGGCCATAGAAAACATAGAGGCAAAGTGCATAACAACACCTTAATTTCACTTTATTGTCCTGTTAGATTTCTAGGGTCCAAACGTTGGGCCCTTTTTATTGCACATTTGGATGTCAGCAGGTCAAAAGGAGCCGTTCATGCTGAGACATATTTCTCCTTCAGCAACGATACATGCTGGACAGCCCAAGGCCAGTGAATCGCCGTTTCCACACACTGACCCATTTGTCCCCACTCCCTTTTATATTTTTGGAACAATAATTGTAGTTAAATTAGAAACGGCCGAGGGGCGAATCCAGTCAGATGGAAAGAAAATTGCGGGAGATTTATTTTATTTTGATAAAAAGCAAAGCAGCAAAAACTGATGCCACCTTTTTGTTTTTGTCAAAAAATTGCCTATATATATATATTTTTTTTTTCCCTCCCCCTTGTACCTTGAATTGTGAAATCCATCATGAAATGGGTAAAAATTATTGAAGGAAATGGTGGTGTTAACCTGAAGGGGAAAATCATTAATGTTGATGTATTTCATTCAATTTTAACTTTAGCATTTGTTTATTTATTTATTTGTGGTGTTGAGGAAATAGGGAACGGATGCAGGAGACCTGCCAAGGCATTTCTGTGCCTTAAAGTCAAAACATCTATTTAAAAAAATACTCTTCCCCCCCTGTGCCTTGATCCATTTTTCTAAATAAAGGATATGAGTTGTTGTTGTTGTTGTTGGGTTTGTTGGGTTGGTTTTTTTTTGGTTTTTTTTCCCAAGCAAAGTGCACCCCCTCGGCATATTTTTCTTTTCAAATGTGAAATGAGGTGGAAAATCCTCATTTCACGACAGGAAGGACAAATATTGACACGAAGTTAATATTTGTCAGAAGCCCTGGAAGCAACCTGGGTGTTTAAAACATCAAAATAAAAATAAAAATAAATTAAATAAAATAACAAACTTGATATGAAGGGTTGTGAATGTCGAAAAAAAAAAAGGGGAATTTATTGTCTGAAGGGAAGGAAATAGATAGGGCAAGTGAGCGCACACGCTCACCGCTATGTCACGCATGCGCTGGGGTCCCTGACACCCCTGTCTCACATGCTGCTTTCCCCGCTACTAGATGTAAGCACACACGCTTGCCTCTCTCTTTCTTTCTAAGATGCATTTATATACACAAAAATGCTCACACTCGGTCCCTTCTTGTCTCCCTCTTCCACCCTGCACACCTTTCTTCTCCCTTTTCTCTCTGCCGTGCAACTTCTCTCTCTCCCTCTCTCGCTGTCTTGCATACACACACACACATGCACACACAAATATAACCTGTTTAATCTAATTTCACCCATTTAGAAGGAGGGCTTCTGGAATTTATCACTGTTATTGTTCATCTCCAATGTAAATAGCCCATGTCAGCCCAATATTCAGTGGTCACTCAGTATTTATTAAGTCCTGTCCACTCTGGCCTTCTGTAGAGGAAAGCCCCAGGGCAGATTAACTGCTGCCCCTGACGCGCCATGTCACTTATCTATTCGCATTGATTATGAGAGTCAGCTGTGACCAGGCCTCACTTTCCCCTGCTTCTCCCAGCCCTCTCTTACAAGCACCCCTGCTTGGATTTTCATGAGGAAATAATCAGATTAGGCCTTCAGCGGCGAGTTCATATGGAGTTCTCTTTCTCCAATGTGCTACTAACTGAATAAACGTGTTTTGTGGTAAATTGTAAATGACATTATGATTACCAAGGCCAGCATGGGTTTCATTTAAAAGTGATCGAAATTGCAGGCCACAGAAATTGTGACTGGCAGATAAGGCCATTTGGAAGAAGGTGAAGGGAGGGGGGCGGGGGGAAAGTCACTGCGACTCCACAACCCAGCTTGGCTGGGAAAAGAACAGGGCAAAGGAAAGTCCTAGGGATGATAAAATACAAGCAAGTCCCATTTATAGGCAAGAGAAATGTCATGGGAAGGGCGGGGGAGGATGACTGGGATGTTTCTGGGAGAGCAAATGATAAGATCTGTCAGGCTTTGTGGCCTGCCTGTTGTACTGTGCAAGTCCCCTATGCTTCGAGATAATAAAGAATAGCTCTTATTCGTGCAGTGCTTCCAGACAAAACTGTTTCCCTCTCCTCTCCTCGTGCCCCCTTGCATTTAGTATTAGCCAAGCACTTGGACTGATGAAGGAACAACATTGGCTGCTCAATGTCCAAATAGAGAATCCTAAAATAATAGAAAATGAGGGTGGGAAGGGACCTCAGGAGGTCACATAGGCCACCCCCCTGCTCAAAGCAGGACCAGCCCCAACTACATCATCCCAGCCAAGGCTTTGTCAAGCTGGGTCTTAAATAGCTGACTTTCCACTGTGCTTTCCTCTGTGATGTGCACAGAAAGGGTCCGCTAACTGGTCCCATCCTAAGAGCCCCTTTAAGAGCAAGTCAGCATGGGTTTCATGGTGTGGATGTTACCCTGCATGTGACCGCAGGGTAACATCCACAGGAGGCTGAACAGTAGTCTCATTATCAGACTATGAATTTCCCATGGCAGAGAGTTACACAGTTATAAACTGGTGGGTCCTTCTGTCAATCTCGATGTCTCACCTCTCATTAGGTACCACCGTATGTCATGGGGGAAAGCAAATAGGAGGATCTTATTAGCTTCACTTCCCCCTTCCTTGTATAATTCTGTGCTTCCGCTCTGACTTCTTCACTGGATTGATCCAGTGTCTCCTTTTATATCTCTAACAATCTTTCCTGGTTTTTTCCAGGGTCTTATTTTCCCCACAAGCAGGCTGGGACCAAGGAAGGGGATCATAGCTGGCTAGGTGTCAGTCAGAACTGGAGACATGTAAGGAGGAGGAAGATTTTTGCTTTTAACTCTAGTCAGGCTGCCCAGGCCTTGCTTCCAGGCACTGTGAAAGTGCACGCTCCATCCCCAAGGCAGGACGGGCAGGTAATATCCAGGGCTTGGCTGCACCCCCCCATATAAAGACCCATAAAGCTAATCAGTGCAAGGGTGGGAAAGAAGGGAGGAAGAGGTTAATAATGGCGAAAGTAGCAATTTAGTTTCAGCTTCTGGCAGAGAGGGGAAAAACCCCGAGGCTTTCTGGGGATGTTCCTGGAGCATCTTACCAATGTGCTATTCCAGTTCAGGAGCTGGGTTTTTTTAGGACAATTCAAGCCAGTACAAGGGATGATTTTGCATGTGAAGCAAGGAGGGAAGCAATATCGCAATATAAAGAGCCTCTTAAAGAACACACACCTTGCTTGGCTGGATGCACACCTTGCTGGGGTTGTTTGTCTTTCCTGCCTGGAGCAGGGGGGTGGACCTGACGATCTCACGAGGTCCCTTCCAGCCCTAAACTTCTGTGAACCTGTGAAAAGGGCAATGATTTGAATCAGGCTGTTTGAGAGAAACAGTTCTTGGCATCAAGTATACGTAAGAACACTGAATTGGGAAAATATGCCCTCAACACGATTCGGTATTATGTGGCATCTTGGCATGGTAGATCTCCCTCTCCTTTTTGTTGTTTGTAAACAGGTATATACAGAGAAGATAGCAAGTGTGTCTACAAGCCCTCAACCCAAGGCTACTTCTGCAAGGAGACGGACCATGCACTTTTGATCCTGGAAACCTTGGAAGTAGATGCTGATGGAGAGAGGCCGTCTCCAGTGGTGTCAGTGACTGGCAGTTTTGTGGATTCCTTCAATGCAGCAGCTTCACATTCATCTTGCTGCTCCTCAGGATATCCATGGTCATTTTATTCTGTCTTGCCATCCAACAAGCTCACTAAGGTTTGCTTTGCTGGTCCAACACCTTTGACCATGAGACTCCACCTCATCAGTGGCCAAAGCTTTACCAGACTTTTCCTAGCTGTATTCTACAATGAACCCCAAAGCGTTCACGTTTTCACACAAGGAAAATACATCCCATCCACCTCATCTTTTCTTTCATCTGATGCTGTGGCAGGCACCAACTACTTCAGCTTTGAGGACAACCTTCTGTATGTCCTGCTTCATGGAGATGAACCTGTAGAAATCTACACAAGCCTTTCACTTCTTATTGCTTTTACCACAGCCACGACCATTGGAGAGGAGGATCAGAAAAATGTCATCCCTCACCTGGCTGATTTTTTACAGATTGGCCATGAACTGGTCAGAATAGTTCACAATGGGGCAGGGAGTAAGAGCACATTAAAGGTTATCGCGGCCAATGCCAGAAAGAGGAGACGTCTGTGTCCAACTGTGACATCTTGCATGGCCTTCAGTAGCAGGGATGACTGGGAGAACACTTGGGCAGGGCCAACGAGCATGAGGAGGCTACGGCCTTCTGGTACAGCACCCTCATCGAGCATGATGATCATCGAAGTTGGGGACCCACCAAGCCTTGTGAGAAATAGCCTTGTTCCCTCCCTGTCTAATGAAAGGCTGAAGAGCTTGGCCAACCTTCTCATCACTGCTCATCAGACTGGGGAGCTTCAGCATGTCCTGGATATACCAACTGATACTTTAATGCTGATGTGGCCTGCCTCCCCATCACCAGAAGGAAGTAGTGGTCGGTAAGTGTGCTTCATAGTGTTAAAAGGTGGTGGTGATCATTATTGTTTAACCAAGAGTATTTAACCAAATAAGAATATTTAACCAGGCCAGGTTCCAGGAGATGTAGTAAGTTTTCCATCGTTTACAGCAGGTCTCTCCAGCAGGTGGCCTGTGGATTGCATATGGCCTGGAAGGGCCCCTTGGAGCTGCCCAGCTCCCCAGTTTGCACTGCCTGCCCCTGGGGTTGGAACAGCATGTCCAGGGCTCTGCAATCCAGCGAGTGAGACAGTGCAGTATCAAGGGAGCCAGTAACCCCCATGGATGTGGTCCTTGGAACATAATATTCCCCAACTTCTGAGAAGCTGAAAAGCCCTAACTTAAGAGTCCTTTAAGTCAAGACAGGAAGTTTCTCAAAAAGCATGCCTCTTTTTAACCACAAGGCAGGAAGTTTCTGAAATATCATGTCTTCTCAACCACAACCAGCTAGGCTGGGTCCAATAATTTTTGGGCTACATGCCATGGTTGGTGTTGTATGAGAGGTCAGATTATATGGGCATAGTCCATTAAATCTGTTTGATACAGGGCCAGAAATGCACATAGTACAATAAAGGCAGGCTTCCACCCTGAAGATCTTAGACATTAAGATTCATGGCCTTAAAGGCTAGAAGACACCCTTATATATCAAGCTTGTATACCTAAACCTTTATATATCAGAGGCCAGTACATTTTACCACCAATGGTGTTTGACTAAAGCATTTCTTCCCAAAAGGTATCTAGTCTAAAAATATCAGGAGATGGAGAATCTAGCTCTTCTCATTGTAGTTTGTTCTAATGTACCATCACTGTTAAACAATTATGTCTAAATCTTATTTTGAATTTGTCTGGTTTCAGCCTCTGGTCTTCGGCTCCTGTTTTTAATGTCTTTGTCAGAATAAAGAGCCTTTTGGTATCTGGTCTTTTCCCCCGGGAGAGGCTCTTCTGTAGTCAAGTCACCTCAAAGTTTTCCTTTTGACAAATGGAACAGAGAGAGCTCTATAACTCTCTCACGCTTGGGCATTTTTTCTAGCTCTGAAGCCATTTTGAGGGGGGGCTCTTTTCTGTAACCTCTCCAGTTTTTCAATATCCCTTTTAATATTGAAGATCAATATACATGTGCAAGATTCTAATATTAGTTTCACCAATGACATCAACAAAGGTAAAGCTACCTTCTTGCTCCTAGTCATGGTTCCCTGGCTGATATAGTCAAGGATTGCATTAGCCCTGGTTCTTCATCACAACACTTGGAGCTCAGATTAATTTGTTTGTCTGCTATGATCCAAATCCTTTACAGAGTCATAGCTTTCCAAGAGACAGTTCCTTATTCTGTAGGTACGGCCTGCATTCCTTGTTCCTAGGTGAATGACTATATATTAAATAGTATAACGCTTCACTTGGTTTGAATAGGACCAGCCTACCAGTTATTCCAAACAGCACTGGATGACAACTCTATCCTCATCCTCATTTACCTCTCTAAGTCTTTGTCATGCAAAAATTTCATCAGCAATGAGTTTATACTTCTTCCCTAGATCATTGATGAAAATATTGACTCGAACTAACTGCCTCTAAACTGCAGTAGAAACCCTTTCATGCAATGATTTCCCAGTGACATGTTTTTTTGTGATCTGTCAGTCATCCAGTTCCTAATACATTTAATGGGTGCTCTGTTGGTATTGTATCCTGCTAATTTTGATGGCAAAATGTCGTTTTCTACTACTAAGCTGTACAAAAATAAATTACACCTATAAAGATACCCTTTTTAATCAATCAAGAATTAAATCAGAGTTGCTTGACAAGACCTATATTCTCTATAACCACCTTGGCCAGTCTTAATTGTATTTCAGCCATTCAGTACTTTTATCACTGAATCTTGTTTGAGCTTGAAGTTCTTCAGCTGTCAAAGCTGTGGATACATATGCATGCACTTCATTTTACTATAATTGGTAGACTAGGGCCATCTCATAGACATTGGCAACAATCCCTCAGTTCAAGGATGATCTCTGCTACAGCTTATTGATGGGTCTGGAGGTGACTAGGGCTGGCGGTGCTAGTAGTGTTAAGCACATATGCAAATATTTTCAGGAGAAGGGTGTAGGGGCCTTGAGTACTCCTGGTCAGCATGGAAAGTTGTTAACTTCAGTGGGACTCCAATCAGGGATACTTGTTTGCAGGACAAACAAATCAGGGCCAAAACTTCAAGATATTTATTACTGACTGCACTATTTATTATGATGTGGGGTAACACTGATTTCAGTGGGGTACTATTCATGGTACTAAATCCTGCGTCAGATAGTCATTTGTTTGCAGGATTGCACGTTTAAACGTAAACCCGATAGGCAAAATTTACATCCTATAAAATTGAGTGAAACATTTTATAGAGTTTAAAAGAGATTAAATTCCCTCTCCATGAGCTGGTTGATGGTGGTGATGATGATGATGATGATGATGATGATGGTAATAGGAAACCCCTTTATCTAGAGAAATCTCTAACTGTATGGATTTTACATGTATTTTTGGATTAATTGCAATAGACTCTAATACATCTACACATTCTGTCTGGTTGCTTCTTCAATAAACTCTGCAGGTCATGGGGGCTAGGGGCAGACATGGCATTTGTCTGTGGACAAGTTGTGCCTGTGTTTGTCCCAGAACAGAAATATCCCGGGATTGGCATGCATACACATTGCTCTTCGAATCAGGGTTTAATCAACAGCTGAATGCATTGCCACTTTTCTGCCATCGATCCAATGACGCAGCCTTGGCATAACTGTTCAGCTGCACTTTGTGATGTTGTGGGCTGAACTGTTAGTACTCCTTATTCTGCCCTGGCACTTGCAAGTTGGCGATAGGGGAGGAGTGAGCCCAGCAGTGAGGGTAGACTGTGTAAGGCTGATCCCTTGGGTTGGGTAGAGTTGATCTGTGATCACTTGGGAGAGGAAAGAACAGAGCTAATGTGATAGAAGTCTATAGGGAATCTGGATACAAATGTGGTGGTTGCTGTACCAAGGCTAAAAATATTTGCTGCAATGTCTTGGACTGAACAGCTAGGCAGTCTAGCAGGAGCCATGATGGATGCTCAGCCTGTGCAAATCAGTGAGGGAGGCCCCTGTAACATACACTTATCAAGTTACACAAACACCACTGAATATGAGGCAACCTGGGCTTTAGATCTCTTCTTCACTGCATGGGCTCTTCTGTGGTGTTATTTATTACTCCCCATCAGTCATCGCCTTCTGGCATCCCTTATGGCTGACACTTGTGATATAATAAGGCCCTGTCTAACTTATAAAATTAAATCAGATATTTCCTGTTGGGGAGTAATGTCCCCTCTGTCTAGTTCCCTTTAGACAGTATACACCAGCACAGGCAGGGATAATGGAGTCGGGATAATGAGAGACGGTGTCCTTCTGTGTACTTTTCCATACAAAGGGGTAAGGTGTGGGGAAAGGAGTTTTTTCACACCTGTATCCAGTAGAACAAGAT
Organism: Crocodylus porosus; assembly: GCF_001723895.1. NCBI lineage: Eukaryota > Metazoa > Chordata > Crocodylia > Crocodylidae > Crocodylus > Crocodylus porosus. The sequence goes on along the minus strand of NW_017728918.1, from coordinate 5,208,540 downwards.
CTTCAGGGCAGATATAGCAGGCTATGCTGCAGTATGGCTAATAGCCCTATAATGTGAAACCTGTGGCTCTCCCTGCTTCACAGTATGTGGGCTTCATTCTTCATAACCCAGGACAGAATGACTTAAAGGTAGATTTTGTGGCCCTAGCCAAGCCAGTGCAGCCTGACAACAAATCTGTTTATCTGATTTCCTAATTTTTATATGTGTATGTGTGTGTGTGTGTGTGTATATATA
>NW_017728918.1:5202079-5208206 GCF_001723895.1 Crocodylus porosus | reverse complement strand
ATATATATATAATCTCAATTAAGATATAAATAACATTTTATAGATAGATATGGATCTATATCTATATAATCTCAGAAATCAGATAAATAGGTACACACATACATACAAACATACCCATACCAGGTATGTAGATACATATGTATTTATGGGGGTGTGTATAGGCATGTGCATGTATGAATATTTGTGTGTGTGTGTGTGTGTGTGTGTGTAGTAATGATCCTCAACCCATGACTCGTGGCCAGCATGTTGTCCATGAGAGGATCTGACATTGCTCATTGCCACAGAAAACCAATAAAGTTAAAACTGTGGTGGCAGGCAAAGCACAGACCAGTGTTGCCTACAGCACCTTAGTTGCTCAGTGTTGTTGCTCACAGGCAAAGGTTGGGATCATTAGTGCACAGGATCTTAGTAACATAGGATGAGAAGGGAAATCAAGGTGTCTTTTTTCTCTTCCCCCTACTCCGAGGCAGGATACCTAGACCATCCCTGAGAGGTATTTGTCTAACCTGTTATATGTGGGGTTGGCAGAAATGAATAGTTCTGTTTTGAGGGCAGGGTTTGCTATAGTGCACTGTGTGTAAGGCCTGATACCACACCTTGAACAGTGAGGATGAAACAGAATAAGGACGTGTTGTGAGTTGCTCGTTCAGGAACCACCATCCATCCAGTGCCCAAGTGGTGAACGGAGCAGGATTCCCACGAAACAACAGGACACTAGGGCTGTGCGAAACGACACTATTCCATTTTGAGTTGAGTTTTGAGGTTTGGATGGAACAGTGTTTTGATTTGAATTTCATTTGGAGTTGAAACAGCTGTTCCATTTTGCTTCATCGAAACATTGAGGCTGTTTCAACACTGTTTCGAAGTTTCGCCCGACCTTTGGGCTGGGGAAAAGAAGACAACCCAGCTGGACTGAATTTGTTTCCCCACTGCAACTGTGGTGCTGGGGTTAGGAAGTCAGCCCAGCTGGGCTTATCCTCAGCTTGAGTGATCAGGCTCAGTTCCCTTCCCTTGCACTGTGATGGGCTTCCCGCAGCCCAAGGGCAGGAGACAGGAAGAGCCAGGGCTGCGCTCCTGAATGCCGCTGGGAGCACAGCACTGGTTCTCCCCTGTCTCCCCCTACCTCACTGCTGGCTTCTTCGAAACTCAAAACATTTAGAAACTTTTGAAACATTTCACTAGCCTCGTTTTGTTTCGAGGCTGTTTCAAAGCCCTCCATTTCGATTTGATTTCACTGTGCTGAAAAAGCCTGTCAATAGAGTGAATAGTGCCAAGAAACTTCACTGGCTTTAAGATGGATCTGGAGTTGGCAGTCTGGGAACACACTTGTTAGCTATTTCCTATGTTTCTGATGTCTGTAACATAGGCAAAACAACAAACTTGCTCTCAGAAATGGCTGATTATTTAAAGAGCAGGAAATAATTGTGATTGACCTGGGCAGGAGATCTTTTGCAATTAGTTTTATGCAACCTCTTCCCATTTATGGATGGTTTAGAGGCAGTGTTGCCTGCAGCACCTAAGTTGTTCCATGTTGTTGCTCATAGGCAAAGGTTGGGACCGTGAATCTTAGAAATATAGGACCAGAAGGAGAATCAAGGGATCTTCTTGCCTTTCCCCTTAGTCTCTGGGGAATATCCATGCAAGTGAGCAGGACACTGGGATTCTGTCATTTAGCACTGAAGAAGCATGCATCACAGACCCTGCAATATTGCTTAGCACTGAAGTGATAGGTTGGGGCTTTCAGTGTTGCCTAAGGGAATTAGGTGTCTGATTTGCATTGAATTTTGACTTAGTCTCTAATCTCTTGGGGGCTAGAGCCTTCTTTTTTCATAGTTTGGTAGACTTGAACTAGCACAACGGATGTGTGGTCCACGTTTGGAACTTCTAGGCAATGATAATTAATTTCTGAGATATCAGTGCCTAACTCCCTTAGACACCTTGGAGTATCCCAGCCAAAATGACTGCCCTATTTTACGTTCTATTCCTTGTGGGGAAACATATTTCTTTAAAAAATAAGTTTCCATTTTTTTTTCCTTTGTAAAATATCCTCTAGAGAACATCTCCCCGGGGTCAGATCATCACCTATCAGCCATCATATGGTAACAGTTGTTGGGTATATGGGCTGGATTCATTCCAGTACATTAGGAGTTAAAGGGTCTTTCTCCCATTACCAATCCCCTCTCATGCTTAAACTCAGCCTTATGTTAAGCCACCCTGCTTCTAATATCTACCGTACATAGTAACCCTATCTAAAAAGCCCTCGTTACTCAGGAGTGTCATATTCTGCCCAGCAGCTATGGAAATTCACTGATCACACTCAAGGATGACACCCGTGAATTACAAGATTCAGGAGATGAGAATATAAAGCCTTCCCCCCACCATCACTGCTGCTGAAACAGCAGCTGAGCTCCAAAAGCCAGCTGATACCATTGCATTTGCTCTAGCCAGAAGGGGAAGGCTGGAAGGGGGGAAGAAAGGGATAGAAGGGAGTCAGAGAAGACGAGCAGAAGGGATGGGAAGTGAAGGGTAGCAGTCGAATGAGCCCAGAAGGCGCGGAGGCAAGTAGGAAGGCGGAGAAGAGAAAAGGAGTCAGGAAGAGGGAAATTAGTCTCATCTGAAATTAGAAAAGGGAGTAAATCTGAATGGGAGAAGTGAGGGCTGTGGTACCTCCGAAGGAACGTGGTCGTTTGTGCTCTGCTCCCAGGTTTTCAGTCTTCTCCAAAGCGCTGTTGTAATTTATATTAACAGGGCAGATCCTGAGAAGACAGATCCTGTGTGTGCTCCTCTGGGAGTTACAGGGATCCCCAGCTGCACTCAGGATGCATTCTGCCCCCGATGATTAAAATCACATGTATCTCATATACCTGATATATTGGAAAGGGATTTGGAAAATTCCCCTGGATTCTAGTGCTGTCGAATCAACCTGTCTGCCGCACAAACCATGCGTGGTAAATGTGTAGGAAATTCAATGCAGTGTCTTTGCTGATCACTTGGTACAGCGATCACTGTGTGCGCACGATGGAGCTGAGCGGAGACAGCTGGAAGGGGTTGATTCTCTTCCACCGGCCTAGCTCAAAATAGGAATGATCCCATTCACTTTGGTGGAATTATAAAATCAGTCTGAAGTGAGAGGAGGATCAGATCTGGAGCGCTGTAGCTTTTCCTAAGCATTGCCCCCGCCTCCCTTGCTTATGGCTCCTTCTTAAAAAATTCTTTCACATACCTCGACGTTTGCAGGAAACTGGCAGGCCAGGGGTTAAACATTTTTGGGTGCTGGGCATTCAGGTTCTTCTTTTTTTTTTCTTTTTTTTTTATATATATATACCTCAGTTTGGCTGTAGGACCTCACGCCCGGAGGCCACAGTCACATTATCAGCTGGAAATTGGATAACGACAGCACAATGACAAATCCAGGTTGCCTGCAATAAGGTGCTAATCCCTTTGCTTTAATATCGGAGCAGCGTGTAATGATGTTTGGACATCACTCCAGTTTACTGACGACCCCACTGGGGCCTGCAATAGAACTGTACAACTGTCTAACAAGACGTCAGGTGACTGCCGTCGTCAAAGCAACGGACGGGGCAATCTAATCTTCCTTCCATCCCTTCCAGCTCCCAATAAGGCCCAGGTTATAGAAGTGGCCCATCAATGCTTGGTAACTCGAATCAATTAACGTTAATTCGCACAATGCTATGATGTATTGTGATCACTTTCATTTCGGAGCAGGGGGAAGAAATTGCTATAATTCACCTAAAATGAGGTTGTCTATGGTGCTGAGGTATTAATTGGGTGTCCATATTAAATGGAAAAGGAGCACAGCAGTGAAGGAAAAGTGGATGAGTGACTCTCTTGGCTGCTATTGACCTATCAGAAGAAGACAGTGCCCTTTTCCTTTGCTTTTATCTATTACAGTTTTCCCTATTGCGTGTCAAGTTGATGTATTATAAAAAATTCATTTGGTGACCTTTCACCCCCCTAGCAGATTAAACAATTTCACTGGGATGGCATCATTAACAGGGCCTTGCATTTAATGATGATTTCTCTAAAAGGCCACGGAGATTCGATTTTAAGCTAACAGATTTATTGCACTATTATAACATATCGTAAAAAACTGTACCACCTACGGTCTGGTTTTAGGATAGAAACTGTTTAAGAGTTTATGTGGAGCTTAAAGTGGTATTACCTTGGGATATGCTGCAGTAGCAAGACTCTGACCTCCGGCACGATGCTGTTTACATTTAATAAAAGATGTTCTTCCAACAGTAAACTTAGGGAGTGTATTAGCAGGTTGGTTTAGTTCCTAGCCACTGCTAAGCAGTGTGGCTTGTGCAGGTACTTCCATTGGCTCCCGCCCATTAATAGATGTGACCAATCAATTTCTAGATGTCCCTTCATGCAGTTTGGGAACATGATGACCCCCATGTTTCTTGCAGGCTTCATTCCATTGAATAGATGGGTTTCCTATTAGAAAGGAAAAAAGAAACCCCCCCACCAAAACAGGCTCTTTGCTCTAGGCTTTGGAAAGCCCCAGGACCCTAGCTTAAAAAGGAGCCACCCTGCCATGTCCTATTGTGTTGGCACTCAACTTGGCATGTTCATCTACACACGTGTACAGCTGCGGTCTTCACTGGCTAATCTGGTCGAGTTTGGGTGAGAGGAGACGTGGGGAGATTGTGATATAAGCCTGAGAGCTAATTTCAAGCTCCAGCTTTATGCCAGTCTTCCTATGTGATCTTGGCTATTCTCTCTTTTCCCACTCTGTAAAATGGGGATAATTATATGTCTTCTGCCTTTATACATCATGTGCCTTTTGAAGCTGGGGCTGTCTTTGTTAGTAGATTCATGTAGGATTGGCACAACAGCATTTTGACGTTGTCTGGAGCCACCAGGACCTACTGTCATGCCATATTGTCATATTTAGTTGGTCCAATAAAAGATATCACATCTACCCAAATAACCTTGCCTGCCTGCTGTCTTACCAAGAGCTTATGATGAGTGTCCTGAAAAGGCGGGGAGCTGCAAGGTACTGCACATTCCCGAGCACAATGTATACGTTCATGGGCTTTCCTCTCCTGCTTGGTCCTTTCTAGCACTTCGAACAGTCACAAAATATCTGGCTTTTAGCACAGCTTTTGAAGAAGCCAAAATCAAAATGACAGTGAACCAATGGAGTCATCTCTTTGTGCTCAGTTTTTCTCAGAGCAGACAACTTGCTCCCTTGCTGGTTACCACTGTTCATATTGTCCTCCTGGGCAGTAATATGATGAGTGGTGGGCAACTGAGGCACCACCACTTAGAGGAGGCCCAAGCATGGTAGCCACCACCGGCCCATCTGCTATCACTGCCAGTCCCTGCTGTTGCACCTGCTACCCTGGGCACAGATCCTGATTATTACCCTTGGATGCAGGCTCTGCTCATAATAGTCCGCATTTTCGATATCTCCTTTTTTCTAGCTTGCTGTCATCACAGCATTTTCCCTCCAGGACGCAGCACAGCTTCCTTCTAAACCCACTACCAGCCTTTACTGCCCGCAGAACTTGAGTTTCAGTAGCACTGTCCAAGTTTCAGACGGTTGACCTTATGTACTCTGTGTCAAGGTCAAAGACAGAAATGCCGAGTGGCCTGGGTCGTGCTTAGTCCACTGGAGCACACCCCCATCAACCCAGCAGCCTTTATGAAAGGGCATTTTTACCATCTCATTTGATGTGGCTTTGTGTGCAGCCAGACCCAGAGAACATTAACCTGGACATTAACCTGGACCTTGCTTTCTTGCTGAATTCCTTCCTCCAGCTTTGCAGTCATGATGCAGTGGAAGGACGGTTGCCTTTTCATAATACCTGTGAAAACAGCAGCCATCCCCTGGGGGGCTGCTCCTGCTGCTGCCTTGCTCCCCTGCTCTTCTGGATGCTCATGTGCCCACTTTCCCATCTTAGTTTTTAATGAAAGGAACCATATTTTATGATTACAGATCAAGTGGCCAGCAGGTCTTTTCCTGTCTCATTACCCCACCTGCCTCCCAATAACGGTCACAAGCTGGCAGAGGGTAGATTTAGGCTGGATATCAGGAGGTGCTACTTCACAGTCAGGGCGGCTAGGATCTGGAACCAACTTCCAAGAGAAGTGGTGC
>NW_017728918.1:5189882-5201979 GCF_001723895.1 Crocodylus porosus | reverse complement strand
TCTTTCCTGCCATGGCGGGGGTTCGGACTAGATGATCTGCTCAGGTTCCTTCCGACTCTAGAAACTATGAGAAAAAAAAAAACAATAGGTCCCATGCTAATCTGCTTATTGCACATCTAAGTCATGCTAAGACCTCTAAGGCTTAGATCCTGGTTTCTCTCTTCCAGATCAGGAGCAGTCTGAGTCTGGCCCAGTGGTTTGGATGCTGCTCTGGCTCTACCCTTGGCTGTTCTTCCTGTCCCCAATGCTGTTTAAAACAGTTTGCATTAGTCTTGGTTAAAATACTTAAACAGCAATGGGAGCTGGGAAAGCCAGGTCCAGAACCCAGGGTGGTACCCATCTCTTTGGGACACTGGCTCATGCTTCCTTTCACTTGCTCTCCTTTTGGCCCCATGACTCTTGCCCAGTGGGTCAGCTTCATCAGTAAGGGGGGTGGGGGGCAGGAAAAGCATTGTTGCGACCCTGCCTAGCCTGTGGTTTGGAGTTTAGGACATTCGCCCAGAAATTAGGGAGACTCTCTCAGGTGGAAAAGGGCCTGGAATCCACATCTCACTTCCAGGATAAGTTCTCTAAACATTAGGCTGAAAGGTGGGTAGTGGCTTCAGCAGTAGCATAGGATAACATAAAATTAGTGGGCGTGTCTACTTGAGACACTTTACTGCACAATATGTGAATGTAATGCATGGTAAGGTGTTACCAGCTACATGTGTGTGTCAATTCCTGTGCATTAAATTAGTCTAATGCACCGGTTGCTAGTGCCAACACATGCAGGTCATAGAAAAACAGTGCATTAACTAATGGGCCAAAGCACACATGTAGCCCCTGACCAAAAGCAATTTGCTCCTGGTCAGCCAAGGTAGCAGGGGGCCACAACTGCTTCCTGGCTAAGCCTCAATCATTGTGGGATGGGGGGAGGGGGAAGATTGGGGATGTCCCCAGAGCAGGGACAGCATTGGGGGCCAACCCATCTCTCCCCCTCCCCCTGGCTGCTGCAAAGGGCCAGAGCAAGGCAGGAGCAGCCCTGGACTGAACTGCTCCCATCAGGAGCAAATTTGTTCCCAATGAGTGCAGATTCAGATATGTTCCTGCCCACCATTTAATGCACCTACATTTTCTGCTCAGGGGTATGTATACATTGTGCATGTAGACACACCCAGTGTAAGTATAATTTAGTGACACGTACATGTCTTGGAGGCAAAATAACATCTGGGTCTAAGTACCATGCAGATGCAGGATAGGTGGAGTTGAATCTGGCCCTAGCTCTCAACATGACCTGTATATCCAGATATTTCTGGTCCCTGAGAAGACAGGAGAATGAACTGAAGGCAAGTCTGTAGTGTAGTGGACCCAAACAGACTGTAAACTAACTGAGTTGGGTACCAGTGACAGTCTACTATGCCTGGACAGAGCTCAGCCTGAGCTCTTCTTCTCAGGAAACTTCTTAATGTAGACATAGCTTTAATCTCCTTTGCTATCCTTCTTGCCTACAAGTTATTGACTCAAGTGAGCCTTGCCTCAGCTTTAAAGCCCGATGCGAATAACAATAAAGCTATTATTGCCTTCAGTGGTGCAGGAGCGGTGCCTAGGAGAGCATCTTACTTCCCTTTTTCCCTGAAGGGCATCCCCGCCTCTTTCCTCCTTGTTCCTTGTGACATGCCGTTCTTCCCCGGCCTGTTTCAGTTTCCTCCCACCACATTTAACCTCCTTGCTGCTTAGGAAGAGATATCTGCTCTCCCACAGATCCCAATATGTTCTGCAGACCCATACTGCCACTCCGTGTCGAGTAATAGCTGATGGAGCTTAGCATGGGCTTCCCTGGGGAGCATAAACCTCCTGGGTGGGACCCCCATAGAGAAGATCTTTAGAGGACTGACAGCATGCGGTGCTCGCCCGCGGTATACCTGCCACGCTGAGACAGCCAGCACCGCACCGCGGGGAAGAGACAGAACAACATGCTCCTCTTTGCTCGCTCTCAGGCAGGTCTGCCCACTCTGCCCCTATGCGTGGAGCTCCATGCCAGCTTCTCTGTCTCCCACGACACACACGATGTTGAGGAGCGGCTGGGGAGTCTATTTTCCTCCTGGCACCGCTCAGCAGGGGAGCAGCAGACCAGGTTGCTGTCTTGCTAGATGCTGCCATTCCCTTGCAGGGGATACAAATCCAGCATGCACAGGGCTACCACAAGCCCCTGACCAGGGAGCTAGTGCTGAATATGCAGCATTATACATGCCACATGTATAATGACAGATGCATATAATGGCATATACATGCCACATGTATAACTGTGTTGGGCCAAGATCACTTACACTTAAGATTTTTTCACCGTCAGAATGAATCTACATGAGGATGCTGGTTCTCTTCAGGAAAAACAATACATCCCAGGGCTATGTTGTGCAGAAGTGTTTCTTTAAACTAGAGAGATGGGGGAGAGAGAGAGGCCTTGCCTTGAGGCAACACAGCGTAGGGCAGGGATGGCCAACCTGTGTCACGCATGCCACAAGTGACATGGGCAGGCTGTGGGTGAGCCACATGGCAGACTGGGGAGCAGCAAGGCATCACAGCAGCAGTTAGGGCAGGGAGCAGAGAGCAAAGCAGCAGATTGAGGAAGGGAAGCGGATCGAAAGGGCACTTGGGGGGGGTGCTGGATTTAATTTGTGGCATGCATGCCAAAAAGGTCGGCCCCCATTGGCCAAAGGCCTAGGGCACTGATTTGGGATTGATCAACAAAACTGAGTAACAATGATTTCCAAAGGTGACCAGTGGGTTTTGAGCCACTGTATTCAAATTGGAATACATAGAATTGGACTAATTTTCAAAGCTGCTACTCACTGGAAACCTGTCCCTGTGCCTTAGTTTTGTGTCCTTGAAATCAGTGTGATTAGGATTGCTTTGGTATTAGTGTTATACATACACTTAGGGACGGCCCTGGCTCTCCAGAGCTTCCACTCAGAGCCATGAAGATAAAAGATTTTTTAAGTTCGTTGGCAGTTCAAAAAACATATTTGGATTCATGCAACGTACATACATATATATAAAATAGAAATAAATGCAAATATGTGTGTGTGTGCATATTTGCATATTTATATATTTACTTTCCAGTGAAGGGGGCAGGAGGGATCCAAGAGGGGTGTAATAAGCTATTTTATTTAATCTAAAGTGAAACGTTTCATTTTGATTTAAGAATAAGACTGATTTTTTTGGGGGGGGGCAGGGGGAAAGGAGGTAGAGAACACTTTGAACACAGACAACCACAATGTTTCCTTTTGAAAATGCCAGGAGGAAACACTTTGGCTTTTCCAGAATTTCTTTCCCTGAACAATTTGGTGAAGCTGATGCCAACTGATAAAACGTTTCAATGTTGCCAAATACAAATTTGTGGATAGGATCGGGCAGAGGGGAAGCAGGTGCAGGAATGTGGAGTGATATGAATGGGATTGCACAGCACAGTGATGCCAGGAATAGAATCTAATTTTCCATCGACCTAAATTCGTTAGGTCACATTTGCCACTTTGGCCACTATATGAATAGCTTTGTGGCATAGGCGAGTGATTCCTTTCAGCTGCAGAGCTGTTTGCCCAGGAAGACCCAGTATCATAATGCAAAGAAACAGTCTGAAAAAAAAAAATTGAGTTTAACCAAAGCAAATTGGCCATCAATAAACCTTTTGTTTGTAAACACCTTTAAGCAAACACTAGAGAGCTGAATGAATAGCTTTCCTACTTTCATTTCTAGGCAATATCAACCCGCCAGTTGCTTTGCTGCAATGGTACATTAGAAGTATATATATATCTATAGCTAGATAGATGTCTTATCCATCTATATTTATCTATATAGTTATATATTTATCTATCTTTATATACTATACTATATATTTATATCTGTAGATAGCTATATCTATCTATAACTGACTATTTGGGTAGATATTGATATCTATATCGATCTAGAAAGATATCTATATCTATATCTATCTAGATCGATATAGATATAGTTATAGATATAGATATAGATATATAAGGGAGATGGTAAATGACATGAAGCATCAGGAAGGGAATGAAATGATATGGGCTCAAAATAAAGTGTCATTTCTTTATTCAAATGCAAAAGGCTTCTCTCAGGATGCTTGAATTGAAATTCCACTCTCAGAATACCAATGTCTTTTTAATGGGGAGCCTGTGTATCTCAATATCTCTGCATGTGAACGTAGCAGCTACTAAGAAATAGAAGCACAAATTCACCGGTAAGAGACTTTCAGTACAGATCTGCAGCTTTAAAGATTGCCCCTGGAGAAAATGTGTGTCTGTTTTTACAGAAGCTGCAGGATATTTCTTGGAATACATCTTGCTGGACGGGAAGAATTTTGTACATTCTTTGCTTCTGGATGAACGGGGAGGATGGTTTCAAGCGTAAAGCAGGAGATTTGCATAATATAATTACCTGTGACTTTGGAGGAGCCATATCTTGTGTGTCTCAGTTTCCCATTTTTAAATTAGGGTAATATACTGGGAATCCTTTATCTGTTTGGATTAGGGTACGGTACCTTGTGCTATTGGCCTTGGTCTCATCTAAGGTCTCAGAGTCATAAGAATCATAATGCGAGATAGCAAGGGCATGATGCAGGGTCTGGTGAAATGTTATTTAATTCAGCCTAGCCCCGAACACTTAAATATTGCCACCTAAAGTGAAAATGGCATGCAGTCTTGTGAACAAAAGTAATGGTTAGTCAGCAGAGCTATGCAGGAAGTCAGCTGTCTCAGGGATCTGTATCAGGTGTTTTAATACAATTAATGATCTGGTGATTTCTTTCTTCACATTGTTTTGCATGTGGAAGAAATGGAAGTGGCCTCACTCCTGGAAGCTCCCTATATGCAAGGCCCTATAATATCTCAGTCCAAGCGCAGCCCTCAGATGGGGAAATGGGAAAGGAGCTCCCCGTACAGCCGCAAATAATTTTTCTGGATAAACAGGTAGTGATTTACCTCCCTACAGAAGTGCGACTGTGTTAACTCTGTGTGACATTATCCGCCCCAAGCACTCAGAAACCACGAGAATATCTTAAAAACACGATTTCAAAAAATATTCAATTGTATTAATTTGTCTTCACATTTCTGAACCTTTAAGATACGCTCGGTTCACATTTTCACGCTTTTCTTGGCTAGAAATTTACTTCAAAAACAGGGACCCTGAGCTTCTGCTTCCAGCTCTTGATTGCTGCTAGTGGGCCTTAAAAAAAAATAGCACCAAATATTGCAAGATTTACAAGTAGATCACAGGAAGTTGGCAACACCGTATGGTTGGGTTTGCTTGGCTCCTTCTGTTCCTTATTTCCCTTTGCCGCTTTTGAGAAGCTTGACAACTCTTGACACTAAAAGCTAAAGCTTTATATCAGGATCCAGAGCTGGGCTTTTGGGTTACAGTCTTAGCATCATAGCAGGGGAAGGGATTTTTAAGGGTCGTTTGCTCCAACCGCTAGGCCAGATTCCTTGGCTGGACATTGAGCCCTAGGCCACAGTAGTGAAAAGGTCAAAGCCTAACCACTAGACAAGAAATGGCAGTGCTTGACACTGGGCATGTCTATGCGAGACACGTACTGCACAGTAGCCTAATACTACCATGCAGTAGTGTGCCAGTCAAAAGCCATGCAAATATGCTACTGCGCAGTGTTATTAGGCTACAGCATAGTAAGCTTCACAAAAAAAACGTGCATTGGCACTACTGCACAGTAACTGTAGTTACTGTGCATTTAATTAGTACTTCGTTAAGCAAGTACTAAAGAAAATGCACAGTAACTGCTGCACATGAATGAACATGTAAAGAGCATTAACAATCTGACCTGGACTCCAAATCATCAGTGGGGCTTAGAAAGCTTTTTCTTTTTTAAATGACAACTTATGACTTCTTTTTATTTGTCTACTTGTATCAAAGCCGATTGTGTCAAAAGCTGTTGTGCTTTTCTAGGTGATCGGGGGGGCTAGAAACCCTTTTTTTTTTTTTTTTGTAGTACACTGATGTTTCAGATGTCTGTTTAATCCCACGAATCTAGGAGCTGGGACTTTGACATCCAATACTGCAAAATTCACAATAAAAGCATGAAGATCGGCAGCTGACAGAGTTTAGGCTCCTCTCTATTATACTGTGGGCATGTCTACATGAGATGTTTACTAGGGTGCTGATTAATTAGCTCCTCAATAGAGTCTCAGTGTCTACATGTGCGACGCTATCAGGCCGGAGTAAATTAATTTACAAGTAATAACCTGTGGTGGAGTAAAGTACTCCACCGCAGCACAGGTGTAGATGGGGACCAGGTTGTCTGGGGCACTAGCCGGCTAGCCTCGCACTGGGGTACCAGCATGCCCCAGCCAGCCGCTCCATAGCGTGTTGAGCCGGGTTGGAGCAGCCCCAGGCTGGCAAGCTGACTCCTAGACCTCAGCAGTGAGGGCTGCTCTGACCTGGCTCAGCATGCTGCAGAGGGGCTGGCTTATTGCACAGGAGCAATAAAATCCAGCACCATATGCATTGGAGTTTATTGTGTCACACTAATTACCCATGTAGATATGCCCTGTGTGATGCCGTGTGAAACACCTAGCATGTGAATACGTATTATCCAGCTGCTAGAATTTAATAGATGAGCATTGCCTTTAACTCCTCCCTTCACTGTAAACTCCCATTCACCTGGAGGAAAAGGAAGGAAGGAAGGAAGGAAACCTTTTCTTTCTCTTCTGTTCTTCTCAGGGTCAGAGAGTTGAAACACTGGGGCTGCCCACCGAACCCTGGGTCATTGCAGCCTATCTCAAGGGCTCCTCGAAGGCTGCGTTGAAAGGTTTGGACATGTTTTTTTACATATAGGGGGGTGGCAAAAGCATGCATTGGAAATGATGGCTATACATTTGGGAAAAAGATTTTGTTTGAAGGCTCTGAGCTGGAAAGAGAACAGTGTCATGGGCTGCTCAAGCACATAGAAAGGAGGCTTTGAAAAGCATTTCTGTGTCTGGCCAACTTAAAGGGACACTGACCCAGAGTTTAAACCCCAATTAGAAACCTTAGAAAGAAGAAAAGAGGTGGAGGATGATCAAGCATGTTAATCTATTCCAGGTAGTGTTAATTAACCTAGTTCCATTAAAGTCAACAGAGCTACATCTGTTTATACTCATGGTGAATCTGGCATAATGTGATAGAAATATCTGCTTTGGTTTCTTCTCATTTCTTTTTTCAATGTGAGAATGTTTTCTAATGAGGGATTTGAACATTTCTTTTCTAGTCCTGATTTAGCAACTATATCAGCTTGTGCTTAACTATATCCAATGAGGCTGTTGGGACTGATCACATGTTTAAAATTTAAGTAAAATAAATGATTACCAACATAACATCACATTGGCTAGGCTGACTTCCCTGTCACAAGGCAAATGGACAGAGTGGAGGGTGAAAAGTAGGCAGTTCTGCTATACTCCCACCAAGTGCCCATCCACAGTCACGGCAAGTGTATCTTAGCTTTGAATTGCTGAGATCACCTTTGAGGAAACAGAAGCGGTAAAAAGCGTCTGTGCTGTGGATCAGCCACGAACTATCAGACCTAAACACTAAGGCCCTTACTATACATTACATTTATCACACCATTCACTGGTTGATTACGCAGTAAATTTAGCCTGGCCACACATGCAAAGTAAGACCTTCCACATGGACAAAGTAATTATCACACACTGAACTGGTTATTCATGCAATAAATTTAGACCAGTCACACATACACAGTAATTATCCCATGCTAAAAATAACTATCCATCGATAATGTAGCCAACCAGCTACAAAGTTAGTGCTTGAAAATGTGTCAATCTGATATCTTTTATCAGATCAACTCAGATAGTTGGAAAAAATTCTTCACAAGCTTTCGAGCACAAACACCCTTCGTCAGGCTGAGGAAGCATCTGCACTTGGTCTGCACTCTTCCTGGAAAGAATGAATAGCAAAGAAACCAGTGTTTGTGCCCAAAAGCTTGCAAAGAAGAATTTTTTCCAACTATTTGAGTTGGTCTAATAAAAGATATCGGATTTTTGTCTGCCTTAGACCAACACAGCTACAACACGGACCGCTGAAAATGTGTAACAACTTTAGCTGGTTTTTATTCAGAGTTCATTTGGATGTTTCATAGTTTCATAGTTGGTAGGGTTGGAAGGGACCTAAGCAGATCATCTAGTGTGACCCCCCGCCAAGGGCAGGAAAGGATGCTGGGGTCAAATGACCCCAGCTAGGTGGCTGCCTAGCCTCTTTTTGAAGAATGTGTAGCAGGGCCCTCAGTGAAATTTGATGGCTTAGACAAGGGGTGGGCAAAATGCAGCCCCTGGGTCAGATGCAGCCCACCAGGCCATTCTATCAGGCCTGCGGGGCCCCTAAAAAATGTAGAAAATTAATAGTTATCTGCCTCTGCCTGCCTATCATGTGGCCCTAGATGGCTTGCCAAAACTCAGTAAGTAGCCCCCTGCCTGAAATAATTGCCCGGCTTAGACTATGCAGGGAAGTAGACTAGATGATAGCAATGTTTCCTTTTGATGTTAAAATCTATGAATCTAATAATATCTAGGTCTCCCTGCCAGGATTTCCAAAAGCCAACCCTGGCCGTCAGCTTAATATAGCTCCACGAAAGCCAGTAGGGTAAGGGGAGCTTTTATAAACTGAGGATCAGCTCTACGGTGGCAGTGGCAGGCTTGGTTTTACAGGGTGAACTAAGACTGTCCAAATTCATTTCACACCATACACAGAACACAGTCTGAGAGGGACAGGTTGCAAGAACTACTAATTTCTACTGGACTGAAACCAGTATCCTAAAGAGGAACATTTCTGATGCCCTGAGCCAGGGTCCTATTTCACGTTACTTTTGGATAAAGCTTTATAAAAAATCAGCCTTTTTGTGAGCTGGGAAGAATCACTTTTCCCCCCAAAATTAAATAAATTGCAAATCAGAGAAAGAAAGGAAAAAAAAAAAAAGAGGCAGAGAAATTAAAAACACATGGAAGGAAAAGACTCAAATAAAGAATAGTTACTGAAGTGAAATGCACTTTACATTCTTTAAAAGATACATGCATCAAATTAATAGTCAATAAAATCCAGCAAGGAACGAACTGCATTGTACAGATGTTCTGCGTGTAATAGTTTGCTGCAGTTTTTCCTTTGACAAACGTCCTTATTGAGCTCGTCTTTTGAAGCATATGAAAGCAGCATTTAATCGAAATGGGTCTGTCTAGCACACTAAGCCCGCTTCATCTGACAGCAGCCAAACTACCTCATGCAAAGTAGTTTAGCTCCAAATTAGCTCGCTTCTGCGTTAAATACCAGCTTGCCTCAGAGATCTTTGTAAAGACTCCCATATATATCTATAATATTCGGAGATTTGAAGCATATGTGCCCAAAAGCTGAAATCGTCTCTGGTAAGGGGTACAGTACTGTACTGCAGGCTTCACCGTAGACTGGGAATGGAAGTTATAAAATATTTGAATGCTGTTGACAGGATCTTCTATAAAATGGGTGTTACATCTGGTGGTAGAGCTGAAAATACAATGGTAGAGCTGAGAGTACTATCAAGGCAGGCACGGTGGGGGATGAGGATCATATACACTTCATATATATAAAACGATGGGTCAGGATTGAAACAACAACTAGAATTTTTCATGTTCCTAGGAGGACCAGAAATATTTACATCACGGTAGCCCTTCGAGACCCCCCCCGCCGAGATCAGGATTTTGTTGAAATGGGCACGGATAGACCACTTAATATTGCACAATCCTCACATTAGCACGGAAAGCTCTCACCGTGGTTAAGATAGAAGCTGAGAGAGGAAACAAAGGCACAGGCAGGGCAAGGGAGAGCTGGCAATGGAGCTCAGATAGGTGCAGGATGCTCTCCTTAAGCCTGTCCCTGCTTCTTCCATGACTTGTGAGTTTACAGGTAAAAAAAAAGACATAGTAAGATGCTATTGTCTCATCACATCTATAACCATGTTTCTTCTTAAGACCTCCCTTCTGGTACTGGGCAGCAGTACCTGGACTGGCATACCTTTCCCATCCTCTCACTCGTTCTCATTGCTCCCATTCTGAGTTGGATCAGCTCTGCAATGCTCAAAAACCCTTGCCGGGTTCAGTTCCTCAGTAATGATTGTGCCATTTTAATAATCCCCATGCTGGTGGGATATTGGCTTTTTAATGAGGTTCAGTTAGGTAAAACATAATGCACCCAGTCTATTAAAATGTATTAAGTGAGGTTCCATAGGTATTTGCCCTGTGCCTCACACACTCCATTGTTTTCATGAATGATTTTGATGGTGAAACAGTGTGAATACTCATGACTTTTTCAGACAATACCAAGGTGGGAGGGGTGGCAAACACTCTAGAGGACAGAACTAGATTTCACAATGACTATAACAAATTGGAGAAATGGTCTGAGATAAAAAAAGAAGTGATTCAGTAAGGAAACGTGCAAAAGGTGACTGCTTGATAGGAACAATCAACTGCTGAAATACAAGATGGGGCATGACTGCTGTACAGCGTCACTGAGCAGATGTTATTGGAGGTTGCAGTGGATCGTAAACAGAACACAAATCAAGAACATTATATGGAAATGAAAAATAATGAATATCTGACTCTCTATGTCCAGTGTTCATCCCAATGGACCCCTAAACTCAGCTGTGGTGTCTAGGGACTACTGTGATATATAAGTAAGTCTAAGAAAAGTGTGCTGTGAGACTTCCATTATACTTAGCATAGGGAAGGCCTCAGCTAGCATCCAGTACCTAGTTTTGGATACCGGACATCAAGACAGATGTTGATATGGGTGAGAATCAGGGGACAGCAACAAAAAATTATCAGTGTAGGCCAATGGTTTCCAAGGTTTTTTTCATGTGGGGCCCTAAAACGTTTTCAATGGAGGTGCAGACCCCTTCGGAAATTTTGAATGGAAATGCAGACCCCTTTGAATTGTAAGTATGGGTATTCACATACTTTTGATTGATCATAGTCATCTTTCATGGGCCCTTTAGACATCATCTTCAGATTCCCGGGGCTCTGCAGACCACAGGTAGAGAACAACAGGACTAGAAGCCATGACAGAAGGAGAAAGACTGAAAGAAGTAGATCTGTTTAGTCTAGTGAAGGGAAGAGTGAGGAATGATACAAGAGCAGTCTTCCAATATATAAAACATTTCTACAAAGGGAAGGGTAGTAAATTGTTCTCCCTGTGCACTTGAAGATATATGGGTTTAAGCACAGCAAGGGGCATTTAAGTTAAACCTCAGGAAAAACTCACTAATTGTAAAGACAGTTAAACTAGCATAGGTGACCTAGAGAAGTTGTGCAATCTCCATTATTTCAGATTTTTAAGAATGGCTTGGACAAACATCCATCAAGAATCATCTGGGGGTAGTTGATCTTACTTCTGGGGTAAGAAATGGACTAGGCAAACTCCTTCCATTTTTTAATGATACCTGTGATGTGGCAGCTCTAAAATTGGCATACTTTGTCCACATCACCACTTTTGGGACTATTTCTAAGGAGTCTGATTGCAAACCCTTTCTTCATTCTGAGTAATATTTTGAGTACTCCCTTTTAATCAAGGGGTTATTTTTGCAGTGGCGCATGACTCAGTATAAGAAAGGATATCAGAGCCTGGTCTGTAACTGAAGGCCTGTTCTTCCTTCCTTTGAACAGTGCAATTTCTATGAATCTGCAATTTCAGCACCGTTCTGAATGCAGGTTTCATAGTTTCATAGTTTCTAGGGTCAGAAGGGACCTGAGCAGATCATCTAGTCTGACCCCTGCCTTGGCAGGAAAGAGTACTGGGGTCAAACAACCCCAGCAAGATGTTCATCCAGCCTCCTCTTAAACACCCCCAGGGTAGGGGCCTGCACCACTTCTCTTGGAAGTTGGTTCCAGACCCTAGCCGCCCTGACTGTGAAGTAGCAACTCCTGATATCTAACCTAAACCTACCCTCTGCCAGCTTGTGACTGTTATTCCTGGTCACTCCTGGCAGTGCTCCAGGGAACAGGGACTCCCCCAGTGCCTGCTGGTCCCCCCTGACTAGTTTATAACAGGCCACAAGATCCCCCCTCAGCCTTCTCTT
>NW_017728918.1:5151707-5189782 GCF_001723895.1 Crocodylus porosus | reverse complement strand
GGGCCCCACATTACCCGGGACCTTCTTTTTACCCCCTATGTATTTAAAAAAGGACTTCTTATTGCCCTTAATCTGGGAAGCTAGTCCCAGTTCCACCTCTGCCTCTGACAAGACTTTGTGAAGATCAAGCAATTCTGTTACTTTGAGATGTGGTGAGGCATGGGCACATATTCACAATGCGCTTGTTCCTTGCAAGCCTTCACCTGATATTTTGAATGGCTTACTGGTTATAAAATGTCAACACACCTGTTTCGTAAAGAATGTAATTATTTTGCATAGTCGTTGAGCGAGCAAGAGAATTTTTGTCATCTCTGGACCAAGTCCAGCATCCTAAAGAAGGGCTGATTTATAAGCCCCACCTGAACCAATATTTAGAAATTTTGCCTGTCTTGGAGAACTTTGCCACTTTCATTCCACACTCCTGCATGAAGCCCTGCTTTTGGCCGCCATCCCACAAAGCCCAAGACTTGGCTGGTGCTCAAAGACATGAAAAAAGTAGCTATCCAGTTGCAAAATCAATGCTATTTTTTTAAAAGAACCATGTCAAGTTAAAAAATCATCACATGTGCAAATATGAATGTAAAATGCTGTTGGGTTAGGATGTGCACCCAGATTGATCGGTTCCTGCTCCGGGAAGGTACGTGAGCTAGGACTGCCTGTGTGTTGGGCTTGCTGAGTGCTTGCTTGGCGGGCTGTGTGTTTGAGCCTGTGCTCTGAGCAGCTGGGAGTGCTGCTACCTGGGTGACTGGTGGATGTTTGCTGCCTTTTTCTGACAAAACCCCCAAAATTGGGGCAGAGCCAGTCCAGGAGGGTATAAAAGGAGACTCCATGAGTGAACAGGGGCAGCAAACAAGCAGTTTGCAGTTTGCAAGCAGTTCACAGGCCATTTTACTGCTCTGCTCTTTGAAGAGGAATCTTTAAGGTCAGCTCTTTCTTTAATAAAGAGCAACTGAACTGTGGTCTTCATGCTTTTGTGAAGGAGAAATATATGTTATGTATCATAATATTACCCAGCAGGAGTAAGTAACCTACATGTATTTAATGTAAGTAGCCATAACTGAGAAGTTAGGCCAATACTTAAGCTCCTATTTTAACTAGAGTTCAGAGTGAAGGGGAGTTTGCTAGGAAGTTCGTCTCACCTTCCTTCACTTAGCTTGGTGAGAGGAAGGAGGTCATCATGGAAAAGGGAAGCTTTTTGGACTAAAAAGGAGAGAAGTTGAGACTGTTTGCAAGGGAATTTGCTAGAGAAGGTCTGCTTAACAAGAGGGGCAGGAAGAGAGAGGGGGCAGATTTAAGCGACCCAGAGAGGTGACTTCAGGACATCGCAGTGGCAGAGCCACTGCCACTGCCACTGCCAGCTCTTCCTCTGCTTGCACCTATGAGGTGTCTTTCCAGAAAGGACAACTCATGGGCGAGGCTTCCAGCCAGGTTTGGTACAATGGAGATGGTGGCTTGCAGGTTCCTTCTAGTGACATCCATGTGGGGGAGTGCCTGTGATGTAAACAGTTCTTCTTGGTGCTATCCCTCAGGGAGCAGACAAGAGAGCTCCAGGAGGAGGTGGTGAAGTATCCTCTACCATGAGGACTTTATCAGTTTGATGCTGGAGGAGATCTATAGGATTATGGAGGAAGGACTTCCAGAGTTAGTGCTAGAGAAGGGAGAGGACATGGATTGCTAGGAAGGTGGAAGCTGGAAGCTTGTGACATCTGGCAGCAAGCAGAAGTCTTCATCTCCACCTGCAATGGTTTCCATAGAGAACAGATATGGAGTCCTAGCAACTGGGGAGGAGGAGCATGTTCCTTGATGAAAGAGGCCAGGCTGGGCACCCCCAAAGTTGGGAGGATGGAGATCACTGCCACCAAGAAGTGACAGGTGGTGGCGATTGGAGACACCCTTCTGCAGGGGGTGGTGGCATCCATCTGAAGCCTGACATGTTGTCTCAGGAGGTCTGCTGCTGGACTGGAGCCCAGATCCAAGACATCATGGAAGGATTACAGAGACTCATCCAGCCCTCTGACTGCTACCCCATGCTGCTCATCCATGTGGGCACCACTCATACTGCTGGGGTGACCCTGAGCAGAGCAGGGCTCTGGGTCCAAAAGTGAAGGGGATGGGGGCACAGGTGGTATTCTTGATCCTTCCAGTCAAGGGGAGGAGCCTAGACAAGAAGAGATGCATCCTTCAAATCAATGCATGGTGTCACCAGCAAGGACTTAGCTTCTTTAACCACAGAATATTGTTTAAAAAAGAACAACTGCTAGGAAGAGATGGGATCCACTTGACAAAGAGAGGGAAGAGCATCTTCTCAGACAGGTTCACTCACCTAATAAGGAGGACTTTCAACTAAGTTCACTTGGGGGTGGAGACCAAAGACCTGAGGTAAGTGAGTAAGCGGGTGATTTGGAGGAAGTGCAAGTAGGAAGAGGCAACAGGGGAAGCTTTCTCATTCTTCCTGAGGAATCATGGCAATCAGGTAGTTACCTCAGGTGTCTGTACTCAAATCCAGGGAGCCTGGGAAACAAGTAGGAAGAATTGGAAGTCCTTGCATGGTCATGGGCTATGACATGATTGGAATAACAGAGATGTGGGAGGAGCTTGCACAGCTGGAGCACTGTCATGGGTGGGTGCAAACTGTCCAGGAAGGGCAGACAGGAGAGAAGAGGAGGATGATTGGTGGTTTATGTAAAAGAGCCATATGATTGCTCAGAGCTCTGGTATGAAGCTGGAGTCAGGCTTGTTGAAAGACCCTGGGTTACGGTCAGAGGGGAGAGCAGCAAGGGTGATGTGGTGGCGGGGTCTGCTATAGACCACCAGACCAGGAGGAAGTGGTGGTTGAGGTTTTCTTCAAACAGCTGGCTGAGGTTCGCGATCATGTGTTCTCATGGGGGACTCCAGTCACCCTGACATCTGCTGGGAGGGCAATACAGCAATGCACGGGTGATCCAGGAGGTTTTTGGAGAGTGTTGGGAATAACTTCCTGGTGCAAGTGTTGGAGAGACCAATTTGTGGCTGTGCTCTTCTTGACCTGCTGCTCACAAACAGGAAAGAATTGGTGGGGGATGTAGAAGTGGATGACAACTTGGGCAGCAGCAACCACAAGAAGATTGAATTCAGGATCCTGAGGAAAAGAAGGATGGAGAGCAGCAGAGTAAGGACCCTGAACTTCAGAAAAGCAGACTTCAAGTCACTAAGGGAAGTCATGGACAGGCTTGTAATCACCCTGTTGAGCTGCTCCACATGCTGGGTATTGCCAAAGGAGTTTCAGCAGAAGAGACTCAACCAATATACTCTTTTTCTTTCACTGCTGCTGATGGTTCTTTGAGGCCATTGCTTGGCTTGAATAATCAAGATCCTCTAACCAGTTCCTTAAGCCCTCCAGTCCCCATGGCCTCCTTATTTCCAGAATCAAGTAAGTTAACACTGCAGATGGGCAGAAGTGACTCACTGCAGGCAAGAAACAGCAAGGTCTGAGAAAGTGGGACTCTGGGTCAGTCTAAGGTAATTATACGGCATCTGTTACCACTATATCTAAGGATATCACAAGCTTAAACACACTCACAAGCTTTGACACACTAATCATACCAACCCTGCAAAGGAGGACGTGCTAGTGACCTCATTTTGCAGAATTGAGGCACAGAGACCCAGATCTTCGAAGGTAATAGAGTACCTAAGACTCTACCTATACACATGCTCAGGGGTGGGGAGCATTTTAATTAGCTCCCAGACAGCTGATCTAAATAAAATACCTCATTGTCCATGTATATTAAGCCTCCATATGTTTAAAAATCGGTGTGGGATGCTTAATCTAAACCTCATTCAACAAGGTTTAGATAAAGCATCCCGTGGCCATTTGAAAATGTGCAGGGGCTTAATACACATGACTCCGCTGCAATGCTGCAGTCTTCTAATTAGAATGTGAAGCAGACTTGATTAATTCAGTCTGCTCTGACCTGTTCTAATTAGAATGGCTAATGAGCACATGTATAGGCAGCCACTGATTTCAACAGAAGTTAGCCAAAAGAATACCTTGAAGAAATTTCCAAGCTCAGGCAGGAAGTCCATAGTAAACCAGGAAACTGAACTGAGACCAAGGCCTAAGCAATGGACCATAGTCAACATTAAACAAAGCGTCACAGATGGATCTATCTAATATCTCTGTAGTCATGGTCAGCGATAACCATGCATTGAACCTGTTTGGGGTGATTCTGATCTGGCTCCAGGCCTTGTACTTTTGTCAGAGCATGCAGCCACCCCTACATTGGTGTGGATAGAGGCAGCTCTATATTACATTTGGAGGAAGTGTGGTGATTTACAAAAGCTGAAGTTCTGGCCTAGAAAGGTTTCTTTAAAAGCCCCCAAAATATGGCGTGGGAGCTGTTCACCAGGAAGGTGTAACTGCAGTATGTTTGTGTATTGTTCTTTAGGCCACACCACAGTAGAGGTGCAGCATGGAAGGGCCTGCTTTACAGACTTGGCAGTCTCCAGTTCGGGCATCGACTGGTATCTCATTTTCACTGTTTCATCACCTCCAGGTAAGGTCCACTATAGGTACCTTGTTGCTTTATTATCTTGTTCCTTGCAAATCTACAAGAACTTTCTGAACCATATTACTAAAGGGTCTTGGATACATCTCAGCTGAGCAGAGCAATTCCTATGCCCTAGGTAAAAAGTCCTGGGGATGAAGCCAGTTTTTCCTCTTCCAAGGCAGTTTTATAACAGGTAAACTGTAGAGAGGTGCCCCCTCTTGCTTGTTCTTCTGGCCCTGATGCGCTTGGCTGCCTGGTAGCCCAGCTTCAAGAGGACAGGTGGAGAGCACCCATCCAGGCTTGTGCACTTCCTTAGGAAGTAGTTGCTATGGGCTTGAATTCCTTTGGAGTGAGAAGAGTCTAGCATTTATCCCCCATTTCCCAGGTAAGTCCTCTAGATATTTGTGCTAATTCAGTGCTATTGATGAAGCTGTAGGGGATCAGGTCTGCCCCAGGACTTAAGTCCTTCCTCACAACCCGACTGGATAACAGTAGAGGTTAGATAGGAGTTAGGTGCCTGATCCAGTGATCAGCCCTGATTGTTTTTGTGCATGCTTCATCTTATGTGCAGTCCTCCTAACTGCTGAGTGTCCTCAGCTCTCAGTGGATTCACTCACACTGCAGGAAGCTAAGCATTAAGCAGGAACAAGTTCTTATCCTGAAATGAGATACATTGAAATTGCTGGAAATGCCACGGCACTGAAGGTAGGAGAGATTGTTTTCATTGTACAAAGGTTGATCCCAGATCCCTTTACTTATATTTTTAGCTAATAGAGATGTTGCTCAGAGATCTTTACAGACAGCGGCCTAAACAGCTGTTTCATCATAAGGGCAATTATCTTTGACTAATTGAAGTCATGGCTCTGTACATTTTTAACATGCACCATAAAAGTGCATACTGGGCGTGTCTTCATATGCATTTTCTGTGGCACCAGTTTACTTGTGGGTAAATTACGACTAAACAGTGCCAGGCAGGAGTCTACACGTGCAGGGAAGCAGGAGCCAATTTGCTGCCAATCTACTCCCAATCTGGGGAGCCCTGGGCCTAGCCTCAGGCTGGCCCCCTAGGGTCCAGGGCTGACCTGAGAGCAAATTTGCTCCCGGATTGTGTCTACACATGCAGTAACTAATTGTGAGTAAATTTGATACCTGCATTTTCAGGTATCAAATTTACTGATGATTAGGGGTTTTTACTGTACAGTAAGTGTATGCACATGTAGATGTACAATTACTATGCAGTAAACTAGGCTACTGTTAAGCCTCTTGTGTAGATGCACCCACTGAGTAACATAAATCATTCTGTATTTTATATCTGGATTGGGGAATGTACAGAACCTTGGCATTCATGGGAGGCACTTCCTTGTCCCCTAAAGAAAACATGAAGCAGGACATTTCACAGGCACTTGGGATGAAATTATTTCATCAGGTTTGTATAGGCAGCCTGCTATGACTATTTGTGTCTTTATGACCTCTGTACTGATTCCCTGTCTGGGCTTATTCTTGAAGCATCTAGAATGCATCTAGTACTGAATGCAGTGCTATTACCTGAAGAGAGCAGATTATTTGTAGGGCATTTATTTGCACTGTCCTGCTATTTGTTTCTGTGCATGGCTATATATCTATATGGGCTTTATTCTCCCCACCTCTGATTTCATTTAATAGGAATTTTGCAACTGGCATTAACAAGAATTGGGTCCACTCCTCACATCCACCTCCAGTTTGAGTCCTAGCTATCAGAGAGACCCCTGGTCCACTCTTACTACAAGTTGATATGCTGATATAGTTGCAGGCTTTAGGCATGTTGCACTCAGAATTGAGATATCAAATAGAAACTTAAGTTTGTTGAAAGGGCCTTTGTCAACTTAAAATGTAGTCAGCTTGAAATAAAGATATGGTTTTGGTATTTACACCTATCCACAAGTTTCCATCTATCAATTATTGTACACATTTTATGCCAATCATCATCCCTATTCAATACATTTGTAAATAAAACTCTTGCATATTTTTATTAAAGGATTGACCCAAACAGCAAAGAGATTAACTTCTACTAAAATCAATAGGACTGTGGATTTGGGATTGAAGACATAAGTCAGGGGTGTCAAATATCTGGCCCCCGTGGTGCTATTTTGTCTGACCTGACGGGTGACCAGTAAGCTAGAGAAGCTGTGAGTGCAACTACGGTGGACTGGCTGGAGAGTTTGGGGCTCCAAAGTCCTAGTGGACATGGCCCTTAATGGCAGGAGGGTGAGCGAGGGCTATGTTAACACAATGCTAGCTCTGCAGCTGCTTACCACCATCATGGCAAGTGGCCACTTGATCCAAGTCCACTTGCCCTAGTGCCTGCTGCCACCCTGGGTTCTCAACTTGGTCTGCTGCCACTTCCAGCCCTATGCCTCAGGCCAGATCTGACGTATGAAGAGCCTCATAGTCTGGATCCTGCCAAGGGCACAGAATAAGTTTGACCTCCCTGAAATAAGTGATAAAAAGAGAGTATTGGCCCAACTGTTTTGGTGATTATATCCTGCCCATCCAATATTCAGTGGGATAAGGCATTTTCACCAACTATTCTGGATTCCTGTGCAGGGTGATTGCATAGTCTAAGCCCAAGTGGCAGGTGAAGCAATCACCAACCAGCAGGTAGAGAGTATCTTTGGATCACGTCAAAGAACCTCAAGTCAAGCGTGAACCACATGGTTCCCTGGCCTAGCATAACTAATTCACATCAGTTTCTATTACCAATGGCACACAAGGTAGTAATATGGGCAGCATCAGTCCTATTCCTCTTTGAGTTAACAGTGTGAACAACCAGGTTCTCATTTGTGTCTTGTTAACTGGTAGTGATGTCAGCACAGATCTAGGAGAGGACTCAAATTCATGCCTCCACAGCTATGGTAAGACACCTTCTCTCCCCTGCCAAAACACCCAGGAAGACTCTTTGGATAAAAGATGTTACATACAGTTTGTACAATATATAGCAGTTCTCAACTTCACTCCTACAAGAAATGATACTCCTACTCCTCCGTTATGATGTTTTTATAAATGTAGTGGAGAGGGTGAACAGCTTGTTGAGCCCCATGGGACAGAGCCGGCTAGCATGTGCTTAACTTTGAATAGGCAAGCATATTACAAATAAGTTCTAAGTGTTTTGCAGGACCGTGGCCCTCAATTGTATCTGTGGGACTAATTCCAGATATCTGACTGTCAACATTTAGAAAAATGGTTGCAAAATTTAACCTCTTCTCCATTCAAGACAGGAAGGGAAGCACATTCTGTTTGAACTTGATCCAGGATCTACTGAAGCCAATGGAGAGTCTTTCATGGAAATGAATGGGCTATCTAGTCAGGGGCTGGTTTCAGTAACCACCTGAGTTCCTTACAACTCTGCTACTCTATGATTTAAGCCTTCTGGGAATGTATAAAAGCATTATTGTCAGCCATTTCTGAGTTGTGTTTTAGCTCTGAAGCACAAAATCAAGTGCCCTTGATTTTGTAATAATCCCTGACATGTTTTCTTTTCTCAGGTGCCAAGTTCACAGTTGAGTCCCAGCCATTTACCATCTTCCCCATTGCCATGGGAGAAAAATCCAACCCTATCCTTACTGTTGTGCTGAGCTCAGTGGCTTCTGTGATAGTTCTGGGTCTTTTCATATTCTGCTGGGTCAAGAAAAGCAAAAGTAACAGTAAGTTGAGATCCATTGTGTGAAGAAGCCCCCCTTTTTTGCAGTGCTGTTCCATGTATTGGAACAATGATAGGGAGAGCTGGGCTGGAGCTGTTAGCATATAATGAATCCTACACAAACCATGACTGGTAAAAGGGAGCTCTTTCTGGTGGCTTCATTGGGAATGGCATCACATCAGACCCAAAGGCAGTTTCTGCATCCACAAGTGACTTCTGCTGCTGTTCTAATCCTCTTCCATTTATTTCCTCCATCGCGGTGTAGCCCGTGGCTTGACCTTGGAGCTTTCTCTGTGAAGGCAGACTCCAGCACTTACACAAAGCCCCACTGACTTCAGTTGACCAAAGCTGAACTTAGGGTCCTATTGTTTTAGACACTGCACATGTCCATGGGTGGTTCCAGAGGGGGTGCAGTGGTGTGGTCTCACTCCTCTTTCAGACCACACCATGGGTGCAGCAGCCAGGGACATTTTAAAGTCCTTAAATTGGACAAGAATCTCCCCTCACCACCCGTGGCATCCCCTTCCTTCTCCTCCTTCCTCAGTGACACATCTCCTCTCCTCTCGTCCCCTCCCTCCCCTGCTCCCTGCTGCTGGTGTCCCCAGCTGACCCAGGGGTGGGGGGGCGCTCCAGGGTTTCATAGAGGGGAAAGGATGGGAGAATTCATACCCAATTCAAGGACTTAAAAAGGCCCTGGTTGCTGCACCTGTGGGCATAGTCTACCCATCCCATGGGGGGAGAGAGTGGAAACTGTTAGTGAGGTCGCAGTCATCCCTGCAGCACTGGTTGCTGCTTCTGCACCGCTCTTTACAAACTCCTGGATACACGCAAGACAGTTTCTGTCCTGAAGAGCTTACAATCATGGGCATAGCAAAACGAACTACTAGCTCCATTTTACAGGGGGGGAGCAGAGGCACAGAGAAATCATTTCCTAGGTTTTCAAAGTTGTCAGCATTGTTTTTAATCAGGACTGCGGAGCACTTGGGAAAATACAGGAGCTGAGAGGCTTAGCAAAGGGTGCCCAGGAGGTGAAGGCAGGTCTCTTGAATCCTTGTCTCGTGCTTTGTTCTCTTGGTCCAGCATCTGACACATGAGATCATCCAAGCAGGACATGCTATCACTTAGTCCTGCGTTGCATTAAACGGTGTTTCTTTGTATCTGTTTAAAAACAGGACATATTTAAAACCGGACTGAGCACTGTTGTCCTCCCTCGTATTGGTACAGTATTTTCAAAGTCAGTGGGAGCTCTTGGGTGCTTTCAAAATTCAGGCCTCTTCTTTCAGTGCCTCAGCCACTGTATTTTCCTATACTTTGAACAGGCAATAGCAGAGCAACTCAGTCCCTAGAGTGTAGCAAACAAAAGTCTAACTCACCTTAACACTGCTTCCTATTACATCTCCCTAAAAGTGGCAATGACACTGGAAGATAGGCCCAGAGCAGATTTATCCCATGCCAACATAAAGCTATTGCTGGGAGAGGAGAGACATGTGTAGCTAGGGCTTTTCCACAATCCAGCAATCTCCACCTGTCATCTCAGCTTTTTGGGGACATATATCGATGGACATAATCTAGAGCAGCCTTCAAGGTGTACTGGAATGACCCGTGGATGCAGAAACTTTTAGACAGTATTAAAAGGAGAAGGGGAAAGTTGGTGTGGGGAGTGTGCATCAGCTATTCCAATGTAGCCCTTACGTGTGTCCCCTCCTACACTGGTATAAGTGAACTAAACTGCCGTAACTTTAAAGCTGAACAAAATGGTCTGGGACAGAAAATCCATAAATCGGTTTGACCCAAATCAGTCGAGTCTGATCCTGCATTCAACCAGGTTTATCTTAAATCGGTTTCAGCCATTTTGAAGCGGATTTATGTGCACTGAACATCTGTTCTGTTACAGGATTAAACCCGTTTCGGATCACTGAAACCGGTTTATGCCTCATTTCTGTCCCTTGCCAACAGGTTTAAAGTTACAACAGTTTGGCCCCACTCCTGCTGTTCTGGAAAAGGAAACATTTAACAGTTACATGGGAATGGCTGCTAAAGGGCAGTAAAATTAATACTGGTATGATGACTGTTACATCATTCCACACCCTTAAGCTAGGGGCCAAGTCAGCCGGAGAGGCAAAGCAGCCCTTGGACCACATAAAGGTGACTTGTGCTGCACAGTCGTAGACACTTGGCTGTGAGTTGCTAACAACGTCCACTTTACGTGGGCAGAGTTTTGCTGGAATGAACAAATGGGATCCCTGGAGGGATGAAGAGTAATCATCTGTTGGGAAGAGGGAGTATGCTCTAGGTTGGATTCCGGCTCTCTAGCGTGAAGTTGTCCCTCCAAGTAATATCTGGCTCTGAGCCTTGAATGGGTTGAGAATGAGATAATTGTTTCTTTTGGTACAGAAACAAAGACTGGATGGGCTAATGCACCGCAAGCAGAGAGCAACATCAAACCTTCCCTGATCCACCGGCCGAATAATTCAGCTCACGTCCCGCTGCAGCGCAAACAGGGAGAGAATGACCGTGATGTTGCTGGGGTGGAAGCAGGTGAGCCTGCAGATGGAGAGTGAATGAGAACAAGTTTCTAAAATGCCTTTCAGGCACTGTGCTTGGGGAAATGACCCTTGTCACCATAGTGTGTTCACTCTCTCTCAAATAATCCAGATCAAATGTCTTCTGTTCACAAAGTCAAGTACGATTCTTCTCACCGCCAGCACTTAAAAGGCCCCCCTGAGGTCTGCAAATGACCACTGTTCACCAATTGCCAGCTGTACCATCACTGCTCTTCCCCTTTGTCAGTCGCACCTTGCTATTTTTGGAGCTTTTTTTGTGTACAGAAGACCTATGATTCCTATAGGGTTTTATTTTGGGGGACAAGAGGACTGGCTTGTAACTTATGGTATATGGGAGTTCTTGTAGATCCTTTTGGACTTGCCACCACATCGCCAGGGACTGGATTTGATGACCCAGCGTGTCCCGTCAGGTTCCTAGGTTTCTATCTCAGTATTGCTAACAATGTGCTTGGTGCTGTACAAGTTATAAATGCGAAGACAATTCCTGTTCCAAAGAGGTTACAGGTCAAAGTGCTGCAATCCAGCACGTGCCAACTTCTACGGATCAGTTTGAATGTTCATGGCTCATGTTGCAGATCACTGAGCACATCAAGGCCTGCTGAGTTCAGTGGGCCACCAGCACCAAAAGTCCTGCCATGTGGATCCAATGCCTGTGTCGTTGCTGAAGAGGCAAACTAAGAAAAGCCAAGAGCAATCTGGAAGAGAAGGGTATCATAAGAAGTTAACAAGTGGGTTGTTTTTAATGGTAGGTTTTGGGGTTTTTTTATTAGATTCATTTTTAACTCATTTTGGGGGGGTCAACCTAGAAATGAGTTTTTGAAGGTTTAAGGCATGAGTAAGTAAGAGTTTAGTGAGCCCAGACTAGGCTTTATGCAGAAAAAGAGCAGAGAGGCAGAGTAGGAGGGAAAGTTCGGCACGGAGATGCTCTTGTTGCCTACTATATCTCACAGAATATGGGTTTTGCCATCCTGCTATTGCTGCCTGGAATGACACAAAGGCCAGTCTCCCAAATCAGTACAGTAAGATGGACAGGGGTAATGGTTACTTCTTCATTTTGACTAATGAAGAGTTCATAGGGCTTGTTTTCATTGACACCAAGGCCTTTTCACCTTGCTGTGGCAATCTGAAGGGCTTTAAAGTGGGCATAAAACACCGCAAAGCCAGTGTAATTGTATCTTACTCTAAGGGCAAATCAGGTCCTCATGCCTAAAACTTATTTCAGAAAGCCTATGTGCCCAGAAGATACAACATATATTTTGGTTTGTATCACTGGAAATGCCAGGAGTTTAGAGATGGACAAACAAAGACTTTGTAGTGAAGGGAAGAGGGATTTACTGTGGATTGTCTTGTGAACAATAGTTGTCCCTATGCCTGCCCTTACCCTGTGATAAGCAGAAGTTAAACCTTAGTAGCCTACCCCTCACTGTAACAGGGCTAAACAACGGAATAACTCCCTATCCTCTCTTAGCTCACTGCAATGTGTTCATTTGTCTATACCTTTCGCCTGCCTTTCAGAAGTATAGTTTTCATGTATTGGTTATAAAGAGGTAACACCCAAAGTACACCCGACGGTCTTGCAGACACAGAGCAAATGACAGTCCTTGCTGGAAGAGGAGGCATCGGCAGCAAACATTTAGGTGTCACAGGAGCAGCCAGCTCTTAAATCAGGAGCATCCAATATAAGGCCTGCAGGCTCAATCTGGTGGCCCATGGAGCTGCTCCACCTAGGCCTAACAGGCTACCACTGGGACATGGAGTTGGGGGCATGGCCGGAGATGGGCAGAGACTTCTGTGCACTCTGGGGCTCTGTAGTCTCGGTCACCTGGCCATCAGCAGCTAGTGGGGAGGTGAGCAAGAGCCATGGGACACAGCCCTCAGTTGCTGGCCACCACTACAGTGGCAATGGTGGCTCCTGCTGCCACCATGATGGTAGCTGTAGCCACAGTGGCCACCACCCCATGCCCATGTAGCCCACATGGAGCCCCTGTAGTCTGGATCCAGTGCTCAAGGTGAGTCTGACATCTATGTCTTCAAGGACGTTACTCCTCTCTCTCTCTCTACCTGTGCAGTAACTGTCCAAATGACATGTAAAAGCAACTCCATCACCAGCTGTGCACATGAAACATTCCCTGGCTGCTTTTATGAGCCCTGCTGCCTGTGTGCACTCCTATCCTGGATACATACAGTTTGACTCCCTATATTACTTTGCATCTCCAACTAGAGATGCTGGTCTCCGCCATTCCCTGCCTTAAACAATTGTGCAATGTTACAACTTCCTGACAGGTAGAAGGCAGGGCAGGGTGACACCTTGTATACTAACTTGTTCAGAAAGCCATGAGCTTCCGAGGGCTACAGCCTACTTTGTCAGATATAGGTTGTAGCCTATGAAAGCTCATGGCTTTCTGAATGACATAGTGTGTAAGGCACCATCCATGTTCTGCTCTGCCTAACTTCAAACTATATTTGCCTGTAGATAAGAATAGGAGACGAGATTTCTAAGCATTTCCACGGGCTAAATCCTCAGGTGTCTAGGTATATGGCCAGACTGTCGGGCTGCAGAGTGCATCTGTCTGATCCAGCCAGGGCACATTTGCCGTCTCCCCGCTACCTCTGTGGACTGCTCTTCTTTTTGCTTGTCATTTCTACACTCCCATATCCTTTTCCCCACTTTTGTTTTGCTTCTCCGGGTCCTTTTCTCCCCCTGTCTTTTCTAATAATCATCTGCTGATCAAACACTGCTTCCTCTGAGGTCATTGCAAAAGCAGATCCCCCCAAGGGCATGTAGTTTAGCAGCAGGGTCCACCAAACAGCAGAAAGCATGGGCTTCCTCTACGTGAGCCTGGCTTGTCTCCTCCAGGTTTTTGCTCTCCACAGCTACCATCACTGCTCTAAGCCTAGTCTGTCCCAGTAACCCAGCTGAACTACACAGTTACTCTAGGGCTGGGAAATTTCCCCCCTAAATTTGCAGATTACATAAGAGGCAGGAAGAGGCGATTTTGAGTTGCAGCTCATTTTAATTAGCATCTCTCCCCAAAACAGAGGGAAACGGAGAGAAAGGAAATGCTGCAGCGTATATGTTCTGATATTCGCCACCCTTCTCCAGAATACCACGTTCAGCTGTGCGCCTTAGGATACGTATCTGCTGTAAATTCATTTTTTATCTAATTTGTCTGAGATCTAAGCTTCCTGTGGAGGTCTGAGATCAAAGGCACTGATTCTGTCTGATGTCGGCTCTGACACATAATGTGTGCTGACTTAGTTCTGTCTATAAACTCTCAGTGGGAGGCTGGCATTTTCCCCTGGCACCTTTGCACAGTGAACTTTTATTTCGGCTAGGGAGGCAGACAGGTATGGCAGTGGTCGGAGCCGTTGTGTAAATAATTCATGGCAAGATTCTTGTCAGAACGAGGAGATCCAGCCTCAGAGAGATCCTTTTAGGAGTCTTTTAGGAACAAGAGGAAAATTAAAAAAAAAAAAAAAGATTCCCCAACATGATCAAGTCTAGACAAGAGCCACAGTACCCTAAGTGGATTTAATACGTGTCACTTGAAATGTCTAATGCTTGACTACTCTATATGTAAAACAAGGTTGGTATTGGAGAAAGTCATTTTTGTTTCATTTCTGCCTCTCAGGTTGTTGTTTTTATTGCCTTCCATAAAGAAATCCCAGATTTTCTAAATCCATCAAGGGTCCAGAGTCTTTATCATTAATCAAGATTGTAAACTGGGAGGGTGTGGGCAACAGAGTCCCCCAGGGCTTGCTTGGTCCTTGGGCTGGTGCTGTTCAACATCTTCATTAGTGACCTGGACGAGGGGGTGGAGAGCACCCTGTTCAAGTCCGCTGGTGACACCAAGCTGTGGGGCAAAGTGAATACACCGGCAGGCAGGGACCACATCCAGGCAGACCTGGATAGGTTGGAGACGTGGGGGGATCTGAACAGGATGCGGTTCAACAAGGACAAGTGCAGGGTGCTGCACCTGGGGAGAGGGAACCAGCATTATAGTCATAGGTTAGGGGCTGCCCTCTCGGCAGCACAGAGGCAGAGAGGGATCTCGGAGTCAGGATTGACTCCAGGATGAATATGAGTTGCCAATGAGATGAAGCAATAGGCAGAGCCAACCGCACCCTGTCCTGCATCAACAGGGGCATCACTAACAGGTCCAGAGAGGTCTTGCTCCCCCTCATGCGGCGCTGGTCAGGCCGCAGCTGGAGTCCCGTGTCCAGTCCTGGACGCCGCACTTCGGGAGGGACGTGGGGAACCTGGAGAGGGTCCAGAGGAGGCCACTCGTATGGTTGGGGCCTCCGTGGCCATCCCTATGAGAAGAGGCTGAGGGACCTGAATCTCTTCAGTCTCTACAAGAGGAGACTGAGGGGGGATCTTGTGGCTGCTACAGCCTTATCAGGGGCCACCAGCAGGGACTCGGGGACAGTCTGTTCCCCAGGGCCCCCCTTGGAGTCACCAGGAACAGCGGCCACAAGCTGAGGGAGGAGAGGTTTAGGTTAGATATTAGGAAGAACTACTTCAGTGTAAGGGTGGCCAGAGCCTGGAATAGGCTGCCCAGAGAGGTGGTGCTCTCACCTTCCCTGGAGATCTTCAAGAGGAGACTGGACAGGCACCTGGCTGGGGTCTTGTGACCCTGCCGCCCCCAGTGCTCCTTCCTGCCCATGGCAGGGGGTCGGACTTGATGATCTGTCAAGGTCCCTCCCGACTCATTGATTCTGTGACTCTATGACTGTTGTTGCAGGGTGTGCCATTGTTATATGTTTCTGCAGTGCTGAGCATAGGGTGCTAGGCTCTCTAGGTATTGCCACAATACAGATCATTGATGAGAAAGATACATAGGCCTGCCTCCTATTCTGATTTTTTCAGGGACTTGAGGAAGGCAAAACAGGACCACATTTAGGTACCTAAATCCACTTAGACATCTAGTAGGTGGAGGAGAATCTGGCCATACAATTTAAAGGCACAGGAGACTATTAGATTATCTAGTCCTTGTCTGTACACCACAGACCATTAAATATCACTTAATGACCCTGTGTTAAACCCCATAATTTTTGACCGATTCACGCAGAGAGGCATCTAGTCTTGACATGCAGACCTGAAGAGATGGAGCTGTCCATTTCCATCACTGATCTTCTGAAAAGGATTTGGGAGTCATGGTGGACGATCAGTTAAATTTGAGTTCTTGGTGGGAAACCGGCCAAATCCTTGGATTTCAAAAAGGCTGAAATCTCAAGAAGGCCCAGGCTTCTGGTTTTGGTCTGGGTCTGACTCCATCTGTGTCCAGTGCCAGTGTTTCCACTTCATGCAGAATATGGGTAACTGGAGACGGTTCAAAACCCAGAGAGGAGCCAGGAGGAGGATGAGAAGGCAGGGCTTACAGTGAGCGACGCCAGGGTGCAATTCTGCTTAGTTTCTCAGAGAGAAAAGACTTGATCACAGTCTAAAACTACCTACCCAGGGAACAAAATGCTGATAATAGGCTTTTCAAGCTAGCAGGCAACCATATAACAATAGCCAAACACATTTAGATTAGGGATTAGGGGCAAATAATGGCACAGTTAATTAGGCACTGGTAGTACTTACCAAAGGCTTTGGTGGACTCTCTGTCACTAATTATTTTTAAATGATTTTTTTTTCTAAAATATATTCTTCAGTTCATTTAGGAATTAATTCAGGGACATTTTATACTCTGGGCTATTCAAGAGAGCAGATTAGACAATCCTAAGATTCCTCTATGGACTGCAGAATCGATGATTATAAGGACATTACGGGTCTGAAAGGAACCAGGTATAAGGGCAATGCCCAGTACTCGACTAAGGGCTGCAGGGTTGTACCTTCACTTGGGATCTCAGAAACTAACTCTGCACTTGCTGCCTCTTGTCCCATCACCAAAAATGTTGCCAGTGGATAGTCCCTTGCCATTGATGCTTTAGCTCCCTCCACAACTAGGCTCAGGATGGCTGAAAGCTGGCTTTGTCAACCAGGTAAGCTCGAGGGCTGCCCTTTCAGATGGCATGTCAGAGATTGGATCAGGCATTTCAAATGTAAAAAAAAGTGCTGTTGTGGTAGAAGCCAAAAGCTCAAAGCTTCACCGTCAGTGGCTGTAACAATTCATCCACTCTGCAGTTCAGGCTTTGCAATCAAAAACAGTCATCAATGGACGGCATAAGTGTGGTCCAGAGCCACCAGGCCTGGGTGGGATAAGACTAGGTGTGAATCTGGAGCAAATAACTGAATTTAAAAAAAATAAAAACTTTAAATCACTCCAGATCAGAGTGAGAAGAAATCTACCTGCATGAATCTAAATGCAGAAAAGGGGGGAAGAGACATGGTAACTCAAAAATCACAAGTGGTAGCAACAAGAAATACTTTCCCTTTGTGCCTCATGGCACTTGGGGTTGCTAGAAATACTTTCTCCCATTTGAAAATCACTGGCGCCCGTTTCACTTCTTCTGTTTTAAGTCAAAATGGCTTGTTGTTACCAGTCATGTAACTAGGGGTGGGATTGGGGGCACCCACTTCAGGGGCAGATATAGAAGGGGCACCAGACCCATGGCCTCTGTGGAGACCCATGCCGCAGGGGTTGCATGCAGCCGCCAGAGCCCACCACAGCAGTAGCAGCTCTGATCCCCTGCCAGGTAGATTGCTGCATCCCTGGTGCAGTGACCTGGTGCCTAGCAGCACCTGCTGGGGGCTTCAGATGAGGCAAGTCTTGCATGGAAAGTTGCCCCTTGCCCACCACTACCCAAGTTCTACCCCCCCCAGGCCCAGGTTGTTGAAAAAGTTAGCTCAACCTCTGTTTTTTTCCTTGCCCCATCCCCTGTAGCCATCTTTGTTTTCCAGTTCTCTAATGCTGTCTTTGTTGGGTTTCTCCTGTACCTGAGAACAAGGCCATGCATGACACTAAGGTTCAGCTGATGCCTTGAAAAAGAATTAAAATGATTAGTGGAGACACATTAGAGACATGGGTAATATATACGCTCTGGTGTAAGCAAGTGATGCACGCACTAGATTGTAGCAGTCTGCACTTATTCCTCTTTTACTGACTGCTTATAAACGGTGTAAAGGGCATCTGAGTATATGGGCTGAGCAAAAGAACTCTATATTTTATTCGTTTTGTCACGTATGCATACATTTCATAGAGCATCTCTATAAGTGAGCCAGATTCTCAACCGGTATCAGTGGAGCTATGATGATCTAATGGTTTAATGACATGACTTGTTTCCACGAAATTGATATTTGGGGCCAAATTAAAATTGTTCCTTTAACAGGCACTTTCCAGTGACAGTTGCACTTTACTTAGTGAAGGACACTAATATGGAGCAGAGACATAAATAAGAGAAATATAAGGTTTTGTTGTGAAGGCTAATAGCAAAAGTGATTTTTCTCTTGCAGATATGGAAGCAAATGGGAAGCAAGGATGCAGAGTGGGAGAGGTCAAGGAGCAGCATCCACAGGCCTTTAAAGCCAAGTCATTGGGGAAGATGAACATTGTTGAACATAAGATGGACAGTGGAGAGAAGTCATCGGTGGCTAAGAAATGCGGGGATCGCTATGAGCCATGTGCTATGACATCTCCATGGGATTCCTTCGAACTTCAGCAGCTTGGACTCAAGGAGTTGTCTGAATGGAAAGATGGCTCTCAGGAGTAATTTGGTTACATCTCTGGAAAGAAATAGGAAGAAGAAGAACCGCTGCACCAAAAGGCAAAGAAGAAGAGGGAGGAGACTGCCTCAGGACCCTGAGGAGATGAGTAAGGCAAGAAGAAACATCCAAACAAGACGTTGTCTACGATGCTTTGGCACCTCATTCTCTTCAACTGCAAGTGTCATCAGGAAAAGCAAGGGAGCCTGGGAGACACTTGAGGATGATTAGCGGAAAAGAAGTGGTCAGAGCAGCGTATTTAAATAACTTGTATTAAAAAAAAATCCTGGTTTTTTTAAATTTTTTTTTGACTCAGCAAATTTGGTTCTGTTCAAGGAAAGGCAAAAACTCGTCCCACTTCCCTGTTGCTTAAATATGTGCTTAAGGCTTTTCAAACTAGAAACGGGATGGAAGTACCTGTTACTTAACAAAATAATTTGCTGCACCGGGGTTTGAGTATCCCATGAGCCAGGAACCAGTCCCTTCTGAACATCTGTAAAACGTCTAGTGCAATCATTAATAATAGTGACCTAGAAGCTGGGTCTTCTGGGTTCTAGTCCTCATTGACTTCACACAAGGTCTCCCTAGACTTCTCTGTGTGCCTGTCATTGCTGAGATGTAAAGCTTATTTTTTCCCAATTAAGCCTCTGTAGCTCAGAGGGGAATAGCAAGACTTTATATCATGTCTCTAAAGCCCCAGGAGATCCTTGTGTGGAAAGTACTCCAACAGAACCAGCTATTATTTATATTAATCTGAGGAAAAGGTCCAGCTGGTGCCTATATGATGCTTATGATCTTGGCCAGTGCTGTTGATTGAAATGGGAAACCTCTAGGGATGAAAAGACTGGGTTTCTGTGGGATGAACCAAAGAGCTATGCTCAAGCACTGAGCATCGAGTTAATTCCTGTAGGCCCAGGCATCTGAAGTCCACTGTAGCTCAAATCCCAAACAAGAACCGACTCATGTCACAGCAGCTATCTTGGCTGGCACATTGGGTATTAAACTCACGGCCGCAAGAGCTAAAAGCTATAGCTTGAGCTGTGTGAAGCTTTGGATCAGCTCACTGTATCCTCTCTGCACTGGACATAATCTATTCAAAACTCACACACATGGACCAATGCATTACATTTTCCCACACCAGCCCTACCTTCATGACTTTTTCCTGATCTAGACTGAAGAACAATGTGGGCTGGTGAGAGGATGTCTTGTTCTCCATGTCCATTGCCTGTGAGCTAAGACTACATGCCACCTCCAATGCCAACATATTTTCATCAGTAAATAAACTTAGATCATCCACTCCACAGCCATTGGAACATACAACCTTCAGCCCCATCCAGTCTCAGCTGATACAAGCTAGTCTTTTAGGCACAAAATCCTTTCCCCTTCTGCTCAACCTTGCAAAACCCATATGGTATATTATTTTAACTAGGCAACAATGAAAAATCACTAGCCAAAAAGGCAAATAGAGTTAATTGGAAGAAATGGAAATAGAGGCAGGAGAGGAAGCTCATTAACCTGCTGGTGCTGATCCAAAAGTGTCTCAAGATCTTTAAGGTGTTCTCTTTAAAAAGGCCCCCATAGTGGTGTCATGTTCCCTTAATACCATGCATATCAGAAAAGTACTTACTCAGAGGATAGTCAATCACAGACTCACCAACACCAGCTCCTGCAATGTCAAAAGTTCATAGGGATGGATATCCAATTCATATAACTCAGAGCATCTCTATAAGTGAGCCAGATTCTCACCTGATATCAGTGGAGCTATGATGATCTACATCAGGCCTGGTTCAAATCAATAGACTCCAAAGTGAGAAGGAACCGTCCTTTATGACCTCCTAAGCAATATAGGCCATGGAGTTTCTCCCCAAAATTTCCCATGGTGGCAAGAATTATTCCTTCTTACTCTATAAATGAACACTAAGGAGCCAAATAACTTGAAGGCTGGATGAAAAGATATCATTTGGTCAAATGGTCTGGAAATCTTTCCTTTCTCGATAGCCAACGCACAGTTTATTAGAGATGGCTTGCAATAGTGGAAGGCACATTCTATATTATATAAATATGCTTCTCCCCCCCTACTCACGCCTCCTTCAAAAGACTCTCTGCTTCTGATGAGTGACTATATCCCATCCAAACAGTGCAAATACAAAAAGTATCTAATTACAGATGTCAGAATATATGCAAATGCCATGCAAATAATATGGGATGTTAATGGTATGCAAAAATATACAATGGAGCCTTCTATTTGAAAAATAAGACATATCAGTAACAGCTAAGGGTTTTAATTAATCCTTTAATTCAAAATTCCTGTATTTATTCCATATATTGTTTACAGAATATAATGTTTTGCATGTCTAGACTTCTAAATGCTTTAATAAGCAGGGTTAAAAGCACAGCTAACTGCATAGTTGTTGATCTTGGTTTCCAGAAGTGCTGTGTATTAAGTCAAGGGAATAGCACTGCACGTGACCCTACAGTGGAAAAAGCGAGAGAGCAAAAGAAAATGCTGAGTTACAAACAGAAAAACCATATGGTGGTGTAACTGAGGAGGTGGGTAATATGGGAAACTACCCAGGCATTGACTGGGGGAGAGGGTGGCACATCTGAGATTGCAGTGCCAACTGGAAGTCACTGCTTCTGCTTTGTCCCAAGCACCCAGCGATGGAGCAACATTGATGAAATCCTGTATCTATAGGTTAAACTTCAGGAGTGAATTACTTTGGTTGATAGGAAAGTAGGTATCATATGGTGACCAGAGAAGGCATGTCCATACGAGCATGGACATTCGGTTACCCGGGGACAAGTACTGGTGATGTACCTTGCACCACCACTTCTTGTCCCTGGGGAATGCCTGTGCCATGTAGGCTTTGGCACATGGCAGGTTGCCCCCGGTGGCATGGAGGAGGCTGGGACCCGCACTGTGCTGGTCCCAGCAGCCTTACCTGGGGTCCTGAGGGCCTCCCGGAGATACAGCGATAGTGATCTTGCCAGGCGGCAGCTGCAGCACAGCTCCAAGCAGCCCAGCTCCACTTTTTAGCAGCACACACTACCCTGGATATCCAGGGGCCAAAAAAAAAAAAAACACAGAAAAAAAAAAACCCAGCGGTGCACACTTGGGCAGCATGCCCTTGCAGTGTAGAGAACACTGCATTAGGTGGTATGTGGCACTGCAGACATGTTTGCAGCACTATATATTGCACGGCCACACTTGTCTGAATGTGCCAGAGAGGGTAGAAGTGATTGGAAGAATTCAAGTTTTGTATAGCATCAGTTCAGCAACCACCCTTTGTTAACACTAGGGTGATATGTAGTCTCTCAAAGCCTATCTGAGATTGGTACCCCATTGTTTCAAGCACTGAACAGACACACCCCCTGCTCTGAAGACTTCACTATGTAAATGGATATAGGAAGCACCAACATCCCCACATTGGCATGAGAAATGATGAGCTTAATAGACTTACCCAAGGCCATGCAGGATGCCTACAGCACAACCAGGAGTTAAATGAACATCGTATATGTTGCAGTCCAGGCCTGGAACTTTGTAAAAAGGGTTTCTACAATATGTAGGGCAAGAAAGAGAGCCACGGGGTGGGGCTTGTGTGAGAAGGCAGTGGGACCTGGACTCCATCTTGCTTCTTTTCTTTCTGGCTCTACATATCTTATGATTTCAGCTGCCCAGTGAGCCAGCTTCTATAGGAGGTATAGGCGGTGCTTCTAGCAATGCCTGACCCACAGCCCACTTCTTAAAGCACTTGGTTGGGAGGTTGGTGATGCAGGATCAAGTCCCCTTTAAGGTGAGTGTCTGTGGAAGGGAGGTTCCTTCTCCTGAGAAAAGTACGATAACTTGCTGGCAGTCCCTCGATACAAGGATAACAGTCTGCCAGAAAAATAGGGAAGTCACTAATGAGTCCCAAGATGACTGAGGAAATTAATCTGATGTCCACATTTGACTAAAGATGTGGCAAATAGTTCCTGGAGGAAGGAGTAAGTTCTGGGGTTGTTGGCTCCAAGCTCTTTCCCTTGGTCTCCCTCATTTGTACAAGTAAAATGAGTTTGCTCAAAATGATCAGTGTGCAGTTGTGCATCATGGCACTATTAGCAGTGATTCAGTGCTTGACTCTCCCAGGTACTGTTATTAGTATTGCGTTTCTTCAAAATAGCTTTCCAGGTGCCCCAAAACCTTGTCTTTTGTCCAACTCTAGGGTGGTAACCATCAGTGAACTGAGAATATAGGACCTGTTTTGGAAGTCAGTTGTCAGGCATTCATGTAAGAAGTCCTTTTCGGTGGAGCTGGTGCTGTATAAACATGACTTCAATTACCGTGGTGTTTGCTTGAGTCAGGATAGCAACATTCATTCTTCTGCCCTTCCAATTGATGTGGAGGATTTCCAAAGTCCTTATTAATGGTAGTGTGCTAAAGCTTTCAGAGGTTTCTGATATGTCCTCTAAGTTTCACCCCCCTACAATAGAGAAGGCATGACAAGAGCTTGGGAGACGAGAGGTTTAGTTTGGGCCCTCATGTCATGGTCATGAAAAACATGGTTTTGGAGACATCCAAAGGCAGCACTGACCGCTTTTATCCAGTGTTGAATATCATCACCTATGCGTACTTCTGGGGAAATGTGGCTGTCCAGGTAGGGGAATGCTCAACATTTTCCAAGGATTGCCTTCTAATTGCAGTGTGTGGTAGAGAAGCTGGTAGGTTTGGGGTGGGTTGGTAAAGCCCTATCTTGATTTTCTTGATTTTTGTGAAGTTGGCAGTGAGTCCAAGAAGCTCATAGACTTCACAGAAGCAATCAAAGAGTGACCTGGAGCTCTTCAACTCAGCGGGCACACATAACTCAACTGTCAGCAAACTGAAGGTAGGTAATGGAGATATTGGTTATCTTGGATTTGGAACATATTTGATTGATATTAAAGAGATTCCCATTCATGGAGTACTGGATGCTGACTCCAGATGGAGGTTGATCTGCAAGGAGAGGTGGAATAGCTGTGATGTAGATGCAAAAAGATATTGGTGTAATTGGACATCTTGTCTTGACTCCAGGTCTAATAGTGAAGGGGTCCATTTCTGAGCCATTACTTGTGACTGTTGCTGTCATATCATCTTGAAGAAATCTGACGATGGTAACAAATTGTGGCAGGCATTCAGATCTCATCAAGATTTTCCAAAAAGCCTCTCTATTGACTGATTCAAAGCTTTAGTCAGGTCAATGAAGGCCATGTAAAGATCTTGGTGTTTCTCATGGCGCTTCTCCTGTAGCCGTCTAGTAACAACAGGACTTTGTACATGCCACAACATTTGCCTTTAAAGTGGCTTAAATGCCCTTTTGCACCACTTCAATGGCACTGCTGTTTGCACACTCAGAGGCATATTCCACTTTAATGGTGTTGCTGTCTGCATGTTCGGTGGCATAGTCCACTTTAATGGTGTTGCTGTTTGCATGTTCAGTGGCATAGTCCACTTTAATGGTGTTGCTGTTTGCACGCTTGGCAGTGTAGTCCGCTTTAAATAACTTTGGAACATAGCAAGATAAAACACCTCTGAGGTGTTTTAGTTTGCTACCTAACGAAGTGCAACAGTGTACAGGGCACTGGAAGCTGACGTGCCTCGGTCCTGATAGGCTTCAAGCACCCTCTGCACCACCCCCTCCAATTTATCCT
Organism: Crocodylus porosus; assembly: GCF_001723895.1. Classification (NCBI taxonomy): domain Eukaryota; kingdom Metazoa; phylum Chordata; order Crocodylia; family Crocodylidae; genus Crocodylus; species Crocodylus porosus. The sequence continues at coordinate 5,165,704 of NW_017728918.1, read as the reverse complement.
GCTTCTGTGCAACCCGGCAGCAGCCTGTGTGAGCAGGCAGGCTCGACTGAAGAAAAAAAAAGTGTTGAGGAGTCTGATCTCCTGGATCCTGCCTGAGCTATGTGGGGGCCTAGTGCTTCCTGCCGTGGCTACAGTGCCCCCTGGAACCACCCGGGCCAGATGCCAGCAGGCAGGTGCTGCCTGGGGGATGCCACTGCAGAGGGAAGCACCAGCCCCAGCCCCAGCACAGCCACAGGGGAAAAAACTGGGCCCCTGCACAGCTCAGGGACCACTCAGCCCACCAGCAGCTCACCCCCGCCCCCACCTCCGGAAAGGCAAGCAAGGATCAGGCCCCCACCCTTGTGTACACGCCATGGGGGTTTAGTTCAGTTTAATTCTCCCTAAATTCAAATGGTGGAAATGGTGGGTTTTTAAATACCCACCGTTTCAATTTAGGGAGAACTAAACCAAATGAAACCCCCGTGGTGTGTACAAGCAGCCAAAGATCATATCTTTTACCTCTGACTTTTCTGAAACCACACTGCGACTTGGGTAGAGTCTCTTCAGTGAGAAAAGTTAGGCTATGGTGGAGAGTTTGGGTGAGGATTTTCTCATCTACTGACAGGAGTGCAGTGCCATAGTAATTGCTACAACCTGATCTATGTCTTTTCTTGAATACATTGTTTTGCTACCTGAATGGACATGCTGAAACATTTCAGATGATCCAGCTGTCATCTGCTCTGGTCATAGCCCTGGCAATATGGACATTGTGACAGTCCTAGGCATGCACTATGATGTAGTCAAACAGGTGCTAGTGCTCTCAGCGGGGCTGCATCCATGGTGTCTGCCATTTGTTGCTTTGGCAGAATAAGGAGTTTGTAATGATGAACTTACGAACTGAATACCTGATCAGAAAAAAAAAAATCCATTCAAATTGACTTTCCCCACTCCTCCCTTTCCAGAGCTCAGAGTCCCTGCCCATTCAGTATTGAAATCTCCAGGAATTGTCTCTTTTGGGGGATAGATGACAAGACTTGGTGGAGTTTAGAATAGACTTCTCCATTTGTTTTGCCCTCTGTATCAAGGGACGGGGTGTAGGTACTGATGACTGCTGCATATTGTTTGTTGGTCAGTGGAAAGATGCTCACTGATGCCAGCTGGACACCCCAGCATTAGTAAAAACCGGTGCTGTGAATGTGTCTGTCTTTATCAGCTTTTCTTTTCCAAACAAAGGTGTAGCCACATCATGATCTCCGAGCTATCTCACTCCTGTGCATCTGATGTCACTAAGTAAAGCGATATCAATATCAAATAGTTCAAGTTCTCTGGTCACAAGCGCTCCAGCCAATCACTGGTTGCAAATCCCATGACGTGGTTTGGACTGGAGATAGCATGATCCCATTGGATGCAACTTTCTAGTCTTGTGAAATGAGACAGGTACTATTTAGGACACCTTTTCTAGTGTCCTCTTCATATACAGGGAGTAGAGTAGATCTGAAACAGGCCTGATCAGTTATGATGGCAGCTATGAAACTACACACCTGTCTCAGTTCCAAGTACAAAATGACCATCGTACAACCATCGCCTCCATGTAGGTCTCTGAAAAGGGGCTGCCAGTAATCACTAGCACCTGCCCCCCATCGCCACTCACCCATAACCATAGGACTTGCCATGGAAAGAAGATGCCTGCACATGTCCTCTTTTAATGCAGGGATGTCGTTGTACACCAGCAACCACACTATACTTTGTGGGAAGGAAACCTTGGACTGATGGCATGGAAAACCTAGATGACCAAAGGTTTCTATTCCATTGCAGCCTTCATCCACCTTTGCAGCCACTGTGAAGTATCCGTTCTTCATCTACCTGCTCTGAGGACTTTTATTTTTATTTTTGGATCAGTCTTGACCTTGTCACCATGAGAGTCTTTCCCAGGAGTAGAAAACTCCAGACAGCATCACTTTTGAGGTCCTTGGTGGTAAGCAAGTCTCTACCACATCCAGGCTGTGAGCTTTGGGTGGGCCCTAACTGCTGGGGCTATTGGAGTAGGAAGCAGGAGGGCCTGCTCCATTTTTTTCTGTGATTTACCCAAGGTTATGTGCAATCTTGGGGGGCAGTGGGAAGTAGGATAAATAATCTAAGTGGTCTAAAGTACCACTAGCCTTATCTGTGGAAGTGCTATTCAACTGCCTCAAGGTGGAGTTAATTTGAACCTGTTTTACAGATCTGTTTCAAGAGGGGTTAAGGTCTATGGCAGAAAGCTGGGCTGCACTGAAGTCCATAGAAAAAAACTCCTCTTGACTTCTCTGTGGACAAACCCATCCTATGGTGCTTAAAATGCTAATGACCGCCTGGGCCCCCTGTCCCCATTAGCACATGAGTACTCAAGGCATTGCTAAGAGTGATGCAGCTGAACCTGCGTGCTATTTTAGCTAACGATTCTGGGGCTGTGACAATCCCTAGGTGACGCTGTGGTTAAGTTTTCTTTTTTCTGGTAATGGTGGTTTCCCCTTTTTTCTCTTTCTTCTGAGATGGAGAGGGAGCTGCATTACAGACAAATTAGCCTAAGGCTTTGGGCCAGGCTTGATAAGACTTCACGAAGATACAGGAACAGGCACATGGAGAGAGACGGAAGAAAAGAAAGCCTGTGAAAAATTAAAATGACAAGGCTGGTTAGGAACTGGAGATAACTGGAGATGTAGTAAAATTAATTACAGTCTAGGTTGAAAGAATCGTACGCCTCAAATGATTTTTTTTTTTTAAAGTACGCAAAACAACAGCAAGGAGATTATAAACCTTTGTGGCACAACACCCCCCTCCCTCCCCTGCCCCCTACATATTATGACCATTTGTTATTACTGTCCTGAAGCAGGTAAGAAAAGCACTTTGCCAGCAAATAAAAGAACAGGTCGTCTCACTCGTTGGAGCTTGTGCTCAAAAAACTTGAATATTTATGTGCTTGACTCACTTTAGAGTAAAATTAACAACTGGTGTGTATGTCTTCACTGAGCTGGATCCTAAATTGGATGAAACATTTCCCATGAAACGATGGATGCCTAAGCAAACCATGTCCCAAATGGTTGGTGTTTATTTTTACAGAGAGAGAGTTGGGCTGCAATACGGCTTTCGGATCTTGAGCTGGTTCCACATATGGGGGAGGTGGAAGCCATTCCAACATTTGAGGCTGTTGGAGATCTTGGTTTTTGGATCAGCCCCTGAGATAGATGAGGGCAAGTGCAGGATTTGGATCGAAATTGCACCAGGGAGTCCAAAATACACATGCACATACGCACGCACAGAAGCAGACACAGACTTCAGGATATGTTGGCACAGAAAATTGGCCTCAGCATATCTTCAGGATTATATAACATGTGCGTGCATTGGGTTTTATGTCAGATTTCCACCATGCCCAGCAAAAGATTTGCTTGGGTCTGGATTTGAGTCAAAATGAGTTTCCCTATACTCCACTGTGTCTAATGCAATGTTTTGTTGTTGTTCTCCTCATCCGTCATGCCCTACATAAATGTTATGTTCCTTCCTTGTCCCTTATTTCATTATCCTGCTCCCTTCTGCCAGTGCTGTCAGCCTTCCTAGCCCATGTGCCTCTCTCTTGCATGAGTATCCTATTCACTTTTCTCATGCCACTACATATGCATGCTATAATTGTCTCTGCTGCCATCCACCAAGCTACTACCCTCTCATTAACTTCTTTCTGAAAACTCAACTTTCCTCTGATACCTTTGAATAGGCACAGAATAGGCTGGAAAATGCTGCAGAGGTTGTGTGTGTGTGCATGCGTGCGCATGTGCGTGTGTTAATTTAAGTCACTTGACAAATTTCAAACAGCAAAAAAAAGAAAAAAAAATTACCCCTCAGTTTTGGGGATGGGTTTCCCTCCTCGCCAGTCTTTCCCCGTTTTTTTTTTTCCAGTTCACTACTGAAGAAAAACAAAAAGTGGGGGAAGAAGTAGAAAAAAGGGGAATAATGCTACAAAATAATTCAAAATGGAAGAAAAAAATTGGAAATTGATTTTTTGGGGGGGAGGGTAGGCTGTTTTTAGTTTAATATTCAAAAGAAAAATGATGGCCCACTGCAGCCCTAAGTAATCACTGACATGTCATTGATTAATAGAGCCCCAGCTTTGGGAGAGCTTTGCGTGATCTTGCAGTCCAGCACAAAAATCATGAGGAAGGGTTGGAGAATAAAGAGGAAACCCTTGGCCTGTCCCATTGAATTTTACCTTAAATATTGTAGTTTAAGCTGTAAGCTCAGAATGAATGGCAGAGGGTTACGTCTGAGTCAGACAAGGAAAATTCACAAGCAACGCACTTTCAAGAAATGCCACAAAGTATGATGCAAATCTACTTGGCAACGGCTTCTGCCAGACGGAAAGTTACTTTGCAGAAGTGCTGAGCACCCTCAGTGGTAGGAGTCAGTGGGGCTTTAGCTCCTCTAAAACTTAAGAGCAGATTTGAATAGTTCGATTATGACTGCACACCATCCAGTTAAATTACTCCACCTTGTTGGGATTGCTTGGGTCTGAGATGTACAATTCTGCATTGTGTGTTATGGCCATTTTCATCAGACATGAGGGCTCAGACCCAGGACCATGATTAAGCGAATTACTGCTACTATTGCTGGTGCCACTTCTACCAGTATCACAGCATGTAGGAGCCCTAGTAATGGAGCTGGACCCCATTTTGCTTGGTACTGGATGGCAGAGAATAGCAGGCTGGTCCCTGCCCCAAAAGGGCTTACGATTTTAATATAAGAAAAAAAACAACAGATGGATATAGGCAGCTGAGGAAGTCCAAGGACACAATAAAAGACTATGGGACAAGTTACTGGGAAGTCATGGCAGGGGTTTGGCAGCCTGTTAGCCATCGAGGCTTTTTGTAGGCATTGTGGCTAAAGGACATGGGTGTGCCTTAAGAGTAACCATATGGGTTATTAATCTTGCAAGGACCTTTGACTTTATGAGGACGGATAGGAGTAGGGCAAGCTTGCCTTTGTCAAGCTAGAGACAAGGGCATGACATTACACACAAGCTTAAAGTTAAGCATGTGCCATAATGCTTTGAATCCTAGAATGAGGATTGGAAGGGACCCCAGGAGTCATCTTGTCCAATCCACTGCTTAAAGCAGGACCAGCCCCAACCAGGTCATCCCAGCAAGGCCTGAAGACCTGACCGGAGCATAGATTACTTTACCTACTTCCCAATCCATTGCCACAGATGGCCTCTGCCTGATGGGGAAGGCTCGATTCTTTCCCTCTGGATTCACCTCTGCAGTTTGCGAGCACACCAGCAAAGATGCTTGTGCCCAGCGTGCACCACGATTTGCTGCCCTGCATGCAAACAATGCTAAAAATACCGAGCCCTTGCTCCCCCCCTCCCACTTCCTATGTCTAGGTGCTGACAAAAGTTATTTGTCGTATTCCCTTCATGCGGTGAGTGACAGGAGACTGGTGTCAAGTGAGAAAATGAAATGTAAATTTTATTAAACACCCTCTCATCTCTGTGTATCAATCCAGATTCCAGCCTAACATAGCAAATCAAATCCTGTCTCTGCCAGGCCTGAGGGCAAACGAAGAATCATTTCTCCTTAATACCATTCCCTCCTAGTAAAATATTTTCTGTTTAGTAAATGAAAATTTAAAATGCAAACCCTGTTTTAATCCCAGAGAAGAGAAGGTGCATTGCAGAGACAGGATGCTACAATGTGTTCAGTTACGCCTTGTGCTTTCTTGTTGTTTTCAGACCCAACAATGATGATTTGCTGCTGCAGAAACAGCAACTCCCTTTCAAGACTTGCCTATTGGGATATTTCACCTTCATGGCTGTCATGGGGCTTGATAGCAGGTCCAGAGATGATGCTGATGCTGCCTCATCGGCTACATTGAACATGAAAAAGCATGGTAATTGTGCAATGAGGTGGTGTGTGCAACACCACCCTCTCATGCATAGGATAAGAATGGCACAACACTGCATCATGAGCCGCATACCGCTGCTGTAAAAGAGATTCTCCACTCACTCCAAGATTAGTCCTGCCTTTTCAGACAAGGTGATGCTCAATTCTACCCTTTCTAGTGCTGTGAAATTGTGAGTGCTACCATGATGATTGGGTAACCACAGGTTTATTACCACTGGCATAAGGCAGTTTTGCTAAGATTATTCAGCGATGAATGATTCTGCATAATTATTTATTAGATTTATATCATGCCCTCCCCAAAAGAGGTTCAGGGCATCTTCCTTTAAAAGCTGGAAAAGTTAGAAGGACAGAATACAAATATTAAGGAACAGAACAACCTGTCTTGACAATGCCCCAAAACTTACCTCCATCTGCTGAAGGCTTGCCCAAATAAAAGGATCATACAAGGCTTCTGGAAGATGCCCAGGGTCAGGCTTTGACAGACCACAAGGACTTCCAGACATGATGAGTGATGACAGAGAACAACCTAAATGAACATGGCCATCTCATTTTGGGCTACGATCCTGACAGATCTCCGTGGCCATATAAGATTGGGCTAATAGTACCTAGATGATATATACCCTGAAACAACTTCCCTTCCTAACCATCTAAGCATGGTTGTGCCACAGTATGTGGGAGATTCAGCTGATGGCAATTTTTTTTATGATGGTCGGCAGTTAAGGAATATCCCAGCAAGGGGTTAAGACTTGCACCCTTAGAGGCTTTATGCTGTTGGGGGTTGTGATGTCAAACAGAGACTGTGACCATTTATGCTTATTAGAGACTGCTAGGTATTTTTGCATAAGCAGGTGTTTGTAGCCCAGCGTCCTGGCCTAATTCAATTTAGGAGCCTATTTCCTGCATCCGTGATAACCAAGGTGGTTTCAATTAGATACTGTAGCCAGCACTGTCTAGTCTCAACTGCTGCCTTGTGTGCCATGCACGGCCAAGCAGCTGAGGTCTTCCACAGCAGCCAGCGCCTGCCCCGCAGTGCCGCCTCCTCACTCCATCGTGTGCTGCAAGCCAGTAATCAATTTATGAGACGCAGTTTCTACCGTTAATCATTTCATAGCAATACATCGCCCAGGGCCAAATCCTTGTATCAGGGCTACTCAGTCTGGTTCTTTCCTTGTGCCTTTCCTTTGAGGACAGGATAGGTCTACCTGGGAGTTTTCTGGTGGGATTGGTTTTCAAGTGAAACTTCTCTTTCTGCAAATTTCCCAGGGGAGCATACTAACTTTGCTGGCAAAGTGCTATTTTCCCTAGACACCCTGCTCCTAGCTCCTAGCAGGCTGCTGGGCTATAGGGCTTCCCAGTTCAAGAATAGCTTGCTAGGGATCTGCTCTGTTACTGATGTCACAGCTGACCTCCAGATCGGGCACCTGGCTTCCAGGAGTCGTGGCCCGAGGACACCTCACCAGGTGGGATGCTGAGCAGCTGATTCTCCTAAGGCCTCCGGGCTCCTGACCTTTCTACTGCTTAGAAACTCTGGGAGTTCACATGCCCACATCGCCAAGCTGCCCATATCCCCGCTTGGTGAAACAAAATGTTGCATTGACTCGTTCAACACAAATATTTCAGAACCCACAATCCATTTTTGGAAATTTCTGAATCCCCCTTGGAACAGGGATTCCTGTTACCCATGAACTCCAAATCACTGCATTGCAGAACTACCCCCCCCCTCCCCCCCCCCGCCATGGAAAAGACAGATAGATACAGCAGGTCCTGAATAACTTGTCTCTGGCTCAGTTAGCGCCTTCTGTTAAGGGTCTTGCTGAATCTCAAACTCGGAGTCGACAGAAAAGAAGTCAGGAAAGGACTTTACTGGACAGCATCCTCTCCAAAGGTGTTTTCAAGAAAAACAAAGGGATTTAACTACAGAAATAATAAATACAGTTCACAGGAAGATAGCCTTGGTGCTAAGATACTGGCTCAGGACTTAAGGCCTTGTTACATGTTGCACTGTGAGCTGCACAGATGTTGATCAGTGTTAGTGCCAGCTTAACTTTGGAGCAGACGCTTCTTCAGGCCATTAGGTGTCTGGAGGACAGAAAGGTAAGAAAAATCCCCCCTCCCTTCCTATTCCAGGCTCTCCCACCCACCCACCACCCTGGGGCTCTCCCAGGGTCCTGCCCTTCAGGATCTCCCCCACCCTCAACCTCACTTGTCTGTCTGTCCCAGGGGAGCAGGCAGGGAAGGGTTTGGGTTAAACCTACTGTAACATGACCTGTGTATGTAACACAGATCAGAGACAATTCTGCTCTAGGGTGGCCAAAATGAGCTTAAAACTAGTTTCAGGTGTTAATGTGAGGACAATCCTGGGGTTAAGAGCTCTGAAAATTACTCTGTAACAAGTCCCTTAGTTGATCTCAGTTTAGTTTTACACCCCGCCACAGACTGCAGGTATGACCTTGGCCACTCATTTCATCTCTCCACATCTAGTTTCCCATCTGTAAATTAAAACATCATCACATTTCCTTCTCCTTGTTCTCGCCCATCTCCTCTACCTTGGACCAAACCTAAATTATACCTATTGGTTGTCTAAGTATGATCCTATGCCGCCCTGCTTATGTCCCTGAAAAATAAAGTCGTGTGCCTACTTTTGTAACACGCCATCATTGATCTTCAGATTCAGGGTCATCTCACATGTTACACTTAGGACGGGTTCGCTGCACTTAAAGTGTTAATGTCGCATGGTCAAGCAGTAAAACGTGCTAAGTGCCATCGTATCATAGCAAAGTTAGGACTTTTCATGGAAGGAGTGTCTCGAGGTTGGATCAGGTAACACCCATTCAGCTATCATTGGACAGGTCCACAGAGGTAATAATAAGAAGCACATCTGACTGATTGTTGGTCCCAGCCGTAGCACCACAGTGGAGCTTTGAACCAGCCGCACCATCTCTCTCTGCCAGTGTCTTGCTCTACAGATCCAGCAGCAAGGAAGGACATCTTCTCCCGGGCTCAGATCTTCATGTCTCCCTCCGCTCACTGCTAGTTGTGAAGACTTGCTTGCCATAGCAAGCCAGGGGCAGGCACTCCTTGAATGTCCACTGCTGGGCACGTGGCAGGGAGGGTGTGGGCTCTGGGTATAAGGTTTGCATGTTGTCAGAGGACAATGAAGGCACCCAGGGTTGGTGTCCTGGGTAGGAAGGGCACGGCTGCCCCCAGTGGCCTGAGACTGCAGGAAGCATTGCTCAGACCACATTTTAGCTTTTAACATGGCACAAAAATGCTTACTGTCTCAGATAAAACATGTGCTAAGTGTCCCACCCAACAAGGCCTTCAGTCACAAAAAAATATTGAGCAGGAGGGGGATCTATGCACCTTTTGTATTGCACCTAAGTCCATGTAGGCACCCAATAGCTGGAATAGGATCTGCTCCATTTTGCCCACTTTGGACTCTGTGTATCCTATATGCCTTGCACAATGACTCCCTGATCTCGGTGGAGGTCACAAAGCTGTACTCAAAATAACAACGGCAATAATGGTGAAGATGATACGTTCACACAAGTTTGTCTACATTTTCAAAGCCCCAAGAGTAGCAAGGTACACTCTGCGCCATTGAGCTGTCAAATCACATGAATTGCCTGCTCCCTTAATATCACCAATCCCTCCACCTCGCCAACTTAAATTCTCCCATGCCTCAAGCTAGACGGCTGTTGGGACTCAGAGCTCTAGATACATCCACACAGGAGATCAGTCATTTCACGCTGCCAGTGGGCTTCTTTACTATTCTAATACAGAACCGATTGCACACTATGACTAATAATGTTGGCTGTATGAAAGAATTATTTATATAGAGACTGAAAAAGGCCTCCTTGGATTTCTAGACAGGACAGTCTTGATTTTGAGAGAGCATAAAATAACTTCAGGGGCCTTCCAGAGTGCAGTAGTCGACAGGAGACAGAAACACAATTGGTGCTTTCACCTGAAAGTTGTGACATATACCTATGTCAAAATTTCTTTGCTCACATGGTAGAGTGCCACATCCTAGGAATGAAAGCAGGGGAACAAAATGAATGCCACTCAAAAAGGATGCCTGGAAAATAGATCCTGTTAAACTAACTTGATATCTTTTTTGGGGGGTTGAGATTACAAGTTTCTTTGATAAAGGTAATAGCATTCGTGTAATATGCTTAGACTTCTGTAAAGCATTTGCTCTGGTACTGTACAGCAATTTGGTTAAGAAACTAGAATGGTAAAAAATTAACCAGGCGCACATTAAACAGATTTAAAATGGTTTGGCATGCCTTGAAACACTATTTAGCATTTATCAGTGACCCTGGAATAAATTATGACAATATTACTGATATGCTTTGCTGATAACACAGGACTGGAGGAGTGGTAAACAGTGAAGAGGCCAGATCACTGGTACAAGGGATTTGGTTCAACTGGTCAAGTAGACACAACAAAAAATATGTATTTTATTTATGGAGAAATGTTGAGGAAGGAAGAATGAAGGCCAGTAGCTTTTCGGACTTCCTAATGTCACATGTCACTTCTTCAGGCCCATCCCTATGCTGAAGACTGACGCAGAGCCAGATCTGGACACAGGTATGGGCGTAGCAGGCAGCTGCCCAGGGCCTGAACAGAAAGGGAGACCAAAAATAGTAATTTTTTTTCCCGTTGTCCAATTATTATTATCTCTGGTGAAGGGAAGCCTGATACTGAAAGTTTCCCCAGGGCTGCTAGGAGTCTAGGTACAGCAGTGTGCGGAGCCAAAGGACCAGTTCCACAATGGCAACCCATTGCCTCCCAGCTTGCTCCACTATTACCCACAGTCACTTTGTGTAACCTCGGACCAAGCTCATAGGGAGGCTACAGTCCTTCATTATTTGTCACTGGCATGACTACAGCTACAATCCTATGGTTCAGTCCAGTGTCCACACATCAAAAAGGCCTTTTATAATAGGAAAGAGAAAAGAGTCTCAAGAATGGGTACAGGATTAGAGAACAGGTCTTACAGGGAGAGATGCCAGGAGCTCAATCTGTTAACATAATAGAGAGAAAATTAAGAAATGACTTGATTACGGCCCACAGGTTTCGAAGTGGGGAACGGACATTTGTTAAGACAGAGCTCTTGACTTAAAAGACAAGGCCTAAGAGCCAAAGCCTGGAAGGTGAAGCTTTACAAACTCAGACTGGGTATAAGGTGGACAAATGTAACATGGAGAACTCTCACTGCGCTTTATGGTGGACTCTCTATCACCAGCAATTGTTAAATTAGGACGCTACATTTTTTTGAAAAAGATTTGCTTGTGCCAGCAGGACTTGATTTATATTAAACAGGTGGTTGGTCAGTACGGGCAGTCCTCGGACTTACAACACAATTGGTTCCTGAAAACCGCGTCTTCAGTTGAAACGTTGTAACTCAGAACCAACTTTCTCATAAGAAAAAATGTTATAAATGGGGGATTGGTTCCTGAACGAAGGCCTGATACCATTTTTTCACCAAAAATACCCCAGAATTTTGTACTTGTTCAATTATAGATGAGTACCATAGCAACATTAATGTATTTATATTGTAAATTGCAAACATGTTGATTTGGAAGGACTTCTTTGAGGTGACTTTGCTGGACTTTTTGAAGGGCTCTTGGTCAGACTTTCTGAAGGGATCTTGGCCGGAGGCTTGTCAGGAGGCTTGTCTGCAGGCTTTTCTGGAGTCTTGTCTGCTTTCTTAAAGAAAGTGTCCAAGGAAGTTTGGACAGATGTTCTCCAGGGAGACGGGTGACACAGAAAACTTGTTCACTGGCATGGTGTCACTTTGGATTAAGCACTGTAAAGTCAAAACTGAGGTCAGAAAGTTGAAACAGGGTGTCAATTTATAAACGTTGCATGTGTGAAATGTTGTAACGCAAAACGTTGTAAGTCGAGGACTGCCTGCATACCCAGAGTGGTCCTGTTGGCCTTATAAACAATGAAACCACGGATCTGCCCCTCTATAACTCCCAGCAAGCCACAAAGCCTTTTCCAATAAAAACATTTAGCTCAGCTACAATTAAGTGGCACAAATTTAACTCCCATTGATGTGTCTTATGTAGAAATGAGGCCCAACTCCTCCCTGCACAGCTCACCTCGCCTCCTCTGAGTTACCTTGGAAAGATCTGCTTTGTCCAGGAAAGCTCAGTAGCCATCTTATGCCACCAGGAAAACCTACATTTCTTTAATGTCCTTGCAATGTTATACACAGAAGACCAGCAACTGGGGGGGAGGGTGTAGGGGGGAGTTCTAGTTCCTGCTTCCCAGTGGCATTTCTGCATTTTACATTTAATAATCATAGGGTAAAATGTAGTCGTGTAACACAGGGTGGGCAAATGGGACACAGGGAGAGGTACCAGAAGGACAGAGACAACTACAGTTCCCAAGAAACCTTGTTTGCCATGACATTCACTGCCCAGTCATGCTCATGCGTGCTGCCTCATGCTGAAGCCAGAAGAAGGGGAGGACAGGAGAGAGAGGACTACCCTGGGCAGGTTCTTTGGACATTACGCCTCTGGTAAAATGGATAAGCAGCAGTGGGATGAGTCCTGTGTATTGTTATGTCTTCCAACATACATGGAGCTTTTTATCTTCCTGGGAGCAGCAGGACCTGAGAAATCTGCCTTGCCGTCCGAAGCTGGAATTGGGGTTTTATTCATATTACAATGACACCCAACAGCCTGAACCAAATTTGTGGTTCTGTTGAACTGGACCCATTTCACCAGACACTGTACAGAGAAATACTAATAAGACACACTCTTCCCCAAACAGTCTTTTATGTCTTATAGTGTTACATCTTTTAAGTCCTTTGGGATAGGAACCATTGTGTTGTTCTGGGTCTTTACAGTGCCCAATGCAATAGATCGATGGGCCATGGCTATGGTCACTGAAGCTACCACTAACCAGATAAGAAATATTAGATGTAAAAATAATGAGCTTCAACTTTAGACAGGCTGGATCTAAAGTCCAGCACTATCCATGGGAGGATGTCCCTTGACTTCACTGGGCCCTGGATCAAATTGTAAAAATGTATTTAGCTTGTTTTCTGAGCCTTTGGATAGGGGAACCTCATGAAAATAGTCATTTTCTTGAGATGTCTAGTACTCCCTGCTTCTGCTCGCTGGTATATGGAAAAGCACATCTAAAACACTAGCTGTGCAGTTATTCTATCACATCAGAGTCAGGTCCTCACCTGAATCAGGAAATGCAGTGCAATTTAAAAATGAGAAATAGAAAACCAAGCATAATTCTTAAAATGTACTTTAAAAATGAGCCCTAAGGACACCAACAGCTCTGAATAACCCCAACCTTCAGTTAGGTCTATGGTGACATCCCAGCTGTGTGTATCTGCACTCAGTGGGTGTGTCCCAATGCATGCCCATGTGCAGGTTGTGGTGCCTCAAACCACAAATGCACCTGTTTGCTGCGCTGCTAATTTGCAATGTGGCAGAGTTTTTTGACACAGGGAGATCCCGTTGTAAAGAAAATATGCCTCTAAAAAAGTGTCATGCTGCTGCCCTGGGAGGCCCCCAGAGCCCTAGGTAAGGGCAGCCCAGCATGCCATTAGCCTTCTTCGTAACAAGGCACACAGTTGGCTCATATCCAGTTTATTGTCCACTGTAACCCCCAGGTCAGCATTAGGAAATCATAGATTCCCTTATGTTCTTCCTTACTCTCCAAATTGAAATGTAGAGCTAGAAGGGATTTTTTTAAGAGGTCATCTAGTGCAACATCTTGGACTAAATGAATGGTCTTGGACTGAACTATCCAAGTGATTTAAGTTGTCCATAGCACAGAGGTAACGATGGTACTTTGCCTTCTTGTGTAGCCTTTCATCTCAACAGCTACACAACAATAGTAGGTGCTTTGAACAGGTATCTTGGACAAAAAAAGTGGGGTAGGGAAACAGACAAGGGAAGAATGAAAAATACCATCTGATTGCCCAGTTACTATGTAAAGACAATGGGTGAAATGTTGTAACTTGCATGATTGAAAGGTGACTTTGTCCCAGGAAGTAGCTTTTTTCTATTGGATCATTCCAGTTAAAACAAGACGATGCCAGCCCCGCCCCCC
>NW_017728918.1:5135068-5151607 GCF_001723895.1 Crocodylus porosus | reverse complement strand
AAAACAAAAACAAACAAACAAACCCAGGCTGGTCTCCAACTTTTGGCTTGGCTAGCCCTTTAATATCTGATGCAAACAATAGCTGTAAAAAAAAAAAGATAAAAAGGGAGAAGAATAGGCCTAGATTAGACCAAGAACGTAAGTAAATACATTTCATAATGAAGTCAGGTCTTTGCTGTTGATGGATGCTTCAGATTTTCAGCGGGCAATGATCTTCCCATCTATGGTTTTTCTCTCTAATTCTTTTGTTTTACTTTTTTTTTTTATGATGCTGTGGACAAACATCCCCATTTGCTCCTTTGACATGCTGATTTTAAATGGCAAAAGTCCAAGAAATAAATTATAGACAGAAAATAAAGTTCCCTTTCCCTTCTATTTCATTAATGACCTGGCTGTGTCAGAACTATACCATCAAGGCTTGTTATTTTCATCTCTGGTGACCTCAAAGTCCTTAAGGAAAATGGATGAGGTGCCCTCAGTTCTTGAACAAAAAACCCATTCACATCTTAACCCTTGAAATGCTGTTTGGCCTTATCATTAAAAAATAGGTTCAAATATTCTGGAAATCCATGCTGACTACAAAGGGATGAGCCTCTGCTGGGGTATATCAACACAACTCTGCAACAGAGCTATGTTTGATTTACATCAGCTGAGGACCTGGCCTATAGCATTGCTGATGAAGTCACCGTCCCCAATCATACATCCCTCCTGTTCCCTTTTAATAATATTAATGCCCCTCGTAGCTGTTCAGACTGTGTCTCTCATCTCCTTGCTAAGACATTTAAATCTCCTGTTTCATTTGCATGGTTATCCAGTAAAATAGCTGCTAGTGTTTCTCTCCTTGTTTGCAAAACTGAGGGGAGGTGGAAGGGGGAGTGTAGAAATGGGAGGATTTATCTGTGTGCAGGGGAAATTATTCAAATGTGACAACTCACTTTTGTTCCACAGGAGACTTGCTTGAAGGCTCAGAGTCTCACTGGGGCAGAGAGCCTTTTTCAGAGCGTCTTACCATAATTAGTATTTCATCCCCTCTTGCTTGGCATCCAAGTGCCGTGCTGAACTTCGGCACCGTGGAAATAGATGCACCAGAAGGACAACTGATGTAACCTGGTATCCTTGCTGTCCTAAATCTGTGGCCAACCTTGCAGGAAGTTCCACTGGATGAGATGAATTTGGGCTTACGAAAGCTTGTGCTCTCTCCCTGTATCTTATTTAGTTAGTCTATAAAGGTACCCCTCTAGCCTGCCTTCTAACTGACTTCAGATTAACACAGTTAACTACCTCCAACCTTCCAGGGTCAGCAAATAATGGACTTGGCATGAACATTTGCCTGGGGCTAGCTTGTTTTTTTTGCAAAATAAACAAATTTAAGCAGAGAGCTGGATAGAGGGATGTTGGGAAGCTACAGGAGCTCAAAAGTACTGAGAAGCAAACTGCTTGTTTTATTAAAGGCATTTAGGTGCATCTTTTGGAGCCTAAATACTGTCCAAAACTGAAACTAAGAGCACCAAAGTGCTCTATTAAACCAAGGCATTGGTTTATTTTAGCCTCAAAGAGTAACAGAGGTCCTGCAACACCCTACAGTTGGTCTTTCTATTCACCTTGAGGCACCCTCCTCTCCCACTTGCAACTTCAAGTGATACCTTCCTCTGCAGCAGAAGTGCCTCCCCCTTGGGATTTTTGATCTCTTCCTATAGCTACCACTTCTCTCTCTACAGACCCAGAGATGATGTCTCCAGCACTACACTATGACTACCTTTGATTGACTATCGTAACTAAAAAAATAGCAACAGTGGTGATGAGTAGGGGGTGCATGGGATGCATGTGCACCCCCTAAGAGCACTGGTGCACCCCCTGACCAGCCATGCTCTCTGCTTAAGTGATGGGCAGGATGAGCAGGTGGGAGCACTGGTGTCCCCCCTGCAAGTGCTGGCCAGGGAGCAGGAGCACCGGATGTAGTGCTGCAGCTGCCTACCCTCCCAGTCGGCGAGATATGGGGGAACCCTCCCCCCCTGTTGCTGGCTGGTCGCTGGGGATGGGGGCACATGCCCCACCCTGACTAAGGTGGCACCAGTCACCCATGACCAGCAGAGAATTTAAAGTGTTACCCTAACTGTGCTCTCCTCCCTCCTTCAAAACTTTGCCTGCTGCTTCATTCTGCCTGCCCAGCCTCTTCGTTGCTGTGTTTACTCCTGCTTAGATTTGGGACTGCCCCTCCTGTGACAACTCCTTGCCACTATATCAGGAAAGATGAACCTCACATACCAACAATAAAGGGAGCACAAAAGGAAAGTAACTCCCCTGGGGAGTCCGAAAGGACTCAGTTAGCATGCATGCGTGCTGCTGTTCCCTGCTCATTACCCTACTAGGCCTTTTTCACCCAAGCAGTGGTGGGAGGTGCTTTTGGAGAAAAAAAATCTCAGTTCTTCTAAAAGGTGCCATTTCTGGGTACCTGACATTGCTGTCACTATGGCATCTGTAGTGGGACCTGGGCTGAGAGGCCACACCAGTGTGGGGTCCAGGAGCCGCACTCTCAATGGATGTCTTTATTACTCTATTTCTGTATCCTGCCTGCCATGTGGGATGCTGGAGTTCAATTCCCAGCCAATGCATCACTTGTAGTGGGACCCAGACTGAGAGGCCACACCAGGGTGGGGCCTGGGTGCTGCACTCTCAAAAGCTGCCTTATTGTCCTATTTCTGTATCCCTCCCACAACAACTTGATGTAGCTATAAAGGATACCAGGAGGTGGTATCTGACCGTATAGGGCTCGTTGAGACAGGTGCAGGTTGCGATGTCCGTGAGTCTTCTGTGGGGCTCCACCTCCCTTTCCACTCAGGTGTCCCATTGCTGATTGGACATTAGGAAGAAATTATTTATGGTAAGGGTTGCCAATATATGGAATGGGCTTCCAAGTTGGGGGTGCTTTCCCTTACTTTGGAGGTGTTCAAGAGGAGATTAGACAAGGGATCACTCGACCCCAGCTCTCTTTCCTGCCTGGAGCAGGGGGTCGGACTTGATGGTCCAACCCTAGAAATCTATGAAATCTATGGAGTAGGCGGCTGGCCCTCCTAGGAGCCTGACCTCATGTGCTGGTTAGAAAGGTCCATTGAAAGAAGAAACCCAGCAGCCTGGGATCAGCGTGAGTTGGCTAAGTCTAGGGATCCTGATAAAAGTCTGCAGCCAATAGCATCCAGGCTATGTAAGAAAATGAATAAACCAATATAACCTAAATAATAGTGTCTGTGTCTGCTTCAAGCTTTGCCTCGGCTCAGCAGCATGTGTCCATCTTTCTTCAAGTGGTCAGGGCTCTTCAGAGTTTGCGCCCTGCTATGAGTCCAATCTGAGTGGGCTGGCCTGACTTAGGCCAAACCCTTCAGGTAGCCTGGGGCCACGGGTATTACAAAACCCCACGGGGCTCCTGTTGGCACCTGACCTCCAGCATCTGCAAAATGGTCGGGGTCCTATGGAGGAAGTCGGTCACATCAAAAGTCCTTGGCTCTGTTAGACCGAAGTGGTGTGGACCAGCGCCTATGCTAGTGTCTTCCCTTTTCTGAGGCTGGCACTGCCTTATGAAGAAAGTTCAGGGTTGGCCTGGGCCAATTCGGACCCCTTGCTTGCTTGCATGTGCCCTGTGGCCGTCACTGAGAGCTACAAAGGGGCTCATTAGCTCTTGCAGCTGTGGCATCTGGGCTGTAGGCAGCACCAGTCGCCTGCCGCTTGTTCTCTTCCTGGGCTGCGCCCCAGGCCCATGTGGAGCCTGGCATCCTGCTTTCAATCCAGCCTGAGAAATGGGCCCATGAAGAGT
The DNA here is from genome assembly GCF_001723895.1 of Crocodylus porosus. Lineage (NCBI taxonomy): Eukaryota > Metazoa > Chordata > Crocodylia > Crocodylidae > Crocodylus > Crocodylus porosus. Next base: position 5,147,799 of record NW_017728918.1, on the reverse strand, counting down.
GCATTTCCCACTGGGAGCTGGGGCATGGGGGAGCATGCTGTCAGCCTGTAGGCTTGCCACTTTCCTTCGAGGTGGACCCGGAGTACACCGCGTGCAGCGCGCTCAGGTGGTCATCACCCCGGGAAGCGCAGGGCTCGGCCGGGTCCCTACTACATCAAGGCAGCCACAGATCTGTTACAACCTATTGAATACATTTCTTATGTTAAGCTGAACACACTATGCTAGACAGTAAGGGCCAGATCTTATCCCAGCTATGAGGTGCCTACGCATGGTTCTCTTCTGCATTGCTAGAGTCTCAGCAAAATAGTTAATGGATGTGTTTTCCTCCTCCTCGCTGCCTTTAATGATCCAGTTTCAAGGCTAAACTGAAATAGGTGCGTTTAATGTTTCATCGGGGACTCAAGGCTGGGGGAATAGGATCACACAGAGGCACCTAAAAGGCAGAACAAGAACCGGGTCTTGTAAAAGACTAATGACTATGTTAACACATTAGCAAAACAGGCACCCTGGATCTAAACACCATGTGTTTCGGACACTGGAAAGGCCCCGTTGTCTTCTGTTGTTTCCCTTGTCACTGCCCTTGCCTTTTCAAAAAGAAAATACTAATCAGATGCACGTTCAGCACAAAGGAAGAGATTCCTTCCAAAAAACCGCCCCCAAAAAACAACAACCCAGACAGAGGTATGTGTGCTATTTACTCCCCTAGCTACAAATCGGCACCAAGCAAGTGTCTAAAGGAGCGTATATTAACATTCAGCTGGCAGTTACTGCAAGCAGTAATAGACATGAGCATTGACTAGACCCAATATTAGTGATGGTACTGGGAAACCATCCTTGCTTTTGGCTGCCTGAAGGCAGTAGTGATCCCCAGCTTGTCCTATCTGTCAGTCTATTTGATCTCCAAATGAATTGCTTTTGATAACAGCTATATAAATGCAGAACTGTTCCGCTGGGCCTTCTTAAATGAGACTCCTCTCTTTCATCTCCCAGTCATTTCAAAAAGCAGATAGACTTGTTAGAGGTTTTTAATGCAATGATTTATGTTTTATCTTGCCTGGTTCGAGGCAGCATTTATTTAGCACTAAATTCTTCCCAAGCCTATATGTGAGGGAGAAATGCTCGAACACAATATTTGGGATTTAAAATATTATATGTGTGTATACATATACATAGTGTGTGATATTTTCTGCCTCATTACAGGAAAGGAGGTGAATACATTTATTTCCAGGCAGCCAATAGTCCAGACCACTTGGATCACAGCACCTGCAGCAAAATTAAAATAAATGAGAAAGCAATAATATTTGAAAACCCTCTCACCAGCATCCAGAATAGGACAAATAATTAACTGATTTGGCAGATTAAATAAAATAGTCTTTGTTAGTTTTGATTAAAACAAATTCCTAGCGCTCTTTGAAATACGAGCATTTTTGATCGTAACAAAAAGTCAGTATTAGGCATTTGAGTTGATTTTCCTCTTTTTATTCATTTATTTATTTGCGTTTTGCAACTGCTTGAATGAGTCTCTGCATTTATATGATTATAATCATCAGCTGAATCCTGTTTTTTTCTGAAGTGCATATTCACCCCAGCCAATGGACATCTGGTAGAGAGTTGCAGTTCTCGCAGGCATTTTATAGTCCAAGAACGCAGATCCAGATTGCTCACTGGAGAATGAAGGAATCCGATTGGGACTGAAGATCCCCCCCCAATGGTCTTTTCAGTTTAAAAACAACCCAAACCATTTATTTAGATTATGTTGCCATCCAGAGGCATCAAGTAATTTTGTAACATGCATAAAAAAGAAGGAAGAGAAGACCCTTCTGGAAAAACGGAGGAGATATCTCTGAGGCATGGACTTTAAGGGAAAAAAGCTTGGTCCTTGGAAAAAAGCAAAGCCTTTCGGTTGCTGTGTTACATCTATTTTCATTCCTTGTTATGAGGAACAACCAGTAGCTGCAAAGCCTCCCCCCCTCCCCATACACTAGAAAACAAAAAGAATACATCAAAGTAGGTGTAACTTAATTTGTCCGATTAAAATGAAACATTATGCGACATTTGGTGAAACCAGGTACTATGCAGGGATGGCAAGTAGGCCTTTCTGTCTTGGAAATAACAAATGTTAATTTTCTGGCTTAGAAAAATATAGGGATGGGCTTATCAGAAGTGCCTAAGGGCTAGCACCCATGGGTTAGGTGCCTGAAACAAAATCTGCCACCTTGAGGTAGGTGTCCAGACTCCCCGTACAGAGCATGGAAAGAGGTGAGTATCCCAGGTAGTCTCCAAAAATGAGCCAGCTGAGAGGTAACTACATAAGCAAATAGAGAGCATTGAAGACAGAGGCCGTTTTAAACCCTGCCCTTCTCTAGACTGAAGAACTTTCTTCATGGCTTTGAGGAAGCACCTCATTCCTCCCTTGATTCACAGCCCTGAACCATCCCTGAAAAGTCAGCCCCTACGCTCTTAGTGTCAGGTCAGAAAGGTGAGAAGATTGGTTTCCTGCCCACTTTATCTCTTAACTCACCAGTTAGAGCATCTGCCAGAATATGGGGGGATGGCGTTCAGGCCCTTCCTCCGCCTGAAACAATTTGGGGCCGGTGCTCTCATTGCTTTGGAGGTGGCCTCTGGGCCAGAAGAGAGGCTATTATGGTGCAAAGTGGACTGCACTCTCCTGGGGGAGCTGTCCATGGGTGGATCTGGGCTTTTGTAAAGAGGGGTGCAGACGCAGCAACAGCCACCCCAGCTCCTGGCTTCCTCCCATGCCCCACAAGGTGGGCAAACAATGCTGTGGGGCCAGCAGAAGAGGACCCTTTTGAAGCCCCCAAAGTAGGTAAGAATCCTGGCCCCCACCTCCATTTCCCTCCAGCACTGTTTAGGTGTGTGGTGGGAGTGCACTTGCCCCCATTTTCAGACCTTCCCACTGGAGTAGCAACTGGGGAGTTTTTTGAAGTCCCCAAATCAGCTAAGTCTCTCCCCTCCAGACGCGCCTTGCTCAGTCCCATCCCCACTCCCCTGCTGGCCAGCTGTTCCCAGATGCCCGAGGGGTGGTGGGAAGCTCCAGAGCTGCTCCTGGTCTGTACTACTTGGGCTGCTGGGGAACCAGACACAGTTGCAGCAGTGATGAGGGTAGAGGGTAGATAGGTTCACTTGTCCCAAGATAGCTCTCAGGCTAGTGGGGAACGCCCAGGGAGACCAGGCAGGGAGGAGAAAGCTGCTCACTACTGCCACTGCCACTGTCCTTAGGTGACCCCAGATGCCTGTGCAGCCTGATTTGAGTGGGACAGGAAAGTCTCCGGAAGTCCCCCACCTTGTGGTCAGTGGGGACCAGGCCAGTGGCAGCAGTGGGTGGAGGAGGGGAGGGAGGACCTGCCGCTGTGCACAGAGGAGAAGGGATTGGGGGTGCGGTCCACAGGTCCAAAGCGGATTCCTACCTGCTTTAGGGACTGCTAGAGCATACCTCTCCATCCTAACATACCTTAATGTTAGGGTGGTTAGGGCATTTCTGGGTCCTGGTAAATCCCCTATGGCACAAGAAGACAAGGCATCTCCCATATCCCAAAAGGAATCTATAACAGTGGTTCTCCACCTTTTTCATTTGTGGACCCCTGAAAAATTTCAAATGGAGGTGTGGAGCCTTTGGGAAATTTCAAATGGAGGTGAGGACCCCTTTGAATTGCAAGTGTGGGTATTCACATAATTTTCGTTGATTATAGTCCTCTTTTGCGAACCCCTTAGACACAGTCTGTGGACTCCCTGGGGTCCATGGACCACAGGTTGAAAACTATTGGTCCATAACCACTGAGTTACTGCTACCTAGGTTTTAAAAGAAAGTATTGCTGCTTTTTGCATGGAGCACAATCAACTAAATAAGATCTGAGAACACCTACTGAACTAGTCCCCTTGAGTGAGAGGGTAGAGGAAGGCCTCATCTACAGCTCCCAAAGGGTCACAGGCATAAACACATCCTCCCTGTCAAAGCTGGCATGTTTCTGGACATGCTCAGAAGTAGAAGAAAGTGCTTAGATGCTAAATTCCACCTAAATCCAACTTTAGGCACCTACATCTGTTTTTTGCTTCAAACCTACATCTACACAGTTATTTCCATGAGTTCAGGCACCTTGCCCAGTAAAGGAGTTAGGCACCCCTCGGTTGATTTACGGTAAACTTTTCTCTTTTCAAATTCAAACAAAAATCTACTAATTCCCTCCCCCAGTTCCTAGGGAAAAAAGAAAATAATTTCACACGTTTTGGTTAAAAGATGTAGAATGTTTCTACAACATGTGCTAGTTGAAAAGACATTTTTCCAGTGTGAACCTCTTATGGTGAAAAATATTTCACCCAATCCCTATGAAAATGTTCTTTGGCTGTTGCAGGTATCTGGACTATTTAACAACAGTATGGATCAGACAGGAGGCCTAGATAGAGGATTATGTGAGAGGAGGACAGTATAGCTCCACAACAGAGGTAAAATGTATTTCTATTGTCTTCACTGAGTCAGTTGTCTTTGATCTCTAACCTGGTTTAAATTTCAGTTATTTCTTAGGTCTCATCCATACTCCAGTTTCGACCCATTGCCAGTTGGCCAAGATTGTACAAGTATAGGATTTGATGGAGAAAAGAGAGATGGAGTTGTATATCATGACTTCATAGCAGCACATGTTACCTAAGGTGCTGGCTTCATAATCATATTGAGTAGGAAGAGGCCATACAACAAAGACCTGAAGGCAGATAAGGGATCACTACACTTTCCCTTTAGCTTTTCTTTGGGTAAAAGAATAGGGTCATCAAAGTATGACAGGGTCCAACCCTATCAGGGTCCTCAAACTTGTCAGCAACGCTGCGTGGTAAGTAGCATAAAAAATAGCTGAAAACTAAACAAATCAGCTTAGAAATCTGGGGTAAAACCCTGACTCTATTTAAATGCAAGGTAAAACTCCCATTGACCTCAGTTAGGGGCAAGATTTCACCCAAGGTCTTTTGTCCACAGCTGAAAGGAGATCATCAGCCAACTAGATCAATGAACTTTCTGCACTGTAACGAGGTCTAAAAATAGTCACTGTAAGGGATTAAGAAAAGCCATGGGCTTATGACAAAATCAGAACTGATGAATACAAGATACTATACTGAGAGAAGTCCTCTGGTTTTTATACCAGTATGAGTGAAGGCGAAATAGGCCGAGGAACACTGCCCTTATTCCAACCTGATAGCCTGATCCAAAGACAACTGAGAGAGAAAGAGAAAGGCTCCCTTACACTGTAATTATTCAAGGCATGACAATAGGTTGAGGACAAGCACTGCAGAACAGAAGGGAGGCAGTGCAAAGACTACTTCATTTAGATCACAGGGCCATCTCACTGTATCATTGTGTGTATCAAATGGGTTTTCACCGAGGATGTATCAGAAGTTGCTGTGACCCCAGGAGGAAAGCCAGGCTTTGCAGTCTTCACGTCAGAAGCACGTCTTGGAGAAGACTTGAAAGTGATGGTCAAGAACACAAGTCCATTGCTCTAAGGGCTGGACATACACAAAGTATGATACAATGACCCCGCCATGTTTGTAATTAGCAGGACACAGAGTGAGCAATTTGATGTATTATTAGGATCCTCTTACAGATGGTGAAGCGAAGCACGGAGAGATTAAGGTGAAAATTTTCAAGAGATCTCCAGCTCCCATGAAGAGACACAGGCTTTTGAGAAAGCTCAGCTCAGTACATTGAAAGCCGGGCCAGAAGTCATAATCAGAGCTGAATGCTGTTGTACACAATAAGAAGCTGAACATTTTAGATTTGAAATGCCTATTTTGAAGGTTCCCCCCATCCCCAAAATGGAATATTTTTTGGCAAGGTAGCATTTTTACAAGATTTTATTCTGTTTTTATTTTCGACCACTGAAAATGCGGGGGGGGGGGGGGGTCAACACTCATTTTTATTTCTCTTTTCACAAAACCTTGAGTAAGATATCTTCAAAGGTGAAAAAAAATAATTCTTATAGTCAATCATACACACACACACACACACACACACACACAATTTTTTTTGAGTACTCCTGAAGTAAGGTATCTTCAAAAGTGGGGGAAAACCCTCCAAACCAATTCTTATGGTCACACACACACACACACACACACACACACACACACACATATGGTCTCTCACACACACACACACACACACACACACATATATTTGGAGTACTTCTGAAGATATCTTCAACAGTGAAAAATAACGCACACTTCTCATCGCCTTTTTTTTTCTGGTTGAACAAAATAGAGTATGTTTTATGACCTAAAAGACTGAAACAAACTCATCTCTTCTGAATACAAGGTCACTGCCTTGCTCCTTTCCCTTATTACAAATTCTGTCTCCATTTTCAGAGGGAGAAAACCACACGAATCCCTTATTTGCGTACTGTCCGTAAGCTTGCGGCTCTCCGATTCATTGGGAATATCCTTTCGATGAAATTCCCACACATCCCATCAGCGATTGCTCCTGTATTTTAAGGAAGTGAGCAGACCTGACTATTTGCCGTGATCGTTCGGGGGTTATGTAATTTTCGACGGGGGGGATAATGTCGCCGTTTTGGGCGCGGGCGGCGTGGGGGGGGGGGGGGCGGATGAGACGCAAGGCTTTTATCTTTTCCCGTGTATACTATCACTTATTAAAATCCTGTTGTCCTGACCATTGTCGCTGCCATTGAAGTCTGGTTTATTTACTTGAAAATCTGATTTGTTTCATTTTATTACTGTGTTTGCAAAGTAACTGATATCAGATTCTGCGGGAAAGAACTGCCATTTACCAGCAGGCTATGATGGCTCTGACTCGGTCTGCAGGCCCGATTTTGAGGCCTAGTCTGCCCTGAGGGCTCCAGCAGAAATAAGATTACTGGCAATAACTGCTTCAACTGCTTTGAATAACAGACACAACTCAGAGAGCATAAAATTAGCATAAACACAGCATCAGTGTGTTCCCTCAGCGGATACGAGACAGGCAGGATATGGAAAATTGACTTAAATGGGGTCAGACAATGCAGAAATCTGAAACACAGGAAATGCTGCTGAACAGAGAGAGGTAATACCACGATGGTGGTTTGTTGTTGTTGTTTTTTTTTTTTAAAGAAAAACAAAAATTCATGCAGTTTTAATGATAAAAATGTTAGAACAGATGAAAATTAAAGAGGCAGCAGCAGCCCTGGCACAAAAGCATCCCAAATATTGCCTTTCCAAGCAAATTATTATTAAGTATTCCTCAGCTTTTCACTCCTGAGGGTAAAATAATAATAATAAACACAGATTTGCTGTCTTTTAAAATTGATTTTGCCCTCCTTTTTCAGGGGAGGAGGGGAAAGGGGGGCAGGGTACAATATTAATTGGAGGAGGATGCAGAGGTTTTGTTCCCAAGAAGTACAAACAGTATTTTAAAGCAATCCTATCTCTTTCTATTTATCAAATATTAAAATGGGAGATGCTACTGACAGATCCAATAAAGGAGAACATTAAGAGGGAAAGGCACTGCAGCTCTGATTTTCCTATCCTAATAACAAGCTGTCACAGATACCGCATGGATTAATATTATCAATGGAGCTTCAGAGAGTTCGATCCCTGAGCTTATGGGTATAGGTTGTGCTTGAAGGATGCAAAAGGTGTGCTTGGACATCTCAGATCAGTCCAGTGCCCGCATGGCGTAAGTAGGCGAAAAAAAGGGAACCCTTATCTCATCACCCTGATCTCACCTGATCCCAGTGGTCTTTCCTGCCCAAGTGCAGGGGGGCTGGACCCGATGATCTTGCAAGGTCCCGTCCAACCCGTGGCATCTATGAATCACCTGTACAGGATTTGGGAGAGAGCTTGGAAATCACCCTCCCCAGTGAGGAACTTATTGTTGGAAATACCGCACATTATGAACGGAGAGGCCTTTGTCCCGCTCTGTTAGAAGAAGTTGATGGCTCTCCCTTCTGCTTCCAACCGTTGGGAGAAAGTCATGTATTGGCAGAAAATCATGCTTCTCAAGCTTATCTTTGATCACCTAAGAGGAGTTGGCAGTGAGCCACGTGCTAAAACCTGATTTCATTGTGTGTGGCAGATCCATGTTTGAATCCTTTTAGGAAGTGTTTCTTCTTCTGTAACCCCTTTGCTGCCCTATGCTCACCCCATAGCTACGTGTATTCTGCGGTTTCTCCATATGGCATATGTGTTGATGGCCAAGGTGCTGTAGGGCAGAGGTGTGCTGGGAAGGCACCTGCCCCTTCCAGTGGTGGAAGGAGGTAGGAGAGAGCTGTGTGGCCAGGCTGGTGGCACCAGGGTCAGTGCCCATGCTCATTGGGGCAGGGCAGATGGGAGATGCTGCTCGGCAGGCAAGAAGGGCCATGACCAGGCTGCCTGGTGTGGTACAGTGGCCCCAGCCCAAAGCAGGGGTCAATGGGATGTGACAGGCCTCTCCTCCTCTTCCCTCCAGCCCATGTCAGGACTGGACTCACTCCACTGCCGCCTGCGTAAACTGGAGCCGCTGTAGCCACCATGCTCTGGCCTGAGCAGGACAGGGGCTGCTGGGGGTCCCTTCCTGTAGGGCTGGGGGGGTAAGGGGCTGTGGGTCAGGAGTGAGGGACACCAGCATGGCTGGGGCTGGGGGCAGCAGGGCCAGGAGGGTATGGGTTGGGACAAGCCATGGATCTTTGCAAATGTTTCCCAGCAGGAAAAAGGTTGAGAACCACTGTTTTAAACAATTTTCAGAAATCTGCTCCCCATGGCATAGAAGAGGAGAGAGGTGTTACTAAACCTTCTTCAATGATCCTTTTTTAATCAATATTCCACAATCAGCCCAACCTGCCATCTCCCCCCCCACAAAAAAACAATGTTTGTGAATTTTGAGGAATATTTTTAAGCTACCTGTAGGGCTGCCTGAACTCCTTTAAATTTCAGCTGGAAATTCTTAGAACTTTTGAATAGTCAGGAAAAGTATAGGGGGAAAAAAGGAGCAAAGATCCATTTTCAGTTATTTCTACAGGTAGTAGATAGGTCTTACTTTTGGTTGATAAAAAAAGAGTCATATCCTGACCCATAAAAAATCAGATCATTAAGCATTTTTACATCTTCACCTCTCTATCATGACCTATATGTGAGAAAGGGAAAATCTAAGATCCTATTGCTTAGAAACATTTTCTGAACTTTTGAAAGAGCACATAGAGTGTTTCTATTGCTAAAAATGATGAGCTGAATAAAATGCTGATGAGCCAAGTTCAAGTCAAACCTATGGAAGTAGTAGGTAGTTAAAATAGTGGATTTTTTTTTTTACTTAAATCTGAAATAAATTTTGTAGGGGAGGGTGGAGAAATACAGGCAGATGGGTGGACTGAGGTTAAAATGAAGGATTTATTTCCATAAGCTTAAGTGCTTCCTGGTCTAAGCCAGGCTTCTAAGAAAAGGAACCCAAAATGACTTTGAAAGGAGTTGTATTTCTGATCTTGCCAAAAGTAACATCATGGACAACCCTGCTGTTGTGAGACTTCAAGGACAACACACTTTATAATTAAGTTTCAAATCTGAAACGAATCTCTTGACAGTATGGCCTTGCTTAGAAAAATAAGTGCTAATGACCCCACTCCCTTGCTAGCAGGCCAAGGGAGAAAGGCCAAGTGTAAAAACAGCCTGGAAAATAAACTACTTTCTCAACCCTAGAGGTGGTCCTTTCAGGTCAGGGGGAAGACATGTTGTTATGTGGTATGGGGATAACATGCAATGCTGTTGCTTGTGCCTGGGGATAAGTTAAAAACTTTCATCCCCAAAGCTGTCAATCCAGTACCTCTCACCAGTACTAAATTCACTAAACAAGCAAACAGGACTATTCCAAAAGGGCACACAAGGAAATAAAAGAAATGGGAATTACAAGAGTTTTTCCTGTGGTATACTTGCATTCTAGTCCCCTTCAAACAAAGGACTTGCCACTGTTGCTACCGAGGTCAACTGGCATTTTATTTATTCAAAAATACAATTGACTCTGATGAGATCAGGCCCTTAAACAGCAATGTACCAATACATATATGTGATCGTATGCACATCTAATATGAAGAGAAGGTTCTTTGGGCAAATGTGATACCTTTTATTAGATCGACTAAATAGCTGGAAAATGTGTTTGTTTCAACTATTCAGTTGATTTTTCCAACGATCTAGTTGGTCTAATAAAAGATATAATATTTATCCAAAGAATCTTGTCTGCTTATCTCCCTAGACCAACATGGATACAACCAACACGTTCATCTAAAATGTATATTTACAGAAGAATACACATATCCAAATAAGCAAAACACACAAAATTAAATTAAATTTAATATATATTAATTAATATATTTTTAAAGCAAGTTCCATTTAAAACATTTTTTCAATGAGTTTTCATTCTCCAAAAAAGGAGATTGATCCATGAGAAAAAAAATAGTTGACAAACTTCAAGCAACTCTGCTGTCCGATATCAGCCAGAATTGAATATTTCTTTCCAGCACCAAAGCCTTTAGATCTGAATTTTGAGTCTGACCACCTATGGTATCCGGCTTGCACCTCACAAGATGGTATTAAGTAACCAACCCAAATATACGACAGACTTAGTGAAAAGACATCACTGGGAAGAGATGTATATTGCAGTATCATGTGACCCCCCATAAGCATTCTACGAGAACCCCTCCCCCACCTCCAATGCATTACTTAAAACAGGCCGTGTCATTTGCAGGAACGGATGAAGTGCAGGGAGAGTTCCAGTTATGGAAAAATGTTGATGGTTGACTTCTAGATTTGCACATCCAATCCCTACACTAAGGACCTTACCCTAAAACAGCAGTTTTCAAACTGTGTGATGCGCCTTCCTGGGGGGCTTGAAGGAAGGGCACCACATGCAAGACATATTTTCCTTTTTAAAATTATTGTTATAGAACAAGAATGTGATATTTGACAACATAACATATTAAAATACTTAGTGAACATTTTGCAACTGATTTCACAGGTGTTACAATATATTTAATTAAGCCAGTGATCATTTCCATAGCAACAACTACATTTCCCACCTTCCAGTTTAGTACACCTAGCATATCTACTCTTACAATACAAAAAAATTACAACAAGCATTTGTGCAGTGGAGCTTATTCTGCTGGTAAGCTTGACATTTTTCATACTGTTACGAGATGAAAATGAACCGGTACTTATTGCCAAAAGATACTGCTCCAAAATGAAAGGCAGGAGCTGAAATGGCTAATGATGATATTTAGCATGTCTATTTTTGTCTGAGTTAGGGCTGGGGAAGGAGGGGTGAACAAAATTGTAACTCAAAGAGCGGCTCAGTTCAAAAAGTTTGAAAACTGCTCTTGTAGAAGGACTCATAATCACACAGATGTAATTCCCATCCTCAGAGGCTTTCAAGACCGGAGTAGACAAAGCCTTGGCTGGGATGATCTAGTTGGGAGTGGTCTGGTTTGAGCAGGGGGTTGCACTAGATGTGACCTACTGAGGTCCCTTCCAACCCTTATTGGATATGTCCACACATGCAAGCATGTGCGCTTGTAGCAGCTCAAAAAGAAGTGGTGCACATTTGAGCTGGGGCTTTTTGCCTCAGCACATGTGCTTGGTCATGCACTTCCTTGTGGAGTAAATTGTGCCACTTGGGGCAAAATAACCCTACCTGGCTCCTTCCGGATCTGCAGCCAGGGGGAGCTAGAGCCAGCACTTTTGCTGTCCCCAACGGTATAAAAAGCTACCCTGGCAAGTAGCTCAGAGCTACTAGCTCTCAGGAGCTTCTGGGGCCCAGCCAATTGTTACCTGGGGACACTACCCTTTGGGCCAGCTGGACTGCTGAAGCAGCCCTGAATGTTCCCTGCACCCTATACCCACTGCAGGTGTCTGGCAGTGGGGGCCACTGCCTGGCTGTGACCTGCTGTGCACCCACCAGACCTGGATGGGGACTGCACAGCCAGCAGAGGCATCTGCCCCTCTGGGCCCGCTGCCAGTAGGCTGTGGCTGAAGAGTTGGCTTCTGTGTGGCATTATTGCCATGGGTACTCCCTGCCCAGCCATCTGGGCAGCTATCACCTGGAAGATATTCTGGGTGTGGTGGCCTCCTTTGAACTGTCAAAGCCTGTCCTTCTGGCCCCAACTGGCCAGGAGGTCAGTCACAGCCAGCTGGGTCCAAGGTGCTGGCTCTGAGCAGGCAGGGTCCTAGCAGGAATTCTGGTGTTCCCTATTGGAAAACTGAAAAATTCCTGATAAAAAAAAAAATAATAATCCCGAAGTCATTCTGTAAAATACCCCAAAATCCATGCTCCTCCACAAGTAAAACAAACGACCACTATAAAGAGAGAGAGAGTGAGACAGAGACAGCGACCAGTTAGACAATGTTTTACTGATCTATCTACAGTGTTACAGCAAGTCTCTTATCATAAAATAAAGTGACCTCTAAATACATGTTTCATGAATTCCTGAATATATATTTTGCTGCCTTCCCGCAGGGGCAATGGCCCTCACACAGGGGTTACAGTCCCCCCACAACAGGGGATTTGGCCCCCACACAAGGGGTACACCCCCCAACAGGAGATTCAGCCCCCAAACAAGGGGTACAGCTCCTACACAAGGGGAATGGCCCCCCAGTAGGGGCCAAATGGCTCCTGCAGGGGCTATCACCCCCCCTGCAAGGTCCACATGCCCCACCCCAGCCCCCGATTGCTGCCCCATCTGACCCCATCCCACACCAGCTGCTGTGGCCCCCCTAAT
>NW_017728918.1:5130407-5134968 GCF_001723895.1 Crocodylus porosus | reverse complement strand
CTCCCCCAGACCCCGCCTCCAAAGGCTGCCCCACCCAGCCTCACCTCCCAACTTTCACCCCCAGGTCACCATGGCTACCCCTACTACCCCAGGTGTCATCACTTAAAAAAAAAACAAAACAGAAAAAAACAGGAAAAATGGGGGAAAATAAAGTCTGTACTTACCTTAGAAGCGGCGGGGGGGAGTTCCAGGGCTTCCTGACAGAGCCCATCCCCTGGGCAGCACAAGGCAGTGGCGGGGCAGCAGGTCCTGGGCTGGGGCCACTGAGGCTGCTCCTCTGCCTGGCAGTGAAAACTTTTTTTTATTCCCACATGTGCCTCTTGCCCCACCTCAAAGGGGCTTGACATGGGGCAAGAGGTATGTGCACACTCATCTGGACGCACCCGTTTTCCATGATCCTGTGATGTCAAAGTACAGTGTGCAAACGTGTGTGTATGGTTAAGAATTTAACTTGCAGCCAAATTCTATTTCATCTATGCTCCACTGTTCAGACCATTGAGATGAATAGTTAAAATGGAGTAGAGCTGAATAAAAGCATTTAATCTAAAGTCTTCAATAGCTATTTGATTAACCAGGTATTACAGGAACAAGATCAATTTTCACTGATAATATATTAGTCAAAATTAAAAAAAATGATTAGCTTTACAGGGTAGGAAAAAAATCAGCAATATCAATAAAGAAATTCCCAACCAGCTCTTATATTCTTGTATTCTGTAGAAATGGTCATGAATCCAACTTTCTGACCTGAAGCATCGCTAACTTCTGCATCTGATTCAGACAATGAAATGAAAATAATAATGGTACTTCCCTAACTCAGGGGTGCTGTGAGCCTAACTAAGTTCATTAGAACAAGTAGAAATCTTTTCGATCTTTACATACAGGCTCCAGAGTGCAAACTTATACTGCCACAAGGTCTAATTCTCACCATCTTGGATCCCTCAGACAATCCTTTCACCTTTACGTGCATAAGTTGCACTTATGGAGCCATGTAAATGCACAGCCTTTTTCCTCTTAGACAGTTTTCCCCTTGAGAGCAACATGAGGCCTATTCCTAGTTTATTAAATGACTTTACTAGCTCAGTTAGTAGCATGTAGCAGCTCGTTAATGCCTTGGGTATTGGCCAGGTTTAACACCCTTCGTCTCATCAAAGTACGACCACTTTTATGACCACCAGGTCAAAACCTCGGTTTTACATCTCCCTGAAAGTCTACACCTCTGGGAGGTCAGGGAGCACTTGGTACTACAGATGCTTATTGGGCCTTTATCTTGTTTCAGGTAGCCTATGAACGATGTAAGGTATGGCCAATAAACCCATACACTTTTTAAATGGGATCGTGATATTTAGAGCCTGTGACACCTGCATGCTGGAACAGACAGTAATGAAAAATCAAGTGTGTGTTATAAAGCTTTGTCTACACTTGAAATAGTTTGCTTGTAGCACTACTTCAATATGGTTATAGCAGCAGACACCCACAATGGAGATCCAGAGTAAATAATTTCCCTGCATGGCATAAGTCATACTAGCAAAAGGACACTTCTCTTGGTATAACTGTATCTACACAGGGGGTTGCTGGAATAGCTCTGTTGATAAGAGATGTAGCTGTCACACCCCAAACCCCTCACAAAAAAATGTAGGCGCTTAAGACAGGACACGTTAGCTCTTCAAATACTTTAAGGGAAAGCATCTTTTCTTCCTTGCTGCAGACAGGACAACATGGACCAATGGCTTGAAGTTGCAGCAAAGTAGGTTAGATTGGAAATCTGGGAAAAAACTTCTTTACTGTTGTAACAGTGAGGCAGTGGAACAGACCACTCAGAGAAGTTGTGGACTCTCCAACGCTGGGGGTGTTTAAGAAGAGGTTGGACAGGCGCTAGTTGGGGATGATCTGGGTATAGCTGTGCCTCCTATGCTTCTGGGCATTGCTTGTTGCCCTGACCTCTCCTTCTGCTAAATGTTTGGGGGTGTTTTTAAGCCTTCCTCAGAGGCACTGCACGTTGGCTACAACCAAGCCTGGGATCTTGCCCCTCTGCTTGGATAGCAGGACACATATAGTATTCAGGAAATAATTGAGGTGGCGTAGACAAGATCTTTAGATCTGACCCAGAGCACATCCCAATATGCATTACATATAGTCTTGCAATACTTTTTGTGAGGCTGTTTTTAACAGGCCCGGAAAAAAATAAAGGTTTATGGCACATCTCTTCAGGTCTAGGCTGGAATAGCAGCTGACACACCAGCTTTCTGATTCCTCTTGGGGCATTGGGACCGATCAGGATGGTGCCCAAAAATCCAATAACTACAATAAAAGAGCCCAGGTCCGTTGTTACACACTGGAGACACAACCATTTCTGTAGCCAGTAAACTCAGAAGGGATCTGGCATCACATCAAGCCACCTCTGACTTCCCCAGCCCAAAGAAACACCTGGTCCTTTTACAGCTGGATTGATAAGAGGAAGCTCACAGCACTAGGGCAGAGTTCATACCCCTGGATCCGAGACCACTGTAACTAGGCAGATACTAACCAGCTGAGCACAAATTCAAGAAAAGCAAGCCTGCTTCCCCCGTCCCCCCACCCTTTAACTTCATTTAAAGCTGCCCCCTGCTCTCCATCAGCAAAGACAGCCTGAGTCATTCCTCTTTTTATCCAGGCACATTCGCCCCTGCCTCAGTTCTTATGATATGTTTTATTATTTATTTTCTAGTAATTAATCTGAGCCATTGACTCAAACAGAACTAGCCAAGTGAAAAAGAAAATATAACAAAGCCCCCCAATATGTTCTCTAGCCTCAGGGCGAGAGGCAGCTGACGGCTAATGGGACAGATGATGCTCCTCTCCTCATTTCATCTATTTAACTGCTTGTTTAAGACAGAAGAATGCGAACTTGGCATGCCCAGCTCTTTGGGGTTTCCTTTTGGAGCCCTTCTATAATTTGCAGGTAAAGCTTGTTGGAAAAAAAATGTTTCCTCCTGGGAGGGGGGAAGAAATTCAGTGAAATTTGGGGACTGAAATGTTGGAAAATTTGCCAGAGCAATTATGCTGGCTCCTGAGTGTTAACATCTGAATGCCTCTTGCTCTCATTCTTATTTATAACCTGGGATTTCTAATCAGGCTTTGCTGCTTTGGGGGCATTACCATCTTCCTTCTTAAAGAAAAGTAGTGGGGGCACCTGATGGCGGGGTGGGGGGGAGGGCATAGCCATGGTGCCCCATGGGAAATGTAGTCTGGCCAAGGGAGCCTGAGCCAGAGAAAAAATGCAACCAGCCTATAACTCCCATGAAGGATCAAGACAAAACAAATCATTTCATTGGGAGTGTCTAAGTTTTTTTATTAAAAAAATCAAAATTTTGTACAGAAAAAGGATGCTCTTTGCAAAAACAGAGGTTTTTTATCACATTGGAATTGATGGAAAATTATCCACCACCCATGTCTGAAGGATTCGCTTCCTGTGGTCTCCATTTTGAGCATGGCATATACCTGTGCAGGGGACAAGGGAGAAACAGAACCTCCCAAAACTGCAACCTTAAACTACATTGCCCATTAGGGCTTTGTAAATTCTTTCCTTCCTCCCCCATAAATAGTTTGTTCACCAAAAATGCTGTTTCAGCCATTCCAACATGATGTGCAAGTGTAACCTGAAGCATAGCCCTTCCTTTCCATTGCCTTTGTTTAAAAAAAAAAATATCCAAAACAGAAATGAGATGCATTGTTTCAGGTGAAAACATCGTGCTTTGATGCTGTCCTCTATAATTTGCTAGAAGGCTGGCAGTATTTTGTTCAGGTTCAATATTCTTGACTACAGTATGATTGCACAGTCTATTAATGTTTAAGCGTTGGTAATGGGCTTGGCAAGTACAAACACAAGAGGAAGATAGAGACTCTGAAGTTATGACCTAAATGAAAATACATTAGGAGGCTGTAATTCCTTTGCAAGCATTTTTAAATGCTGTGGTTATCATGCAAAACTACAGTGCATATGTTTGCATATGCACAAGATGATGTCAGTAAATCCCCAATTAAGCATAGAGAGAGATCACATACTTATTTCTAAAGCTCTGCCTTTTGTATACTGGTGCATGGTAAAGGGAACTACACTTTTATTTTTGAATTTACCACCCAGCAGGGCCAGTAAGACATGGATTTCCTCTGATCCATGTAAAGGAAGGTTATATGAATTTCAAACACTTAATTTTGCTGTAACTCAGTTTTATTCTGCCTAAATGGGCATGACTATTTTTTGTCATGTTACTCTCTCCTTCCCATTTAGAAAGTCAGCTTCTTAGGAGTAAGGACTGTATCAGACAGTCCTGTACACATGTAATGCCTACAGCAATGGACTGTGATCTTAGTTGGGACTTCTTATGTATCTTGACTTCAAAAAAGCCTTCGATCTGGTATCCCATGATCACCTCATGGCGAAACTGGCCAATTGTGGCCTTGGGTCCACCATGATCCTCTGGCTGGGAAACTGGCTCCGTGGTCAGACCCAGAGGGTTGTAATTGATGGCAGTCACTCATCATGGTGTCCTGTGACCAGTGGGATCCCCAAAGGCTCTGTCCT
>NW_017728918.1:5127782-5129575 GCF_001723895.1 Crocodylus porosus | reverse complement strand
GGAGGTGGTTCAAGCACCTACATTGAACACCTTCAAGAGCAAATTGGATGCTTATCTTGCTGGGATCCTATGACCCCAGATGACTTCCTGCCCCAGGGGCGGGGGGCTGGACTTGATGATCTTCCGAGGTCCCTTCCAGCCCTGATGTCTATGAAATCTATGAAATCTTACATCCAAAAGTAACACAGCATAAATGACATAGCCCGTCTCGTTGAAAGCCAGGTAAGAGACATAGGTAAAAAATACCCTAGGCAGATGCCATATACATAGATTGCTAACTCCACATATTTAAAAATCATGAGTCAGGCCATCCCCAGATCATTTGATTGGCTTCATATTGATGTCAGTTTTTAAATAGCAACTGTGGGATTTTCTCTTTTTGGGGGTCTGTTCAGGCTTTTCAGTGTTCAAGCTTTTCTGTGCAAGTGCAAGGATTGGAAAGTTGTGTCTTCTTTTTTAAAAAAAGCTGAGAGTCTTGTTGTAATCACATGGCTCTAGAAGCTGGGACCTGGAAATAAAACACAACAGTGTTTTTAGTGTTTCAGACTATCACATGATGAAGTAGGTTGTTGCCTATGAAAACTCATGCCTCTCTGAATCAGTCTCTAAGGCTAAGTATAGATGGTCAAAAAGCCCTTGGTGGAAGTGCTCTATCGCATTTCACTTACAGCGATGTAGGAGCTGGTGTGAGCTGAACAGATGTTTGCTGATCAGTGTGGGGGGCGGTGGGGGGTCAGACCCTGCCAACAATGGGGGCACTCCTGCCTCCCTTTCAGAGCAGCTCCTCTCCTCAGCCCCACTTCCCTGCCATCTGGCAATTGTCAGCAGGACCTGGGGGTGGGGGGAAGGAGGGGAATGCCCCCCCCCACCTTGCTGGAGAGTGGGCATAGCTTGCAGGCTCAGATCTTGAGGGGGACGGCTGGGCCAGGTCTACATGGCAAAGGGGCTCTGTTCCTCATCTGCAGCTGGGCATGTGGCTCAGCTCCCACAAGACCCAAATCCACAAGCTTGAGGGGGTGGGGGGTGTCTGTATGGAGAGAGGCTTCATTTCCACCCCACCCCCTATCACAGTTCCCAGCATGGTGAAAAACCAGCCCAAGCAGCCCTACAATGCAGCTCTTGGGTGCAGCTGTCAAGAGGTTGGGTGCAGCTGTCAAGAGGATGGAGGGAGAACCTGGAAGGGAGAGCCTGTATTGCATGAGTCCCCCCAGATTGCTGGGTTGAGTCTTCAGAAGGTGGTAGGGGAAGGGGGAGGCAGGCCAAGTCAATGAGGCAGGGTGGCTCCCTTCCTTCACCCCCAGCTCCCAGTGTGGCAGAAACCTGGGCCAAGCAGTCCTGTATTTCAGCTTCTGGTTGCACCTATGAAGAGGGTGGGACAGGGTGGGGAAGAGTCCCCCCTGCCATTCAGACCCAGCCCAGTCCAGTTCCCCAAGACCTGACCCAGCAGTCGAGGGAGGGAAGCATAGTATGGGGGCTCCATTCACTCACCCTCCACACAGCCTTTTATGGTTCCTCTCTGTAACAGCATGGGGGCGGTGCTGAGCCACTGTTTGCAGGAAGCAGAAGAGCACTGGCCGAGGTTAGCAAGCTGCCCCATGAGGGACCCCTGGGATGTCAGGGGAATGCGACCTACCTTGACTCAGGATGGGATGTGGTACAGATGTTTGATAAAGTGCTCTAACCTAAAGTCCTTTTGTCTGATACTACTTCCACATCCAGAGTTAACTTAGAGTGTTTTTACATGTGTTCTGGTGGTGGGAGTCCCTTTAATTCATAGAATCACAGAATCATAG
>NW_017728918.1:5098151-5127142 GCF_001723895.1 Crocodylus porosus | reverse complement strand
CCAATCTGCAATCCATCTGACTGTGTAGGCATCAATGCCACAGTCGCCTAGTTTTTTAATGAGGATGGGGTGGGAGATGGTGTCAAAGGCCTTGCTGAAGTCTAGAAAGACTACGTCCACGGCAACATCCATTGCCTTTGTGACTTGATCATAAATGGCAATCAGGTTGGTCTGACAAGACCTGCCCCTAATGAAACTGTGCTGGTTGCCCTTGAGCATCATTCCTGAAGCCGGCCCATCACAGATGTGCTCCTTGAGAATCTTCTCAAAGAGTTTCCCAAGGATGGAGGTAAGACTGGCAGGCCTATAGTTGCCCGGGTCCTCCCTCTTCCCTTTTTTGAAGATGGGGACCACATTAGCTATCTTCCAGTCATCTGGCACCAGGCCCGAGCACCACGAGTGCTTGTAGATCTGTGCCAAGGGCCCTGCAATAATCCCAGCTAGCTCCCTCAACACCCTGGGGTAGAGAGCATCTGGACCCACTGACTTGAACACGTCCAGCCCCTCCAGAAGCTCTCTAACCCGGTCCTCCCTAACCTGAGGTCTGCAGGCGTTCCCCTCGAGTCCATCTGGCATCCCAGCGGGGAAGTCCAGGTCCCTGCACAAGAAAACAGACATGAAGAATTGGTTAAAGAGTTCCGCTTTCTCCTCTGGCGCAACCACGTTCTCCTCTGGTGCTCTAATTAAAGTGCCTGCAGCATCTTATGTATCAGCCTCTCTGCACTTCAAAATGGTGGCAGAGGTGCTTTAAATCTTGTTGAATCAGCTTTAGTTAAAGTGCCCCCACCACCATTGTGAAGTGCAGGGATGCTGATACATGGAAGCTGGCTGCAGCATGGTAATTAGCCTGCTCCAGCAGACTCAGTTAATCGAGTTTGCTCCAGCATGCTATAAATACAGTGCATTGGAGGTGCCTCCCTGCATGTACAGAGGCACCTGTAGAGCGGGATCAGGTATTTTAAAGCACTTTATGTGTCGTAAATGTCTGTTCTGTTACAGGTTTAAAGTGCTTTCTGCCCGCTTAATGAGCAATAAGTGTAACGTCTGTACCTAGCCTCAGGTGCCATCCTGCCCTACTTTCTGCCCGACTATGGCATTCTGAAACTTACTGTGAAAACCACATGAATTGGCAACAACAACATGTGAACAGAATGTAAACAAAGGCTGGAGGACTAATTTCAATATTTATAAGCAGTTCAGTTTTGAAAGTGTCTGAATTGCTCTTATATTCACAGTTTCCTTGTGCAACCTTCCTTAATGCTGCTATAGCTATCTTTTTCTCACTGTAATTTCCAGCACCCACTTGCTGCATCTCCCATTCACTTCTCCCCCTTGTTACTGTTGTGGGTTCTAGAAACTCTATATTTTTTTGCTGGACCCAAGCTGCTGTTGACTGCAACTCTTCTGCACTTGGGGACATCAGAATTGGTTAGGAGCATGTTAGTGTTGACAATGATGTCAATGCTATGTCACTTCCTGTTGGGGAAGGTGACGGGGGAACCTGGACCTGCCTGTTTGACAGAAGATGGGTTTAAGAGGAAGGAGCAGACATGGGCCACTCCTTGCAAATGTTAAAGGTCAAATAGCTTGGAGAACTGTATCCAAGAAGGAAGGGAGGAGCAGCTCACTGGGGGTGGAAGGGGTGGCCGAGTTGTCTGTATTTGCTAGCAGCAGAATGCATAACAATGAGACACAGATGTACACAGGAGCATTTCAGCAGGCCTTTTACTGCTTCCAGCATGGTGATTTCTCAGATGAAGTCCTTTCGCCTCCCCCCTCCTCCTTTTTGGCCTCCCACTCCTCCCCTTTCCATATATCAGCAACCTAATTTAACTAATTCACTCCCATAGTAGGGATCTTTCTCTAATGTGAGGTGCTCAGATTATCTAGAGAGGATAACTTTCTCCAATATCCTATTCATGGCCATTGACATCCATGTTATTGTTACCCAGACTACTGGACAAACAAATGAGTCCACTCTAAGCTACAAGTATTAAGGCCTTGTTACATGATCATTTTGTGTGGGTCCCAGAGCTCTTAGCCCCTGGATTGTTTAGATGTTAGTACCCTGAAATGGTTTTAAGCGCTCATTATGTAGCTTAAAGTTACGCCACTCCAGGGCAGGATTATCTTTCATCCACACTACCCAGCTTCTGTTCCATTAAGGTGTGGCAACTCCTCTCAGATGTGTTTCCCAATTCGAAGTCCTCCAGTATCCCAGGATCTCTCCTACTTCCATCCATAGAGAAGGAAAAGAAGCCTGTCCTGGATTACCAGCCCTCTAGTGGCAAATCACAGGTCCAGCTCCTAGTCCTGCCCCTGTTCACCAGGCCTGTAGTGGCAAGTCACAGCTGTGCAGGTGGGAGACAGTCAGGGAAGGCTGCTAGACTAAGGATGTGACTGCTCCAGACTCCAAGCTAGCGCAAACGCTGATTAACATGTGTGTGGCTCACGGCATAAAGTGTAACAAGATCCTTAGTTAAAACTTTTGCCAAGCTGCTTTGGAAAAAGGACTGGTTCTCACTGTACTGTGGGCCTTTTCCTCAGCCCAGTTAAAGAGACCATTGCCATAATGGAGTATGTCCTAATTTACAGTGGGGTGACTCCATTGAATTCATCCCTGTATCTCACAGTACTTAGCAATGGGCTCAAGCTATGAAATTGAGTTCTGTTTCCCAACACCCAAATTGTGCAGGGTTTGAATTCTCTGGAGTATGAGGAGAAGATATATTTTGGCCTAGATCTGTATTAAGAGTCCAGAGGAGGGCCACACGCAGGATTAGAGGTCAAGAGAAAAGGCCTTATGAAGACGGGCTTGGAGAAGCCGAGGCTCAGGGGAGACTTGGTGGCAGCCTATAAGTACATCGGGGAGTGCATCAGGAACTGGGGAAACATCTGTTCACCAGGGCACCCCAAAGGGAAGACAAGGAAACTGTGGAAGACCATTTTAGACTGGATATAAGGAAAAACCTATTTACTGTCTGAGTCTCCAGAGTCTGGAATAGATTCCCCCCAGAAGTGGTGCAAACACCTATTCTGGATACATTCAAGAAATGCCTACATGCTCACCTTTCTAGGGTCATCTGACCTAGCTGACTTCCTGCCTTTTGGGCAGAGGGCTGGACCTGATGATCTTGCAAGCTCCCTTCCAGCCCTAACGTCTATGAAATCTATGAGGACTAAGCCTAGACAAGGGTTAAACTTGCACAAAACTAAGTTCTGGTGTTTTTTTTCTGGGATTCTGCCTGGTGTCCTTTGTTGCTTGGATCCTTCCAAACATACCTGGGTACGTGAATTGTCTCTGAGAAAACATGTGCATGGTTCTTTAAGCCAAAAGTTGTTGCTATAGACTTATTTAAGAGGGAGCAAGCAAGATCAACAGCTATGACTGACAGCGGAAATATTAACAGGTGGTTTGTATTATAACATAACACAGGCACATTGATGGGCTCTGTTGCATGCTGTGTCACTTCTGCTGCCCTTCCCTCTGACGCCCTGCCCTCTGGTACACTTTGGCACTGCTTGCAGGAGTCAAAACGGAGTGAGAATCCACCAACGGGAGTCGACACTTGTTTCCACATGGACTCTTGTTTATTTCAGTTCATTCCCTTGGGGATCATGGGGGCTGTCTGTTTTCTTTTCTTTCCTTCCCTTTTTTCTTTCAAGGAAATTTACTGCTGCATGTAACAGAGAAGATGCCGATTTGCCAGCTGCCAATGAAAGCTCAGGGCTTTCTGAAAAAATTGTAAGAGAGCTTTGCCTTTGAGAGTGTTTGTCTAAGCAAAGTGAATTTACACAGCTTGCAGTGACTCTTTCTACGCCAATGTCTCTGCGACACACTTGTACAATGTGCCTCTCTGTTCTCCCGCCGCGGATCCAGTCCCCATTCGATATTATGCATGCACACCCATGAAAGCCCCAAATCAGGCCTCTATAACCAGAGACTTCTTCAAAGAGCCTGAAGGCTAGAGTCCTCCTGCACCAAAGGTGAATTCAGGGCCAGGCAGAAGCATCAAGTTTCCCAGTGCCTGCTTCAGGCCCGATGTGCTGTGGAGCATCTACTGAGCTGCTCTAAATTGCATAAGGTCCTTAGTGGCTTCACTTTGTTCTTTTTCCCCCATTCTGCACTCCAGGGAAAAGTCATAGTATAGAGCTCAGCTGAAGAGTAGACGTCCTAGCAAGGACTTTCCTTTGTGATTAGATTAAAGTGCTCCTCCTTATCTGAGATGTATTTGGTAGCCATATTGGTCTGAGACAAAAAGCTGGAGATCTTCAACACCTTCAAGAGAAATTTGGATCTTTATCTTGCTGGGATCCTATGACCCCAGCTGACTTCCTGCCCCTGGGGCAGGGCCTGGACTCGATGATCTTCCGAAGTCCCTTCCAGCCCTGATGTCTATGAAATCTATGAAATCTATGAAAAAGAAATGCACAACTCCTGAACTCTTGGCTTAGAGAGGATATCTTTTATTAGACCAACTATTGCTGAACTAAGAGTTCTCGGGGTTTGCACTTCCTTATCCACTGGTGATGTGTAGGGGGTGCACGTGCACCCCCTGAATGTAGTAGTGCACTCCCTATGAAAAGTGAGGAGCCGCTTGCCACCCCTCCCTCCCTGCTGCCAACATTGCTGGTAACATCTGTGGGTGGTCAGCGATTACTGCTGGCCACTGTCAACACTGCCGGTTGTGTCTGTGGGTAGTCATGGACCCCCGGTCAGCACTCGCCCCCACCCCCTGGTGGCATCTGTGGGAGCTCCCCGCTTACCACCGATGCACTCCCACTGCCGCCACTGCGCTCACACTGCTGACGTGCCTGCACAGCTGCCAGGGGCATGCGTTGTTCACGTCCTTATCTGAATGGTGCAGAGACATCATTGTAAAAGGGAGACTGGGCTTCAATGAGCAAACAGAGAGCTGAAGCAGACAGTGAGAATAAGAGCAAGGAGGAAGAAAGACCTTTGGCATCACGACACAGTGTCTCTGCACCTAAAAGTTAGATTCAGGGGACAGAATCCACCAATGCAAGCTAGGTGTCTCCATTTCTGGCACTTTAAATGGAGAAACTCAGTTCCCAGAGCTCAGCAGGCTGGTAGGGGTAGGTCTAAATCAGGTAACAGGAAATCCTGAGGAAAGGTGTCTCTGAAATCTTGCTGCTCCCAAATTTTGGTTTGTTTAGGAGACTGGGATTCACAGGGACCCCCTGAAGCCCACCGGCCCATGCGGAGTACCCACTGTGTTTCATGGCCTCAGGTTTGTCTCCGTCCCTCCACACTGTTTGATGCTCAGCTCACTGGATCTGGCCTCCTAACAGATTAGATGAGTCGGGGCCTGTGGCTTTCTCTCTGGAATATATAACAAC
The DNA here is from genome assembly GCF_001723895.1 of Crocodylus porosus. Taxonomy (NCBI): domain Eukaryota; kingdom Metazoa; phylum Chordata; order Crocodylia; family Crocodylidae; genus Crocodylus; species Crocodylus porosus. The sequence continues at coordinate 5,121,781 of NW_017728918.1, read as the reverse complement.
ACTAACAGAGTCACAGTTAACTCACTTGTGGGGTAGGTATTGCAGAGGACCACTGCCCCACTCAACCCATGCCCCATCACTTCCCAGATCCTCCCATGCCTGGGCTTCACTGATGCACAGGCATTAGTGCCCTACACCCTGAGCCTGAGGCTGAAAGATACGAGCCTTAGACTAAAAAGATGTCTTTGAAGTTCAGCTTGCTAAACCGGAGACAAAAGTTGATTGAAAAGAATGATTGATTGCCAAAAAATCCAAAGCATGCGCGCAAGAACATGCCAAAAGGAGCTTATACAACTTGTCATTCCTTGTTACTGAGGATGATGGGGAGGAGACAGCGAATATGAATAAAATGAAACATATTGGCCTCTCTGCTCCAGCCAGTGCTAGTAATAATATCTTCTAGATGCCTTCATTCAGAGGTATTGAAGCACAATGGCAGTGGGGCAAAGAAGCATTGTCCTCATATTTACACACCAGGAAACTGAGGCATAAGGGGAAACCAGGGGCACCAGACTCTTGATTTCATCTTCAGACCACACTCTCTTCCCAGGAATACGGTCCTGTCTTGGAGAAGTCCTTTTTCATGTATAGATTGCATTGTCCTCCTAATTCAGATCTCTACCTTGCACTGCCTTCCTTTTCAACCTGTTAAGATCGGTTCCCAACAAAGGGTAAAAAATGCTTACTCCCTTCATTCCCTGCAGCCTAGATTTCAGATCTTCCTTTTCTCTCAGTCTTAGCTGATGTCTTAATACAAGGATCCCTCCCCTGATTGAGAGCTATTGGATAAGTTTGATCAAAATGTTTCTCGACGTATTGTTTCTGTAATAAAAATTGGCGGCGGGGGGGGTGCAATACAGGCCTTTTGTGAGAACTACATGCTTTCCTTGAAATTCTTCAGTTTGATCAAAAAACTTCAAACCACCCAAACTGGAAACTTTCAGCTTAAAAAAGCACCAAATACTCTAATTTGTGTGTGTGGGGGGGTTCTTTTTGATGAAAAATCATGTTTTTCCCCCCACTTTCCAAGGTGATAGATGCCTTAGTATTGGCATGCCCGGTGCAGGGCACTCTAAAGGAAACCTCACCTTTGAAGAGCAGAACATGCTGAAAATCTGTCCTTTGAATTGGACGGCCCGAATCAGAAGCACCACAAATCGGTGGTCATTTTGAAATCCCGGCCCTTGAGCTGTGATAAATAATAGCCCTGAAACAAAAGCAGGCATCTGTGCTTGTGCATGCTCTGTACTTGCACTGCATTTATTCTGTGATTTTTTTTTTTCTGACCGACATGAAACGATGGCTTGTTTTGTTTCAATCAGAAATGTAGGTTCCTGTTTCTCAGGTACTCCCTCCTTCCTCTTTTTGTCTTTTTTGCTCTCTGAGGCTTCTGACAAGCAAGTGGCTTAAAACCAGATTAATTCCAGCAGATTTTCTTTTTAACCCTTGCAGTTCTGGGCTCCCATTCACTCTCATTTGCTCTCCCCCTCCCTTCCCACTCCCTACATGCACCCAGCCCCATGCACACCACGTTGAGGATGAGATCAGCACACAGAGTTTTTAACTTTGCCTTCTCTGTAGACAGCGCTGCCAGCTCCCATGCAGATTCTCATTTTCTGGTGCTTCTGTAACACTTTTTTCCAGCCTTTGCTTTGCTCTTTGATGTAAGCTTAACTGGTGTATCCGCAGCAAACTCGCAAGCTTTGGAAGATCTTGAATCTCTGCTAAACAGCATGTTGTAGCTCTACCTGGATTGAACAGTATCCCAATTGCGCTGATGCATTGAAGTGTACAGTCATTCCACTACTGCCACCAACAGGACACCCATAAACATGAGCTGTTTCCCACAATCAGCTCCTAGCTCAAATCCCTTGATTTTGAGAGCGACTACAGAGGGGCAGGGGACTTGCACAGAGCAGAAGTATGTATCTGCTGTCACCCTCTGTATAATATGCTTTTTTGTGTGCTGTTCAAATGAGCAGTGCAAAGTTAATTCCACCTTGTCCAGCCGCCCGCGCTTCTCACAGGCACACACAGTGCTTCATTTAAACCAATATATTTTGCTCGCCCAAGTGATGTCAGCATTTCCAGGCAAAAGAATATTTAAGATGGTATATGCAGGCTTTCCCAAGATAAAAGGTGCACAATGCATTACTTGATATAAGTGGTCAATAACTATATTTTGTAAAGAAATTTAGGAGAAACCCGATTCTGAAGACAAAGCCTTCTGCTAATAGATTGTTTAACTAGGAATTTCTCTCTGCCTCTCTCTTTTTTTTTTCCACTGAGACCAGCTGGTCAGAAGTAGGAGAATGATCAATAGTTCAACGGGTTAAAATGTGCTTTTGGTAGGGACAAATGCAAACGTGTGTCTTTCTGGTTTGTTTTTTAAGCCCACTGTCTGAACGTATTCCAAGCAAACAAGTTAAACTAATTTATTTATTATCAGAAGAATCAATTTCTTCGCCTCTTCCGAAGAAACAGCTGAAGTCATGTTAGAAAATGAGAAGCAGAAGGAAACGGCACTTTCCAAATGCACTGTCTTATTTATCTCTGTGGAAAAGAACGGCGCAAAATCCAGAGGGAGCACTGATCACTGTAAGGTCCACACCGCAAAAACAAACCTAGCACTGCAACACATTTGCTGACATACCAACGTATTTTTAAAAAGGTCCTGTGATGATCAAAAAAATATTTGTTTTGCGATGCTACGAAGAGAGTTAAAACTTTGCAATCTAGTGCTAATGCCGTTTGCATGGCTGTGACTTGCACTTTACTTGTGCAAGGGAGAAAAATAGCACTCCTGAGTTTCGAGTTTGCATCCAGTCAGGCCCGTTGTCTGGGTCCTGTGTGCTACATCAGTTTTGGCAGTCTTAGATCTACACCACGCAAGGGGGAAGGTTTCATTCAACGTGATTTTTGTTGTGGTTGTTTGTTTCTGTTGAAGAGTGCAATAAAGGTGACTGGCAAACTGATGTTTACTGTCACTAGTTAATTTTATCTCTGTGTCTTGTGAGTGGGATTTTGAAAAATGTGGCCAAGAGTATGCTTTCTGTGCTCTAGTGGCAGTAGGGGCTGGGGCGGTGGCAGCAGGAGCAGCTGCTCTTCTTATACACCCTTGAAATCACTGCCTGAAGATGTGTCCCATTCATCCATCCCTAGTTACACTACTGAGGTGCCTAATTCTACTGAAAGTCTATGGGATTTAAGGCTTGCCGACATAGGGACATTATTCTGGAATAAGAGAAGGAGTGGATGTTAAATACAGTCGCTATTCTGGAATGACTCCCTGTGGATTCCTAACTCTTCCCCAGAAGGCTTGCTTTTCTCTTGAGCTTCATCAGCTTGCAGAGTGGTTTCAGCAAATTAGAAAAAGTCACTATAGAATAAGGGAGCTCAGACAGTTTCTCCAAGATGGCTCAGCCTATCTCCTTGGGGAAGTTAAGGTGGAAATAGTTGTGGCCTTTGTGTCGACACGAACATTTTTATGCACAAAGGACAAGCAACCAGATTTCCATACCCCTTGTCGCACTGCAGATTCTCCCGATTTGTGGCCTCGACAAAGTTGTTAACAGTTTCTGCTGCTCTTTTGCAGCAGATGTCTGGTAGGTTTACTCCACAAGAGCATGAGCGACCCAGGGCTGCCTGTGCTTTCCACCTGGTCTGGGCAGGCACTCCCGCAGCTTGAGGATCCTGGTCCTGTGCACCCGGGGATTCCCTTCCAGGATCAGGATCCTCAAGCCAGGAGAGCTCTTTCCCAGCTTTTCCATCTTACAGAGACATGCTCTGGGGAATCTCCAAGCTCCATGAGTGAAGAAATCTGGGATTATGTGCACAGAAACATAACCTGGAGAATCGGAGCCATGCCTCTAAGTAGGAAACCTGGGATTCCTCCCTTACAGAGACATGCCCCAGAAATTGCCCAGGGGGTGTTTCTGCAAGTGGGAGACCCTGGATTTCCTTTCGTACCGAGAAGCACCCTGGGAAATGCAGGGGGGGCTGGACCTGATGACCACACAATGTCCCTTCCAGCCCTAAGCTTCTGTGAATCTATGAATCTCTAAAGTATACCTCTGTAAGTGGGGAACTATATTACCCACTGTTTCAAAAGATAAGGGACCTGCCCAATTTAGGGCAAAAGGTGATTTTTTTTCCCCCAAAGAAAAAGATTGGCTTCATTTGGTGATGTTCATTTACAACCTGAGTATGCAGTAGAGCTGTGAATGCACAGAGATGCCCCTGTAAACACTCCTAGTGAGAGCTAAGTATGAGGTGGTTTAGTCTACTTTGTTGGTCCTCCAGAGAAGTCCGTGGCATTGTGACTCCACTATCGAAACACAACCCTAGCTAACTGCACACAAATATCCCCATATGTCCCCACCTGTGTCAATCAGTATCCCTATACAGACAAGTTTGGACACTTTTGTAGAGCCCACCTTTAGGGCTTGACAGTACAGGGAGGCTCAGGAAAATGAATGGAAATTCAATTTTAAAGTGGATTAGTTAAACCAGATAAAACCCCGGTGTGAACACCGGGTACGTCTACATGGTCATTAATGCGCAGTGGTTGTTGCACATTTAATTTAGTGCTTATATAACCAAGGACTAAGTAAATTCACAGTAACCAGAATTACTGTGCAGTAGTGACAGCAAACCCCTTTTCAGTGACACTACTGTACAGTAGCCTAATGATACTGTACAGTTGCTTATTAGCTCTGTTTGTGCTGTGATGTGCTACTACACAGTGTTATTAGGCTACTGCACAGCCAGCGTCTTGTGTAGATGTGCCCACTGATTGGAAATTAAAGTGGCCCTAATTCAGTCTTGATTCCAGCAAACTAAAGTCCTATTTAGAATAGGACGAAACTGAATTAAGGCCATGTTAATCCTGAATGAGTGTCCTCAGTGCAAACATGCTTGATGAGAACTGGAGTCATCTCAGATAGTGCTCTGCACAGTGCGGGAATAGCCACAGGTTCCAGTCACTAGTGTCCTGCAGTGCATTAGAAATGATGGCTTCTAGCCCATTGCAACCCTCCTGAAAGGTGGTATTTTGCTTTTTTTCAAAATGAATCTGTTCTACTATTTTGGTTAAAGAAGGCTAATACTCAGTGGGGCTAAGAAAACTTCATTCAAATGCCTTGGGAACTTAATATGGATCTGTTTCCTGAGGGGTAAATTCCTTTCTCCATAGGAATGAATAATGTCAATGGGGGCGTATACATACCAAGAAGAAAATAGGCCATATTGACTAAAAGAAAACCCCATGACTTACACTAAATCAATTAAGGGCATTCTCAATCCACATCCACCCAAGGGGTTTGCACTGATTTAGCTAAATTGGTTTCTAAACTGATTTAGTTAAATTGGCACATTCACGGTGGTTAGAACTGCCATAAGTAAGTGTGAAAGAGACTGACTCGAAGAGATTCTCAAGGAAATCCATATTAGTATAACAGACACACCGAGGGAGCTGGAAGAAAGTTCATGTAGCAGCAAATTACACTGTCTCTAGACTTACCTAGAGTGGCTTACACTCTTAATCAGGTCTGATTTGGGGCTAATATCTATTAAAGGAACATGGAGTTTTCCATAATGGAATAGACCCCAAATCCATTTAATCAGCAGCCTGTCTCTGACACTGCTTAGTACCAGATGACATGGTATGGAGTTACTTGCACACAGGGAAAATTCATGCTTAAGCCCTTCCTGGTAGGGCTGTGCGAAACAGCGCCGTTCCGATTTGACTTCCCGTTTCAACAATTTGACAGAGCAGTGTTTCGTTTCATCTTGAAAGCACTCTTCCATTTTGTCAAAACTCTTTTGCTGTTCTGACTCTGTTTCTGTGTTTCACCCATAGGTTATTATAGGAAAACATAAAATGCAGCAGGAAGGCAGATCGGGGGCTTGCCTGCACCCTTGGGAGGGCTTCAGGGGCCATGCCGGAGTCCTCTCGGGGGTGCGGGCCTCCAGTCTGCCTGCCAGATGACAGGAGGTGGGTGCTGCTGGCTGGGACCGGTGCCGAAGCCAGTAAGCCCGGCTTCGAAACGCAAAACGTTTCAAAACTTTTGAAACGTTTCAAGTTCCCTTGTTTCATTTTGAAGCTGTTTCGAAGGCTTTTAGTTTGTTTCAATTTTGCTGTTTCAAGCTCGAAACACATCAAAACAGCTTCAAAATGAAACACTGGGCAAAATTTTGCACAACCCTACTTCCTGGTAAGGATCTACCTACCAGAGCTCCTGCATTGACACTTAAAGAAGTTTTAACCTAGATAGCTCAGGTCCTGGTAGCAGTATTGCCACAGTAGCAAGGAGTTAGTTCTGAGTCATCAGCTGAGTATTCACCCAGCTTCCCAGGTGGGTTTGCAACTGAGTTTTGTACTGCTAGTAATACCTGAGCTAGTCTAGCCAGAGGAGATATTTCTACACAGGCTACATTCACTACTGTTTGAATGTACCTTAAGAGGTTAGCTTTTGCCCTGAAGCCTAGCTTCATTAAATTTTTTCCTAAGCTATTGCAATTATGGGTATTGTCATTATATCCCTATAAATGAATATATATGCTTTTTTTAACTCTAAGATGCTTTTTGCCTCGCTGACTCTTGTAGCAACGAGTCTCACAGGATTCATTAGGAAATATTAAGAAAATATTAAGATAAAATATTATTTCTTTTTATCAGTCTTGGGCATACTGTGTTCATGGTTTCTTTTTCGCTCACTTCGTCTCTCTCATCTATTGGTATTTCCCTGGAGCTGGGATTGTTGCTTACTATATGTTTGTGCAGTATCTAGCACAGTGGGGTTTTGATCTCAATAGCAGAGGGTCTCTTGGTGTTAGCAGGCAACTGTTGATCTTTTGGGTCATGTTGTACAGGTAAGAGGTCTAGTCAGATCCTCGATGAATCCTTTTGCGGCTGATAAGCCCCATTCAAGAGCAGCACAGCTGGTTCCAGCTTCACAGATCCATATGTTGTCTGAGTTGGAGTCCAAGTTTGCAGCATGCTGCTTCCTCCTTTCTCACTTTGCTTCCATCCTCTGGATCAAAGCTGCTTCATGTTGAACTGCACCCAGGGCCAGCTATTCCTCCAGATCAAATGGGATTCTACACACTCCTCCCAGCTTTCTACGTTGATACTAAATGACTTCATATCATTTTTGCACACATCGTGGTACTACCGTAGAGGGTGACATTGACTCCATATCAGTGATGGAATATCCTCAGCAAAAACCACATTGACTTTCAGGATAGATTCTTCCACCTGGAGACTGCAACCTAGGGAGCATGATGCGAGCAACAATTTTCCCAATAATATTTAACAGGGAGATACCTCTATAGCTGTCACAGCCACTTCTATCCTCTTTGTTTTTGTAACATTGTACAAACTGAACATCTTTGAAATCTTGTGGTACTGCTGCCTCTTTCCAACAGAGTAGTATAACTTCATGAAGCTTTCATAGTAATTCATCATTGCCAAATCTGTAGATTTCAGTAGGCAAACAGTTGTTGCTGGATGCCTTGGTCCCAGGAACCAATTTAATGGTATTCTGCAAATGTCGGCTCATTGTCCAAATCCATCATAACTTCAAATAGCTGGTGCTGGGTATGACTATACTTGGTACTTCAAACTTGGTCCTGTATATGACCATAACTTGCATCTGACTGGAGGGCTTGGTGGCAATGTGGTGAGGCTACTTGTGGCAGGGTAACTTTTATAAAATATCACAATGTTGCAACCTCCAGAGTAAAGTGAATGTAAGGTGCCTCGAAACCCTGGCCCCCATTGCATCGTGGGTATTCCTTGGTTGGAAAAGGTTAAGGAACATCACCCTGAGAAAAAACATGCCCCTGTTGAGGCATTAGACAGTCAGCAACAACCTTAATCTGTTGCTCTCTGGCAGCGAGGCACTGAACATCTGGACCCAGTCTGGCCTTTGGACTCTGTCTCAGCTCTAGGTCTAGGGCATCCACCACTCCTCCATCCTCCTGCCTAGCATACAGGCTAAAGATCTTGGTGTGATCTTGGTGTTACACTAACACAAATAAATACAAGTGTTTCTTTTTTTTGTGCAAAGTAATCTGGCAACTCTCCTGGTTTTCAATGAAATCTTTAAAGCCAGCTCACTGACATGTAAGCATTATAAGCAGTCAGCAGGTCCTCTTGTTAAACAGAAAACAATTTCCCCAGATCAAAATCTCGTGGTTTCCTTTTTCCTACCCCTAGTGATTATGTGTCATGAGACAACCCCACACCACTCTTGCATCAACTGCTCTGGAAAATTATCTAGCACATATTGTTCCTCTAAGCACGTCAGCAGAATGCAATCATTTCCAGAGACATAAAAAGGACCTTTCTAACCAATCTTTATTTTAAAGCTAAAAAAAAATAAAAAAAATCTCTATTTCTACCTCATTATCTTTCAAAGTTGGAAGCAATGCAACCACCTAATGCCTTTCCCCATCTCCAGAAAGCTGGGTGGAATGAGGTGGGTTAATGGATATTAGGTTATTTTCATGCTCCTCCCTACACACTTTAGCTACACGTGCTCCACTCCATGGGAATGAGGACATCGCCTTCAACTGCTACTCACCTCACCTGGATATGAGCAAGTAATCAGTGTAGTAGGGAGACCCTACATTGAATTATTAATCCTCTGAGACACCCACCAATGACATTTGATATACTACTGTCTTTCTAGGTCGCCTCACCTCCAACCCTTTTCTTTACCTTTACGAGGCTATGAACACCTTACTCTTTCCCCTTACTGCAGCTGCAGTGCTAAATGCTAGGTCTTCCCTACTCCTCCCATTATCCCCAGTAAAGCTTTCTGTAGAAGCTGCATAGCCAGCTGGTGAATGCTTGTCATATATCAATCAGTCTTTTGCTCCATGTGCAAATGCAATTCTTTGACTGCTCTTCTCCATTATAATCCCAAAGCAGTGTGTATATTAATGATAACCTGAACCCTACACTGACTTAATGGAGGATGAGAGGGAACAAACCCCAGGTGGCAGATACTTTTCCCATTGCTTAACGTGCAGCTGGAAGGTGCTCCGATATTATGCGGCTGGAATAAGAATCTTTATAGACAAGACCAGCAATGGTTTCTGTGCCTAAGAGAGTGAAAAAGCAAGTCTGCTGCAGTAGAGGCCCTGAGGAGCTGATTCTTCAGGTCAGGCTGCTGAGATTTATCCTTTTCACACTGGAGGTCACCTGATTTAGCTCCTTGTGCTGGTCATGATGACAGATATCGTAGGGAGATACCTAATGGCTTGCCGTCAACATGGCATACCTTGAAAAAGTTGTGTCTTCTTTATGTTATTACTGAGAGCAAAACCTCATTCCTATTGGGCGTATTGGATTTGGCCTGAGTAAGATCAAAGAGTCCCTGAAATAACTGAAATCAGCAGCAAACGGTCTCATGGTGAAAGCACTGCGTAGGGCTCGGGAAATGGCTCTCGTTCATACCTCTTCTACAGACAGTGTGGGCATGGTCAAGGCAGTATATGTCTCTGTGCCTTCATTCTTCTGTGTCCCACAGGGTAGTGCCCCAGATGTCTTCTACCTTGTTTATTTCCAATCCGTATTCCCTTATTTCCGACTGTTTCTCTTGTTTATTTCCAATCCTTATCGCCTTGGAAATCCTTATTTCCAATCCGCTCCTAATCTTTGTATTCCAAACACTTTGGGACACAATATCTCTGTTAGCATCTGTTTGCTCTTTGCCTAAGACAACAGATCCATGATCTTGATCTGAGCGCCTCTAAATAATGCAATGTAAGATGACAAAGTTAGAGGGGACTTCAGCAGTCACCTAGTCCAACCTGTTGCACAGATACAGGAGACTGTCTTCATAAACCGTGCCAGATAGATGTCTACCCAGCTTCTCCTTGAAAGCTTCCAGTGCAACTTCCCTAGGCAGCTTGTTTCGTTGTCCTACTGCTCTTATACCTAGGCCATTGTCCCTAAGATTTATTCTAAATTAATAGCTCTCTATTACTGTTGTGTAATATGTGGTCTCCAGGTAATGTGATAGCTATTCTTATTTAGACGGTGCTAGTTTGTAATGGTCCCTGTCATGGAGGAGAGCCGTGTCTGGCTAGTGACTGAATACGCATGAGATGGAAAGAGGTCCCCAGCCTCACAGAGCTTACAGTCGCGGGATCAGAAGAGAAACAGCTGGTGTTCATGACAGATGGGAGAGAGCACAAGGTAGCAGTCAGACAGCAATGGTTAGTGCAATAATCAGTGATCATAGTACGCCAGCTGCCTAGTCACTGTCAAGCATTTTGTAAGCATCACAGCTTTACAGAGAGCTTTAAAAGAGAAGAAGGCAATGGTTTGGCAGCTACAAATAAAAGTGAAACTTGCCTTCTCTCCTAGCATTGGACTGCATCATACTCACTTCTCTTTGCTTATACTGGGCGGTTGGAATTGTGCTTCAAAGCAGCAGGTTTTGCTAGCAAAGCCTGGTCCTTCACTGCTTTATACCAGCAAGACCCCTATCAGCTGGAGCTCCGCTGTATCCTTGGCACTGACGGAGGACTCTGCTTTCTGTCAGTGCATTTGTGCAGTGACACATACTCTCTAGTGATTAGATTAACGTTGGCAAAGGCAATATGAAAAACCCACACAGATTACCACTGTCACCCGCAGTAATTACATTTATTCATTTCCATTTAGCCAAGTTTTTACAAGCTGAGCAAGGGGCCAAATAAGCAATAAACACAGAGGCAAGAAATTAAAATGCTGATCTGTTTGCTGTGAAAACAATCAAACCATCATCTTTCTTTAGGCAGCTCATTCATCATCCAGGAAGGCCTCACTGTGGTGATATGGAGGGTTGGAAACCTAATGTTATTACATGTAAATTCACTAACATGAAATTACTGCCCCTGATGTGATTTTACTAATAAATTAGTTCATTTCTACCTTTTCGCAAGAGACTTTAGGGACCATGGAGAATTGTACATGTGTTTTGTAATCTTGCCTGCTCTATTCCAACCAAGCTGGCTGTCTGGTTTCTCTTCCTGCCCTCATCCCTGTGTCTTTTGCTTTCATGCTATTTCATTACCAGTTAGACATGCTGTCAATTTTTTATTGGTTGTGGGGGGAGGGGAAAGATATTCATCTCATATCCGTAGGTGGATTTCCCTTGGGTTTTGCTTTCCCCAGTGCTGCACTATTAACTAACCACAGCGGCGCCCAACCTTTTTGGGCGGCGGGCCAGATGAATCATGCAGGGTTGGTCCGTGGGCCTTATTTGATTCTTGGGATTGGCCCGTGGGCCTGATCCAGCAGATGGCCCCAGTGCTGTGCACAGGATTGTGCCTGCCACTTCAGTCCCAGTCCTGGCCCCGTGCATACTGGATCCAGCCCTGGCCCCATATGCAGCGAATGAGACCACCTGCCCCAGGCCGGCCTGGCCCAGTGCACAGGGCAACATCATCTGGCTATGTAGCTTGACAAACGGTGACAGGGAGCAGTGGCAGTGTCACTCCCCCACTGCCAATTTAAGGACCTGTGGGCAGTCCCGTAGGCCAGACAGCATGCATGTGCAGGCCACATCTGGCCCATTGACTGGAGGTTGAGCATCACTGACTTACATCAGCTAAGGATCGTACTTTGCATAACAGTTTCCCCCACCGCGCTTTTTGTGAGCATATGGCTTTAACACCTCCATTTCTGTTTGCAGCACTGTGCAACTCTGTGAACTCCATTTCCTTAAATCACTAGCTGAGTAATACCAAGTTAGTGATCATTTCCATTTTCAAGCAATATAGGATTAATCACCACACTGTCAGAGGCAACTGAGGTGAACAAATACCTATTGGAAGATTTGGTTTTACTCACTTCAGACTGGTTTTGCCCCAGTTTAGATCTAATGGATCAGATACCCAGCTGGCATAAATGTACACAGGTCCACTGAAGTGTAAACCTGGAATAAATCTATCGAAGACGCTGGAGAAGATCCTCAGCTTGTATAAATCCATTGATGTCCATGACATTTTTCCTATTTATATCAATTCAAAATTTGGCCTCTTGGGCTTTCCATTTATGCTGAGATAAATGAGAGGATCATCAGACTACTGCAGGTTTCCCTGATTTGCTGTGGTGTAAAGGAAGAATCGTATCTGGATTAGTTGTTCAGTCTCTTAAAGCAACCTCTGATTAGTCTAAAATGTGAAAATCAAGACAAGTTTAAGAATGGCTGATTCCTCATTGTCATTATTCTGTCTTATTTTGGGTAGCAACATGAACATCATCTGCCCCTGGACACCTGGCAGGGGGGCACAGCGACCACCCACAGGTGGTGGCGGCAGTGTTGGCAGCGGGGGACTGGCAGGGGTGAGTGGGGAGCTCCTGCAGGCAGCTGCAGTTGTGTCGGTGGCAGGCATCGGGGGTGGCTAGCACTGACAAGTGGTGGGCAACCACCTGAAAATGCCACCGGAGGCATCAGCAGTGGCCAGCAGTGATTGGGGACCTCCTGCAGACACCACCGGTGATGAGGAGTGGGGGAACAAGAGGCAACCACCCGCAGGTGCCACTGGCAGCAGCGGTGGCACTTTTTGTAGGGGATGTACCACCAAGCTCGGGTGGTGCACGTTCACCCATATGCACCCTCTCCGCATCACCAATGGGCAGCAAAATATCCCAGTTCACTTGGGTAGTGGCACAAACTGTACCAGTTTGACTCTATTGAAGTCACTGGATTTGTTCTGGATTTATATCAGTTTTGGAGCTGGATTTGGTCCATTACTGTTAGAGACATAAATTTGGTTGGTAACAGTTCTCTCCACTGCCTGCAACACTCCCTGGGCTTGTTGTCACTCTCCCTTGCTGTGCTGGTAGTGTACAGCTAACGAGACTAATCGAGGAACATGCTTTTGTCACCGGTCAGATGTGACATCACAGTGGGCAGGGACCACCAGGAAGGTAGTAAATAGCTAGGACAGAGGTGTTGTGGCCATATTTATTTATTTAATTTGATTTGATTTGATCTATGTGCCAACAAGGCTCAGAGCGGCTTACAAGAAGAGAACTGGAATATTTGTAAAACAGGAAAGTGACAAAACTCCCTCAAGAGCTGAACAGAGCTAGACTATCAAGTCAGACAAGAGACCCCCCTGAATACCATCTCAGCTTAGTTTGTTTTCTAAACACCTATGAATATAGGAAGGTCTTGCAGAGCTCCCAAAAGATGTCTAGGTTTGGGCTCTACTGGGCCTCTAGAGAGAGGACATTTTAGACCGGAGAAGCTACTTCTGATCTGAACAATCTCTCACACGTTTTCACCAAACAGAGCTGGCATAGTGATGGTACTTGCAGGAGGTGGCTCTCGCCTGACCTTAGGTTTAAGGGAGAAGACATTCCCTTAGGGCCTACACCACTGAGGGTCTTATAGATCAAAACCAGCACCATCAGTTGCTCTCAGAAAGCTATTTGGGACCCAGTGCATGCTCTCGACCACTGGAGTTATGTGCTCCTGGTGACCCACTGCTGCCAGGAGGTAGGCTACCAGGTTCTGTACCACCAGCAGCTTCTGGCTGGTCTTCAAGGACAGCTGTATGTAGAGTGCATCGCAGGACTTAAGGAAGTTATGAGCACCGTGGAAATTCAAATGCAATGTCTCAGTTAGGCTCACACTGAAAGTGGGGTCAAGAGCTGATTGTGAACAGCTGACTAGAGTCTCTGCTGGGGTGAATCTGCGACTTCAGTTTATAGAAGCTGAGGACCTGGCCTTGGAACCATGTGTCAAGGAAATGTCCAATTTGGTGACTGCTCATTTTCACAGATTTCATAGACATTAGGGCTGGAAAGGATGTCACAAGATCATCAGGTCCAGCCCCTTGCCCAAGGGGCAGGAAGTCTGCTGGGGTCAAGTGATCCCAGCAAGATAAGCATTTAAGTGGGTCTTAAATGTTTCCAGACTAGGTGCTTGAACCACTTCTGGGGGGAGTCTATTTTACCTATTCTATTTTTTTATCCAGCTCTTTAGATCCTAGCTGGAGAAAGAGGGAACTTATTTGCACCCTTGTCACTAATTGGCTGAGTGACTTTTAGCACACTATTTACTTTTTCTGCTTGCCGCTGCCCCTTCTATCCTTTGCCCACCATCTTCATTTAGGATTTGTCCACCCTGCCTTTGTGCTGTACCTATGACTAGCCACCCTGGGTGAAGTCCACTCGACCCACTCCATGCTTACCAGCTCCCTCAAAGAAGGCACTATCACTGCCTTAGAGTGGCTTTACATGAACACCCAGCTCTCCTCCTAGACTCCCTGTCTGGGTGTGTTTTTTGCCATGGGCTCAGTTCTGCCTCATAGCAGCTACTTTGCCTCATTTCAATTGATTGGTATGGATGGGGCATGCTTCAGGGTGACACTATTGGGCTCCACACATTGGCGTGCCCTTAGATGGTCTCTTACTAGGTATTTTAACAATTCTTGGCAAAGCAGGGCCTTGACATCAATCTGGCTCTGAAGGCCTTACCATAGGATAGGCAATAAATATTAATATTAAAGGGAAAATTTTATATGAAACAATAAGCAATACAGGTGGCATTTGTGGGGTTTACAAGCATGAAACATCTTACTCCTTCTGCCGGATGAATATGGCCACTGTAAATAACTTCTGGCTGAAGATCTGTTATTTCATTAAGGCAGCAACTAAAATTCCCAATAGTCTCCTTACCCAATAAGCAGATTATCTATAAATCAGCCAAACCTACCGTCCATATGGACAAGTTGTTGACAAGTTTAGTAGTTTGTCTTAGTCTGATTATTCTAAAAATGATATTAGAGAATCAGATACATCTCACTATGCCAGCATTTAGTATCTGGATCACTACTATTTTCTCTGAAGTTATACTGATATTGTGTTTGGAAGACAGAAATAAATGCAGACAGCAGTAAATATGCTGAGCTTTGGATCTGATTCTGTTTTTGTAGCGTAGATGAGGAATAGATCCATTGAAACCAGTAGAGCTATGCCAGAATTAAACTGGTTGAGAAGACAGCTGGGGCTGTTGAGCGTCACTGGGTCTAATAAGTGACTTGTTGCTATGGAAATAATACATTGGTTGCCAAATCAAAACCTCAAGCACAACTGTAAAATGGAAAGTAAAGATGAGGAATGGTAAATAGGCCAAATTCAAACCTGGTGAAACTCTAGTCAAGTCAGTGGGGTTGCAACAGGGGTGAACATAGGGTAATGTCTCTGTCAGGTTGGCGACTGGATGTGTGACATTTGGATTTCATTCTGGGTTTGTTTTTGATTGGATTGGGGCTCAGGTCCAAGGCTGGATCAAGGAAGAGGATTTGGTTTGGATGCAGGGGCACTGAATGAATCCTGCCTGCTGCTCCTGTGATGTTCCAGGTCACCTGGGGAACCTACACACGTGCTTGATACGTGATCCAGCACGTGTTAACTAGCACACATGGGAGCAGACTTGATTGAGACTGCTGGACCATGTTAATTTACATGCTGCAAGAGCCTTGGCATCTCATATAGTCAGCATCCCCATACTTCAAAATGGCAGTGGGGGCACTTTAACTAAAGCTTATCGAATGATCTTGAGTTAAAGCACTCCCGCTGTCATTTTGAAGCATGGGGCACTGAATACAAGAGATGAGGTGGGTTTTTTAATTTGAGGTGCTCCTGAGAGCCACTCTAAATCAAGCCCCCCCCCAGCTCATGTAAAGACGCCCCTGGAGACTTAGGGTTAAATCCTATTTCAGCTTCAAGTGCTTCAATGGTCTCTACATAGCTGCTTAGTGGCAATTTGAGGCACTTGTGCATAGTTTGTATTCTCTATCCACCTGTAGTCAAATTGAATTACCCTGCATGTAGATCAGTGGAAGAGAAGGCCCTTCCCACCTTTTAGCTCAGCAAAGTAGTAGGTAGGGCACTTATCCAGGGGACAGGGAGCCTTGTTTCTTGTACTCTTATCACCCAGGAGGAGTTTAAACATGCATCTCCTTTTTTCTCAGCATGGTGCTCCAACCACTAGGCCACGGGCTAGGACTGTCACAATTTTCCAGCCCTCCTTTTGAAGATGGCTTCCAAATTGTGCGCAAATGCAAAAAACTAAATCAGTGTTAAGAGTTTTCCCTCTTAAAAATAGTTCCCTGATATTCAGTGTAATTTCTTTCCTTGACTTTAACCCCTCTGCTCCAGACTATACATCCCTAAGAAATCCTCTCCTTTCTTTCAAAGATGTATTGGGGCATACTTCATTCTCTTAAACCTTCCTCCCTAATAATCCTCCCAGGCACCTTAGCATTTCTCTTTCTCTACTTTGCATTGCTTCTGATTTATCTGTGTCATCCCAGTACTGTAGTATTTTGAATGCAATCTTCCATAGCCCCTAACAATTTTTATTGCCTTCTTCTGGACTGTATCCAACTTGTCCACATCCTTTCTATAGTGGGGGACCCAAAACTGGGCACAGTACTCCAGATGTGGCCTCACCACTGCAGAATAGAAGGGAATAATTACTTCCCTCAGTCTGCTGGCAACGCTCCTACTAATGCATAATTGGGCTAAAGAGATTTGCATATGCAGAAAACCTGACCCACAGATATATTTTATAGCAATAAGGCATTCTGTGATAAACCAAGAGATTAATCCTGGAAAAGGCCTGATTCTGCAGTGATGGGAGTTTTGTCATAAGCTTTCCAGGGTTCAGGGACAAGATGAACATGGATAGCAGAAGGTTACAGCATTATCGTTTACATTGCAAGAAGGACTAGAGGGTACTACAAAGGTTGGAAATCCACTGTGGGGGGCACTGTATAAGCTTAGGAGGAGGCATCCCCCGCCCCAAGGTGCTTACAGTCTAAATGGATAAAATATAAGAACGAGTATGGGTATATAAACCATTTACTGCAGAGTGAAGGGAAGTGGGCCTTTATTATGCATCACTTGCTCCATGGTTACTACCCATTTGCCTGCTCGTACCTCATGGAAAGTAGAACTTAAACTACAGTAAATGGATCCTCATTCACTGAGACCTGGCCATTGTGGTTTAGCTTTCATTTACATAGAAGCATGCACATGGGAATTCACCGTGCTCCTGTGCAGCAAAGCCCTGCCATCTCCTACCCTACAATAAATCATCCATGCTCAGAGGTGACTGGGGCCACAGAAGGATCATCCAGAAAGTCGGTGGCAAAGCGAAGGTTTGAATCTAGACTTCCTGATTTCCAGGACTTTGCCTGTCCCTCTAGGTCAGGGGTGGCCAACCTGTGACACAGGAGTCTCAAATGGCACATGCACGTGGCACATGGCAGATTGGAAAAGGAGCAGAAACCAGAGCAGGACACTGGGCAGGAAGCATAGGGCTGATAACAGAAAGCAGAGAAGTAGATTGGGCAGGGGATTAGAGTGGTGCTTGTTTTGGGGAGTGCAGGGGTAATTTGTGGAGGTTTGCTCCCACTGTTGCAGGTTATACCACTTCCTTAGAAAACCTGTCTGTGTGTACCCACACACACGTACACACACAGATCACAATACACCCTAGCTACAAAGTGATCAAACTTCACTCAATGTCAGCCAGGGCTTGTGAGGAATTAAGAACATGCTGTGTGAGATTACCAAGAGATACTTATGTTTGCTTTTCTTTATCCATGGGATGAATCCAGGAGCCTCTCCTTTGCTGATGTGCATTATGCATTTGAAAGTGTTGTTGGATGAAATCAAACACGCGACGAAGCGCGAGGGGTATTGTTGTGTATGAGCCTGTTTGGAAGCCTCGGGTTGCTTATACAGCAAAATAAAGTGATGCCGGCTTCTTTCTGTTCTTGCCAGGATCCTCTAGGAATTAGTCTTGCAATTCCAGCGCAGGCAAGGAGCTCTTCATTTGTTAATCACCTGGCTTTACCAGGCTGTAAAATGAATGCAGAACCTCCCTAAATGTGTATTAAGCAAAGGTACAGGATTATGTTTGCTTAATAATATAGTGATGTCTTGCTGAACAACTGTAATTTCCATGTACTTATTGATCTTAATTTATAATGCCATTAGCTTTCTAAACTGCCATTAACTAATGATGGGCTCTGTAGGCTTAACAGCGCTTTCAAATCAGTCGCTGACAAGTCGGCCCCAGAAGCATTTGTCAAAAGGGTAATGGATCCCTTTTGGAGTGGCAATAAATTAGGTTATACTCTTATCAAATTAAACAATGGATGAAGGAAAATTAGCTATCAATAAAAATCTATAAAGCCGGCCCGATTATTCCCAGTCAATTATATCAATTAGAGATCAAACAGTGAACCCCCTGCAGTACGTTAAATAGAACTAAACAGGGCCAAAGGAGGCCAAATTGTGTTACAAAATGCAACACTGTGGGCAGCTGTAGGAGATAATCATTACTGTCATTGACAAAGGAGCTGCTTTATTAGAAAGCTGGATGTAGCCTGGAGGCAGGCTTCTGGCTGGAGGACAAAGGCTGTGCGTTGAGAAAGGGGAGAGAGACTTGAAGCTGGTTGGGAGGGTGGGGAGGTGTCTCCTGCTGAGCTGGCTCCCAACTTTTGTCATTCAAAACAGACCGAGTTTAATTGGATTCTTTCCCTGCCTCTGAGAAGTGGCTCTTCTCAAAATTTTCCAATTCTGCTTTATTAAGTTGTTTGCATTGCTGTTCTTCCTAGTAACAATGCAGGATGCATACAGGTCTGCAAAGGTGGGAACTGCTATAGAAGTGTAATGGGCTAAATTATGCCTTAAGGCCCAGCCCAGGGTAAAGGCTGCTGCATCCTGATAACGCCCTGTTAGGCAGGAAGCCCTGTGCAGAGATACATGCCTGTGAGGATGTTAGCATGCTTCCCTACCCCTTGCACAAAGCCATCAGCATTAGGCAAAGGCACAGTCTTTGTCATTAGAGTAATCGAGGGTGTATCGTCACTCGGTGTGGGTTCTCCAAAAGGGGTCGGTGCTGGCTGCATTGGAGATGGGGTTACAGATCTGGTCCCAATGTGGCCAACCGATATGTCTGAATTTGTAGGTGTGTGGCGGAGCGTGTCTTTACTCACCTGAATAGCCCCACTGGCTTCGTTAGCCTTGAATGCTGAACTCTGTGTTGAAATGTCTCTTTCCAGACCTGCTGTGGTTACAGGACTAGTAGTATGTCTGCCCCCTCTCTGGTGTCTCAGGTCTGTGCTTTCAGGTGTTCGGCTTTGCACTGTTAATTCTCCTGGGATGGAGACGGCCTCCCACTCCCAGACCAAGCCCTGAGCAGGCCCAAACTACGTTCAGACAGGTGTGGTTCTCTCCATCAGTATTCATCAGAGAGGATGAAGCTGTCTTAACACCGAAGTCCTATTAACAAAGTCTTGTTAATGCAGCAGAAGGATCCAGGCTTTTTGAGCAAAGGGAATTTGAAGCAACAAATAGGTAACATGTGCATTACCTGTAGTCTTCTCCTCCCGTAATAATGGATTTGCCAGGCCCGGTTTCCTCAGACATCTCCAAAAAGCACCAGCATCCCAGTCTCGTTTCCATCTGCTTCCTTTTCTGCTCCCTTGAGGGCCCCTTCTACTGCCTTGAGGCCATTGTTTCCTTGTGTTTGGCAGGTTCTGGCTGTTATGAGTCAAACAAGTTTCATAGGTTGGCTGGAGATGTAGAGACAAAAGTCCCCCAAATTCATGACAGCGAACCATGATTCTGGCATTGTCCCTTCACTTCTTTTAGTTGGTAGATAGGTGGCTCTCTAGAGTCATCCTTCGCCTCACCTTGATTTCATGCAGGCTATGTCTTCGCGGTGCCCGATCATGCCCAGCCGTGGTGCTTCTTGCACCCAGCACTGCTGCAGGCAGGTTGCCTCCTAAACCGGAAGCTGTTTAATTGCATCTCTGTGGTGCCAGAGGTGGATTCATTAGCTTGGGGGAAGGCAAATTGGTCCTGTCATTCAGCAATGCAAATCAGTTTGCCTGAAGCACTTCTACACAGGGCTACACTACTTCCGGTTTGAGAGGCAGGCCTCCTGATGAAGCATACTGTGCTGGACGGCACTGCTGCCAGGCATGGTATGTTTACTATGCAGACATGGCCAGGAGCCCTTCTTCAGTTAAATCAATGTATTCATGCAGCATAACATCCCGATACTCAGGCCAGCCTATAGGTTCATTACTTTATTACCAGAAAGCTTCAAAACCATGGAAGATCCCTATTAAAACACCCCTCTCCCTTCTCCCATGCTACTGTGGTTAATACATTGTGGTTAATTTATTGCAAGTCCAATCAGGATCGTGCATCCATTGCACCAAGTTCATACATTTGCAGCTGAAGACACGGTCACATCCCTAAGTAGCTTTTAATGTAATATCATTAGTTGTGGGCTGCTCCAAACTTCTTCTGAATCAAGTTCATCATTCTCTCAGGCTGAGAAGGGTCAGTCTCCTTTCCAGGTCAGGCTGTGCACAACTGAACAAGAGCAGGGTGAGGACAAAAGCGATAAAATGGTGTTGTGTACATCACTAGGACGTAGTCTTAATCTTTGAATTATGGTTACGAGGAAATTAATGAATGTTGGGAAATGGACTATGAGGAGATCATTAGCTTCATCTGACCTAGTGAGAAGATAGTATTTCCTTCAGTGGAAAATGGGACATGAGGCTTCTAGGGACTTTTTAGCCTCAAAGGTACAACTGCAAAGCTCCTAGAGTGTCATAGCCATCAGGAACCTCCAACACGTCCTGAAGAAGCTGAGCCAGCTCAGGAAAACAAGATTCACAAGGGCCAGGAGGAAAAAGCCCAGGGTGGACCCTGACACTCCAGTATGCAGTGCTTTGCAACAGAAAAACTGTAGTATAGGGACTCAAGCACTCACATGAAAAAAGAGGAGTCCCTGCAGCATTGCTTATGAGTTTTATGTTTAAATAGTCACTGGATAAAACAGCAGGCAAAAAAGCCTGGCAGGAGAGAATCTAGGACTTCTCCTCTATAAACTCATTACAAAGCTATGGTTGTGTGTTTGAAACCCACCTCTGGAAAAGAGAGCCCAGGTCTCCCACTTCCCAGGCTAATACATTAAAATTGAGTGGTGGTGCCCTCCCCTCCCTCTACCCATTTTTTTCAAAAGAAGAACAGAGTCTTGTCTGTTCTCTGGATGAAACTGTAAGCATCTAGCTGCAAGGGACAATTATTGTCTCTTATTCTGAGTGAACAGAGCATCCAACCTGCAGTCCTGACTCAAGATCCTGAGTTCTAGGAAACAGTGTGAAGGTTCAGACATTTTATGTACTGCATTAGGAACCTTTGTATAACTGCATTTTAGATTTTAGATTCTGACAGTTAGCCCCCCAAAATTTAGATATCATTATGCTTAACTTGTGGGCAATTGCATCTCTCCTTAGATCTAGTCCAGTGATTCATGACCAGGGTGTGACAAGGTGCATGCCACTGTTAGGTGTGCAAACACCTGCACACGATTTACAGGTTAAGCCTAGAGATTTCAAAGAACAGTCTAGAGGGCTAAAACATTCTGCCCTGTGGTAGGGTTTCTAAGTCTTTTGGGGCTTTTTTTGCAGCAGAAGAACTGCTGTGTTATTTTTCTGTAGTGAAGAAACAAGAGCAAGCTAAGACCTGTTATTTTTCAAGGGGTGCCTCGAATCTAATCAGGCGTGCTTTGAGTCTAAAGAGATTGAAAACCACTGATCTAGTCCCCCAAGTCTTTTCCAGTATCCCAGGGGAAGTCTTGGTTAGGGCCAGAAGCTTGGTCCACATCACCATAGTGCCTGAACTGCAAGAGCCCTCCATTCTCTTAGTCACTCAGGGCTCATGTATACACCACAAATTTTGCCCTTTCATGTGCTGCAACTATGCGCCTGTTTGCATGAGCAGGATTTCCCAATGCTTTAAAAGTCTTTCTTGTGCATTAAACTAAAACTCCTCAGATGTAGTTTAATTTGGTTCGCCAAGAATTAAACCATTGCCTCCATGGATTCCTCACGTGCAGAGACACTCAAAGATGTGTAATGAGCCTCTTTTACACCAGATGGCACTGCAACTTTTTTGTAGTTCACCCCTCAATCACTTCCATTTTTTTTAAATTAACAGTCCTTGATCATAGTTGTTTTCCCCCGCCCCCTTATGTGGTTTGCCGGCTTCCTGCTTCCACATCTCCATGGCAGGACAAAGGCATGGTGTGGGTAGGAGTTCCCAGGCGGGGGGAGGAGGGGCAGCACTGGGCTGTCCCGCTCTCCTGTGGTACCAGCCAGGGACCCAGCCTAATTTGTTTGAAAAACTAGTGTGTGTAAACACAGATGTGATGCTCCAAGGCTTAATTCATTTGAAAACCTAGTACGTGTAAACACTGATGCAAAGCTCCAAAATAAACAAGTTTAAATTTTATAAACCTACTTAATTTAAGGAGGATTAAAATCTGTGGTATGTACAGGGTCCCTCAGTCACTACCAAAATTGAATGGTCTAGAACTGGCCCCTGGAAGTGATTCACTCTAAGGGTCAAAGATGGCTTAGTGGACTGGGCACCAGCTTAGCACACAGGCTAATAAAGTTCAGTTCTTTGCCATAGACTTGCTGTTTGGCCTTCAGCATTGTCACGGAGTGGGGCGCAGGAGCAGCCATGATCCCACGAGTGCCCCCTGCTGTGCCCAATTAGGGCGACCCAGCACCCTCTTTTCTCACCCGCCACATCTTGTTGGTATATGGTTCTATAAGGGAGGCTGCCACTTTTCGCCCTGGACGCTGTCCTATTCTTGTACTATTCCCCGTTCCGTATGGGGTACCTGGTGCACCCCCAGCCCTCTAGGCTATGTGCGCCTCCTACCTCCTACCTCCCCTTTTAGCACGCCCCAAGCCTCGCTGCTCTTCCGGACATTATCAGGTCCTTTTCCTTTTCTGCGCCCTGCCCGGCGCCCCCCGGGCTTGTCACGCAACCAGCGCCCCTTGCCCGGCGCCCCCCGGGCTTGTCACGCAACCAGCGCCCCTATACCTATTAGCCCTCTTGGGCTTACTGACCGTACTCTTGCCAGTTGGGCTCAGGCGGCTTGAGCCTTACCTGGCCCCTTTGACCCTTTGGGGTCCCCACTACTGTGGCACTCCTCCAGGACTCTTTCCAGTCCACACCCCCACTGGGGTTTCTATCAAATTCCCAATGGGGCTCAGGCGGCCTAAGCCTTACCTGGCCCCTTTGGCCCTTCGGAGTCCCCACCACTGTGGAGCCCCCCAGGGACCCTTTTCCAGTCCTACTCCCAGTTGGGGCTCAAGTGGCCGTGGCCGTGCCTGGCCCCCTGGAACACCGTCAGGGTCTTTCACCTTACTGGGGCTTCTCCATGTATCACCCTACAGGGCCGGGGTCAACACCCCTCAACTCCGCGCCCCACCAACGCAAACAGCTGTGCCCGCCTGGCACCACTCACTGTGCCCCACTGGGCACCAGGAACCCCCAGATTACTGGGGAGCTCCTGTGAGGCCTCCTCACACCCCTACAGCCTCACCCAGTCCTCCGGTATAACAGTAACAAAACAGAACCATAAGCCAAACGGCTGAAACACAACAATAAGCCTCCTGGCTATAGCATAAGATCTAAGCCCACCTGGCTCTCTCTCAAAGGCCTCCCAGTCAGGGTCCTCTCCACCCTCACCATGCTGTAGCCACTTGGGTGGTCAGAG